>NC_140775.1:78512274-79259774 GCF_044657685.1 Stegodyphus dumicola
AACTTAAAAATATTTCCCCACTTCGTTCCATTATGGTTTCATTTGATGTCAAATCATTGTATACTAATGTTCCGGTCGAAAGAGCACTAAATTGTCTTGAAACTAGGCTTCGGGAATTTCACTTCACACATACTGAAATTAATGAGTTGGTTTCGCTTACTAAAGTTTCTCTAAGTCAAACCCACTTTGTTTTCCAAAATGCATATTTTCGTCAAGTTGAAGGATTGGCTATGGGTAATCCTCTCAGTCCGGTACTTGCTGACATTTATATGCACTATTTTGAGATGAAATTATTTGATAAATTATCTTTTCGTCTTTGGATTCGGTATGTTGACGACACTTTCGCACTTTTTGACGGTTATAAAGAGGATTTATCCGAGAATCTATCTATTATGAATTCAATTGATCCAGCCATCCAATTCACTCTTGAAATTGAATCCAACAATTCCCTCCCCTTTCTCGATATTCTTATAATCCGCAATGAAACCGATTTTAGCACCACTGTGTACCGTAAACCCTTTGCAGTTTGTTTACCACCCCATGCCAAGTCATGCCACCCTGTTAAGCAAAAAATGGCTTCTTTTTACTATTATGTTTTCCGTGGGCTTAAAGTTTGTTCCTCTGAATCTTTGGTTACCAATGAACTTAATTATTTGAGAGCAGTTGCGATTGACCGTGGATTTTCTCCCGTGATTATTGATGAAGCCGTTAAAAAATTTTCAGATTCCCATCAAAGAAGACATTCCACTGTTAGAAATAATATTAATGACCTTGTCGTGCTTCCATTTTATCCTTCTGTTAGCTATAAAATTGCACGGATTCTCCAGAAATTCAATTTTCAAGTCGGTTTCTCCCCTATTAATAAAATTCATCCTTCGATTCTGAAAGATTGCGTTTCTGTCTTGAATTCTTGGGGAATTTATAGTATATCATGTCAGTGCGGTTTAAGATATATTGGCCAAACAAAAAGAGCGTTGAAGTTTCGTATCAAGGAACATGAATCTTATGTCAAAAAAGGCGAAATTAACAAGTCTTCAATAGCGTATCATAGTTGGACTTTTAACCATAATTTTGATTTTGGGTCTGCAAAAATCATCCAAAAGGCTTCTTCCATAGGTGAATTGGATTTTCTTGAGGCTTTTCACATTCACAAAGATTTAGCAAGTTTAGTTAATGATTTGAAGTCCAATCCAGTCCTTCCTAATGCCTTTAAAATTCTACTATCTTAATTCAGTTATTTTTGCCGATAGATGGCGTTACCTCCTCGCGCTTGGTACTACCAGAGGGTATAAAAATCCGTTCAGTGGTTGCTTTCGTTATTTGAAGTTCAGATTTTGAGCGTAAGGTGCATTTGCCCCTCGCTCCATATTTTAACTACGCTAATATTTCTTTATGCTTGATCAGACAGCCTGGCTCAGTAAAAGTAGGCGGCCAGTGCAACTCTGATTAAAAATCTAGTTATAACCACGTGCAATAAGTGCTGATAAGGACCACGTGTTTCTGTGACTCCTTCTCCTATTTTCTTCTTTCTATGTATTTCTTTCTCCTGATGAGGAGGGACCTTTAGCTGCCCTCGAAATCGATTGAGTGTTTCATTATACCTACGCTAAATATAAGGTTGTTTTTTACGATTTTGATTATTCAGTTTCATATTTACAAATTCTGATTGCGCATATTGTTGTTGATAATAAAACATATCCGTTTATTATAAAACATATCCGTTTATATGAGAGTATTATGTGATTCAGGCTCTCAGAAAAGTTATATTAAGAATTCGATTGCAAAAGAATTTAACTTGATACCACAGCGCAAGGTAACTTTATCGTAAGCATTGTTCGGTGGTAAGAAGATTCCGTTCTCGACATATGATATGTACAAAACTAAGCTATCAAGGCTTGATTCTAAAATTGTTTTTGAATTTGATGTTATTGGATCTGATCAGATTTGTACCAACGTACCAAAATTTAAAAATGAGAATGTTTATCAAATCCTTAAAAGTAAAGGATATGAGATAAGTGACTATTTAAAAGATAATCATTATTCGGAAGATATCCAGGTATTATTTATTAGGCGCAGAAGCTTGGGCGAAAATTGTAACACCTGAGGTGGTTTCTGTTGAAAAGAATTTAGTGGCTTGTTAGAACCACTTTAGGTTGGACACTCTTAGGTAGTAGTTACGCCCCAACGTCTATTTTTTCTTGTTTACTTATTTCAATGAAATGCTCTATTGAAACATCGAAATTTTGGAAGTTAGAAATACTAGGCATTTCAGATCCTATTGAAAGAACTATTCAGGAGGAAAAAGATAAAGAAGTCGTGAAATTTTTTGAGAATCTTTTCACTTCTTTTCACGTGGCCATCATTTTTTCGGATTTGGTTTATGCTATCAACCGGCATTTTAGAGGTAATTCTATTTTTTATCTGTTTACCACGTGCACGATTTTGACTTTCGTTGCTTCTTTCCACGTGGCTATTGGTTTTTCAGTATTGGATGTTTCTCTCCTTTTGGAATGTTTTTGTCATATGTTGATGAAAATTATCTTCATTATTTATTGGTGTTTTTTCATGTTATAAGTAATTACTTGTTTGGACTTTCGGAATTAAATTTCTTTTGTTCACTTGTTTCTTGCTTGTGCCCTTTTCACAATATGTCCACTGACAGGAACCGATTTTGTAAGTTACGCCTTAAGCGTACGAAATTCTTGAATCATCTACAGTTTCTACTTAAATGCAAACATAAAAATTTCATTCCCAAATTTATACATGTGAAATGTAGCCTTAAAGCTTCCGTTCACGTTTCAGAAATTTTGCATAAATTCAAATTGGCACTTCTTCGTCACATTATAAGGAACACACGCAAACGTTTATCTAAAATTGAATTTGAATTATATTACCTCCATTTAAAAATTGCTAATTCCACTGAAAATGTTTCCTCATTTGAACATACATCCTGGTCTAGAACCGATACCGTTTGTCAACGGCATAAAAAGGTGCTCATTTCTAAATTCCTAAAACTCACACCACCAGTCGGATAGTCCCAATTATCTAGCTGATCTTCCCACTGTAAACGTTAACTCCATCGTTAATATCTCCAATAGGAATCTTTCGGAGGATCAGTTAAAAGTATTAAAATATAATTTCAACTTTTCAAAGACATCTAAACCTTCAATTCCTCAAATCATCGCCCCTATAGAGAAAGCCTTTAAATTCTCCAAAATTTCGGAAACGCAGAAGGATACAATCCGCCACCTAATTACTCATAACGTTAATTTTAACAATAAATCTTTGGGTTCTAATCTTAGCAAAAAGGAAAATGAGATCTTACGTGAAATTCATTCTGATACTAATATCATTATCTCTAAAGCTGATAAGGGCGGACAGATCGTTGTTATTGACAAACACACATATATTACTGGAGTCTCTAAATTGATAAATGAAGGCCCATACTGCTCGATCCCTAAAAATTCTTCAACTTCGGACCTCATGAAAGTAAAAAGTGCCATTAAATCTTCCCACATTCTGCCAACTCAATTGAAGAAATCACTTATTCCGCCTATTACTAATTGCGCTAGACTTTATGCTCTTCCAAAAGTCCACAAAACCGGTATTCCTTTTCGACCAATTGTTTCCAACATAGGTACTGCTTCATATCCTTTGGCCAAATATTTAGTTTCCAGATTTTCTCCTCTACTTGCTAACAATATTCACACTGTAAAAAATTCTGTTGAAGTCATTGATAAACTTAAAAATATTTCCCCACTTCGTTCCATTATGGTTTCATTTGATGTCAAATCATTGTATACTAATGTTCCGGTCGAAGGAGCACTAAATTGTCTTGAAACTAGGCTTCGGGAATTTCACTTCACACATACTGAAATTAATGAGTTGGTTTCGCTTACTAAAGTTTCTCTAAGTCAAACCCACTTTGTTTTCCAAAATGCATATTTTCGTCAAGTTGAAGGATTGGCTATGGGTAATCCTCTCAGTCCGGTACTTGCTGACATTTATATGCACTATTTTGAGATGAAATTATTTGATAAATTATCTTTTCGTCTTTGGATTCGGTATGTTGACGACACTTTCGCACTTTTTGACGGTTATAAAGAGGATTTATCCGAGAATCTATCTATTATGAATTCAATTGATCCAGCCATCCAATTCACTCTTGAAATTGAATCCAACAATTCCCTCCCCTTTCTCGATATTCTTATAATCCGCAATGAAACCGATTTTAGCACCACTGTGTACCGTAAACCCTTTGCAGTTTGTTTACCACCCCATGCCAAGTCATGCCACCCTGTTAAGCAAAAAATGGCTTCTTTTTACTATTATGTTTTCCGTGGGCTTAAAGTTTGTTCCTCTGAATCTTTGGTTACCAATGAACTTAATTATTTGAGAGCAGTTGCGATTGACCGTGGATTTTCTCCCGTGATTATTGATGAAGCCGTTAAAAAATTTTCAGATTCCCATCAAAGAAGACATTCCACTGTTAGAAATAATATTAATGACCTTGTCGTGCTTCCATTTTATCCTTCTGTTAGCTATAAAATTGCACGGATTCTCCAGAAATTCAATTTTCAAGTCGGTTTCTCCCCTATTAATAAAATTCATCCTTCGATTCTGAAAGATTGCGTTTCTGTCTTGAATTCTTGGGGAATTTATAGTATATCATGTCAGTGCGGTTTAAGATATATTGGCCAAACAAAAAGAGCGTTGAAGTTTCGTATCAAGGAACATGAATCTTATGTCAAAAAAGGCGAAATTAACAAGTCTTCAATAGCGTATCATAGTTGGACTTTTAACCATAATTTTGATTTTGGGTCTGCAAAAATCATCCAAAAGGCTTCTTCCATAGGTGAATTGGATTTTCTTGAGGCTTTTCACATTCACAAAGATTTAGCAAGTTTAGTTAATGATTTGAAGTCCAATCCAGTCCTTCCTAATGCCTTTAAAATTCTACTATCTTAATTCAGTTATTTTTGCCGATAGATGGCGTTACCTCCTCGCGCTTGGTACTACCAGAGGGTATAAAAATCCGTTCAGTGGTTGCTTTCGTTATTTGAAGTTCAGATTTTGAGCGTAAGGTGCATTTGCCCCTCGCTCCATATTTTAACTACGCTAATATTTCTTTATGCTTGATCAGACAGCCTGGCTCAGTAAAAGTAGGCGGCCAGTGCAACTCTGATTAAAAATCTAGTTATAACCACGTGCAATAAGTGCTGATAAGGACCACGTGTTTCTGTGACTCCTTCTCCTATTTTCTTCTTTCTATGTATTTCTTTCTCCTGATGAGGAGGGACCTTTAGCTGCCCTCGAAATCGATTGAGTGTTTCATTATACCTACGCTAAATATAAGGTTGTTTTTTACGATTTTGATTATTCAGTTTCATATTTACAAATTCTGATTGCGCATATTGTTGTTGATAATAAAACATATCCGTTTATTATAAAACATATCCGTTTATATGAGAGTATTATGTGATTCAGGCTCTCAGAAAAGTTATATTAAGAATTCGATTGCAAAAGAATTTAACTTGATACCACAGCGCAAGGTAACTTTATCGTAAGCATTGTTCGGTGGTAAGAAGATTCCGTTCTCGACATATGATATGTACAAAACTAAGCTATCAAGGCTTGATTCTAAAATTGTTTTTGAATTTGATGTTATTGGATCTGATCAGATTTGTACCAACGTACCAAAATTTAAAAATGAGAATGTTTATCAAATCCTTAAAAGTAAAGGATATGAGATAAGTGACTATTTAAAAGATAATCATTATTCGGAAGATATCCAGGTATTATTTATTAGGCGCAGAAGCTTGGGCGAAAATTGTAACACCTGAGGTGGTTTCTGTTGAAAAGAATTTAGTGGCTTGTTAGAACCACTTTAGGTTGGACACTCTTAGGTAGTAGTTACGCCCCAACGTCTATTTTTTCTTGTTTACTTATTTCAATGAAATGCTCTATTGAAACATCGAAATTTTGGAAGTTAGAAATACTAGGCATTTCAGATCCTATTGAAAGAACTATTCAGGAGGAAAAAGATAAAGAAGTCGTGAAATTTTTTGAGAATCTTTTCACTTCTTTTCACGTGGCCATCATTTTTTCGGATTTGGTTTATGCTATCAACCGGCATTTTAGAGGTAATTCTATTTTTTATCTGTTTACCACGTGCACGATTTTGACTTTCGTTGCTTCTTTCCACGTGGCTATTGGTTTTTCAGTATTGGATGTTTCTCTCCTTTTGGAATGTTTTTGTCATATGTTGATGAAAATTATCTTCATTATTTATTGGTGTTTTTTCATGTTATAAGTAATTACTTGTTTGGACTTTCGGAATTAAATTTCTTTTGTTCACTTGTTTCTTGCTTGTGCCCTTTTCACAATATGTCCACTGACAGGAACCGATTTTGTAAGTTACGCCTTAAGCGTACGAAATTCTTGAATCATCTACAGTTTCTACTTAAATGCAAACATAAAAATTTCATTCCCAAATTTATACATGTGAAATGTAGCCTTAAAGCTTCCGTTCACGTTTCAGAAATTTTGCATAAATTCAAATTGGCACTTCTTCGTCACATTATAAGGAACACACGCAAACGTTTATCTAAAATTGAATTTGAATTATATTACCTCCATTTAAAAATTGCTAATTCCACTGAAAATGTTTCCTCATTTGAACATACATCCTGGTCTAGAACCGATACCGTTTGTCAACGGCATAAAAAGGTGCTCATTTCTAAATTCCTAAAACTCACACCACCAGTCGGATAGTCCCAATTATCTAGCTGATCTTCCCACTGTAAACGTTAACTCCATCGTTAATATCTCCAATAGGAATCTTTCGGAGGATCAGTTAAAAGTATTAAAATATAATTTCAACTTTTCAAAGACATCTAAACCTTCAATTCCTCAAATCATCGCCCCTATAGAGAAAGCCTTTAAATTCTCCAAAATTTCGGAAACGCAGAAGGATACAATCCGCCACCTAATTACTCATAACGTTAATTTTAACAATAAATCTTTGGGTTCTAATCTTAGCAAAAAGGAAAATGAGATCTTACGTGAAATTCATTCTGATACTAATATCATTATCTCTAAAGCTGATAAGGGCGGACAGATCGTTGTTATTGACAAACACACATATATTACTGGAGTCTCTAAATTGATAAATGAAGGCCCATACTGCTCGATCCCTAAAAATTCTTCAACTTCGGACCTCATGAAAGTAAAAAGTGCCATTAAATCTTCCCACATTCTGCCAACTCAATTGAAGAAATCACTTATTCCGCCTATTACTAATTGCGCTAGACTTTATGCTCTTCCAAAAGTCCACAAAACCGGTATTCCTTTTCGACCAATTGTTTCCAACATAGGTACTGCTTCATATCCTTTGGCCAAATATTTAGTTTCCAGATTTTCTCCTCTACTTGCTAACAATATTCACACTGTAAAAAATTCTGTTGAAGTCATTGATAAACTTAAAAATATTTCCCCACTTCGTTCCATTATGGTTTCATTTGATGTCAAATCATTGTATACTAATGTTCCGGTCGAAGGAGCACTAAATTGTCTTGAAACTAGGCTTCGGGAATTTCACTTCACACATACTGAAATTAATGAGTTGGTTTCGCTTACTAAAGTTTCTCTAAGTCAAACCCACTTTGTTTTCCAAAATGCATATTTTCGTCAAGTTGAAGGATTGGCTATGGGTAATCCTCTCAGTCCGGTACTTGCTGACATTTATATGCACTATTTTGAGATGAAATTATTTGATAAATTATCTTTTCGTCTTTGGATTCGGTATGTTGACGACACTTTCGCACTTTTTGACGGTTATAAAGAGGATTTATCCGAGAATCTATCTATTATGAATTCAATTGATCCAGCCATCCAATTCACTCTTGAAATTGAATCCAACAATTCCCTCCCCTTCCTCGATATTCTTATAATCCGCAATGAAACCGATTTTAGCACCACTGTGTACCGTAAACCCTTTGCAGTTTGTTTACCACCCCATGCCAAGTCATGCCACCCTGTTAAGCAAAAAATGGCTTCTTTTTACTATTATGTTTTCCGTGGGCTTAAAGTTTGTTCCTCTGAATCTTTGGTTACCAATGAACTTAATTATTTGAGAGCAGTTGCGATTGACCGTGGATTTTCTCCCGTGATTATTGATGAAGCCGTTAAAAAATTTTCAGATTCCCATCAAAGAAGACATTCCACTGTTAGAAATAATATTAATGACCTTGTCGTGCTTCCATTTTATCCTTCTGTTAGCTATAAAATTGCACGGATTCTCCAGAAATTCAATTTTCAAGTCGGTTTCTCCCCTATTAATAAAATTCATCCTTCGATTCTGAAAGATTGCGTTTCTGTCTTGAATTCTTGGGGAATTTATAGTATATCATGTCAGTGCGGTTTAAGATATATTGGCCAAACAAAAAGAGCGTTGAAGTTTCGTATCAAGGAACATGAATCTTATGTCAAAAAAGGCGAAATTAACAAGTCTTCAATAGCGTATCATAGTTGGACTTTTAACCATAATTTTGATTTTGGGTCTGCAAAAATCATCCAAAAGGCTTCTTCCATAGGTGAATTGGATTTTCTTGAGGCTTTTCACATTCACAAAGATTTAGCAAGTTTAGTTAATGATTTGAAGTCCAATCCAGTCCTTCCTAATGCCTTTAAAATTCTACTATCTTAATTCAGTTATTTTTGCCGATAGATGGCGTTACCTCCTCGCGCTTGGTACTACCAGAGGGTATAAAAATCCGTTCAGTGGTTGCTTTCGTTATTTGAAGTTCAGATTTTGAGCGTAAGGTGCATTTGCCCCTCGCTCCATATTTTAACTACGCTAATATTTCTTTATGCTTGATCAGACAGCCTGGCTCAGTAAAAGTAGGCGGCCAGTGCAACTCTGATTAAAAATCTAGTTATAACCACGTGCAATAAGTGCTGATAAGGACCACGTGTTTCTGTGACTCCTTCTCCTATTTTCTTCTTTCTATGTATTTCTTTCTCCTGATGAGGAGGGACCTTTAGCTGCCCTCGAAATCGATTGAGTGTTTCATTATACCTACGCTAAATATAAGGTAGTTTTTTACGATTTTGATTATTCAGTTTCATATTTACAAATTCTGATTGCGCATATTGTTGTTGATAATAAAACATATCCGTTTATTATAAAGCATATCCGTTTATATGAGAGCATTATGTGATACAGGCTCTCAGAAAAGTTATATTAAGAATTCGATTGCAAAAGAATTTAACTTGATACCACAGCGCAAGGTAACTTTATCGTAAGCATTGTTCGGTGGTAAGAAGATTCCGTTCTCGACATATGATATGTACAAAACTAAGCTATCAAGGCTTGATTCTAAAATTGTTTTTGAATTTGATGTTATTGGATCTGATCAGATTTGTACCAACGTACCAAAATTTAAAAATGAGAATGTTTATCAAATCCTTAAAAGTAAAGGAATTGAGATAAGTGACTATTTAAAAGATAATCATTATTCGGAAGATATCCAGGTATTATTTATTAGGCGCAGAAGCTTGGGCGAAAATTGTAACACCTGAGGTGGTTTCTGTTGAAAAGAATTTAGTGGCTTGTTAGAACCACTTTAGGTTGGACACTCTTAGGTAGTAGTTACGCCCCAACGTCTATTTTTTCTTGTTTACTTATTTCAATGAAATGCTCTATTGAAACATCGAAATTTTGGAAGTTAGAAATACTAGGCATTTCAGATCCTATTGAAAGAACTATTCAGGAGGAAAAAGATAAAGAAGTCGTGAAATTGTTTGAGAATCTTTTCACTTCTTTTCACGTGGCCATCATTTTTTCGGATTTGGTTTATGCTATCAACCGGCATTTTAGAGGTAATTCTATTTTTTATCTGTTTACCACGTGCACGATTTTGACTTTCGTTGCTTCTTTCCACGTGGCTATTGGTTTTTTAGTATTGGATGTTTCTCTCCTTTTGGAATGTTTTTGTCATATGTTGATGAAAATTATCTTCATTATTTATTGGTGTTTTTTCATGTTATAAGTAATTACTTGTTTGGACTTTCGGAATTAAATTTCTTTTGTTCACTTGTTTCTTGCTTGTGCCCTTTTCACAATATGTCCACTGACAGGAACCGATTTTGTAAGTTACGCCTGAAGCGTACGAAATTCTTGAATCATCTACAGTTTCTACTTAAATGCAAACATAAAAATTTCATTCCCAAATTTATACATGTGAAATGTAGCCTTAAAGCTTCCGTTCACGTTTCAAAAATTTTGCATAAATTCAAATTGGCACTTCTTCGTCACATTATAAGGAACACACGCAAACGTTTATCTAAAATTGAATTTGAATTATATTACCTCCATTTAAAAATTGCTAATTCCACTGAAAATGTTTCCTCATTTGAACATACATCCTGGTCTAGAACCGATACCGTTTGTCAACGGCATAAAAAGGTGCTCATTTCTAAATTCCTAAAACTCACACCACCAGTCGTATAGTCCCAATTATCTAGCTGATCTTCCCACTGTAAACGTTAACTGCATCGTTAATATCTCCAATAGGAATCTTTCGGAGGATCAGTTAAAAGTATTAAAATATAATTTCAACTTTTCAAAGACATCTAAACCTTCAATTCCTCAAATCATCGCCCCTATAGAGAAAGCCTTTAAATTCTCCAAAATTTCGGAAACCCAGAAGGATACAATCCGCCACCTAATTACTCATAACGTTAATTTTAACAATAAATCTTTGGGTTCTAATCTTAGCAAAAAGGAAAATGAGATCTTACGTGAAATTCATTCTGATACTAATATCATTATCTCTAAAGCTGATAAGGGCGGACAGATCGTTGTTATTGACAAACACACATATATTACTGGAGTCTCTAAATTGATAAATGAAGGCCCATACTGCTCGATCCCTAAAAATTCTTCAACTTCGGACCTCATGAAAGTAAAAAGTGCCATTAAATCTTCCCACATTCTGCCAACTCAATTGAAGAAATCACTTATTCCGCCTATTACTAATTGCGCTAGACTTTATGCTCTTCCAAAAGTCCACAAAACCGGTATTCCTTTTCGACCAATTGTTTCCAACATAGGTACTGCTTCATATCCTTTGGCCAAATATTTAGTTTCCAGATTTTTTCCTCTACTTGCTAACAATATTCACACTGTAAAAAATTCTGTTGAAGTCATTGATAAACTTAAAAATATTTCCCCACTTCGTTCCATTATGGTTTCATTTGATGTCAAATCATTGTATACTAATGTTCCGGTCGAAAGAGCACTAAATTGTCTTGAAACTAGGCTTCGGGAATTTCACTTCACACATACTGAAATTAATGAGTTGGTTTCGCTTACTAAAGTTTCTCTAAGTCAAACCCACTTTGTTTTCCAAAATGCATATTTTCGTCAAGTTGAAGGATTGGCTATGGGTAATCCTCTCAGTCCGGTACTTGCTGACATTTATATGCACTATTTTGAGATGAAATTATTTGATAAATTATCTTTTCGTCTTTGGATTCGGTATGTTGACGACACTTTCGCACTTTTTGACGGTTATAAAGAGGATTTATCCGAGAATCTATCTATTATGAATTCAATTGATCCAGCCATCCAATTCACTCTTGAAATTGAATCCAACAATTCCCTCCCCTTCCTCGATATTCTTATAATCCGCAATGAAACCGATTTTAGCACCACTGTGTACCGTAAACCCTTTGCAGTTTGTTTACCACCCCATGCCAACTCATGCCACCCTGTTAAGCAAAAAATGGCTTCTTTTTACTATTATGTTTTCCGTGGGCTTAAAGTTTGTTCCTCTGAATCTTTGGTTACCAATGAACTTAATTATTTGAGAGCAGTTGCGATTGACCGTGGATTTTCTCCCGTGATTATTGATGAAGCCGTTAAAAAATTTTCAGATTCCCATCAAAGAAGACATTCCACTGTTAGAAATAATATTAATGACCTTGTCGTGCTTCCATTTTATCCTTCTGTTAGCTATAAAATTGCACGGATTCTCCAGAAATTCAATTTTCAAGTCGGTTTCTCCCCTATTAATAAAATTCATCCTTCGATTCTGAAAGATTGCGTTTCTGTCTTGAATTCTTGGGGAATTTATAGTATATCATGTCAGTGCGGTTTAAGATATATTGGCCAAACAAAAAGAGCGTTGAAGTTTCGTATCAAGGAACATGAATCTTATGTCAAAAAAGGCGAAATTAACAAGTCTTCAATAGCGTATCATAGTTGGACTTTTAACCATAATTTTGATTTTGGGTCTGCAAAAATCATCCAAAAGGCTTCTTCCATAGGTGAATTGGATTTTCTTGAGGCTTTTCACATTCACAAAGATTTAGCAAGTTTAGTTAATGATTTGAAGTCCAATCCAGTCCTTCCTAATGCCTTTAAAATTCTACTATCTTAATTCAGTTATTTTTGCCGATAGATGGCGTTACCTCCTCGCGCTTGGTACTACCAGAGGGTATAAAAATCCGTTCAGTGGTTGCTTTCGTTATTTGAAGTTCAGATTTTGAGCGTAAGGTGCATTTGCCCCTCGCTCCATATTTTAACTACGCTAATATTTCTTTATGCTTGATCAGACAGCCTGGCTCAGTAAAAGTAGGCGGCCAGTGCAACTCTGATTAAAAATCTAGTTATAACCACGTGCAATAAGTGCTGATAAGGACCACGTGTTTCTGTGACTCCTTCTCCTATTTTCTTCTTTCTATGTATTTCTTTCTCCTGATGAGGAGGGACCTTTAGCTGCCCTCGAAATCGATTGAGTGTTTCATTATACCTACGCTAAATATAAGGTAGTTTTTTACGATTTTGATTATTCAGTTTCATATTTACAAATTCTGATTGCGCATATTGTTGTTGATAATAAAACATATCCGTTTATTATAAAGCATATCCGTTTATATGAGAGCATTATGTGATACAGGCTCTCAGAAAAGTTATATTAAGAATTCGATTGCAAAAGAATTTAACTTGATACCACAGCGCAAGGTAACTTTATCGTAAGCATTGTTCGGTGGTAAGAAGATTCCGTTCTCGACATATGATATGTACAAAACTAAGCTATCAAGGCTTGATTCTAAAATTGTTTTTGAATTTGATGTTATTGGATCTGATCAGATTTGTACCAACGTACCAAAATTTAAAAATGAGAATGTTTATCAAATCCTTAAAAGTAAAGGAATTGAGATAAGTGACTATTTAAAAGATAATCATTATTCGGAAGATATCCAGGTATTATTTATTAGGCGCAGAAGCTTGGGCGAAAATTGTAACACCTGAGGTGGTTTCTGTTGAAAAGAATTTAGTGGCTTGTTAGAACCACTTTAGGTTGGACACTCTTAGGTAGTAGTTACGCCCCAACGTCTATTTTTTCTTGTTTACTTATTTCAATGAAATGCTCTATTGAAACATCGAAATTTTGGAAGTTAGAAATACTAGGCATTTCAGATCCTATTGAAAGAACTATTCAGGAGGAAAAAGATAAAGAAGTCGTGAAATTGTTTGAGAATCTTTTCACTTCTTTTCACGTGGCCATCATTTTTTCGGATTTGGTTTATGCTATCAACCGGCATTTTAGAGGTAATTCTATTTTTTATCTGTTTACCACGTGCACGATTTTGACTTTCGTTGCTTCTTTCCACGTGGCTATTGGTTTTTTAGTATTGGATGTTTCTCTCCTTTTGGAATGTTTTTGTCATATGTTGATGAAAATTATCTTCATTATTTATTGGTGTTTTTTCATGTTATAAGTAATTACTTGTTTGGACTTTCGGAATTAAATTTCTTTTGTTCACTTGTTTCTTGCTTGTGCCCTTTTCACAATATGTCCACTGACAGGAACCGATTTTGTAAGTTACGCCTGAAGCGTACGAAATTCTTGAATCATCTACAGTTTCTACTTAAATGCAAACATAAAAATTTCATTCCCAAATTTATACATGTGAAATGTAGCCTTAAAGCTTCCGTTCACGTTTCAAAAATTTTGCATAAATTCAAATTGGCACTTCTTCGTCACATTATAAGGAACACACGCAAACGTTTATCTAAAATTGAATTTGAATTATATTACCTCCATTTAAAAATTGCTAATTCCACTGAAAATGTTTCCTCATTTGAACATACATCCTGGTCTAGAACCGATACCGTTTGTCAACGGCATAAAAAGGTGCTCATTTCTAAATTCCTAAAACTCACACCACCAGTCGGATAGTCCCAATTATCTAGCTGATCTTCCCACTGTAAACGTTAACTCCATCGTTAATATCTCCAATAGGAATCTTTCGGAGGATCAGTTAAAAGTATTAAAATATAATTTCAACTTTTCAAAGACATCTAAACCT
Organism: Stegodyphus dumicola; assembly: GCF_044657685.1. Lineage (NCBI taxonomy): Eukaryota > Metazoa > Arthropoda > Arachnida > Araneae > Eresidae > Stegodyphus > Stegodyphus dumicola. The sequence continues at coordinate 78,526,657 of NC_140775.1, forward strand.
TCAATTCCTCAAATCATCGCCCCTATAGAGAAAGCCTTTAAATTCTCCAAAATTTCGGAAACGCAGAAGGATACAATCCGCCACCTAATTACTCATAACGTTAATTTTAACAATAAATCTTTGGGTTCTAATCTTAGCAAAAAGGAAAATGAGATCTTACGTGAAATTCATTCTGATACTAATATCATTATCTCTAAAGCTGATAAGGGCGGACAGATCATTGTTATTGACAAACACACATATATTACTGGAGTCTCTAAATTGATAAATGAAGGCCCATACTGCTCGATCCCTAAAAATTCTTCAACTTCGGACCTCATGAAAGTAAAATGTGCCATTAAATCTTCCCACATTCTGCCAACTCAATTGAAGAAATCACTTATTCCGCCTATTACTAATTGCGCTAGACTTTATGCTCTTCCAAAAGTCCACAAAACCGGTATTCCTTTTCGACCAATTGTTTCCAACATAGGTACTGCTTCATATCCTTTGGCCAAATATTTAGTTTCCAGATTTTCTCCTCTACTTGCTAACAATATTCACACTGTAAAAAATTCTGTTGAAGTCATTGATAAACTTAAAAATATTTCCCCACTTCGTTCCATTATGGTTTCATTTGATGTCAAATCATTGTATACTAATGTTCCGGTCGAAAGAGCACTAAATTGTCTTGAAACTAGGCTTCGGGAATTTCACTTCACACATACTGAAATTAATGAGTTGGTTTCGCTTACTAAAGTTTCTCTAAGTCAAACCCACTTTGTTTTCCAAAATGCATATTTTCGTCAAGTTGAAGGATTGGCTATGGGTAATCCTCTCAGTCCGGTACTTGCTGACATTTATATGCACTATTTTGAGATGAAATTATTTGATAAATTATCTTTTCGTCTTTGGATTCGGTATGTTGACGACACTTTCGCACTTTTTGACGGTTATAAAGAGGATTTATCCGAGAATCTATCTATTATGAATTCAATTGATCCAGCCATCCAATTCACTCTTGAAATTGAATCCAACAATTCCCTCCCCTTCCTAGATATTCTTATAATCCGCAATGAAACCGATTTTAGCACCACTGTGTACCGTAAACCCTTTGCAGTTTGTTTACCACCCCATGCCAAGTCATGCCACCCTGTTAAGCAAAAAATGGCTTCTTTTTACTATTATGTTTTCCGTGGGCTTAAAGTTTGTTCCTCTGAATCTTTGGTTACCAATGAACTTAATTATTTGAGAGCAGTTGCGATTGACCGTGGATTTTCTCCCGTGATTATTGATGAAGCCGTTAAAAAATTTTCAGATTCCCATCAAAGAAGACATTCCACTGTTAGAAATAATATTAATGACCTTGTCGTGCTTCCATTTTATCCTTCTGTTAGCTATAAAATTGCACGGATTCTCCAGAAATTCAATTTTCAAGTCGGTTTCTCCCCTATTAATAAAATTCATCCTTCGATTCTGAAAGATTGCGTTTCTGTCTTGAATTCTTGGGGAATTTATAGTATATCATGTCAGTGCGGTTTAAGATATATTGGCCAAACAAAAAGAGCGTTGAAGTTTCGTATCAAGGAACATGAATCTTATGTCAAAAAAGGCGAAATTAACAAGTCTTCAATAGCGTATCATAGTTGGACTTTTAACCATAATTTTGATTTTGGGTCTGCAAAAATCATCCAAAAGGCTTCTTCCTTAGGTGAATTGGATTTTCTTGAGGCTTTTCACATTCACAAAGATTTAGCAAGTTTAGTTAATGATTTGAAGTCCAATCCAGTCCTTCCTAATGCCTTTAAAATTCTACTATCTTAATTCAGTTATTTTTGCCGATAGATGGCGTTACCTCCTCGCGCTTGGTACTACCAGAGGGTATAAAAATCCGTTCAGTGGTTGCTTTCGTTATTTGAAGTTCAGATTTTGAGCGTAAGGTGCATTTGCCCCTCGCTCCATATTTTAACTACGCTAATATTTCTTTATGCTTGATCAGACAGCCTGGCTCAGTAAAAGTAGGCGGCCAGTGCAACTCTGATTAAAAATCTAGTTATAACCACGTGCAATAAGTGCTGATAAGGACCACGTGTTTCTGTGACTCCTTCTCCTATTTTCTTCTTTCTATGTATTTCTTTCTCCTGATGAGGAGGGACCTTTAGCTGCCCTCGAAATCGATTGAGTGTTTCATTATACCTACGCTAAATATAAGGTTGTTTTTTACGATTTTGATTATTCAGTTTCATATTTACAAATTCTGATTGCGCATATTGTTGTTGATAATAAAACATATCCGTTTATTATAAAGCATATCCGTTTATATGAGAGCATTATGTGATACAGGCTCTCAGAAAAGTTATATTAAGAATTCGATTGCAAAAGAATTTAACTTGATACCACAGCGCAAGGTAACTTTATCGTAAGCATTGTTCGGTGGTAAGAAGATTCCGTTCTCGACATATGATATGTACAAAACTAAGCTATCAAGGCTTGATTCTAAAATTGTTTTTGAATTTGATGTTATTGGATCTGATCAGATTTGTACCAACGTACCAAAATTTAAAAATGAGAATGTTTATCAAATCCTTAAAAGTAAAGGAATTGAGATAAGTGACTATTTAAAAGATAATCATTATTCGGAAGATATCCAGGTATTATTTATTAGGCGCAGAAGCTTGGGCGAAAATTGTAAAACCTGAGGTGGTTTCTGTTGAAAAGAATTTAGTGGCTTGTTAGAACCACTTTAGGTTGGACACTCTTAGGTAGTAGTTACGCCCCAACGTCTATTTTTTCTTGTTTACTTATTTCAATGAAATGCTCTATTGAAACATCGAAATTTTGGAAGTTAGAAATACTAGGCATTTCAGATCCTATTGAAAGAACTATTCAGGAGGAAAAAGATAAAGAAGTCGTGAAATTGTTTGAGAATCTTTTCACTTCTTTTCACGTGGCCATCATTTTTTCGGATTTGGTTTATGCTATCAACCGGCATTTTAGAGGTAATTCTATTTTTTATCTGTTTACCACGTGCACGATTTTGACTTTCGTTGCTTCTTTCCACGTGGCTATTGGTTTTTTAGTATTGGATGTTTCTCTCCTTTTGGAATGTTTTTGTCATATGTTGATGAAAATTATCTTCATTATTTATTGGTGTTTTTTCATGTTATAAGTAATTACTTGTTTGGACTTTCGGAATTAAATTTCTTTTGTTCACTTGTTTCTTGCTTGTGCCCTTTTCACAATATGTCCACTGACAGGAACCGATTTTGTAAGTTACGCCTGAAGCGTACGAAATTCTTGAATCATCTACAGTTTCTACTTAAATGCAAACATAAAAATTTCATTCCCAAATTTATACATGTGAAATGTAGCCTTAAAGCTTCCGTTCACGTTTCAAAAATTTTGCATAAATTCAAATTGGCACTTCTTCGTCACATTATAAGGAACACACGCAAACGTTTATCTAAAATTGAATTTGAATTATATTACCTCCATTTAAAAATTGCTAATTCCACTGAAAATGTTTCCTCATTTGAACATACATCCTGGTCTAGAACCGATACCGTTTGTCAACGGCATAAAAAGGTGCTCATTTCTAAATTCCTAAAACTCACACCACCAGTCGGATAGTCCCAATTATCTAGCTGATCTTCCCACTGTAAACGTTAACTCCATCGTTAATATCTCCAATAGGAATCTTTCGGAGGATCAGTTAAAAGTATTAAAATATAATTTCAACTTTTCAAAGACATCTAAACCTTCAATTCCTCAAATCATCGCCCCTATAGAGAAAGCCTTTAAATTCTCCAAAATTTCGGAAACGCAGAAGGATACAATCCGCCACCTAATTACTCATAACGTTAATTTTAACAATAAATCTTTGGGTTCTAATCTTAGCAAAAAGGAAAATGAGATCTTACGTGAAATTCATTCTGATACTAATATCATTATCTCTAAAGCTGATAAGGGCGGACAGATCATTGTTATTGACAAACACACATATATTACTGGAGTCTCTAAATTGATAAATGAAGGCCCATACTGCTCGATCCCTAAAAATTCTTCAACTTCGGACCTCATGAAAGTAAAATGTGCCATTAAATCTTCCCACATTCTGCCAACTCAATTGAAGAAATCACTTATTCCGCCTATTACTAATTGCGCTAGACTTTATGCTCTTCCAAAAGTCCACAAAACCGGTATTCCTTTTCGACCAATTGTTTCCAACATAGGTACTGCTTCATATCCTTTGGCCAAATATTTAGTTTCCAGATTTTCTCCTCTACTTGCTAACAATATTCACACTGTAAAAAATTCTGTTGAAGTCATTGATAAACTTAAAAATATTTCCCCACTTCGTTCCATTATGGTTTCATTTGATGTCAAATCATTGTATACTAATGTTCCGGTCGAAAGAGCACTAAATTGTCTTGAAACTAGGCTTCGGGAATTTCACTTCACACATACTGAAATTAATGAGTTGGTTTCGCTTACTAAAGTTTCTCTAAGTCAAACCCACTTTGTTTTCCAAAATGCATATTTTCGTCAAGTTGAAGGATTGGCTATGGGTAATCCTCTCAGTCCGGTACTTGCTGACATTTATATGCACTATTTTGAGATGAAATTATTTGATAAATTATCTTTTCGTCTTTGGATTCGGTATGTTGACGACACTTTCGCACTTTTTGACGGTTATAAAGAGGATTTATCCGAGAATCTATCTATTATGAATTCAATTGATCCAGCTATCCAATTCACTCTTGAAATTGAATCCAACAATTCCCTCCCCTTCCTCGATATTCTTATAATCCGCAATGAAACCGATTTTAGCACCACTGTGTACCGTAAACCCTTTGCAGTTTGTTTACCACCCCATGCCAAGTCATGCCACCCTGTTAAGCAAAAAATGGCTTCTTTTTACTATTATGTTTTCCGTGGGCTTAAAGTTTGTTCCTCTGAATCTTTGGTTACCAATGAACTTAATTATTTGAGAGCAGTTGCGATTGACCGTGGATTTTCTCCCGTGATTATTGATGAAGCCGTTAAAAAATTTTCAGATTCCCATCAAAGAAGACATTACACTGTTAGAAATAATATTAATGACCTTGTCGTGCTTCCATTTTATCCTTCTGTTAGCTATAAAATTGCACGGATTCTCCAGAAATTCAATTTTCAAGTCGGTTTCTCCCCTATTAATAAAATTCATCCTTCGATTCTGAAAGATTGCGTTTCTGTCTTGAATTCTTGGGGAATTTATAGTATATCATGTCAGTGCGGTTTAAGATATATTGGCCAAACAAAAAGAGCGTTGAAGTTTCGTATCAAAGAACATGAATCTTATGTCAAAAAAGGCGAAATTAACAAGTCTTCAATAGCGTATCATAGTTGGACTTTTAACCATAATTTTGATTTTGGGTCTGCAAAAATCATCCAAAAGGCTTCTTCCATAGGTGAATTGGATTTTCTTGAGGCTTTTCACATTCACAAAGATTTAGCAAGTTTAGTTAATGATTTGAAGTCCAATCCAGTCCTTCCTAATGCCTTTAAAATTCTACTATCTTAATTCAGTTATTTTTGCCGATAGATGGCGTTACCTCCTCGCGCTTGGTACTACCAGAGGGTATAAAAATCCGTTCAGTGGTTGCTTTCGTTATTTGAAGTTCAGATTTTGAGCGTAAGGTGCATTTGCCCCTCGCTCCATATTTTAACTACGCTAATATTTCTTTATGCTTGATCAGACAGCCTGGCTCAGTAAAAGTAGGCGGCCAGTGCAACTCTGATTAAAAATCTAGTTATAACCACGTGCAATAAGTGCTGATAAGGACCACGTGTTTCTGTGACTCCTTCTCCTATTTTCTTCTTTCTATGTATTTCTTTCTCCTGATGAGGAGGGACCTTTAGCTGCCCTCGAAATCGATTGAGTGTTTCATTATACCTACGCTAAATATAAGGTTGTTTTTTACGATTTTGATTATTCAGTTTCATATTTACAAATTCTGATTGCGCATATTGTTGTTGATAATAAAACATATCCGTTTATTATAAAGCATATCCGTTTATATGAGAGCATTATGTGATACAGGCTCTCAGAAAAGTTATATTAAGAATTCGATTGCAAAAGAATTTAACTTGATACCACAGCGCAAGGTAACTTTATCGTAAGCATTGTTCGGTGGTAAGAAGATTCCGTTCTCGACATATGATATGTACAAAACTAAGCTATCAAGGCTTGATTCTAAAATTGTTTTTGAATTTGATGTTATTGGATCTGATCAGATTTGTACCAACGTACCAAAATTTAAAAATGAGAATGTTTATCAAATCCTTAAAAGTAAAGGAATTGAGATAAGTGACTATTTAAAAGATAATCATTATTCGGAAGATATCCAGGTATTATTTATTAGGCGCAGAAGCTTGGGCGAAAATTGTAAAACCTGAGGTGGTTTCTGTTGAAAAGAATTTAGTGGCTTGTTAGAACCACTTTAGGTTGGACACTCTTAGGTAGTAGTTACGCCCCAACGTCTATTTTTTCTTGTTTACTTATTTCAATGAAATGCTCTATTGAAACATCGAAATTTTGGAAGTTAGAAATACTAGGCATTTCAGATCCTATTGAAAGAACTATTCAGGAGGAAAAAGATAAAGAAGTCGTGAAATTGTTTGAGAATCTTTTCACTTCTTTTCACGTGGCCATCATTTTTTCGGATTTGGTTTATGCTATCAACCGGCATTTTAGAGGTAATTCTATTTTTTATCTGTTTACCACGTGCACGATTTTGACTTTCGTTGCTTCTTTCCACGTGGCTATTGGTTTTTTAGTATTGGATGTTTCTCTCCTTTTGGAATGTTTTTGTCATATGTTGATGAAAATTATCTTCATTATTTATTGGTGTTTTTTCATGTTATAAGTAATTACTTGTTTGGACTTTCGGAATTAAATTTCTTTTGTTCACTTGTTTCTTGCTTGTGCCCTTTTCACAATATGTCCACTGACAGGAACCGATTTTGTAAGTTACGCCTGAAGCGTACGAAATTCTTGAATCATCTACAGTTTCTACTTAAATGCAAACATAAAAATTTCATTCCCAAATTTATACATGTGAAATGTAGCCTTAAAGCTTCCGTTCACGTTTCAAAAATTTTGCATAAATTCAAATTGGCACTTCTTCGTCACATTATAAGGAACACACGCAAACGTTTATCTAAAATTGAATTTGAATTATATTACCTCCATTTAAAAATTGCTAATTCCACTGAAAATGTTTCCTCATTTGAACATACATCCTGGTCTAGAACCGATACCGTTTGTCAACGGCATAAAAAGGTGCTCATTTCTAAATTCCTAAAACTCACACCACCAGTCGGATAGTCCCAATTATCTAGCTGATCTTCCCACTGTAAACGTTAACTCCATCGTTAATATCTCCAATAGGAATCTTTCGGAGGATCAGTTAAAAGTATTAAAATATAATTTCAACTTTTCAAAGACATCTAAACCTTCAATTCCTCAAATCATCGCCCCTATAGAGAAAGCCTTTAAATTCTCCAAAATTTCGGAAACGCAGAAGGATACAATCCGCCACCTAATTACTCATAACGTTAATTTTAACAATAAATCTTTGGGTTCTAATCTTAACAAAAAGGAAAATGAGATCTTACGTGAAATTCATTCTGATACTAATATCATTATCTCTAAAGCTGATAAGGGCGGACAGATCGTTGTTATTGACAAACACACATATATTACTGGAGTCTCTAAATTGATAAATGAAGGCCCATACTGCTCGATCCCTAAAAATTCTTCAACTTCGGACCTCATGAAAGTAAAAAGTGCCATTAAATCTTCCCACATTCTGCCAACTCAATTGAAGAAATCACTTATTCCGCCTATTACTAATTGCGCTAGACTTTATGCTCTTCCAAAAGTCCACAAAACCGGTATTCCTTTTCGACCAATTGTTTCCAACATAGGTACTGCTTCATATCCTTTGGCCAAATATTTAGTTTCCAGATTTTCTCCTCTACTTGCTAACAATATTCACACTGTAAAAAATTCTGTTGAAGTCATTGATAAACTTAAAAATATTTCCCCACTTCGTTCCATTATGGTTTCATTTGATGTCAAATCATTGTATACTAATGTTCCGGTCGAAAGAGCACTAAATTGTCTTGAAACTAGGCTTCGGGAATTTCACTTCACACATACTGAAATTAATGAGTTGGTTTCGCTTACTAAAGTTTCTCTAAGTCAAACCCACTTTGTTTTCCAAAATGCATATTTTCGTCAAGTTGAAGGATTGGCTATGGGTAATCCTCTCAGTCCGGTACTTGCTGACATTTATATGCACTATTTTGAGATGAAATTATTTGATAAATTATCTTTTCGTCTTTGGATTCGGTATGTTGACGACACTTTCGCACTTTTTGACGGTTATAAAGAGGATTTATCCGAGAATCTATCTATTATGAATTCAATTGATCCAGCCATCCAATTCACTCTTGAAATTGAATCCAACAATTCCCTCCCCTTCCTCGATATTCTTATAATCCGCAATGAAACCGATTTTAGCACCACTGTGTACCGTAAACCCTTTGCAGTTTGTTTACCACCCCATGCCAAGTCATGCCACCCTGTTAAGCAAAAAATGGCTTCTTTTTACTATTATGTTTTCCGTGGGCTTAAAGTTTGTTCCTCTGAATCTTTGGTTACCAATGAACTTAATTATTTGAGAGCAGTTGCGATTGACCGTGGATTTTCTCCCGTGATTATTGATGAAGCCGTTAAAAAATTTTCAGATTCCCATCAAAGAAGACATTCCACTGTTAGAAATAATATTAATGACCTTGTCGTGCTTCCATTTTATCCTTCTGTTAGCTATAAAATTGCACGGATTCTCCAGAAATTCAATTTTCAAGTCGGTTTCTCCCCTATTAATAAAATTCATCCTTCGATTCTGAAAGATTGCGTTTCTGTCTTGAATTCTTGGGGAATTTATAGTATATCATGTCAGTGCGGTTTAAGATATATTGGCCAAACAAAAAGAGCGTTGAAGTTTCGTATCAAGGAACATGAATCTTATGTCAAAAAAGGCGAAATTAACAAGTCTTCAATAGCGTATCATAGTTGGACTTTTAACCATAATTTTGATTTTGGGTCTGCAAAAATCATCCAAAAGGCTTCTTCCATAGGTGAATTGGATTTTCTTGAGGCTTTTCACATTCACAAAGATTTAGCAAGTTTAGTTAATGATTTGAAGTCCAATCCAGTCCTTCCTAATGCCTTTAAAATTCTACTATCTTAATTCAGTTATTTTTGCCGATAGATGGCGTTACCTCCTCGCGCTTGGTACTACCAGAGGGTATAAAAATCCGTTCAGTGGTTGCTTTCGTTATTTGAAGTTCAGATTTTGAGCGTAAGGTGCATTTGCCCCTCGCTCCATATTTTAACTACGCTAATATTTCTTTATGCTTGATCAGACAGCCTGGCTCAGTAAAAGTAGGCGGCCAGTGCAACTCTGATTAAAAATCTAGTTATAACCACGTGCAATAAGTGCTGATAAGGACCACGTGTTTCTGTGACTCCTTCTCCTATTTTCTTCTTTCTATGTATTTCTTTCTCCTGATGAGGAGGGACCTTTAGCTGCCCTCGAAATCGATTGAGTGTTTCATTATACCTACGCTAAATATAAGGTTGTTTTTTACGATTTTGATTATTCAGTTTCATATTTACAAATTCTGATTGCGCATATTGTTGTTGATAATAAAATATATCCGTTTATTATAAAGCATATCCGTTTATATGAGAGCATTATGTGATTCAGGCTCTCAGAAAAGTTATATTAAGAATTCGATTGCAAAAGAATTTAACTTGATACCACAGCGCAAGGTAACTTTATCGTAAGCATTGTTCGGTGGTAAGAAGATTCCGTTCTCGACATATGATATGTACAAAACTAAGCTATCAAGGCTTGATTCTAAAATTGTTTTTGAATTTGATGTTATTGGATCTGATCAGATTTGTACCAACGTACCAAAATTTAAAAATGAGAATGTTTATCAAATCCTTAAAAGTAAAGGAATTGAGATAAGTGACTATTTAAAAGATAATCATTATTCGGAAGATATCCAGGTATTATTTATTAGGCGCAGAAGCTTGGGCGAAAATTGTAACATCTGAGGTGGTTTCTGTTGAAAAGAATTTAGTGGCTTGTTAGAACCACTTTAGGTTGGACACTCTTAGGTAGTAGTTACGCCCCAACGTCTATTTTTTCTTGTTTACTTATTTCAATGAAATGCTCTATTGAAACATCGAAATTTCGGAAGTTAGAAATACTAGGCATTTCAGATCCTATTGAAAGAACTATTCAGGAGGAAAAAGATAAAGAAGTCGTGAAATTTTTTGAGAATCTTTTCACTTCTTTTCACGTGGCCATCATTTTTTCGGATTTGGTTTATGCTATCAACCGGCATTTTAGAGGTAATTCTATTTTTTATCTGTTTACCACGTGCACGATTTTGACTTTCGTTGCTTCTTTCCACGTGGCTATTGGTTTTTCAGTATTGGATGTTTCTCTCCTTTTGGAATGTTTTTGTCATATGTTGATGAAAATTATCTTCATTATTTATTGGTGTTTTTTCATGTTATAAGTAATTACTTGTTTGGACTTTCGGAATTACATTTCTTTTGTTCACTTGTTTCTTGCTTGTGCCCTTTTCACAATATGTCCACTGACAGGAACCGATTTTGTAAGTTACGCCTGAAGCGTACGAAATTCTTGGATCATCTACAGTTTCTACTTAAATGCAAACATAAAAATTTCATTCCCAAATTTATACATGTGAAATGTAGCCTGAAAGCTTCCGTTCACGTTTCAAAAATTTTGCATAAATTCAAATTGGCTCTTCTTCGTCACATTATAAGGAACACACGCAAACGTTTATCTAAAATTGAATTTGAATTATATTACCTCCATTTAAAAATTGCTAATTCCACTGAAAATGTTTCCTCATTTGAACATACATCCTGGTCTAGAACCGATACCGTTTGTCAACGGCATAAAAAGGTGCTCATTTCTAAATTCCTAAAACTCACACCACCTGTCGGATAGTCCCAATTATCTAGCTGATCTTCCCACTGTAAACGTTAACTCCATCGTTAATATCTCCAATAGGAATCTTTCGGAGGATCAGTTAAAAGTATTAAAATATAATTTCAACTTTTCAAAGACATCTAAACCTTCAATTCCTCAAATCATCGCCCCTATAGAGAAAGCCTTTAAATTCTCCAAAATTTCGGAAACGCAGAAGGATACAATCCGCCACCTAATTACTCATAACGTTAATTTTAACAATAAATCTTTGGGTTCTAATCTTAGCAAAAAGGAAAATGAGATCTTACGTGAAATTCATTCTGATACTAATATCATTATCTCTAAAGCTGATAAGGGCGGACAGATCGTTGTTATTGACAAACACACATATATTACTGGAGTCTCTAAATTGATAAATGAAGGCCCATACTGCTCGATCCCTAAAAATTCTTCAACTTCGGACCTCATGAAAGTAAAAAGTGCCATTAAATCTTCCCACATTCTGCCAACTCAATTGAAGAAATCACTTATTCCGCCTATTACTAATTGCGCTAGACTTTATGCTCTTCCAAAAGTCCACAAAACCGGTATTCCTTTTCGACCAATTGTTTCCAACATAGGTACTGCTTCATATCCTTTGGCCAAATATTTAGTTTCCAGATTTTCTCCTCTACTTGCTAACAATATTCACACTGTAAAAAATTCTGTTGAAGTCATTGATAAACTTAAAAATATTTCCCCACTTCGTTCCATTATGGTTTCATTTGATGTCAAATCATTGTATACTAATGTTCCGGTCGAAAGAGCACTAAATTGTCTTGAAACTAGGCTTCGGGAATTTCACTTCACACACACTGAAATTAATGAGTTGGTTTCGCTTACTAAAGTTTCTCTAAGTCAAACCCACTTTGTTTTCCAAAATGCATATTTTCGTCAAGTTGAAGGATTGGCTATGGGTAATCCTCTCAGTCCGGTACTTGCTGACATTTATATGCACTATTTTGAGATGAAATTATTTGATAAATTATCTTTTCGTCTTTGGATTCGGTATGTTGACGACACTTTCGCACTTTTTGACGGTTATAAAGAGGATTTATCCGAGAATCTATCTATTATGAATTCAATTGATCCAGCCATCCAATTCACTCTTGAAATTGAATCCAACAATTCCCTCCCCTTCCTCGATATTCTTATAATCCGCAATGAAACCGATTTTAGCACCACTGTGTACCGTAAACCCTTTGCAGTTTGTTTACCACCCCATGCCAAGTCATGCCACCCTGTTAAGCAAAAAATGGCTTCTTTTTACTATTATGTTTTCCGTGGGCTTAAAGTTTGTTCCTCTGAATCTTTGGTTACCAATGAACTTAATTATTTGAGAGCAGTTGCGATTGACCGTGGATTTTCTCCCGTGATTATTGATGAAGACGTTAAAAAATTTTCAGATTCCCATCAAAGAAGACATTCCACTGTTAGAAATAATATTAATGACCTTGTCGTGCTTCCATTTTATCCTTCTGTTAGCTATAAAAATGCACGGATTGTCCAGAAATTCAATTTTCAAGTCGGTTTCTCCCCTATTAATAAAATTCATCCTTCGATTCTGAAACATTGCGTTTCTATCTTGAATTCTTGGGGAATTTATAGTATATCATGTCAGTGCGGTTTAAGATATATTGGCCAAACAAAAAGAGCGTTGAAGTTTCGTATCAAGGAACATGAATCTTATGTCAAAAAAGGCGAAATTAACAAGTCTTCAATAGCGTATCATAGTTGGACTTTTAACCATAATTTTGATTTTGGGTCTGCAAAAATCATCCAAAAGGCTTCTTCCATAGGTGAATTGGATTTTCTTGAGGCTTTTCACATTCACAAAGATTTAGCAAGTTTAGTTAATGATTTGAAGTCCAATCCAGTCCTTCCTAATGCCTTTAAAATTCTACTATCTTAATTCAGTTATTTTTGCCGATAGATGGCGTTACCTCCTCGCGCTTGGTACTACCAGAGGGTATAAAAATCCGTTCAGTGGTTGCTTTCGTTATTTGAAGTTCAGATTTTGAGCGTAAGGTGCATTTGCCCCTCGCTTCATATTTTAACTACGCTAATATTTCTTTATGCTTGATCAGACAGCCTGGCTCAGTAAACGTAGGCGGCCAGTGCAACTCTGATTAAAAATCTAGTTATAACCACGTGCAATAAGTGCTGATAAGGACCACGTGTTTCTGTGACTCCTTCTCCTATTTTCTTCTTTCTATGTATTTCTTTCTCCTGATGAGGAGGGACCTTTAGCTGCCCTCGAAATCGATTGAGTGTTTCATTATACCTACGCTAAATATAAGGTTGTTTTTTACGATTTTGATTATTCAGTTTCATATTTACAAATTCTGATTGCGCATATTGTTGTTGATAATAAAACATATCCGTTTATTATAAAACATATCCGTTTATATGAGAGTATTATGTGATTCAGGCTCTCAGAAAAGTTATATTAAGAATTCGATTGCAAAAGAATTTAACTTGATACCACAGCGCAAGGTAACTTTATCGTAAGCATTGTTCGGTGGTAAGAAGATTCCGTTCTCGACATATGATATGTACAAAACTAAGCTATCAAGGCTTGATTCTAAAATTGTTTTTGAATTTGATGTTATTGGATCTGATCAGATTTGTACCAACGTACCAAAATTTAAAAATGAGAATGTTTATCAAATCCTTAAAAGTAAAGGAATTGAGATAAGTGACTATTTAAAAGATAATCATTATTCGGAAGATATCCAGGTATTATTTATTAGGCGCAGAAGCTTGGGCGAAAATTGTAACACCTGAGGTGGTTTCTGTTGAACAGAATTTAGTGGCTTGTTAGAACCACTTTAGGTTGGACACTCTTAGGTAGTAGTTACGCCCCAACGTCTATTTTTTCTTGTTTACTTATTTCAATGAAATGCTCTATTGAAACATCGAAATTTTGGAAGTTAGAAATACTAGGCATTTCAGATCCTATTGAAAGAACTATTCAGGAGGAAAAAGATAAAGAAGTCGTGAAATTTTTTGAGAATCTTTTCACTTCTTTTCACGTGGCCATCATTTTTTCGGATTTGGTTTATGCTATCAACCGGCATTTTAGAGGTAATTCTATTTTTTATCTGTTTACCACGTGCACGATTTTGACTTTCGTTGCTTCTTTCCACGTGGCTATTGGTTTTTCAGTATTGGATGTTTCTCTCCTTTTGGAATGTTTTTGTCATATGTTGATGAAAATTATCTTCATTATTTATTGGTGTTTTTTCATGTTATAAGTAATTACTTGTTTGGACTTTCGGAATTAAATTTCTTTTGTTCACTTGTTTCTTGCTTGTGCCCTTTTCACAATATGTCCACTGACAGGAACCGATTTTGTAAGTTACGCCTTAAGCGTACGAAATTCTTGAATCATCTACAGTTTCTACTTAAATGCAAACATAAAAATTTCATTCCCAAATTTATACATGTGAAATGTAGCCTTAAAGCTTCCGTTCACGTTTCAAAAATTTTGCATAAATTCAAATTGGCACTTCTTCGTCACATTATAAGGAACACACGCAAACGTTTATCTAAAATTGAATTTGAATTATATTACCTCCATTTAAAAATTGCTAATTCCACTGAAAATGTTTCCTCATTTGAACATACATCCTGGTCTAGAACCGATACCGTTTGTCAACGGCATAAAAAGGTGCTCATTTCTAAATTCCTAAAACTCACACCACCAGTCGGATAGTCCCAATTATCTAGCTGATCTTCCCACTGTAAACGTTAACTCCATCGTTAATATCTCCAATAGGAATCTTTCGGAGGATCAGTTAAAAGTATTAAAATATAATTTCAACTTTTCAAAGACATCTAAACCTTCAATTCCTCAAATCATCGCCCCTATAGAGAAAGCCTTTAAATTCTCCAAAATTTCGGAAACGCAGAAGGATACAATCCGCCACCTAATTACTCATAACGTTAATTTTAACAATAAATCTTTGGGTTCTAATCTTAGCAAAAAGGAAAATGAGATCTTACGTGAAATTCATTCTGATACTAATATCATTATCTCTAAAGCTGATAAGGGCGGACAGATCGTTGTTATTGACAAACACACGTATATTACTGGAGTCTCTAAATTGATAAATGAAGGCCCATACTGCTCGATCCCTAAAAATTCTTCAACTTCGGACCTCATGAAAGTAAAAAGTGCCATTAAATCTTCCCACATTCTGCCAACTCAATTGAAGAAATCACTTATTCCGCCTATTACTAATTGCGCTAGACTTTATGCTCTTCCAAAAGTCCACAAAACCGGTATTCCTTTTCGACCAATTGTTTCCAACATAGGTACTGCTTCATATTCTTTGGCCAAATATTTAGTTTCCAGATTTTCTCCTCTACTTGCTAACAATATTCACACTGTAAAAAATTCTGTTGAAGTCATTGATAAACTTAAAAATATTTCCCCACTTCGTTCCATTATGGTTTCATTTTATGTCAAATCATTGTATACTAATGTTCCGGTCGAAGGAGCACTAAATTGTCTTGAAACTAGGCTTCGGGAATTTCACTTCACACATACTGAAATTAATGAGTTGGTTTCGCTTACTAAAGTTTCTCTAAGTCAAACCCACTTTGTTTTCCAAAATGCATATTTTCGTCAAGTTGAAGGATTGGCTATGGGTAATCCTCTCAGTCCGGTACTTGCTGACATTTATATGCACTATTTTGAGATGAAATTATTTGATAAATTATCTTTTCGTCTTTGGATTCGGTATGTTGACGACACTTTCGCACTTTTTGACGGTTATAAAGAGGATTTATCCGAGAATCTATCTATTATGAATTCAATTGATCCAGCCATCCAATTCACTCTTGAAATTGAATCCAACAATTCCCTCCCCTTCCTCGATATTCTTATAATCCGCAATGAAACCGATTTTAGCACCACTGTGTACCGTAAACCCTTTGCAGTTTGTTTACCACCCCATGCCAAGTCATGCCACCCTGTTAAGCAAAAAATGGCTTCTTTTTACTATTATGTTTTCCGTGGGCTTAAAGTTTGTTCCTCTGAATCTTTGGTTACCAATGAACTTAATTATTTGAGAGCAGTTGCGATTGACCGTGGATTTTCTCCCGTGATTATTGATGAAGCCGTTAAAAAATTTTCAGATTCCCATCAAAGAAGACATTCCACTGTTAGAAATAATATTAATGACCTTGTCGTGCTTCCATTTTATCCTTCTGTTAGCTATAAAATTGCACGGATTGTCCAGAAATTCAATTTTCAAGTCGGTTTCTCCCCTATTAATAAAATTCATCCTTCGATTCTGAAAGATTGCGTTTCTATCTTGAATTCTTGGGGAATTTATAGTATATCATGTCAGTGCGGTTTAAGATATATTGGCCAAACAAAAAGAGCGTTGAAGTTTCGTATCAAGGAACATGAATCTTATGTCAAAAAAGGCGAAATTAACAAGTCTTCAATAGCGTATCATAGTTGGTCTTTTAACCATAATTTTGATTTTGGGTCTGCAAAAATCATCCAAAAGGCTTCTTCCATAGGTGAATTGGATTTTCTTGAGGCTTTTCACATTCACAAAGATTTAGCAAGTTTAGTTAATGATTTGAAGTCCAATCCAGTCCTTCCTAATGCCTTTAAAATTCTACTATCTTAATTCAGTTATTTTTGCCGATAGATGGCGTTACCTCCTCGCGCTTGGTACTACCAGAGGGTATAAAAATCCGTTCAGTGGTTGCTTTCGTTATTTGAAGTTCAGATTTTGAGCGTAAGGTGCATTTGCCCCTCGCTCCATATTTTAACTACGCTAATATTTCTTTATGCTTGAT
The DNA here is from genome assembly GCF_044657685.1 of Stegodyphus dumicola. Taxonomy (NCBI): domain Eukaryota; kingdom Metazoa; phylum Arthropoda; class Arachnida; order Araneae; family Eresidae; genus Stegodyphus; species Stegodyphus dumicola. The sequence goes on from NC_140775.1 coordinate 78,543,588, forward strand.
CAGACAGCCTGGCTCAGTAAAAGTAGGCGGCCAGTGCAACTCTGATTAAAAATCTAGTTATAACCACGTGCAATAAGTGCTGATAAGGACCACGTGTTTCTGTGACTCCTTCTCCTATTTTCTTCTTTCTATGTATTTCTTTCTCCTGATGAGGAGGGACCTTTAGCTGCCCTCGAAATCGATTGAGTGTTTCATTATACCTACGCTAAATATAAGGTTGTTTTTTACGATTTTGATTATTCAGTTTCATATTTACAAATTCTGATTGCGCATATTGTTGTTGATAATAAAACATATCCGTTTATTATAAAACATATCCGTTTATATGAGAGTATTATGTGATTCAGGCTCTCAGAAAAGTTATATTAAGAATTCGATTGCAAAAGAATTTAACTTGATACCACAGCGCAAGGTAACTTTATCGTAAGCATTGTTCGGTGGTAAGAAGATTCCGTTCTCGACATATGATATGTACAAAACTAAGCTATCAAGGCTTGATTCTAAAATTGTTTTTGAATTTGATGTTATTGGATCTGATCAGATTTGTACCAACGTACCAAAATTTAAAAATGAGAATGTTTATCAAATCCTTAAAAGTAAAGGAATTGAGATAAGTGACTATTTAAAAGATAATCATTATTCGGAAGATATCCAGGTATTATTTATTAGGCGCAGAAGCTTGGGCGAAAATTGTAACACCTGAGGTGGTTTCTGTTGAAAAGAATTTAGTGGCTTGTTAGAACCACTTTAGGTTGGACACTCTTAGGTAGTAGTTACGCCCCAACGTCTATTTTTTCTTGTTTACTTATTTCAATGAAATGCTCTATTGAAACATCGAAATTTTGGAAGTTAGAAATACTAGGCATTTCAGATCCTATTGAAAGAACTATTCAGGAGGAAAAAGATAAAGAAGTCGTGAAATTTTTTGAGAATCTTTTCACTTCTTTTCACGTGGCCATCATTTTTTCGGATTTGGTTTATGCTATCAACCGGCATTTTAGAGGTAATTCTATTTTTTATCTGTTTACCACGTGCACGATTTTGACTTTCGTTGCTTCTTTCCACGTGGCTATTGGTTTTTCAGTATTGGATGTTTCTCTCCTTTTGGAATGTTTTTGTCATATGTTGATGAAAATTATCTTCATTATTTATTGGTGTTTTTTCATGTTATAAGTAATTACTTGTTTGGACTTTCGGAATTAAATTTCTTTTGTTCACTTGTTTCTTGCTTGTGCCCTTTTCACAATATGTCCACTGACAGGAACCGATTTTGTAAGTTACGCCTTAAGCGTACGAAATTCTTGAATCATCTACAGTTTCTACTTAAATGCAAACATAAAAATTTCATTCCCAAATTTATACATGTGAAATGTAGCCTTAAAGCTTCCGTTCACGTTTCAAAAATTTTGCATAAATTCAAATTGGCACTTCTTCGTCACATTATAAGGAACACACGCAAACGTTTATCTAAAATTGAATTTGAATTATATTACCTCCATTTAAAAATTGCTAATTCCACTGAAAATGTTTCCTCATTTGAACATACATCCTGGTCTAGAACCGATACCGTTTGTCAACGGCATAAAAAGGTGCTCATTTCTAAATTCCTAAAACTCACACCACCAGTCGGATAGTCCCAATTATCTAGCTGATCTTCCCACTGTAAACGTTAACTCCATCGTTAATATCTCCAATAGGAATCTTTCGGAGGATCAGTTAAAAGTATTAAAATATAATTTCAACTTTTCAAAGACATCTAAACCTTCAATTCCTCAAATCATCGCCCCTATAGAGAAAGCCTTTAAATTCTCCAAAATTTCGGAAACGCAGAAGGATACAATCCGCCACCTAATTACTCATAACGTTAATTTTAACAATAAATCTTTGGGTTCTAATCTTAGCAAAAAGGAAAATGAGATCTTACGTGAAATTCATTCTGATACTAATATCATTATCTCTAAAGCTGATAAGGGCGGACAGATCGTTGTTATTGACAAACACACGTATATTACTGGAGTCTCTAAATTGATAAATGAAGGCCCATACTGCTCGATCCCTAAAAATTCTTCAACTTCGGACCTCATGAAAGTAAAAAGTGCCATTAAATCTTCCCACATTCTGCCAACTCAATTGAAGAAATCACTTATTCCGCCTATTACTAATTGCGCTAGACTTTATGCTCTTCCAAAAGTCCACAAAACCGGTATTCCTTTTCGACCAATTGTTTCCAACATAGGTACTGCTTCATATTCTTTGGCCAAATATTTAGTTTCCAGATTTTCTCCTCTACTTGCTAACAATATTCACACTGTAAAAAATTCTGTTGAAGTCATTGATAAACTTAAAATTATTTCCCCACTTCGTTCCATTATGGTTTCATTTTATGTCAAATCATTGTATACTAATGTTCCGGTCGAAGGAGCACTAAATTGTCTTGAAACTAGGCTTCGGGAATTTCACTTCACACATACTGAAATTAATGAGTTGGTTTCGCTTACTAAAGTTTCTCTAAGTCAAACCCACTTTGTTTTCCAAAATGCATATTTTCGTCAAGTTGAAGGATTGGCTATGGGTAATCCTCTCAGTCCGGTACTTGCTGACATTTATATGCACTATTTTGAGATGAAATTATTTGATAAATTATCTTTTCGTCTTTGGATTCGGTATGTTGACGACACTTTCGCACTTTTTGACGGTTATAAAGAGGATTTATCCGAGAATCTATCTATTATGAATTCAATTGATCCAGCCATCCAATTCACTCTTGAAATTGAATCCAACAATTCCCTCCCCTTCCTCGATATTCTTATAATCCGCAATGAAACCGATTTTAGCACCACTGTGTACCGTAAACCCTTTGCAGTTTGTTTACCACCCCATGCCAAGTCATGCCACCCTGTTAAGCAAAAAATGGCTTCTTTTTACTATTATGTTTTCCGTGGGCTTAAAGTTTGTTCCTCTGAATCTTTGGTTACCAATGAACTTAATTATTTGAGAGCAGTTGCGATTGACCGTGGATTTTCTCCCGTGATTATTGATGAAGCCGTTAAAAAATTTTCAGATTCCCATCAAAGAAGACATTCCACTGTTAGAAATAATATTAATGACCTTGTCGTGCTTCCATTTTATCCTTCTGTTAGCTATAAAATTGCACGGATTGTCCAGAAATTCAATTTTCAAGTCGGTTTCTCCCCTATTAATAAAATTCATCCTTCGATTCTGAAAGATTGCGTTTCTATCTTGAATTCTTGGGGAATTTATAGTATATCATGTCAGTGCGGTTTAAGATATATTGGCCAAACAAAAAGAGCGTTGAAGTTTCGTATCAAGGAACATGAATCTTATGTCAAAAAAGGCGAAATTAACAAGTCTTCAATAGCGTATCATAGTTGGTCTTTTAACCATAATTTTGATTTTGGGTCTGCAAAAATCATCCAAAAGGCTTCTTCCATAGGTGAATTGGATTTTCTTGAGGCTTTTCACATTCACAAAGATTTAGCAAGTTTAGTTAATGATTTGAAGTCCAATCCAGTCCTTCCTAATGCCTTTAAAATTCTACTATCTTAATTCAGTTATTTTTGCCGATAGATGGCGTTACCTCCTCGCGCTTGGTACTACCAGAGGGTATAAAAATCCGTTCAGTGGTTGCTTTCGTTATTTGAAGTTCAGATTTTGAGCGTAAGGTGCATTTGCCCCTCGCTCCATATTTTAACTACGCTAATATTTCTTTATGCTTGATCAGACAGCCTGGCTCAGTAAAAGTAGGCGGCCAGTGCAACTCTGATTAAAAATCTAGTTATAACCACGTGCAATAAGTGCTGATAAGGACCACGTGTTTCTGTGACTCCTTCTCCTATTTTCTTCTTTCTATGTATTTCTTTCTCCTGATGAGGAGGGACCTTTAGCTGCCCTCGAAATCGATTGAGTGTTTTATTATACCTACGCTAAATATAAGGTTGTTTTTTACGATTTTGATTATTCAGTTTCATATTTACAAATTCTGATTGCGCATATTGTTGTTGATAATAAAACATATCCGTTTATTATAAAACATATCCGTTTATATGAGAGTATTATGTGATTCAGGCTCTCAGAAAAGTTATATTAAGAATTCGATTGCAAAAGAATTTAACTTGATACCACAGCGCAAGGTAACTTTATCGTAAGCATTGTTCGGTGGTAAGAAGATTCCGTTCTCGACATATGATATGTACAAAACTAAGCTATCAAGGCTTGATTCTAAAATTGTTTTTGAATTTGATGTTATTGGATCTGATCAGATTTGTACCAACGTACCAAAATTTAAAAATGAGAATGTTTATCAAATCCTTAAAAGTAAAGGAATTGAGATAAGTGACTATTTAAAAGATAATCATTATTCGGAAGATATCCAGGTATTATTTATTAGGCGCAGAAGCTTGGGCGAAAATTGTAACACCTGAGGTGGTTTCTGTTGAAAAGAATTTAGTGGCTTGTTAGAACCACTTTAGGTTGGACACTCTTAGGTAGTAGTTACGCCCCAACGTCTATTTTTTCTTGTTTACTTATTTCAATGAAATGCTCTATTGAAACATCGAAATTTTGGAAGTTAGAAATACTAGGCATTTCAGATCCTATTGAAAGAACTATTCAGGAGGAAAAAGATAAAGAAGTCGTGAAATTTTTTGAGAATCTTTTCACTTCTTTTCACGTGGCCATCATTTTTTCGGATTTGGTTTATGCTATCAACCGGCATTTTAGAGGTAATTCTATTTTTTATCTGTTTACCACGTGCACGATTTTGACTTTCGTTGCTTCTTTCCACGTGGCTATTGGTTTTTCAGTATTGGATGTTTCTCTCCTTTTGGAATGTTTTTGTCATATGTTGATGAAAATTATCTTCATTATTTATTGGTGTTTTTTCATGTTATAAGTAATTACTTGTTTGGACTTTCGGAATTAAATTTCTTTTGTTCACTTGTTTCTTGCTTGTGCCCTTTTCACAATATGTCCACTGACAGGAACCGATTTTGTAAGTTACGCCTTAAGCGTACGAAATTCTTGAATCATCTACAGTTTCTACTTAAATGCAAACATAAAAATTTCATTCCCAAATTTATACATGTGAAATGTAGCCTTAAAGCTTCCGTTCACGTTTCAAAAATTTTGCATAAATTCAAATTGGCACTTCTTCGTCACATTATAAGGAACACACGCAAACGTTTATCTAAAATTGAATTTGAATTATATTACCTCCATTTAAAAATTGCTAATTCCACTGAAAATGTTTCCTCATTTGAACATACATCCTGGTCTAGAACCGATACCGTTTGTCAACGGCATAAAAAGGTGCTCATTTCTAAATTCCTAAAACTCACACCACCAGGCGGATAGTCCCAATTATCTAGCTGATCTTCCCACTGTAAACGTTAACTCCATCGTTAATATCTCCAATAGGAATCTTTCGGAGGATCAGTTAAAAGTATTAAAATATAATTTCAACTTTTCAAAGACATCTAAACCTTCAATTCCTCAAATCATCGCCCCTATAGAGAAAGCCTTTAAATTCTCCAAAATTTCGGAAACGCAGAAGGATACAATCCGCCACCTAATTACTCATAACGTTAATTTTAACAATAAATCTTTGGGTTCTAATCTTAGCAAAAAGGAAAATGAGATCTTACGTGAAATTCATTCTGATACTAATATCATTATCTCTAAAGCTGATAAGGGCGGACAGATCGTTGTTATTGACAAACACACATATATTACTGGAGTCTCTAAATTGATAAATGAAGGCCCATACTGCTCGATCCCTAAAAATTCTTCAACTTCGGACCTCATGAAAGTAAAAAGTGCCATTAAATCTTCCCACATTCTGCCAACTCAATTGAAGAAATCACTTATTCCGCCTATTACTAATTGCGCTAGACTTTATGCTCTTCCAAAAGTCCACAAAACCGGTATTCCTTTTCGACCAATTGTTTCCAACATAGGTACTGCTTCATATCCTTTGGCCAAATATTTAGTTTCCAGATTTTCTCCTCTACTTGCTAACAATATTCACACTGTAAAAAATTCTGTTGAAGTCATTGATAAACTTAAAAATATTTCCCCACTTCGTTCCATTATGGTTTCATTTGATGTCAAATCATTGTATACTAATGTTCCGGTCGAAGGAGCACTAAATTGTCTTGAAACTAGGCTTCGGGAATTTCACTTCACACATACTGAAATTAATGAGTTGGTTTCGCTTACTAAAGTTTCTCTAAGTCAAACCCACTTTGTTTTCCAAAATGCATATTTTCGTCAAGTTGAAGGATTGGCTATGGGTAATCCTCTCAGTCCGGTACTTGCTGACATTTATATGCACTATTTTGAGATGAAATTATTTGATAAATTATCTTTTCGTCTTTGGATTCGGTATGTTGACGACACTTTCGCACTTTTTGACGGTTATAAAGAGGATTTATCCGAGAATCTATCTATTATGAATTCAATTGATCCAGCCATCCAATTCACTCTTGAAATTGAATCCAACAATTCCCTCCCCTTCCTCGATATTCTTATAATCCGCAATGAAACCGATTTTAGCACCACTGTGTACCGTAAACCCTTTGCAGTTTGTTTACCACCCCATGCCAAGTCATGCCACCCTGTTAAGCAAAAAATGGCTTCTTTTTACTATTATGTTTTCCGTGGGCTTAAAGTTTGTTCCTCTGAATCTTTGGTTACCAATGAACTTAATTATTTGAGAGCAGTTGCGATTGACCGTGGATTTTCTCCCGTGATTATTGATGAAGCCGTTAAAAAATTTTCAGATTCCCATCAAAGAAGACATTCCACTGTTAGAAATAATATTAATGACCTTGTCGTGCTTCCATTTTATCCTTCTGTTAGCTATAAAATTGCACGGATTGTCCAGAAATTCAATTTTCAAGTCGGTTTCTCCCCTATTAATAAAATTCATCCTTCGATTCTGAAAGATTGCGTTTCTATCTTGAATTCTTGGGGAATTTATAGTATATCATGTCAGTGCGGTTTAAGATATATTGGCCAAACAAAAAGAGCGTTGAAGTTTCGTATCAAGGAACATGAATCTTATGTCAAAAAAGGCGAAATTAACAAGTCTTCAATAGCGTATCATAGTTGGTCTTTTAACCATAATTTTGATTTTGGGTCTGCAAAAATCATCCAAAAGGCTTCTTCCATAGGTGAATTGGATTTTCTTGAGGCTTTTCACATTCACAAAGATTTAGCAAGTTTAGTTAATGATTTGAAGTCCAATCCAGTCCTTCCTAATGCCTTTAAAATTCTACTATCTTAATTCAGTTATTTTTGCCGATAGATGGCGTTACCTCCTCGCGCTTGGTACTACCAGAGGGTATAAAAATCCGTTCAGTGGTTGCTTTCGTTATTTGAAGTTCAGATTTTGAGCGTAAGGTGCATTTGCCCCTCGCTCCATATTTTAACTACGCTAATATTTCTTTATGCTTGATCAGACAGCCTGGCTCAGTAAAAGTAGGCGGCCAGTGCAACTCTGATTAAAAATCTAGTTATAACCACGTGCAATAAGTGCTGATAAGGACCACGTGTTTCTGTGACTCCTTCTCCTATTTTCTTCTTTCTATGTATTTCTTTCTCCTGATGAGGAGGGACCTTTAGCTGCCCTCGAAATCGATTGAGTGTTTCATTATACCTACGCTAAATATAAGGTTGTTTTTTACGATTTTGATTATTCAGTTTCATATTTACAAATTCTGATTGCGCATATTGTTGTTGATAATAAAACATATCCGTTTATTATAAAACATATCCGTTTATATGAGAGTATTATGTGATTCAGGCTCTCAGAAAAGTTATATTAAGAATTCGATTGCAAAAGAATTTAACTTGATACCACAGCGCAAGGTAACTTTATCGTAAGCATTGTTCGGTGGTAAGAAGATTCCGTTCTCGACATATGATATGTACAAAACTAAGCTATCAAGGCTTGATTCTAAAATTGTTTTTGAATTTGATGTTATTGGATCTGATCAGATTTGTACCAACGTACCAAAATTTAAAAATGAGAATGTTTATCAAATCCTTAAAAGTAAAGGAATTGAGATAAGTGACTATTTAAAAGATAATCATTATTCGGAAGATATCCAGGTATTATTTATTAGGCGCAGAAGCTTGGGCGAAAATTGTAACACCTGAGGTGGTTTCTGTTGAAAAGAATTTAGTGGCTTGTTAGAACCACTTTAGGTTGGACACTCTTAGGTAGTAGTTACGCCCCAACGTCTATTTTTTCTTGTTTACTTATTTCAATGAAATGCTCTATTGAAACATCGAAATTTTGGAAGTTAGAAATACTAGGCATTTCAGATCCTATTGAAAGAACTATTCAGGAGGAAAAAGATAAAGAAGTCGTGAAATTTTTTGAGAATCTTTTCACTTCTTTTCACGTGGCCATCATTTTTTCGGATTTGGTTTATGCTATCAACCGGCATTTTAGAGGTAATTCTATTTTTTATCTGTTTACCACGTGCACGATTTTGACTTTCGTTGCTTCTTTCCACGTGGCTATTGGTTTTTCAGTATTGGATGTTTCTCTCCTTTTGGAATGTTTTTGTCATATGTTGATGAAAATTATCTTCATTATTTATTGGTGTTTTTTCATGTTATAAGTAATTACTTGTTTGGACTTTCGGAATTAAATTTCTTTTGTTCACTTGTTTCTTGCTTGTGCCCTTTTCACAATATGTCCACTGACAGGAACCGATTTTGTAAGTTACGCCTTAAGCGTACGAAATTCTTGAATCATCTACAGTTTCTACTTAAATGCAAACATAAAAATTTCATTCCCAAATTTATACATGTGAAATGTAGCCTTAAAGCTTCCGTTCACGTTTCAAAAATTTTGCATAAATTCAAATTGGCACTTCTTCGTCACATTATAAGGAACACACGCAAACGTTTATCTAAAATTGAATTTGAATTATATTACCTCCATTTAAAAATTGCTAATTCCACTGAAAATGTTTCCTCATTTGAACATACATCCTGGTCTAGAACCGATACCGTTTGTCAACGGCATAAAAAGGTGCTCATTTCTAAATTCCTAAAACTCACACCACCAGTCGGATAGTCCCAATTATCTAGCTGATCTTCCCACTGTAAACGTTAACTCCATCGTTAATATCTCCAATAGGAATCTTTCGGAGGATCAGTTAAAAGTATTAAAATATAATTTCAACTTTTCAAAGACATCTAAACCTTCAATTCCTCAAATCATCGCCCCTATAGAGAAAGCCTTTAAATTCTCCAAAATTTCGGAAACGCAGAAGGATACAATCCGCCACCTAATTACTCATAACGTTAATTTTAACAATAAATCTTTGGGTTCTAATCTTAGCAAAAAGGAAAATGAGATCTTACGTGAAATTCATTCTGATACTAATATCATTATCTCTAAAGCTGATAAGGGCGGACAGATCGTTGTTATTGACAAACACACATATATTACTGGAGTCTCTAAATTGATAAATGAAGGCCCATACTGCTCGATCCCTAAAAATTCTTCAACTTCGGACCTCATGAAAGTAAAAAGTGCCATTAAATCTTCCCACATTCTGCCAACTCAATTGAAGAAATCACTTATTCCGCCTATTACTAATTGCGCTAGACTTTATGCTCTTCCAAAAGTCCACAAAACCGGTATTCCTTTTCGACCAATTGTTTCCAACATAGGTACTGCTTCATATCCTTTGGCCAAATATTTAGTTTCCAGATTTTCTCCTCTACTTGCTAACAATATTCACACTGTAAAAAATTCTGTTGAAGTCATTGATAAACTTAAAAATATTTCCCCACTTCGTTCCATTATGGTTTCATTTGATGTCAAATCATTGTATACTAATGTTCCGGTCGAAGGAGCACTAAATTGTCTTGAAACTAGGCTTCGGGAATTTCACTTCACACATACTGAAATTAATGAGTTGGTTTCGCTTACTAAAGTTTCTCTAAGTCAAACCCACTTTGTTTTCCAAAATGCATATTTTCGTCAAGTTGAAGGATTGGCTATGGGTAATCCTCTCAGTCCGGTACTTGCTGACATTTATATGCACTATTTTGAGATGAAATTATTTGATAAATTATCTTTTCGTCTTTGGATTCGGTATGTTGACGACACTTTCGCACTTTTTGACGGTTATAAAGAGGATTTATCCGAGAATCTATCTATTATGAATTCAATTGATCCAGCCATCCAATTCACTCTTGAAATTGAATCCAACAATTCCCTCCCCTTCCTCGATATTCTTATAATCCGCAATGAAACCGATTTTAGCACCACTGTGTACCGTAAACCCTTTGCAGTTTGTTTACCACCCCATGCCAAGTCATGCCACCCTGTTAAGCAAAAAATGGCTTCTTTTTACTATTATGTTTTCCGTGGGCTTAAAGTTTGTTCCTCTGAATCTTTGGTTACCAATGAACTTAATTATTTGAGAGCAGTTGCGATTGACCGTGGATTTTCTCCCGTGATTATTGATGAAGCCGTTAAAAAATTTTCAGATTCCCATCAAAGAAGACATTCCACTGTTAGAAATAATATTAATGACCTTGTCGTGCTTCCATTTTATCCTTCTGTTAGCTATAAAATTGCACGGATTGTCCAGAAATTCAATTTTCAAGTCGGTTTCTCCCCTATTAATAAAATTCATCCTTCGATTCTGAAAGATTGCGTTTCTATCTTGAATTCTTGGGGAATTTATAGTATATCATGTCAGTGCGGTTTAAGATATATTGGCCAAACAAAAAGAGCGTTGAAGTTTCGTATCAAGGAACATGAATCTTATGTCAAAAAAGGCGAAATTAACAAGTCTTCAATAGCGTATCATAGTTGGTCTTTTAACCATAATTTTGATTTTGGGTCTGCAAAAATCATCCAAAAGGCTTCTTCCATAGGTGAATTGGATTTTCTTGAGGCTTTTCACATTCACAAAGATTTAGCAAGTTTAGTTAATGATTTGAAGTCCAATCCAGTCCTTCCTAATGCCTTTAAAATTCTACTATCTTAATTCAGTTATTTTTGCCGATAGATGGCGTTACCTCCTCGCGCTTGGTACTACCAGAGGGTATAAAAATCCGTTCAGTGGTTGCTTTCGTTATTTGAAGTTCAGATTTTGAGCGTAAGGTGCATTTGCCCCTCGCTCCATATTTTAACTACGCTAATATTTCTTTATGCTTGATCAGACAGCCTGGCTCAGTAAAAGTAGGCGGCCAGTGCAACTCTGATTAAAAATCTAGTTATAACCACGTGCAATAAGTGCTGATAAGGACCACGTGTTTCTGTGACTCCTTCTCCTATTTTCTTCTTTCTATGTATTTCTTTCTCCTGATGAGGAGGGACCTTTAGCTGCCCTCGAAATCGATTGAGTGTTTCATTATACCTACGCTAAATATAAGGTTGTTTTTTACGATTTTGATTATTCAGTTTCATATTTACAAATTCTGATTGCGCAGATTGTTGTTGATAATAAAACATATCCGTTTATTATAAAACATATCCGTTTATATGAGAGTATTATGTGATTCAGGCTCTCAGAAAAGTTATATTAAGAATTCGATTGCAAAAGAATTTAACTTGATACCACAGCGCAAGGTAACTTTATCGTAAGCATTGTTCGGTGGTAAGAAGATTCCGTTCTCGACATATGATATGTACAAAACTAAGCTATCAAGGCTTGATTCTAAAATTGTTTTTGAATTTGATGTTATTGGATCTGATCAGATTTGTACCAACGTACCAAAATTTAAAAATGAGAATGTTTATCAAATCCTTAAAAGTAAAGGAATTGAGATAAGTGACTATTTAAAAGATAATCATTATTCGGAAGATATCCAGGTATTATTTATTAGGCGCAGAAGCTTGGGCGAAAATTGTAACACCTGAGGTGGTTTCTGTTGAAAAGAATTTAGTGGCTTGTTAGAACCACTTTAGGTTGGACACTCTTAGGTAGTAGTTACGCCCCAACGTCTATTTTTTCTTGTTTACTTATTTCAATGAAATGCTCTATTGAAACATCGAAATTTTGGAAGTTAGAAATACTAGGCATTTCAGATCCTATTGAAAGAACTATTCAGGAGGAAAAAGATAAAGAAGTCGTGAAATTTTTTGAGAATCTTTTCACTTCTTTTCACGTGGCCATCATTTTTTCGGATTTGGTTTATGCTATCAACCGGCATTTTAGAGGTAATTCTATTTTTTATCTGTTTACCACGTGCACGATTTTGACTTTCGTTGCTTCTTTCCACGTGGCTATTGGTTTTTCAGTATTGGATGTTTCTCTCCTTTTGGAATGTTTTTGTCATATGTTGATGAAAATTATCTTCATTATTTATTGGTGTTTTTTCATGTTATAAGTAATTACTTGTTTGGACTTTCGGAATTAAATTTCTTTTGTTCACTTGTTTCTTGCTTGTGCCCTTTTCACAATATGTCCACTGACAGGAACCGATTTTGTAAGTTACGCCTTAAGCGTACGAAATTCTTGAATCATCTACAGTTTCTACTTAAATGCAAACATAAAAATTTCATTCCCAAATTTATACATGTGAAATGTAGCCTTAAAGCTTCCGTTCACGTTTCAAAAATTTTGCATAAATTCAAATTGGCACTTCTTCGTCACATTATAAGGAACACACGCAAACGTTTATCTAAAATTGAATTTGAATTATATTACCTCCATTTAAAAATTGCTAATTCCACTGAAAATGTTTCCTCATTTGAACATACATCCTGGTCTAGAACCGATACCGTTTGTCAACGGCATAAAAAGGTGCTCATTTCTAAATTCCTAAAACTCACACCACCAGTCGGATAGTCCCAATTATCTAGCTGATCTTCCCACTGTAAACGTTAACTCCATCGTTAATATCTCCAATAGGAATCTTTCGGAGGATCAGTTAAAAGTATTAAAATATAATTTCAACTTTTCAAAGACATCTAAACCTTCAATTCCTCAAATCATCGCCCCTATAGAGAAAGCCTTTAAATTCTCCAAAATTTCGGAAACGCAGAAGGATACAATCCGCCACCTAATTACTCATAACGTTAATTTTAACAATAAATCTTTGGGTTCTAATCTTAGCAAAAAGGAAAATGAGATCTTACGTGAAATTCATTCTGATACTAATATCATTATCTCTAAAGCTGATAAGGGCGGACAGATCGTTGTTATTGACAAACACACATATATTACTGGAGTCTCTAAATTGATAAATGAAGGCCCATACTGCTCGATCCCTAAAAATTCTTCAACTTCGGACCTCATGAAAGTAAAAAGTGCCATTAAATCTTCCCACATTCTGCCAACTCAATTGAAGAAATCACTTATTCCGCCTATTACTAATTGCGCTAGACTTTATGCTCTTCCAAAAGTCCACAAAACCGGTATTCCTTTTCGACCAATTGTTTCCAACATAGGTACTGCTTCATATCCTTTGGCCAAATATTTAGTTTCCAGATTTTCTCCTCTACTTGCTAACAATATTCACACTGTAAAAAATTCTGTTGAAGTCATTGATAAACTTAAAAATATTTCCCCACTTCGTTCCATTATGGTTTCATTTGATGTCAAATCATTGTATACTAATGTTCCGGTCGAAGGAGCACTAAATTGTCTTGAAACTAGGCTTCGGGAATTTCACTTCACACATACTGAAATTAATGAGTTGGTTTCGCTTACTAAAGTTTCTCTAAGTCAAACCCACTTTGTTTTCCAAAATGCATATTTTCGTCAAGTTGAAGGATTGGCTATGGGTAATCCTCTCAGTCCGGTACTTGCTGACATTTATATGCACTATTTTGAGATGAAATTATTTGATAAATTATCTTTTCGTCTTTGGATTCGGTATGTTGACGACACTTTCGCACTTTTTGACGGTTATAAAGAGGATTTATCCGAGAATCTATCTATTATGAATTCAATTGATCCAGCCATCCAATTCACTCTTGAAATTGAATCCAACAATTCCCTCCCCTTCCTCGATATTCTTATAATCCGCAATGAAACCAATTTTAGCACCACTGTGTACCGTAAACCCTTTGCAGTTTGTTTACCACCCCATGCCAAGTCATGCCACCCTGTTAAGCAAAAAATGGCTTCTTTTTACTATTATGTTTTCCGTGGGCTTAAAGTTTGTTCCTCTGAATCTTTGGTTACCAATGAACTTAATTATTTGAGAGCAGTTGCGATTGACCGTGGATTTTCTCCCGTGATTATTGATGAAGCCGTTAAAAAATTTTCAGATTCCCATCAAAGAAGACATTCCACTGTTAGAAATAATATTAATGACCTTGTCGTGCTTCCATTTTATCCTTCTGTTAGCTATAAAATTGCACGGATTCTCCAGAAATTCAATTTTCAAGTCGGTTTCTCCCCTATTAATAAAATTCATCCTTCGATTCTGAAAGATTGCGTTTCTATCTTGAATTCTTGGGGAATTTATAGTATATCATGTCAGTGCGGTTTAAGATATATTGGCCAAACAAAAAGAGCGTTGAAGTTTCGTATCAAGGAACATGAATCTTATGTCAAAAAAGGCGAAATTAACAAGTCTTCAATAGCGTATCATAGTTGGACTTTTAACCATAATTTTGATTTTGGGTCTGCAAAAATCATCCAAAAGGCTTCTTCCATAGGTGAATTGGATTTTCTTGAGGCTTTTCACATTCACAAAGATTTAGCAAGTTTAGTTAATGATTTGAAGTCCAATCCAGTCCTTCCTAATGCCTTTAAAATTCTACTATCTTAATTCAGTTATTTTTGCCGATAGATGGCGTTACCTCCTCGCGCTTGGTACTACCAGAGGGTATAAAAATCCGTTCAGTGGTTGCTTTCGTTATTTGAAGTTCAGATTTTGAGCGTAAGGTGCATTTGCCCCTCGCTCCATATTTTAACTACGCTAATATTTCTTTATGCTTGATCAGACAGCCTGGCTCAGTAAAAGTAGGCGGCCAGTGCAACTCTGATTAAAAATCTAGTTATAACCACGTGCAATAAGTGCTGATAAGGACCACGTGTTTCTGTGACTCCTTCTCCTATTTTCTTCTTTCTATGTATTTCTTTCTCCTGATGAGGAGGGACCTTTAGCTGCCCTCGAAATCGATTGAGTGTTTCATTATACCTACGCTAAATATAAGGTTGTTTTTTACGATTTTGATTATTCAGTTTCATATTTACAAATTCTGATTGCGCATATTGTTGTTGATAATAAAACATATCCGTTTATTATAAAACATATCCGTTTATATGAGAGTATTATGTGATTCAGGCTCTCAGAAAAGTTATATTAAGAATTCGATTGCAAAAGAATTTAACTTGATACCACAGCGCAAGGTAACTTTATCGTAAGCATTGTTCGGTGGTAAGAAGATTCCGTTCTCGACATATGATATGTACAAAACTAAGCTATCAAGGCTTGATTCTAAAATTGTTTTTGAATTTGATGTTATTGGATCTGATCAGATTTGTACCAACGTACCAAAATTTAAAAATGAGAATGTTTATCAAATCCTTAAAAGTAAAGGAATTGAGATAAGTGACTATTTAAAAGATAATCATTATTCGGAAGATATCCAGGTATTATTTATTAGGCGCAGAAGCTTGGGCGAAAATTGTAACACCTGAGGTGGTTTCTGTTGAAAAGAATTTAGTGGCTTGTTAGAACCACTTTAGGTTGGACACTCTTAGGTAGTAGTTACGCCCCAACGTCTATTTTTTCTTGTTTACTTATTTCAATGAAATGCTCTATTGAAACATCGAAATTTTGGAAGTTAGAAATACTAGGCATTTCAGATCCTATTGAAAGAACTATTCAGGAGGAAAAAGATAAAGAAGTCGTGAAATTTTTTGAGAATCTTTTCACTTCTTTTCACGTGGCCATCATTTTTTCGGATTTGGTTTATGCTATCAACCGGCATTTTAGAGGTAATTCTATTTTTTATCTGTTTACCACGTGCACGATTTTGACTTTCGTTGCTTCTTTCCACGTGGCTATTGGTTTTTCAGTATTGGATGTTTCTCTCCTTTTGGAATGTTTTTGTCATATGTTGATGAAAATTATCTTCATTATTTATTGGTGTTTTTTCATGTTATAAGTAATTACTTGTTTGGACTTTCGGAATTAAATTTCTTTTGTTCACTTGTTTCTTGCTTGTGCCCTTTTCACAATATGTCCACTGACAGGAACCGATTTTGTAAGTTACGCCTTAAGCGTACGAAATTCTTGAATCATCTACAGTTTCTACTTAAATGCAAACATAAAAATTTCATTCCCAAATTTATACATGTGAAATGTAGCCTTAAAGCTTCCGTTCACGTTTCAAAAATTTTGCATAAATTCAAATTGGCACTTCTTCGTCACATTATAAGGAACACACGCAAACGTTTATCTAAAATTGAATTTGAATTATATTACCTCCATTTAAAAATTGCTAATTCCACTGAAAATGTTTCCTCATTTGAACATACATCCTGGTCTAGAACCGATACCGTTTGTCAACGGCATAAAAAGGTGCTCATTTCTAAATTCCTAAAACTCACACCACCAGTCGGATAGTCCCAATTATCTAGCTGATCTTCCCACTGTAAACGTTAACTCCATCGTTAATATCTCCAATAGGAATCTTTCGGAGGATCAGTTAAAAGTATTAAAATATAATTTCAACTTTTCAAAGACATCTAAACCTTCAATTCCTCAAATCATCGCCCCTATAGAGAAAGCCTTTAAATTCTCCAAAATTTCGGAAACGCAGAAGGATACAATCCGCCACCTAATTACTCATAACGTTAATTTTAACAATAAATCTTTGGGTTCTAATCTTAGCAAAAAGGAAAATGAGATCTTACGTGAAATTCATTCTGATACTAATATCATTATCTCTAAAGCTGATAAGGGCGGACAGATCGTTGTTATTGACAAACACACATATATTACTGGAGTCTCTAAATTGATAAATGAAGGCCCATACTGCTCGATCCCTAAAAATTCTTCAACTTCGGACCTCATGAAAGTAAAAAGTGCCATTAAATCTTCCCACATTCTGCCAACTCAATTGAAGAAATCACTTATTCCGCCTATTACTAATTGCGCTAGACTTTATGCTCTTCCAAAAGTCCACAAAACCGGTATTCCTTTTCGACCAATTGTTTCCAACATAGGTACTGCTTCATATCCTTTGGCCAAATATTTAGTTTCCAGATTTTCTCCTCTACTTGCTAACAATATTCACACTGTAAAAAATTCTGTTGAAGTCATTGATAAACTTAAAAATATTTCCCCACTTCGTTCCATTATGGTTTCATTTGATGTCAAATCATTGTATACTAATGTTCCGGTCGAAGGAGCACTAAATTGTCTTGAAACTAGGCTTCGGGAATTTCACTTCACACATACTGAAATTAATGAGTTGGTTTCGCTTACTAAAGTTTCTCTAAGTCAAACCCACTTTGTTTTCCAAAATGCATATTTTCGTCAAGTTGAAGGATTGGCTATGGGTAATCCTCTCAGTCCGGTACTTGCTGACATTTATATGCACTATTTTGAGATGAAATTATTTGATAAATTATCTTTTCGTCTTTGGATTCGGTATGTTGACGACACTTTCGCACTTTTTGACGGTTATAAAGAGGATTTATCCGAGAATCTATCTATTATGAATTCAATTGATCCAGCCATCCAATTCACTCTTGAAATTGAATCCAACAATTCCCTCCCCTTCCTCGATATTCTTATAATCCGCAATGAAACCAATTTTAGCACCACTGTGTACCGTAAACCCTTTGCAGTTTGTTTACCACCCCATGCCAAGTCATGCCACCCTGTTAAGCAAAAAATGGCTTCTTTTTACTATTATGTTTTCCGTGGGCTTAAAGTTTGTTCCTCTGAATCTTTGGTTACCAATGAACTTAATTATTTGAGAGCAGTTGCGATTGACCGTGGATTTTCTCCCGTGATTATTGATGAAGCCGTTAAAAAATTTTCAGATTCCCATCAAAGAAGACATTCCACTGTTAGAAATAATATTAATGACCTTGTCGTGCTTCCATTTTATCCTTCTGTTAGCTATAAAATTGCACGGATTCTCCAGAAATTCAATTTTCAAGTCGGTTTCTCCCCTATTAATAAAATTCATCCTTCGATTCTGAAAGATTGCGTTTCTATCTTGAATTCTTGGGGAATTTATAGTATATCATGTCAGTGCGGTTTAAGATATATTGGCCAAACAAAAAGAGCGTTGAAGTTTCGTATCAAGGAACATGAATCTTATGTCAAAAAAGGCGAAATTAACAAGTCTTCAATAGCGTATCATAGTTGGACTTTTAACCATAATTTTGATTTTGGGTCTGCAAAAATCATCCAAAAGGCTTCTTCCATAGGTGAATTGGATTTTCTTGAGGCTTTTCACATTCACAAAGATTTAGCAAGTTTAGTTAATGATTTGAAGTCCAATCCAGTCCTTCCTAATGCCTTTAAAATTCTACTATCTTAATTCAGTTATTTTTGCCGATAGATGGCGTTACCTCCTCGCGCTTGGTACTACCAGAGGGTATAAAAATCCGTTCAGTGGTTGCTTTCGTTATTTGAAGTTCAGATTTTGAGCGTAAGGTGCATTTGCCCCTCGCTCCATATTTTAACTACGCTAATATTTCTTTATGCTTGATCAGACAGCCTGGCTCAGTAAAAGTAGGCGGCCAGTGCAACTCTGATTAAAAATCTAGTTATAACCACGTGCAATAAGTGCTGATAAGGACCACGTGTTTCTGTGACTCCTTCTCCTATTTTCTTCTTTCTATGTATTTCTTTCTCCTGATGAGGAGGGACCTTTAGCTGCCCTCGAAATCGATTGAGTGTTTCATTATACCTACGCTAAATATAAGGTTGTTTTTTACGATTTTGATTATTCAGTTTCATATTTACAAATTCTGATTGCGCATATTGTTGTTGATAATAAAACATATCCGTTTATTATAAAACATATCCGTTTATATGAGAGTATTATGTGATTCAGGCTCTCAGAAAAGTTATATTAAGAATTCGATTGCAAAAGAATTTAACTTGATACCACAGCGCAAGGTAACTTTATCGTAAGCATTGTTCGGTGGTAAGAAGATTCCGTTCTCGACATATGATATGTACAAAACTAAGCTATCAAGGCTTGATTCTAAAATTGTTTTTGAATTTGATGTTATTGGATCTGATCAGATTTGTACCAACGTACCAAAATTTAAAAATGAGAATGTTTATCAAATCCTTAAAAGTAAAGGAATTGAGATAAGTGACTATTTAAAAGATAATCATTATTCGGAAGATATCCAGGTATTATTTATTAGGCGCAGAAGCTTGGGCGAAAATTGTAACACCTGAGGTGGTTTCTGTTGAAAAGAATTTAGTGGCTTGTTAGAACCACTTTAGGTTGGACACTCTTAGGTAGTAGTTACGCCCCAACGTCTATTTTTTCTTGTTTACTTATTTCAATGAAATGCTCTATTGAAACATCGAAATTTTGGAAGTTAGAAATACTAGGCATTTCAGATCCTATTGAAAGAACTATTCAGGAGGAAAAAGATAAAGAAGTCGTGAAATTTTTTGAGAATCTTTTCACTTCTTTTCACGTGGCCATCATTTTTTCGGATTTGGTTTATGCTATCAACCGGCATTTTAGAGGTAATTCTATTTTTTATCTGTTTACCACGTGCACGATTTTGACTTTCGTTGCTTCTTTCCACGTGGCTATTGGTTTTTCAGTATTGGATGTTTCTCTCCTTTTGGAATGTTTTTGTCATATGTTGATGAAAATTATCTTCATTATTTATTGGTGTTTTTTCATGTTATAAGTAATTACTTGTTTGGACTTTCGGAATTAAATTTCTTTTGTTCACTTGTTTCTTGCTTGTGCCCTTTTCACAATATGTCCACTGACAGGAACCGATTTTGTAAGTTACGCCTTAAGCGTACGAAATTCTTGAATCATCTACAGTTTCTACTTAAATGCAAACATAAAAATTTCATTCCCAAATTTATACATGTGAAATGTAGCCTTAAAGCTTCCGTTCACGTTTCAAAAATTTTGCATAAATTCAAATTGGCACTTCTTCGTCACATTATAAGGAACACACGCAAACGTTTATCTAAAATTGAATTTGAATTATATTACCTCCATTTAAAAATTGCTAATTCCACTGAAAATGTTTCCTCATTTGAACATACATCCTGGTCTAGAACCGATACCGTTTGTCAACGGCATAAAAAGGTGCTCATTTCTAAATTCCTAAAACTCACACCACCAGTCGGATAGTCCCAATTATCTAGCTGATCTTCCCACTGTAAACGTTAACTCCATCGTTAATATCTCCAATAGGAATCTTTCGGAGGATCAGTTAAAAGTATTAAAATATAATTTCAACTTTTCAAAGACATCTAAACCTTCAATTCCTCAAATCATCGCCCCTATAGAGAAAGCCTTTAAATTCTCCAAAATTTCGGAAACGCAGAAGGATACAATCCGCCACCTAATTACTCATAACGTTAATTTTAACAATAAATCTTTGGGTTCTAATCTTAGCAAAAAGGAAAATGAGATCTTACGTGAAATTCATTCTGATACTAATATCATTATCTCTAAAGCTGATAAGGGCGGACAGATCGTTGTTATTGACAAACACACATATATTACTGGAGTCTCTAAATTGATAAATGAAGGCCCATACTGCTCGATCCCTAAAAATTCTTCAACTTCGGACCTCATGAAAGTAAAAAGTGCCATTAAATCTTCCCACATTCTGCCAACTCAATTGAAGAAATCACTTATTCCGCCTATTACTAATTGCGCTAGACTTTATGCTCTTCCAAAAGTCCACAAAACCGGTATTCCTTTTCGACCAATTGTTTCCAACATAGGTACTGCTTCATATCCTTTGGCCAAATATTTAGTTTCCAGATTTTCTCCTCTACTTGCTAACAATATTCACACTGTAAAAAATTCTGTTGAAGTCATTGATAAACTTAAAAATATTTCCCCACTTCGTTCCATTATGGTTTCATTTGATGTCAAATCATTGTATACTAATGTTCCGGTCGAAGGAGCACTAAATTGTCTTGAAACTAGGCTTCGGGAATTTCACTTCACACATACTGAAATTAATGAGTTGGTTTCGCTTACTAAAGTTTCTCTAAGTCAAACCCACTTTGTTTTCCAAAATGCATATTTTCGTCAAGTTGAAGGATTGGCTATGGGTAATCCTCTCAGTCCGGTACTTGCTGACATTTATATGCACTATTTTGAGATGAAATTATTTGATAAATTATCTTTTCGTCTTTGGATTCGGTATGTTGACGACACTTTCGCACTTTTTGACGGTTATAAAGAGGATTTATCCGAGAATCTATCTATTATGAATTCAATTGATCCAGCCATCCAATTCACTCTTGAAATTGAATCCAACAATTCCCTCCCCTTCCTCGATATTCTTATAATCCGCAATGAAACCGATTTTAGCACCACTGTGTACCGTAAACCCTTTGCAGTTTGTTTACCACCCCATGCCAAGTCATGCCACCCTGTTAAGCAAAAAATGGCTTCTTTTTACTATTATGTTTTCCGTGGGCTTAAAGTTTGTTCCTCTGAATCTTTGGTTACCAATGAACTTAATTATTTGAGAGCAGTTGCGATTGACCGTGGATTTTCTCCCGTGATTATTGATGAAGCCGTTAAAAAATTTTCAGATTCCCATCAAAGAAGACATTCCACTGTTAGAAATAATATTAATGACCTTGTCGTGCTTCCATTTTATCCTTCTGTTAGCTATAAAATTGCACGGATTCTCCAGAAATTCAATTTTCAAGTCGGTTTCTCCCCTATTAATAAAATTCATCCTTCGATTCTGAAAGATTGCGTTTCTATCTTGAATTCTTGGGGAATTTATAGTATATCATGTCAGTGCGGTTTAAGATATATTGGCCAAACAAAAAGAGCGTTGAAGTTTCGTATCAAGGAACATGAATCTTATGTCAAAAAAGGCGAAATTAACAAGTCTTCAATAGCGTATCATAGTTGGACTTTTAACCATAATTTTGATTTTGGGTCTGCAAAAATCATCCAAAAGGCTTCTTCCATAGGTGAATTGGATTTTCTTGAGGCTTTTCACATTCACAAAGATTTAGCAAGTTTAGTTAATGATTTGAAGTCCAATCCAGTCCTTCCTAATGCCTTTAAAATTCTACTATCTTAATTCAGTTATTTTTGCCGATAGATGGCGTTACCTCCTCGCGCTTGGTACTACCAGAGGGTATAAAAATCCGTTCAGTGGTTGCTTTCGTTATTTGAAGTTCAGATTTTGAGCGTAAGGTGCATTTGCCCCTCGCTCCATATTTTAACTACGCTAATATTTCTTTATGCTTGATCAGACAGCCTGGCTCAGTAAAAGTAGGCGGCCAGTGCAACTCTGATTAAAAATCTAGTTATAACCACGTGCAATAAGTGCTGATAAGGACCACGTGTTTCTGTGACTCCTTCTCCTATTTTCTTCTTTCTATGTATTTCTTTCTCCTGATGAGGAGGGACCTTTAGCTGCCCTCGAAATCGATTGAGTGTTTCATTATACCTACGCTAAATATAAGGTTGTTTTTTACGATTTTGATTATTCAGTTTCATATTTACAAATTCTGATTGCGCATATTGTTGTTGATAATAAAACATATCCGTTTATTATAAAACATATCCGTTTATATGAGAGTATTATGTGATTCAGGCTCTCAGAAAAGTTATATTAAGAATTCGATTGCAAAAGAATTTAACTTGATACCACAGCGCAAGGTAACTTTATCGTAAGCATTGTTCGGTGGTAAGAAGATTCCGTTCTCGACATATGATATGTACAAAACTAAGCTATCAAGGCTTGATTCTAAAATTGTTTTTGAATTTGATGTTATTGGATCTGATCAGATTTGTACCAACGTACCAAAATTTAAAAATGAGAATGTTTATCAAATCCTTAAAAGTAAAGGAATTGAGATAAGTGACTATTTAAAAGATAATCATTATTCGGAAGATATCCAGGTATTATTTATTAGGCGCAGAAGCTTGGGCGAAAATTGTAACACCTGAGGTGGTTTCTGTTGAAAAGAATTTAGTGGCTTGTTAGAACCACTTTAGGTTGGACACTCTTAGGTAGTAGTTACGCCCCAACGTCTATTTTTTCTTGTTTACTTATTTCAATGAAATGCTCTATTGAAACATCGAAATTTTGGAAGTTAGAAATACTAGGCATTTCAGATCCTATTGAAAGAACTATTCAGGAGAAAAAAGATAAAGAAGTCGTGAAATTTTTTGAGAATCTTTTCACTTCTTTTCACGTGGCCATCATTTTTTCGGATTTGGTTTATGCTATCAACCGGCATTTTAGAGGTAATTCTATTATTTATCTGTTTACCACGTGCACGATTTTGACTTTCGTTGCTTCTTTCCACGTGGCTATTGGTTTTTCAGTATTGGATGTTTCTCTCCTTTTGGAATGTTTTTGTCATATGTTGATGAAAATTATCTTCATTATTTATTGGTGTTTTTTCATGTTATAAGTAATTACTTGTTTGGACTTTCGGAATTAAATTTCTTTTGTTCACTTGTTTCTTGCTTGTGCCCTTTTCACAATATGTCCACTGACAGGAACCGATTTTGTAAGTTACGCCTTAAGCGTACGAAATTCTTGAATCATCTACAGTTTCTACTTAAATGCAAACATAAAAATTTCATTCCCAAATTTATACATGTGAAATGTAGCCTTAAAGCTTCCGTTCACGTTTCAAAAATTTTGCATAAATTCAAATTGGCACTTCTTCGTCACATTATAAGGAACACACGCAAACGTTTATCTAAAATTGAATTTGAATTATATTACCTCCATTTAAAAATTGCTAATTCCACTGAAAATGTTTCCTCATTTGAACATACATCCTGGTCTAGAACCGATACCGTTTGTCAACGGCATAAAAAGGTGCTCATTTCTAAATTCCTAAAACTCACACCACCAGTCGGATAGTCCCAATTATCTAGCTGATCTTCCCACTGTAAACGTTAACTCCATCGTTAATATCTCCAATAGGAATCTTTCGGAGGATCAGTTAAAAGTATTAAAATATAATTTCAACTTTTCAAAGACATCTAAACCTTCAATTCCTCAAATCATCGCCCCTATAGAGAAAGCCTTTAAATTCTCCAAAATTTCGGAAACGCAGAAGGATACAATCCGCCACCTAATTACTCATAACGTTAATTTTAACAATAAATCTTTGGGTTCTAATCTTAGCAAAAAGGAAAATGAGATCTTACGTGAAATTCATTCTGATACTAATATCATTATCTCTAAAGCTGATAAGGGCGGACAGATCGTTGTTATTGACAAACACACATATATTACTGGAGTCTCTAAATTGATAAATGAAGGCCCATACTGCTCGATCCCTAAAAATTCTTCAACTTCGGACCTCATGAAAGTAAAAAGTGCCATTAAATCTTCCCACATTCTGCCAACTCAATTGAAGAAATCACTTATTCCGCCTATTACTAATTGCGCTAGACTTTATGCTCTTCCAAAAGTCCACAAAACCGGTATTCCTTTTCGACCAATTGTTTCCAACATAGGTACTGCTTCATATCCTTTGGCCAAATATTTAGTTTCCAGATTTTCTCCTCTACTTGCTAACAATATTCACACTGTAAAAAATTCTGTTGAAGTCATTGATAAACTTAAAAATATTTCCCCACTTCGTTCCATTATGGTTTCATTTTATGTCAAATCATTGTATACTAATGTTCCGGTCGAAGGAGCACTAAATTGTCTTGAAACTAGGCTTCGGGAATTTCACTTCACACATACTGAAATTAATGAGTTGGTTTCGCTTACTAAAGTTTCTCTAAGTCAAACCCACTTTGTTTTCCAAAATGCATATTTTCGTCAAGTTGAAGGATTGGCTATGGGTAATCCTCTCAGTCCGGTACTTGCTGACATTTATATGCACTATTTTGAGATGAAATTATTTGATAAATTATCTTTTCGTCTTTGGATTCGGTATGTTGACGACACTTTCGCACTTTTTGACGGTTATAAAGAGGATTTATCCGAGAATCTATCTATTATGAATTCAATTGATCCAGCCATCCAATTCACTCTTGAAATTGAATCCAACAATTCCCTCCCCTTCCTCGATATTCTTATAATCCGCAATGAAACCGATTTTAGCACCACTGTGTACCGTAAACCCTTTGCAGTTTGTTTACCACCCCATGCCAAGTCATGCCACCCTGTTAAGCAAAAAATGGCTTCTTTTTACTATTATGTTTTCCGTGGGCTTAAAGTTTGTTCCTCTGAATCTTTGGTTACCAATGAACTTAATTATTTGAGAGCAGTTGCGATTGACCGTGGATTTTCTCCCGTGATTATTGATGAAGCCGTTAAAAAATTTTCAGATTCCCATCAAAGAAGACATTCCACTGTTAGAAATAATATTAATGACCTTGTCGTGCTTCCATTTTATCCTTCTGTTAGCTATAAAATTGCACGGATTGTCCAGAAATTCAATTTTCAAGTCGGTTTCTCCCCTATTAATAAAATTCATCCTTCGATTCTGAAAGATTGCGTTTCTATCTTGAATTCTTGGGGAATTTATAGTATATCATGTCAGTGCGGTTTAAGATATATTGGCCAAACAAAAAGAGCGTTGAAGTTTCGTATCAAGGAACATGAATCTTATGTCAAAAAAGGCGAAATTAACAAGTCTTCAATAGCGTATCATAGTTGGACTTTTAACCATAATTTTGATTTTGGGTCTGCAAAAATCATCCAAAAGGCTTCTTCCATAGGTGAATTGGATTTTCTTGAGGCTTTTCACATTCACAAAGATTTAGCAAGTTTAGTTAATGATTTGAAGTCCAATCCAGTCCTTCCTAATGCCTTTAAAATTCTACTATCTTAATTCAGTTATTTTTGCCGATAGATGGCGTTACCTCCTCGCGCTTGGTACTACCAGAGGGTATAAAAATCCGTTCAGTGGTTGCTTTCGTTATTTGAAGTTCAGATTTTGAGCGTAAGGTGCATTTGCCCCTCGCTCCATATTTTAACTACGCTAATATTTCTTTATGCTTGATCAGACAGCCTGGCTCAGTAAAAGTAGGCGGCCAGTGCAACTCTGATTAAAAATCTAGTTATAACCACGTGCAATAAGTGCTGATAAGGACCACGTGTTTCTGTGACTCCTTCTCCTATTTTCTTCTTTCTATGTATTTCTTTCTCCTGATGAGGAGGGACCTTTAGCTGCCCTCGAAATCGATTGAGTGTTTCATTATACCTACGCTAAATATAAGGTTGTTTTTTACGATTTTGATTATTCAGTTTCATATTTACAAATTCTGATTGCGCATATTGTTGTTGATAATAAAACATATCCGTTTATTATAAAACATATCCGTTTATATGAGAGTATTATGTGATTCAGGCTCTCAGAAAAGTTATATTAAGAATTCGATTGCAAAAGAATTTAACTTGATACCACAGCGCAAGGTAACTTTATCGTAAGCATTGTTCGGTGGTAAGAAGATTCCGTTCTCGACATATGATATGTACAAAACTAAGCTATCAAGGCTTGATTCTAAAATTGTTTTTGAATTTGATGTTATTGGATCTGATCAGATTTGTACCAACGTACCAAAATTTAAAAATGAGAATGTTTATCAAATCCTTAAAAGTAAAGGAATTGAGATAAGTGACTATTTAAAAGATAATCATTATTCGGAAGATATCCAGGTATTATTTATTAGGCGCAGAAGCTTGGGCGAAAATTGTAACACCTGAGGTGGTTTCTGTTGAAAAGAATTTAGTGGCTTGTTAGAACCACTTTAGGTTGGACACTCTTAGGTAGTAGTTACGCCCCAACGTCTATTTTTTCTTGTTTACTTATTTCAATGAAATGCTCTATTGAAACATCGAAATTTTGGAAGTTAGAAATACTAGGCATTTCAGATCCTATTGAAAGAACTATTCAGGAGGAAAAAGATAAAGAAGTCGTGAAATTTTTTGAGAATCTTTTCACTTCTTTTCACGTGGCCATCATTTTTTCGGATTTGGTTTATGCTATCAACCGGCATTTTAGAGGTAATTCTATTTTTTATCTGTTTACCACGTGCACGATTTTGACTTTCGTTGCTTCTTTCCACGTGGCTATTGGTTTTTCAGTATTGGATGTTTCTCTCCTTTTGGAATGTTTTTGTCATATGTTGATGAAAATTATCTTCATTATTTATTGGTGTTTTTTCATGTTATAAGTAATTACTTGTTTGGACTTTCGGAATTAAATTTCTTTTGTTCACTTGTTTCTTGCTTGTGCCCTTTTCACAATATGTCCACTGACAGGAACCGATTTTGTAAGTTACGCCTTAAGCGTACGAAATTCTTGAATCATCTACAGTTTCTACTTAAATGCAAACATAAAAATTTCATTCCCAAATTTATACATGTGAAATGTAGCCTTAAAGCTTCCGTTCACGTTTCAAAAATTTTGCATAAATTCAAATTGGCACTTCTTCGTCACATTATAAGGAACACACGCAAACGTTTATCTAAAATTGAATTTGAATTATATTACCTCCATTTAAAAATTGCTAATTCCACTGAAAATGTTTCCTCATTTGAACATACATCCTGGTCTAGAACCGATACCGTTTGTCAACGGCATAAAAAGGTGCTCATTTCTAAATTCCTAAAACTCACACCACCAGTCGGATAGTCCCAATTATCTAGCTGATCTTCCCACTGTAAACGTTAACTCCATCGTTAATATCTCCAATAGGAATCTTTCGGAGGATCAGTTAAAAGTATTAAAATATAATTTCAACTTTTCAAAGACATCTAAACCTTCAATTCCTCAAATCATCGCCCCTATAGAGAAAGCCTTTAAATTCTCCAAAATTTCGGAAACGCAGAAGGATACAATCCGCCACCTAATTACTCATAACGTTAATTTTAACAATAAATCTTTGGGTTCTAATCTTAGCAAAAAGGAAAATGAGATCTTACGTGAAATTCATTCTGATACTAATATCATTATCTCTAAAGCTGATAAGGGCGGACAGATCGTTGTTATTGACAAACACACATATATTACTGGAGTCTCTAAATTGATAAATGAAGGCCCATACTGCTCGATCCCTAAAAATTCTTCAACTTCGGACCTCATGAAAGTAAAAAGTGCCATTAAATCTTCCCACATTCTGCCAACTCAATTGAAGAAATCACTTATTCCGCCTATTACTAATTGCGCTAGACTTTATGCTCTTCCAAAAGTCCACAAAACCGGTATTCCTTTTCGACCAATTGTTTCCAACATAGGTACTGCTTCATATCCTTTGGCCAAATATTTAGTTTCCAGATTTTCTCCTCTACTTGCTAACAATATTCACACTGTAAAAAATTCTGTTGAAGTCATTGATAAACTTAAAAATATTTCCCCACTTCGTTCCATTATGGTTTCATTTGATGTCAAATCATTGTATACTAATGTTCCGGTCGAAGGAGCACTAAATTGTCTTGAAACTAGGCTTCGGGAATTTCACTTCACACATACTGAAATTAATGAGTTGGTTTCGCTTACTAAAGTTTCTCTAAGTCAAACCCACTTTGTTTTCCAAAATGCATATTTTCGTCAAGTTGAAGGATTGGCTATGGGTAATCCTCTCAGTCCGGTACTTGCTGACATTTATATGCACTATTTTGAGATGAAATTATTTGATAAATTATCTTTTCGTCTTTGGATTCGGTATGTTGACGACACTTTCGCACTTTTTGACGGTTATAAAGAGGATTTATCCGAGAATCTATCTATTATGAATTCAATTGATCCAGCCATCCAATTCACTCTTGAAATTGAATCCAACAATTCCCTCCCCTTCCTCGATATTCTTATAATCCGCAATGAAACCGATTTTAGCACCACTGTGTACCGTAAACCCTTTGCAGTTTGTTTACCACCCCATGCCAAGTCATGCCACCCTGTTAAGCAAAAAATGGCTTCTTTTTACTATTATGTTTTCCGTGGGCTTAAAGTTTGTTCCTCTGAATCTTTGGTTACCAATGAACTTAATTATTTGAGAGCAGTTGCGATTGACCGTGGATTTTCTCCCGTGATTATTGATGAAGCCGTTAAAAAATTTTCAGATTCCCATCAAAGAAGACATTCCACTGTTAGAAATAATATTAATGACCTTGTCGTGCTTCCATTTTATCCTTCTGTTAGCTATAAAATTGCACGGATTGTCCAGAAATTCAATTTTCAAGTCGGTTTCTCCCCTATTAATAAAATTCATCCTTCGATTCTGAAAGATTGCGTTTCTATCTTGAATTCTTGGGGAATTTATAGTATATCATGTCAGTGCGGTTTAAGATATATTGGCCAAACAAAAAGAGCGTTGAAGTTTCGTATCAAGGAACATGAATCTTATGTCAAAAAAGGCGAAATTAACAAGGCTTCAATAGCGTATCATAGTTGGACTTTTAACCATAATTTTGATTTTGGGTCTGCAAAAATCATCCAAAAGGCTTCTTCCATAGGTGAATTGGATTTTCTTGAGGCTTTTCACATTCACAAAGATTTAGCAAGTTTAGTTAATGATTTGAAGTCCAATCCAGTCCTTCCTAATGCCTTTAAAATTCTACTATCTTAATTCAGTTATTTTTGCCGATAGATGGCGTTACCTCCTCGCGCTTGGTACTACCAGATGGTATAAAAATCCGTTCAGTGGTTGCTTTCGTTATTTGAAGTTCAGATTTTGAGCGTAAGGTGCATTTGCCCCTCGCTCCATATTTTAACTACGCTAATATTTCTTTATGCTTGATCAGACAGCCTGGCTCAGTAAAAGTAGGCGGCCAGTGCAACTCTGATTAAAAATCTAGTTATAACCACGTGCAATAAGTGCTGATAAGGACCACGTGTTTCTGTGACTCCTTCTCCTATTTTCTTCTTTCTATGTATTTCTTTCTCCTGATGAGGAGGGACCTTTAGCTGCCCTCGAAATCGATTGAGTGTTTCATTATACCTACGCTAAATATAAGGTTGTTTTTTACGATTTTGATTATTCAGTTTCATATTTACAAATTCTGATTGCGCATATTGTTGTTGATAATAAAACATATCCGTTTATTATAAAACATATCCGTTTATATGAGAGTATTATGTGATTCAGGCTCTCAGAAAAGTTATATTAAGAATTCGATTGCAAAAGAATTTAACTTGATACCACAGCGCAAGGTAACTTTATCGTAAGCATTGTTCGGTGGTAAGAAGATTCCGTTCTCGACATATGATATGTACAAAACTAAGCTATCAAGGCTTGATTCTAAAATTGTTTTTGAATTTGATGTTATTGGATCTGATCAGATTTGTACCAACGTACCAAAATTTAAAAATGAGAATGTTTATCAAATCCTTAAAAGTAAAGGAATTGAGATAAGTGACTATTTAAAAGATAATCATTATTCGGAAGATATCCAGGTATTATTTATTAGGCGCAGAAGCTTGGGCGAAAATTGTAACACCTGAGGTGGTTTCTGTTGAAAAGAATTTAGTGGCTTGTTAGAACCACTTTAGGTTGGACACTCTTAGGTAGTAGTTACGCCCCAACGTCTATTTTTTCTTGTTTACTTATTTCAATGAAATGCTCTATTGAAGCATCGAAATTTTGGAAGTTAGAAATACTAGGCATTTCAGATCCTATTGAAAGAACTATTCAGGAGGAAAAAGATAAAGAAGTCGTGAAATTTTTTGAGAATCTTTTCACTTCTTTTCACGTGGCCATCATTTTTTCGGATTTGGTTTATGCTATCAACCGGCATTTTAGAGGTAATTCTATTTTTTATCTGTTTACCACGATTTTGACTTTCGTTGCTTCTTTCCACGTGGCTATTGGTTTTTCAGTATTGGATGTTTCTCTCCTTTTGGAATGTTTTTGTCATATGTTGATGAAAATTATCTTCATTATTTATTGGTGTTTTTTCATGTTATAAGTAATTACTTGTTTGGACTTTCGGAATTAAATTTCTTTTGTTCACTTGTTTCTTGCTTGTGCCCTTTTCACAATATGTCCACTGACAGGAACCGATTTTGTAAGTTACGCCTTAAGCGTACGAAATTCTTGAATCATCTACAGTTTCTACTTAAATGCAAACATAAAAATTTCATTCCCAAATTTATACATGTGAAATGTAGCCTTAAAGCTTCCGTTCACGTTTCAAAAATTTTGCATAAATTCAAATTGGCACTTCTTCGTCACATTATAAGGAACACACGCAAACGTTTATCTAAAATTGAATTTGAATTATATTACCTCCATTTAAAAATTGCTAATTCCACTGAAAATGTTTCCTCATTTGAACATACATCCTGGTCTAGAACCGATACCGTTTGTCAACGGCATAAAAAGGTGCTCATTTCTAAATTCCTAAAACTCACACCACCAGTCAGATAGTCCCAATTATCTAGCTGATCTTCCCACTGTAAACGTTAACTCCATCGTTAATATCTCCAATAGGAATCTTTCGGAGGATCAGTTAAAAGTATTAAAATATAATTTCAACTTTTCAAAGACATCTAAACCTTCAATTCCTCAAATCATCGCCCCTATAGAGAAAGCCTTTAAATTCTCCAAAATTTCGGAAACGCAGAAGGATACAATCCGCCACCTAATTACTCATAACGTTAATTTTAACAATAAATCTTTGGGTTCTAATCTTAGCAAAAAGGAAAATGAGATCTTACGTGAAATTCATTCTGATACTGATATCATTATCTCTAAAGCTGATAAGGGCGGACAGATCGTTGTTATTGACAAACACACATATATTACTGGAGTCTCTAAATTGATAAATGAAGGCCCATACTGCTCGATCCCTAAAAATTCTTCAACTTCGGACCTCATGAAAGTAAAAAGTGCCATTAAATCTTCCCACATTCTGCCAACTCAATTGAAGAAATCACTTATTCCGCCTATTACTAATTGCGCTAGACTTTATGCTCTTCCAAAAGTCCACAAAACCGGTATTCCTTTTCGACCAATTGTTTCCAACATAGGTACTGCTTCATATCCTTTGGCCAAATATTTAGTTTCCAGATTTTCTCCTCTACTTGCTAACAATATTCACACTGTAAAAAATTCTGTTGAAGTCATTGATAAACTTAAAAATATTTCCCCACTTCGTTCCATTATGGTTTCATTTTATGTCAAATCATTGTATACTAATGTTCCGGTCGAAGGAGCACTAAATTGTCTTGAAACTAGGCTTCGGGAATTTCACTTCACACATACTGAAATTAATGAGTTGGTTTCGCTTACTAAAGTTTCTCTAAGTCAAACCCACTTTGTTTTCCAAAATGCATATTTTCGTCAAGTTGAAGGATTGGCTATGGGTAATCCTCTCAGTCCGGTACTTGCTGACATTTATATGCACTATTTTGAGATGAAATTATTTGATAAATTATCTTTTCGTCTTTGGATTCGGTATGTTGACGACACTTTCGCACTTTTTGACGGTTATAAAGAGGATTTATCCGAGAATCTATCTATTATGAATTCAATTGATCCAGCCATCCAATTCACTCTTGAAATTGAATCCAACAATTCCCTCCCCTTCCTCGATATTCTTATAATCCGCAATGAAACCGATTTTAGCACCACTGTGTACCGTAAACCCTTTGCAGTTTGTTTACCACCCCATGCCAAGTCATGCCACCCTGTTAAGCAAAAAATGGCTTCTTTTTACTATTATGTTTTCCGTGGGCTTAAAGTTTGTTCCTCTGAATCTTTGGTTACCAATGAACTTAATTATTTGAGAGCAGTTGCGATTGACCGTGGATTTTCTCCCGTGATTATTGATGAAGCCGTTAAAAAATTTTCAGATTCCCATCAAAGAAGACATTCCACTGTTAGAAATAATATTAATGACCTTGTCGTGCTTCCATTTTATCCTTCTGTTAGCTATAAAATTGCACGGATTGTCCAGAAATTCAATTTTCAAGTCGGTTTCTCCCCTATTAATAAAATTCATCCTTCGATTCTGAAAGATTGCGTTTCTATCTTGAATTCTTGGGGAATTTATAGTATATCATGTCAGTGCGGTTTAAGATATATTGGCCAAACAAAAAGAGCGTTGAAGTTTCGTATCAAGGAACATGAATCTTATGTCAAAAAAGGCGAAATTAACAAGTCTTCAATAGCGTATCATAGTTGGACTTTTAACCATAATTTTGATTTGGGGTCTGCAAAAATCATCCAAAAGGCTTCTTCCATAGGTGAATTGGATTTTCTTGAGGCTTTTCACATTCACAAAGATTTAGCAAGTTTATTAATGATTTGAAGTCCAATCCAGTCCTTCCTAATGCCTTTAAAATTCTACTATCTTAATTCAGTTATTTTTGCCGATAGATGGCGTTACCTCCTCGCGCTTGGTACTACCAGAGGGTATAAAAATCCGTTCAGTGGTTGCTTTCGTTATTTGAAGTTCAGATTTTGAGCGTAAGGTGCATTTGCCCCTCGCTCCATATTTTAACTACGCTAATATTTCTTTATGCTTGATCAGACAGCCTGGCTCAGTAAAAGTAGGCGGCCAGTGCAACTCTGATTAAAAATCTAGTTATAACCACGTGCAATAAGTGCTGATAAGGACCACGTGTTTCTGTGACTCCTTCTCCTATTTTCTTCTTTCTATGTATTTCTTTCTCCTGATGAGGAGGGACCTTTAGCTGCCCTCGAAATCGATTGAGTGTTTCATTATACCTACGCTAAATATAAGGTTGTTTTTTACGATTTTGATTATTCAGTTTCATATTTACAAATTCTGATTGCGCATATTGTTGTTGATAATAAAACATATCCGTTTATTATAAAACATATCCGTTTATATGAGAGTATTATGTGATTCAGGCTCTCAGAAAAGTTATATTAAGAATTCGATTGCAAAAGAATTTAACTTGATACCACAGCGCAAGGTAACTTTATCGTAAGCATTGTTCGGTGGTAAGAAGATTCCGTTCTCGACATATGATATGTACAAAACTAAGCTATCAAGGCTTGATTCTAAAATTGTTTTTGAATTTGATGTTATTGGATCTGATCAGATTTGTACCAACGTACCAAAATTTAAAAATGAGAATGTTTATCAAATCCTTAAAAGTAAAGGAATTGAGATAAGTGACTATTTAAAAGATAATCATTATTCGGAAGATATCCAGGTATTATTTATTAGGCGCAGAAGCTTGGGCGAAAATTGTAACACCTGAGGTGGTTTCTGTTGAAAAGAATTTAGTGGCTTGTTAGAACCACTTTAGGTTGGACACTCTTAGGTAGTAGTTACGCCCCAACGTCTATTTTTTCTTGTTTACTTATTTCAATGAAATGCTCTATTGAAGCATCGAAATTTTGGAAGTTAGAAATACTAGGCATTTCAGATCCTATTGAAAGAACTATTCAGGAGGAAAAAGATAAAGAAGTCGTGAAATTTTTTGAGAATCTTTTCACTTCTTTTCACGTGGCCATCATTTTTTCGGATTTGGTTTATGCTATCAACCGGCATTTTAGAGGTAATTCTATTTTTTATCTGTTTACCACGATTTTGACTTTCGTTGCTTCTTTCCACGTGGCTATTGGTTTTTCAGTATTGGATGTTTCTCTCCTTTTGGAATGTTTTTGTCATATGTTGATGAAAATTATCTTCATTATTTATTGGTGTTTTTTCATGTTATAAGTAATTACTTGTTTGGACTTTCGGAATTAAATTTCTTTTGTTCACTTGTTTCTTGCTTGTGCCCTTTTCACAATATGTCCACTGACAGGAACCGATTTTGTAAGTTACGCCTTAAGCGTACGAAATTCTTGAATCATCTACAGTTTCTACTTAAATGCAAACATAAAAATTTCATTCCCAAATTTATACATGTGAAATGTAGCCTTAAAGCTTCCGTTCACGTTTCAAAAATTTTGCATAAATTCAAATTGGCACTTCTTCGTCACATTATAAGGAACACACGCAAACGTTTATCTAAAATTGAATTTGAATTATATTACCTCCATTTAAAAATTGCTAATTCCACTGAAAATGTTTCCTCATTTGAACATACATCCTGGTCTAGAACCGATACCGTTTGTCAACGGCATAAAAAGGTGCTCATTTCTAAATTCCTAAAACTCACACCACCAGTCGGATAGTCCCAATTATCTAGCTGATCTTCCCACTGTAAACGTTAACTCCATCGTTAATATCTCCAATAGGAATCTTTCGGAGGATCAGTTAAAAGTATTAAAATATAATTTCAACTTTTCAAAGACATCTAAACCTTCAATTCCTCAAATCATCGCCCCTATAGAGAAAGCCTTTAAATTCTCCAAAATTTCGGAAACGCAGAAGGATACAATCCGCCACCTAATTACTCATAACGTTAATTTTAACAATAAATCTTTGGGTTCTAATCTTAGCAAAAAGGAAAATGAGATCTTACGTGAAATTCATTCTGATACTAATATCATTATCTCTAAAGCTGATAAGGGCGGACAGATCGTTGTTATTGACAAACACACATATATTACTGGAGTCTCTAAATTGATAAATGAAGGCCCATACTGCTCGATCCCTAAAAATTCTTCAACTTCGGACCTCATGAAAGTAAAAAGTGCCATTAAATCTTCCCACATTCTGCCAACTCAATTGAAGAAATCACTTATTCCGCCTATTACTAATTGCGCTAGACTTTATGCTCTTCCAAAAGTCCACAAAACCGGTATTCCTTTTCGACCAATTGTTTCCAACATAGGTACGGCTTCATATCCTTTGGCCAAATATTTAGTTTCCAGATTTTCTCCTCTACTTGCTAACAATATTCACACTGTAAAAAATTCTGTTGAAGTCATTGATAAACTTAAAAATATTTCCCCACTTCGTTCCATTATGGTTTCATTTTATGTCAAATCATTGTATACTAATGTTCCGGTCGAAGGAGCACTAAATTGTCTTGAAACTAGGCTTCGGGAATTTCCCTTCACACATACTGAAATTAATGAGTTGGTTTCGCTTACTAAAGTTTCTCTAAGTCAAACCCACTTTGTTTTCCAAAATGCATATTTTCGTCAAGTTGAAGGATTGGCTATGGGTAATCCTCTCAGTCCGGTACTTGCTGACATTTATATGCACTATTTTGAGATGAAATTATTTGATAAATTATCTTTTCGTCTTTGGATTCGGTATGTTGACGACACTTTCGCACTTTTTGACGGTTATAAAGAGGATTTATCCGAGAATCTATCTATTATGAATTCAATTGATCCAGCCATCCAATTCACTCTTGAAATTGAATCCAACAATTCCCTCCCCTTCCTCGATATTCTTATAATCCGCAATGAAACCGATTTTAGCACCACTGTGTACCGTAAACCCTTTGCAGTTTGTTTACCACCCCATGCCAAGTCATGCCACCCTGTTAAGCAAAAAATGGCTTCTTTTTACTATTATGTTTTCCGTGGGCTTAAAGTTTGTTCCTCTGAATCTTTGGTTACCAATGAACTTAATTATTTGAGAGCAGTTGCGATTGACCGTGGATTTTCTCCCGTGATTATTGATGAAGCCGTTAAAAAATTTTCAGATTCCCATCAAAGAAGACATTCCACTGTTAGAAATAATATTAATGACCTTGTCGTGCTTCCATTTTATCCTTCTGTTAGCTATAAAATTGCACGGATTCTCCAGAAATTCAATTTTCAAGTCGGTTTCTCCCCTATTAATAAAATTCATCCTTCGATTCTGAAAGATTGCGTTTCTGTCTTGAATTCTTGGGGAATTTATAGTATATCATGTCAGTGCGGTTTAAGATATATTGGCCAAACAAAAAGAGCGTTGAAGTTTCGTATCAAGGAACATGAATCTTATGTCAAAAAAGGCGAAATTAACAAGTCTTCAATAGCGTATCATAGTTGGACTTTTAACCATAATTTTGATTTTGGGTCTGCAAAAATCATCCAAAAGGCTTCTTCCATAGGTGAATTGGATTTTCTTGAGGCTTTTCACATTCACAAAGATTTAGCAAGTTTAGTTAATGATTTGAAGTCCAATCCAGTCCTTCCTAATGCCTTTAAAATTCTACTATCTTAATTCAGTTATTTTTGCCGATAGATGGCGTTACCTCCTCGCGCTTGGTACTACCAGAGGGTATAAAAATCCGTTCAGTGGTTGCTTTCGTTATTTGAAGTTCAGATTTTGAGCGTAAGGTGCATTTGCCCTCGCTCCATATTTTAACTACGCTAATATTTCTTTATGCTTGATCAGACAGCCTGGCTCAGTAAAAGTAGGCGGCCAGTGCAACTCTGATTAAAAATCTAGTTATAACCACGTGCAATAAGTGCTGATAAGGACCACGTGTTTCTGTGACTCCTTCTCCTATTTTCTTCTTTCTATGTATTTCTTTCTCCTGATGAGGAGGGACCTTTAGCTGCCCTCGAAATCGATTGAGTGTTTCATTATACCTACGCTAAATATAAGGTTGTTTTTTACGATTTTGATTATTCAGTTTCATATTTACAAATTCTGATTGCGCATATTGTTGTTGATAATAAAACATATCCGTTTATTATAAAACATATCCGTTTATATGAGAGTATTATGTGATTCAGGCTCTCAGAAAAGTTATATTAAGAATTCGATTGCAAAAGAATTTAACTTGATACCACAGCGCAAGGTAACTTTATCGTAAGCATTGTTCGGTGGTAAGAAGATTCCGTTCTCGACATATGATATGTACAAAACTAAGCTATCAAGGCTTGATTCTAAAATTGTTTTGAATTTGATGTTATTGGATCTGATCAGATTTGTACCAACGTACCAAAATTTAAAAATGAGAATGTTTATCAAATCCTTAAAAGTAAAGGAATTGAGATAAGTGACTATTTAAAAGATAATCATTATTCGGAAGATATCCAGGTATTATTTATTAGGCGCAGAAGCTAGGGCGAAAATTGTAACACCTGAGGTGGTTTCTGTTGAAAAGAATTTAGTGGCTTGTTAGAACCACTTTAGGTTGGACACTCTTAGGTAGTAGTTACGCCCCAACGTCTATTTTTTCTTGTTTACTTATTTCAATGAAATGCTCTATTGAAACATCGAAATTTTGGAAGTTAGAAATACTAGGCATTTCAGATCCTATTGGAAGAACTATTCAGGAGGAAAAAGATAAAGAAGTCGTGAAATTGTTTGAGAATCTTTTCACTTCTTTTCACGTGGCCATCATTTTTTCGGATTTGGTTTATGCTATCAACCGGCATTTTAGAGGTAATTCTATTTTTTATCTGTTTACCACGTGCACGATTTTGACTTTCGTTGCTTCTTTCCACGTGGCTATTGGTTTTTCAGTATTGGATGTTTCTCTCCTTTTGGAATGTTTTTGTCATATGTTGATGAAAATTATCTTCATTATTTATTGGTGTTTTTTCATGTTATAAGTAATTACTTGTTTGGACTTTCGGAATTACATTTCTTTTGTTCACTTGTTTCTTGCTTGTGCCCTTTTCACAATATGTCCACTGACAGGAACCGATTTTGTAAGTTACGCCTTAAGCGTACGAAATTCTTGAATCATCTACAGTTTCTACTTAAATGCAAACATAAAAATTTCATTCCCAAATTTATACATGTGAAATGTAGCCTTAAAGCTTCCGTTCACGTTTCAAAAATTTTGCATAAATTCAAATTGGCACTTCTTCGTCACATTATAAGGAACACACGCAAACGTTTATCTAAAATTGAATTTGAATTATATTACCTCCATTTAAAAATTGCTAATTCCACTGAAAATGTTTCCTCATTTGAACATACATCCTGGTCTAGAACCGATACCGTTTGTCAACGGCATAAAAAGGTGCTCATTTCTAAATTCCTAAAACTCACACCACCAGTCGGATAGTCCCAATTATCTAGCTGATCTTCCCACTGTAAACGTTAACTCCATCGTTAATATCTCCAATAGGAATCTTTCGGAGGATCAGTTAAAAGTATTAAAATATAATTTCAACTTTTCAAAGACATCTAAACCTTCAATTCCTCAAATCATCGCCCCTATAGAGAAAGCCTTTAAATTCTCCAAAATTTCGGAAACGCAGAAGGATACAATCCGCCACCTAATTACTCATAACGTTAATTTTAACAATAAATCTTTGGGTTCTAATCTTAGCAAAAAGGAAAATGAGATCTTATGTGAAATTCATTCTGATACTAATATCATTATCTCTAAAGCTGATAAGGGCGGACAGATCGTTGTTATTGACAAACACACATATATTACTGGAGTCTCTAAATTGATAAATGAAGGCCCATACTGCTCGATCCCTAAAAATTCTTCAACTTCGGACCTCATGAAAGTAAAAAGTGCCATTAAATCTTCCCACATTCTGCCAACTCAATTGAAGAAATCACTTATTCCGCCTATTACTAATTGCGCTAGACTTTATGCTCTTCCAAAAATCCACAAAACCGGTATTCCGTTTCGACCAATTGTTTCCAACATAGGTACTGCTTCATATGCTTTGGCCAAATATTTAGTTTCCAGATTTTCTCCTCTACTTGCTAACAATATTCACACTGTAAAAAATTCTGTTGAAGTCATTGATAAACTTAAAAATATTTCCCCACTTCGTTCCATTATGGTTTCATTTGATGTCAAATCATTGTATACTAATGTTCCGGTCGAAGAAGCACTAAATTGTCTTGAAACTAGGCTTCGGGAATTTCACTTCACACATACTGAAATTAATGAGTTGGTTTCGCTTACTAAAGTTTCTCTAAGTCAAACCCACTTTGTTTTCCAAAATGCATATTTTCGTCAAGTTGAAGGATTGGCTATGGGTAATCCTCTCAGTCCGGTACTTGCTGACATTTATATGCACTATTTTGAGATGAAATTATTTGATAAATTATCTTTTCGTCTTTGGATTCGGTATGTTGACGACACTTTCGCACTTTTTGACGGTTATAAAGAGGATTTATCCGAGAATCTATCTATTATGAATTCAATTGATCCAGCCATCCAATTCACTCTTGAAATTGAATCCAACAATTCCCTCCCCTTCCTCAATATTCTTATAATCCGCAATGCAACCGATTTTAGCACCACTGTGTACCGTAAACCCTTTGCAGTTTGTTTACCACCCCATGCCAAGTGTTGCCACCCTGTTAAGCAAAAAATGGCTTCTTTTTACTATTATGTTTTCCGTGGGCTTAAAGTTTGTTCCTCTGAATCTTTGGTTACCAATGAACTTAATTATTTGAGAGCAGTTGCGATTGACCGTGGATTTTCTCCCGTGATTATTGATGAAGCCGTTAAAAAATTTTCAGATTCCCATCAAAGAAGACATTCCACTGTTAGAAATAATATTAATGACCTTGTCGTGCTTCCATTTTATCCTTCTGTTAGCTATAAAATTGCACGGATTCTCCAGAAATTCAATTTTCAAGTCGGTTTCTCCCCTATTAATAAAATTCATCCTTCGATTCTGAAAGATTGCGTTTCTGTCTTGAATTCTTGGGGAATTTATAGTATATCATGTCAGTGCGGTTTAAGATATATTGGCCAAACAAAAAGAGCGTTGAAGTTTCGTATCAAGGAATATGAATCTTATGTCAAAAAAGGCGAAATTAACAAGTCTTCAATAGCGTATCATAGTTGGACTTTTAACCATAATTTTGATTTTGGGTCTGCAAAAATCATCCAAAAGGCTTCTTCCATAGGTGAATTGGATTTTCTTGAGGCTTTTCACATTCACAAAGATTTAGCAAGTTTAGTTAATGATTTGAAGTCCAATCCAGTCCTTCCTAATGCCTTTAAAATTCTACTATCTTAATTCAGTTATTTTTGCCGATAGATGGCGTTACCTCCTCGCGCTTGGTACTACCAGAGGGTATAAAAATCCGTTCAGTGGTTGCTTTCGTTATTTGAAGTTCAGATTTTGAGGGTAAGGTGCATTTGCCCCTCGCTCCATATTTTAACTACGCTAATATTTCTTTATGCTTGATCAGACAGCCTGGCTCAGTAAACGTAGACGGCCAGTGCAACTCTGATTAAAAATCTAGTTATAACCACGTGCAGTGCTGATAAGGACCACGTGTTTCTGTGACTCCTTCTCCTATTTTCTTCTTTCTATGTATTTCTTTCTCCTGATGAGGAGGGACCTTTAGCTGCCCTCGAAATCGATTGAGTGTTTCATTATACCTACGCTAAATATAAGGTTGTTTTTTACGATTTTGATTATTCAGTTTCATATTTACAAATTCTGATTGCGCATATTGTTGTTGATAATAAAACATATCCGTTTATTATAAAACATATCCGTTTATATGAGAGTATTATGTGATTCAGGCTCTCAGAAAAGTTATATTAAGAATTCGATTGCAAAAGAATTTAACTTGATACCACAGCGCAAGGTAACTTTATCGTAAGCATTGTTCGGTGGTAAGAAGATTCCGTTCTCGACATATGATATGTACAAAACTAAGCTATCAAGGCTTGATTCTAAAATTGTTTTTGAATTTGATGTTATTGGATCTGATCAGATTTGTACCAACGTACCAAAATTTAAAAATGAGAATGTTTATCAAATCCTTAAAAGTAAAGGAATTGAGATAAGTGACTATTTAAAAGATAATCATTATTCGGAAGATATCCAGGTATTATTTATTAGGCGCAGAAGCTTGGGCGAAAATTGTAACACCTGAGGTGGTTTCTGTTGAAAAGAATTTAGTGGCTTGTTAGAACCACTTTAGGTTGGACACTCTTAGGTAGTAGTTACGCCCCAACGTCTATTTTTTCTTGTTTACTTATTTCAATGAAATGCTCTATTGAAACATCGAAATTTTGGAAGTTAGAAATACTAGGCATTTCAGATCCTATTGAAAGAACTATTCAGGAGGAAAAAGATAAAGAAGTCGTGAAATTTTTTGAGAATCTTTTCACTTCTTTTCACGTGGCCATCATTTTTTCGGATTTGGTTTATGCTATCAACCGGCATTTTAGAGGTAATTCTATTTTTTATCTGTTTACCACGTGCACGATTTTGACTTTCGTTGCTTCTTTCCACGTGGCTATTGGTTTTTCAGTATTGGATGTTTCTCTCCTTTTGGAATGTTTTTGTCATATGTTGATGAAAATTATCTTCATTATTTATTGGTGTTTTTTCATGTTATAAGTAATTACTTGTTTGGACTTTCGGAATTACATTTCTTTTGTTCACTTGTTTCTTGCTTGTGCCCTTTTCACAATATGTCCACTGACAGGAACCGATTTTGTAAGTTACGCCTTAAGCGTACGAAATTCTTGAATCATCTACAGTTTCTACTTAAATGCAAACATAAAAATTTCATTCCCAAATTTATACATGTGAAATGTAGCCTTAAAGCTTCCGTTCACGTTTCAAAAATTTTGCATAAATTCAAATTGGCACTTCTTCGTCACATTATAAGGAACACACGCAAACGTTTATCTAAAATTGAATTTGAATTATATTACCTCCATTTAAAAATTGCTAATTCCACTGAAAATGTTTCCTCATTTGAACATACATCCTGGTCTAGAACCGATACCGTTTGTCAACGGCATAAAAAGGTGCTCATTTCTAAATTCCTAAAACTCACACCACCAGTCGGATAGTCCCAATTATCTAGCTGATCTTCCCACTGTAAACGTTAACTCCATCGTTAATATCTCCAATAGGAATCTTTCGGAGGATCAGTTAAAAGTATTAAAATATAATTTCAACTTTTCAAAGACATCTAAACCTTCAATTCCTCAAATCATCGCCCCTATAGAGAAAGCCTTTAAATTCTCCAAAATTTCGGAAACGCAGAAGGATACAATCCGCCACCTAATTACTCATAACGTTAATTTTAACAATAAATCTTTGGGTTCTAATCTTAGCAAAAAGGAAAATGAGATCTTACGTGAAATTCATTCTGATACTGATATCATTATCTCTAAAGCTGATAAGGGCGGACAGATCGTTGTTATTGACAAACACACATATATTACTGGAGTCTCTAAATTGATAAATGAAGGCCCATACTGCTCGATCCCTAAAAATTCTTCAACTTCGGACCTCATGAAAGTAAAAAGTGCCATTAAATCTTCCCACATTCTGCCAACTCAATTGAAGAAATCACTTATTCCGCCTATTACTAATTGCGCTAGACTTTATGCTCTTCCAAAAGTCCACAAAACCGGTATTCCTTTTCGACCAATTGTTTCCAACATAGGTACGGCTTCATATCCTTTGGCCAAATATTTAGTTTCCAGATTTTCTCCTCTACTTGCTAACAATATTCACACTGTAAAAAATTCTGTTGAAGTCATTGATAAACTTAAAAATATTTCCCCACTTCGTTCCATTATGGTTTCATTTTATGTCAAATCATTGTATACTAATGTTCCGGTCGAAGGAGCACTAAATTGTCTTGAAACTAGGCTTCGGGAATTTCCCTTCACACATACTGAAATTAATGAGTTGGTTTCGCTTACTAAAGTTTCTCTAAGTCAAACCCACTTTGTTTTCCAAAATGCATATTTTCGTCAAGTTGAAGGATTGGCTATGGGTAATCCTCTCAGTCCGGTACTTGCTGACATTTATATGCACTATTTTGAGATGAAATTATTTGATAAATTATCTTTTCGTCTTTGGATTCGGTATGTTGACGACACTTTCGCACTTTTTGACGGTTATAAAGAGGATTTATCCGAGAATCTATCTATTATGAATTCAATTGATCCAGCCATCCAATTCACTCTTGAAATTGAATCCAACAATTCCCTCCCCTTCCTCAATATTCTTATAATCCGC
Source organism: Stegodyphus dumicola (assembly GCF_044657685.1). NCBI lineage: Eukaryota > Metazoa > Arthropoda > Arachnida > Araneae > Eresidae > Stegodyphus > Stegodyphus dumicola. Next base: position 78,587,515 of record NC_140775.1, read on the forward strand.
AATGCAACCGATTTTAGCACCACTGTGTACCGTAAACCCTTTGCAGTTTGTTTACCACCCCATGCCAAGTGTTGCCACCCTGTTAAGCAAAAAATGGCTTCTTTTTACTATTATGTTTTCCGTGGGCTTAAAGTTTGTTCCTCTGAATCTTTGGTTACCAATGAACTTAATTATTTGAGAGCAGTTGCGATTGACCGTGGATTTTCTCCCGTGATTATTGATGAAGCCGTTAAAAAATTTTCAGATTCCCATCAAAGAAGACATTCCACTGTTAGAAATAATATTAATGACCTTGTCGTGCTTCCATTTTATCCTTCTGTTAGCTATAAAATTGCACGGATTCTCCAGAAATTCAATTTTCAAGTCGGTTTCTCCCCTATTAATAAAATTCATCCTTCGATTCTGAAAGATTGCGTTTCTGTCTTGAATTCTTGGGGAATTTATAGTATATCATGTCAGTGCGGTTTAAGATATATTGGCCAAACAAAAAGAGCGTTGAAGTTTCGTATCAAGGAATATGAATCTTATGTCAAAAAAGGCGAAATTAACAAGTCTTCAATAGCGTATCATAGTTGGACTTTTAACCATAATTTTGATTTTGGGTCTGCAAAAATCATCCAAAAGGCTTCTTCCATAGGTGAATTGGATTTTCTTGAGGCTTTTCACATTCACAAAGATTTAGCAAGTTTAGTTAATGATCTGAAGTCCAATCCAGTCCTTCCTAATGCCTTTAAAATTCTACTATCTTAATTCAGTTATTTTTGCCGATAGATGGCGTTACCTCCTCGCGCTTGGTACTACCAGAGGGTATAAAAATCCGTTCAGTGGTTGCTTTCGTTATTTGAAGTTCAGATTTTGAGGGTAAGGTGCATTTGCCCCTCGCTCCATATTTTAACTACGCTAATATTTCTTTATGCTTGATCAGACAGCCTGGCTCAGTAAACGTAGGCGGCCAGTGCAACTCTGATTAAAAATCTAGTTATAACCACGTGCAGTGCTGATAAGGACCACGTGTTTCTGTGACTCCTTCTCCTATTTTCTTCTTTCTATGTATTTCTTTCTCCTGATGAGGAGGGACCTTTAGCTGGCCTCGAAATCGATTGAGTGTTTCATTATACCTACGCTAAATATAAGGTTGTTTTTTACGATTTTGATTATTCAGTTTCATATTTACAAATTCTGATTGCGCATATTGTTGTTGATAATAAAACATATCCGTTTATATGAGAGTATTATGTGATTCAGGCTCTCAGAAAAGTTATATTAAGAATTCGATTGCAAAAGAATTTAACTTGATACCACAGCGCAAGGTAACTTTATCGTAAGCATTGTTCGGTGGTAAGAAGATTCCGTTCTCGACATATGATATGTACAAAACTAAGCTATCAAGGCTTGATTCTAAAATTGTTTTTGAATTTGATGTTATTGGATCTGATCAGATTTGTACCAACGTACCAAAATTTAAAAATGAGAATGTTTATCAAATCCTTAAAAGTAAAGGAATTGAGATAAGTGACTATTTAAAAGATAATCATTATTCGGAAGATATCCAGGTATTATTTATTAGGCGCAGAAGCTTGGGCGAAAATTGTAACACCTGAGGTGGTTTCTGTTGAAAAGAATTTAGTGGCTTGTTAGAACCACTTTAGGTTGGACACTCTTAGGTAGTAGTTACGCCCCAACGTCTATTTTTTCTTGTTTACTTATTTCAATGAAATGCTCTATTGAAACATCGAAATTTTGGAAGTTAGAAATACTAGGCATTTCAGATCCTATTGAAAGAACTATTCAGGAGGAAAAAGATAAAGAAGTCGTGAAATTTTTTGAGAATCTTTTCACTTCTTTTCACGTGGCCATCATTTTTTCGGATTTGGTTTATGCTATCAACCGGCATTTTAGAGGTAATTCTATTTTTTATCTGTTTACCACGTGCACGATTTTGACTTTCGTTGCTTCTTTCCACGTGGCTATTGGTTTTTCAGTATTGGATGTTTCTCTCCTTTTGGAATGTTTTTGTCATATGTTGATGAAAATTATCTTCATTATTTATTGGTGTTTTTTCATGTTATAAGTAATTACTTGTTTGGACTTTCGGAATTAAATTTCTTTTGTTCACTTGTTTCTTGCTTGTGCCCTTTTCACAATATGTCCACTGACAGGAACCGATTTTGTAAGTTACGCCTTAAGCGTACGAAATTCTTGAATCATCTACAGTTTCTACTTAAATGCAAACATAAAAATTTCATTCCCAAATTTATACATGTGAAATGTAGCCTTAAAGCTTCCGTTCACGTTTCAAAAATTTTGCATAAATTCAAATTGGCACTTCTTCGTCACATTATAAGGAACACACGCAAACGTTTATCTAAAATTGAATTTGAATTATATTACCTCCATTTAAAAATTGCTAATTCCACTGAAAATGTTTCCTCATTTGAACATACATCCTGGTCTAGAACCGATACCGTTTGTCAACGGCATAAAAAGGTGCTCATTTCTAAATTCCTAAAACTCACACCACCAGTCGGATAGTCCCAATTATCTAGCTGATCTTCCCACTGTAAACGTTAACTCCATCGTTAATATCTCCAATAGGAATCTTTCGGAGGATCAGTTAAAAGTATTAAAATATAATTTCAACTTTTCAAAGACATCTAAACCTTCAATTCCTCAAATCATCGCCCCTATAGAGAAAGCCTTTAAATTCTCCAAAATTTCGGAAACGCAGAAGGATACAATCCGCCACCTAATTACTCATAACGTTAATTTTAACAATAAATCTTTGGGTTCTAATCTTAGCAAAAAGGAAAATGAGATCTTACGTGAAATTCATTCTGATACTAATATCATTATCTCTAAAGCTGATAAGGGCGGACAGATCGTTGTTATTGACAAACACACGTATATTACTGGAGTCTCTAAATTGATAAATGAAGGCCCATACTGCTCGATCCCTAAAAATTCTTCAACTTCGGACCTCATGAAAGTAAAAAGTGCCATTTAATCTTCCCACATTCTGCCAACTCAATTGAAGAAATCACTTATTCCGCCTATTACTAATTGCGCTAGACTTTATGCTCTTCCAAAAGTCCACAAAACCGGTATTCCTTTTCGACCAATTGTTTCCAACATAGGTACTGCTTCATATTCTTTGGCCAAATATTTAGTTTCCAGATTTTCTCCTCTACTTGCTAACAATATTCACACTGTAAAAAATTCTGTTGAAGTCATTGATAAACTTAAAATTATTTCCCCACTTCGTTCCATTATGGTTTCATTTTATGTCAAATCATTGTATACTAATGTTCCGGTCGAAGGAGCACTAAATTGTCTTGAAACTAGGCTTCGGGAATTTCACTTCACACATACTGAAATTAATGAGTTGGTTTCGCTTACTAAAGTTTCTCTAAGTCAAACCCACTTTGTTTTCCAAAATGCATATTTTCGTCAAGTTGAAGGATTGGCTATGGGTAATCCTCTCAGTCCGGTACTTGCTGACATTTATATGCACTATTTTGAGATGAAATTATTTGATAAATTATCTTTTCGTCTTTGGATTCGGTATGTTGACGACACTTTCGCACTTTTTGACGGTTATAAAGAGGATTTATCCGAGAATCTATCTATTATGAATTCAATTGATCCAGCCATCCAATTCACTCTTGAAATTGAATCCAACAATTCCCTCCCCTTCCTCGATATTCTTATAATCCGCAATGAAACCGATTTTAGCACCACTGTGTACCGTAAACCCTTTGCAGTTTGTTTACCACCCCATGCCAAGTCATGCCACCCTGTTAAGCAAAAAATGGCTTCTTTTTACTATTATGTTTTCCGTGGGCTTAAAGTTTGTTCCTCTGAATCTTTGGTTACCAATGAACTTAATTATTTGAGAGCAGTTGCGATTGACCGTGTATTTTCTCCCGTGATTATTGATGAAGCCGTTAAAAAATTTTCAGATTCCCATCAAAGAAGACATTCCACTGTTAGAAATAATATTAATGACCTTGTCGTGCTTCCATTTTATCCTTCTGTTAGCTATAAAATTGCACGGATTGTCCAGAAATTCAATTTTCAAGTCGGTTTCTCCCCTATTAATAAAATTCATCCTTCGATTCTGAAAGATTGCGTTTCTATCTTGAATTCTTGGGGAATTTATAGTATATCATGTCAGTGCGGTTTAAGATATATTGGCCAAACAAAAAGAGCGTTGAAGTTTCGTATCAAGGAACATGAATCTTATGTCAAAAAAGGCGAAATTAACAAGTCTTCAATAGCGTATCATAGTTGGACTTTTAACCATAATTTTGATTTTGGGTCTGCAAAAATCATCCAAAAGGCTTCTTCCATAGGTGAATTGGATTTTCTTGAGGCTTTTCACATTCACAAAGATTTAGCAAGTTTAGTTAATGATTTGAAGTCCAATCCAGTCCTTCCTAATGCCTTTAAAATTCTACTATCTTAATTCAGTTATTTTTGCCGATAGATGGCGTTACCTCCTCGCGCTTGGTACTACCAGAGGGTATAAAAATCCGTTCAGTGGTTGCTTTCGTTATTTGAAGTTCAGATTTTGAGCGTAAGGTGCATTTGCCCCTCGCTCCATATTTTAACTACGCTAATATTTCTTTATGCTTGATCAGACAGCCTGGCTCAGTAAAAGTAGGCGGCCAGTGCAACTCTGATTAAAAATCTAGTTATAACCACGTGCAATAAGTGCTGATAAGGACCACGTGTTTCTGTGACTCCTTCTCCTATTTTCTTCTTTCTATGTATTTCTTTCTCCTGATGAGGAGGGACCTTTAGCTGCCCTCGAAATCGATTGAGTGTTTCATTATACCTACGCTAAATATAAGGTTGTTTTTTACGATTTTGATTATTCAGTTTCATATTTACAAATTCTGATTCCGCATATTGTTGTTGATAATAAAACATATCCGTTTATATGAGAGTATTATGTGATTCAGGCTCTCAGAAAAGTTATATTAAGAATTCGATTGCAAAAGAATTTAACTTGATACCACAGCGCAAGGTAACTTTATCGTAAGCATTGTTCGGTGGTAAGAAGATTCCGTTCTCGACATATGATATGTACAAAACTAAGCTATCAAGGCTTGATTCTAAAATTGTTTTTGAATTTGATGTTATTGGATCTGATCAGATTTGTACCAACGTACCAAAATTTAAAAATGAGAATGTTTATCAAATCCTTAAAAGTAAAGGAATTGAGATAAGTGACTATTTAAAAGATAATCATTATTCGGAAGATATCCAGGTATTATTTATTAGGCGCAGAAGCTTGGGCGAAAATTGTAACACCTGAGGTGGTTTCTGTTGAAAAGAATTTAGTGGCTTGTTAGAACCACTTTAGGTTGGACACTCTTAGGTAGTAGTTACGCCCCAACGTCTATTTTTTCTTGTTTACTTATTTCAATGAAATGCTCTATTGAAACATCGAAATTTTGGAAGTTAGAAATACTAGGCATTTCAGATCCTATTGAAAGAACTATTCAGGAGAAAAAAGATAAAGAAGTCGTGAAATTTTTTGAGAATCTTTTCACTTCTTTTCACGTGGCCATCATTTTTTCGGATTTGGTTTATGCTATCAACCGGCATTTTAGAGGTAATTCTATTATTTATCTGTTTACCACGTGCACGATTTTGACTTTCGTTGCTTCTTTCCACGTGGCTATTGGTTTTTCAGTATTGGATGTTTCTCTCCTTTTGGAATGTTTTTGTCATATGTTGATGAAAATTATCTTCATTATTTATTGGTGTTTTTTCATGTTATAAGTAATTACTTGTTTGGACTTTCGGAATTAAATTTCTTTTGTTCACTTGTTTCTTGCTTGTGCCCTTTTCACAATATGTCCACTGACAGGAACCGATTTTGTAAGTTACGCCTTAAGCGTACGAAATTCTTGAATCATCTACAGTTTCTACTTAAATGCAAACATAAAAATTTCATTCCCAAATTTATACATGTGAAATGTAGCCTTAAAGCTTCCGTTCACGTTTCAAAAATTTTGCATAAATTCAAATTGGCACTTCTTCGTCACATTATAAGGAACACACGCAAACGTTTATCTAAAATTGAATTTGAATTATATTACCTCCATTTAAAAATTGCTAATTCCACTGAAAATGTTTCCTCATTTGAACATACATCCTGGTCTAGAACCGATACCGTTTGTCAACGGCATAAAAAGGTGCTCATTTCTAAATTCCTAAAACTCACACCACCAGTCGGATAGTCCCAATTATCTAGCTGATCTTCCCACTGTAAACGTTAACTCCATCGTTAATATCTCCAATAGGAATCTTTCGGAGGATCAGTTAAAAGTATTAAAATATAATTTCAACTTTTCAAAGACATCTAAACCTTCAATTCCTCAAATCATCGCCCCTATAGAGAAAGCCTTTAAATTCTCCAAAATTTCGGAAACGCAGAAGGATACAATCCGCCACCTAATTACTCATAACGTTAATTTTAACAATAAATCTTTGGGTTCTAATCTTAGCAAAAAGGAAAATGAGATCTTACGTGAAATTCATTCTGATACTAATATCATTATCTCTAAAGCTGATAAGGGCGGACAGATCGTTGTTATTGACAAACACACATATATTACTGGAGTCTCTAAATTGATAAATGAAGGCCCATACTGCTCGATCCCTAAAAATTCTTCAACTTCGGACCTCATGAAAGTAAAAAGTGCCATTAAATCTTCCCACATTCTGCCAACTCAATTGAAGAAATCACTTATTCCGCCTATTACTAATTGCGCTAGACTTTATGCTCTTCCAAAAGTCCACAAAACCGGTATTCCTTTTCGACCAATTGTTTCCAACATAGGTACTGCTTCATATCCTTTGGCCAAATATTTAGTTTCCAGATTTTCTCCTCTACTTGCTAACAATATTCACACTGTAAAAAATTCTGTTGAAGTCATTGATAAACTTAAAAATATTTCCCCACTTCGTTCCATTATGGTTTCATTTGATGTCAAATCATTGTATACTAATGTTCCGGTCGAAGGAGCACTAAATTGTCTTGAAACTAGGCTTCGGGAATTTCACTTCACACATACTGAAATTAATGAGTTGGTTTCGCTTACTAAAGTTTCTCTAAGTCAAACCCACTTTGTTTTCCAAAATGCATATTTTCGTCAAGTTGAAGGATTGGCTATGGGTAATCCTCTCAGTCCGGTACTTGCTGACATTTATATGCACTATTTTGAGATGAAATTATTTGATAAATTATCTTTTCGTCTTTGGATTCGGTATGTTGACGACACTTTCGCACTTTTTGACGGTTATAAAGAGGATTTATCCGAGAATCTATCTATTATGAATTCAATTGATCCAGCCATCCAATTCACTCTTGAAATTGAATCCAACAATTCCCTCCCCTTCCTCGATATTCTTATAATCCGCAATGAAACCGATTTTAGCACCACTGTGTACCGTAAACCCTTTGCAGTTTGTTTACCACCCCATGCCAAGTCATGCCACCCTGTTAAGCAAAAAATGGCTTCTTTTTACTATTATGTTTTCCGTGGGCTTAAAGTTTGTTCCTCTGAATCTTTGGTTACCAATGAACTTAATTATTTGAGAGCAGTTGCGATTGACCGTGGATTTTCTCCCGTGATTATTGATGAAGCCGTTAAAAAATTTTCAGATTCCCATCAAAGAAGACATTCCACTGTTAGAAATAATATTAATGACCTTGTCGTGCTTCCATTTTATCCTTCTGTTAGCTATAAAATTGCACGGATTGTCCAGAAATTCAATTTTCAAGTCGGTTTCTCCCCTATTAATAAAATTCATCCTTCGATTCTGAAAGATTGCGTTTCTGTCTTGAATTCTTGGGGAATTTATAGTATATCATGTCAGTGCGGTTTAAGATATATTGGCCAAACAAAAAGAGCGTTGAAGTTTCGTATCAAGGAACATGAATCTTATGTCAAAAAAGGCGAAATTAACAAGTCTTCAATAGCGTATCATAGTTGGACTTTTAACCATAATTTTGATTTTGGGTCTGCAAAAATCATCCAAAAGGCTTCTTCCATAGGTGAATTGGATTTTCTTGAGGCTTTTCACATTCACAAAGATTTAGCAAGTTTAGTTAATGATTTGAAGTCCAATCCAGTCCTTCCTAATGCCTTTAAAATTCTACTATCTTAATTCAGTTATTTTTGCCGATAGATGGCGTTACCTCCTCGCGCTTGGTACTACCAGAGGGTATAAAAATCCGTTCAGTGGTTGCTTTCGTTATTTGAAGTTCAGATTTTGAGCGTAAGGTGCATTTGCCCCTCGCTCCATATTTTAACTACGCTAATATTTCTTTATGCTTGATCAGACAGCCTGGCTCAGTAAAAGTAGGCGGCCAGTGCAACTCTGATTAAAAATCTAGTTATAACCACGTGCAATAAGTGCTGATAAGGACCACGTGTTTCTGTGACTCCTTCTCCTATTTTCTTCTTTCTATGTATTTCTTTCTCCTGATGAGGAGGGACCTTTAGCTGCCCTCGAAATCGATTGAGTGTTTCATTATACCTACGCTAAATATAAGGTTGTTTTTTACGATTTTGATTATTCAGTTTCATATTTACAAATTCTGATTGCGCATATTGTTGTTGATAATAAAACATATCCGTTTATTATAAAACATATCCGTTTATATGAGAGTATTATGTGATTCAGGCTCTCAGAAAAGTTATATTAAGAATTCGATTGCAAAAGAATTTAACTTGATACCACAGCGCAAGGTAACTTTATCGTAAGCATTGTTCGGTGGTAAGAAGATTCCGTTCTCGACATATGATATGTACAAAACTAAGCTATCAAGGCTTGATTCTAAAATTGTTTTTGAATTTGATGTTATTGGATCTGATCAGATTTGTACCAACGTACCAAAATTTAAAAATGAGAATGTTTATCAAATCCTTAAAAGTAAAGGAATTGAGATAAGTGACTATTTAAAAGATAATCATTATTCGGAAGATATCCAGGTATTATTTATTAGGCGCAGAAGCTTGGGCGAAAATTGTAACACCTGAGGTGGTTTCTGTTGAAAAGAATTTAGTGGCTTGTTAGAACCACTTTAGGTTGGACACTCTTAGGTAGTAGTTACGCCCCAACGTCTATTTTTTCTTGTTTACTTATTTCAATGAAATGCTCTATTGAAGCATCGAAATTTTGGAAGTTAGAAATACTAGGCATTTCAGATCCTATTGAAAGAACTATTCAGGAGGAAAAAGATAAAGAAGTCGTGAAATTTTTTGAGAATCTTTTCACTTCTTTTCACGTGGCCATCATTTTTTCGGATTTGGTTTATGCTATCAACCGGCATTTTAGAGGTAATTCTATTTTTTATCTGTTTACCACGATTTTGACTTTCGTTGCTTCTTTCCACGTGGCTATTGGTTTTTCAGTATTGGATGTTTCTCTCCTTTTGGAATGTTTTTGTCATATGTTGATGAAAATTATTTTCATTATTTATTGGTGTTTTTTCATGTTATAAGTAATTACTTGTTTGGACTTTCGGAATTAAATTTCTTTTGTTCACTTGTTTCTTGCTTGTGCCCTTTTCACAATATGTCCACTGACAGGAACCGATTTTGTAAGTTACGCCTTAAGCGTACGAAATTCTTGAATCATCTACAGTTTCTACTTAAATGCAAACATAAAAATTTCATTCCCAAATTTATACATGTGAAATGTAGCCTTAAAGCTTCCGTTCACGTTTCAAAAATTTTGCATAAATTCAAATTGGCACTTCTTCGTCACATTATAAGGAACACACGCAAACGTTTATCTAAAATTGAATTTGAATTATATTACCTCCATTTAAAAATTGCTAATTCCACTGAAAATGTTTCCTCATTTGAACATACATCCTGGTCTAGAACCGATACCGTTTGTCAACGGCATAAAAAGGTGCTCATTTCTAAATTCCTAAAACTCACACCACCAGTCGGATAGTCCCAATTATCTAGCTGATCTTCCCACTGTAAACGTTAACTCCATCGTTAATATCTCCAATAGGAATCTTTCGGAGGATCAGTTAAAAGTATTAAAATATAATTTCAACTTTTCAAAGACATCTAAACCTTCAATTCCTCAAATCATCGCCCCTATAGAGAAAGCCTTTAAATTCTCCAAAATTTCGGAAACGCAGAAGGATACAATCCGCCACCTAATTACTCATAACGTTAATTTTAACAATAAATCTTTGGGTTCTAATCTTAGCAAAAAGGAAAATGAGATCTTATGTGAAATTCATTCTGATACTAATATCATTATCTCTAAAGCTGATAAGGGCGGACAGATCGTTGTTATTGACAAACACACATATATTACTGGAGTCTCTAAATTGATAAATGAAGGCCCATACTGCTCGATCCCTAAAAATTCTTCAACTTCGGACCTCATGAAAGTAAAAAGTGCCATTAAATCTTCCCACATTCTGCCAACTCAATTGAAGAAATCACTTATTCCGCCTATTACTAATTGCGCTAGACTTTATGCTCTTCCAAAAATCCACAAAACCGGTATTCCGTTTCGACCAATTGTTTCCAACATAGGTACTGCTTCATATCCTTTGGCCAAATATTTAGTTTCCAGATTTTCTCCTCTACTTGCTAACAATATTCACACTGTAAAAAATTCTGTTGAAGTCATTGATAAACTTAAAAATATTTCCCCACTTCGTTCCATTATGGTTTCATTTGATGTCAAATCATTGTATACTAATGTTCCGGTCGAAGAAGCACTAAATTGTCTTGAAACTAGGCTTCGGGAATTTCACTTCACACATACTGAAATTAATGAGTTGGTTTCACTTACTAAAGTTTCTCTAAGTCAAACCCACTTTGTTTTCCAAAATGCATATTTTCGTCAAGTTGAAGGATTGGCTATGGGTAATCCTCTCAGTCCGGTACTTGCTGACATTTATATGCACTATTTTGAGATGAAATTATTTGATAAATTATCTTTTCATCTTTGGATTCGGTATGTTGACGACACTTTCGCACTTTTTGACGGTTATAAAGAGGATTTATCCGAGAATCTATCTATTATGAATTCAATTGATCCAGCCATCCAATTCACTCTTGAAATTGAATCCAACAATTCCCTCCCCTTCCTCAATATTCTTATAATCCGCAATGCAACCGATTTTAGCACCACTGTGTACCGTAAACCCTTTGCAGTTTGTTTACCACCCCATGCCAAGTGTTGCCACCCTGTTAAGCAAAAAATGGCTTCTTTTTACTATTATGTTTTCCGTGGGCTTAAAGTTTGTTCCTCTGAATCTTTGGTTACCAATGAACTTAATTATTTGAGAGCAGTTGCGATTGACCGTGGATTTTCTCCCGTGATTATTGATGAAGCCGTTAAAAAATTTTCAGATTCCCATCAAAGAAGACATTCCACTGTTAGAAATAATATTAATGACCTTGTCGTGCTTCCATTTTATCCTTCTGTTAGCTATAAAATTGCACGGATTCTCCAGAAATTCAATTTTCAAGTCGGTTTCTCCCCTATTAATAAAATTCATCCTTCGATTCTGAAAGATTGCGTTTCTGTCTTGAATTCTTGGGGAATTTATAGTATATCATGTCAGTGCGGTTTAAGATATATTGGCCAAACAAAAAGAGCGTTGAAGTTTCGTATCAAGGAATATGAATCTTATGTCAAAAAAGGCGAAATTAACAAGTCTTCAATAGCGTATCATAGTTGGACTTTTAACCATAATTTTGATTTTGGGTCTGCAAAAATCATCCAAAAGGCTTCTTCCATAGGTGAATTGGATTTTCTTGAGGCTTTTCACATTCACAAAGATTTAGCAAGTTTAGTTAATGATTTGAAGTCCAATCCAGTCCTTCCTAATGCCTTTAAAATTCTACTATCTTAATTCAGTTATTTTTGCCGATAGATGGCGTTACCTCCTCGCGCTTGGTACTACCAGAGGGTATAAAAATCCGTTCAGTGGTTGCTTTCGTTATTTGAAGTTCAGATTTTGAGGGTAAGGTGCATTTGCCCCTCGCTCCATATTTTAACTACGCTAATATTTCTTTATGCTTGATCAGACAGCCTGGCTCAGTAAACGTAGGCGGCCAGTGCAACTCTGATTAAAAATCTAGTTATAACCACGTGCAGTGCTGATAAGGACCACGTGTTTCTGTGACTCCTTCTCCTATTTTCTTCTTTCTATGTATTTCTTTCTCCTGATGAGGAGGGACCTTTAGCTGCCCTCGAAATCGATTGAGTGTTTCATTATACCTACGCTAAATATAAGGTTGTTTTTTACGATTTTGATTATTCAGTTTCATATTTACAAATTCTGATTGCGCATATTGTTGTTGATAATAAAACATATCCGTTTATTATAAAACATATCCGTTTATATGAGAGTATTATGTGATTCAGGCTCTCAGAAAAGTTATATTAAGAATTCGATTGCAAAAGAATTTAACTTGATACCACAGCGCAAGGTAACTTTATCGTAAGCATTGTTCGGTGGTAAGAAGATTCCGTTCTCGACATATGATATGTACAAAACTAAGCTATCAAGGCTTGATTCTAAAATTGTTTTTGAATTTGATGTTATTGGATCTGATCAGATTTGTACCAACGTACCAAAATTTAAAAATGAGAATGTTTATCAAATCCTTAAAAGTAAAGGAATTGAGATAAGTGACTATTTAAAAGATAATCATTATTCGGAAGATATCCAGGTATTATTTATTAGGCGCAGAAGCTTGGGCGAAAATTGTAACACCTGAGGTGGTTTCTGTTGAAAAGAATTTAGTGGCTTGTTAGAACCACTTTAGGTTGGACACTCTTAGGTAGTAGTTACGCCCCAACGTCTATTTTTTCTTGTTTACTTATTTCAATGAAATGCTCTATTGAAACATCGAAATTTTGGAAGTTAGAAATACTAGGCATTTCAGATCCTATTGAAAGAACTATTCAGGAGGAAAAAGATAAAGAAGTCGTGAAATTTTTTGAGAATCTTTTCACTTCTTTTCACGTGGCCATCATTTTTTCGGATTTGGTTTATGCTATCAACCGGCATTTTAGAGGTAATTCTATTTTTTATCTGTTTACCACGTGCACGATTTTGACTTTCGTTGCTTCTTTCCACGTGGCTATTGGTTTTTCAGTATTGGATGTTTCTCTCCTTTTGGAATGTTTTTGTCATATGTTGATGAAAATTATCTTCATTATTTATTGGTGTTTTTTCATGTTATAAGTAATTACTTGTTTGGACTTTCGGAATTACATTTCTTTTGTTCACTTGTTTCTTGCTTGTGCCCTTTTCACAATATGTCCACTGACAGGAACCGATTTTGTAAGTTACGCCTTAAGCGTACGAAATTCTTGAATCATCTACAGTTTCTACTTAAATGCAAACATAAAAATTTCATTCCCAAATTTATACATGTGAAATGTAGCCTTAAAGCTTCCGTTCACGTTTCAAAAATTTTGCATAAATTCAAATTGGCACTTCTTCGTCACATTATAAGGAACACACGCAAACGTTTATCTAAAATTGAATTTGAATTATATTACCTCCATTTAAAAATTGCTAATTCCACTGAAAATGTTTCCTCATTTGAACATACATCCTGGTCTAGAACCGATACCGTTTGTCAACGGCATAAAAAGGTGCTCATTTCTAAATTCCTAAAACTCACACCACCAGTCGGATAGTCCCAATTATCTAGCTGATCTTCCCACTGTAAACGTTAACTCCATCGTTAATATCTCCAATAGGAATCTTTCGGAGGATCAGTTAAAAGTATTAAAATATAATTTCAACTTTTCAAAGACATCTAAACCTTCAATTCCTCAAATCATCGCCCCTATAGAGAAAGCCTTTAAATTCTCCAAAATTTCGGAAACGCAGAAGGATACAATCCGCCACCTAATTACTCATAACGTTAATTTTAACAATAAATCTTTGGGTTCTAATCTTAGCAAAAAGGAAAATGAGATCTTATGTGAAATTCATTCTGATACTAATATCATTATCTCTAAAGCTGATAAGGGCGGACAGATCGTTGTTATTGACAAACACACATATATTACTGGAGTCTCTAAATTGATAAATGAAGGCCCATACTGCTCGATCCCTAAAAATTCTTCAACTTCGGACCTCATGAAAGTAAAAAGTGCCATTAAATCTTCCCACATTCTGCCAACTCAATTGAAGAAATCACTTATTCCGCCTATTACTAATTGCGCTAGACTTTATGCTCTTCCAAAAATCCACAAAACCGGTATTCCGTTTCGACCAATTGTTTCCAACATAGGTACTGCTTCATATCCTTTGGCCAAATATTTAGTTTCCAGATTTTCTCCTCTACTTGCTAACAATATTCACACTGTAAAAAATTCTGTTGAAGTCATTGATAAACTTAAAAATATTTCCCCACTTCGTTCCATTATGGTTTCATTTGATGTCAAATCATTGTATACTAATGTTCCGGTCGAAGAAGCACTAAATTGTCTTGAAACTAGGCTTCGGGAATTTCACTTCACACATACTGAAATTAATGAGTTGGTTTCGCTTACTAAAGTTTCTCTAAGTCAAACCCACTTTGTTTTCCAAAATGCATATTTTCGTCAAGTTGAAGGATTGGCTATGGGTAATCCTCTCAGTCCGGTACTTGCTGACATTTATATGCACTATTTTGAGATGAAATTATTTGATAAATTATCTTTTCGTCTTTGGATTCGGTATGTTGACGACACTTTCGCACTTTTTGACGGTTATAAAGAGGATTTATCCGAGAATCTATCTATTATGAATTCAATTGATCCAGCCATCCAATTCACTCTTGAAATTGAATCCAACAATTCCCTCCCCTTCCTCAATATTCTTATAATCCGCAATGCAACCGATTTTAGCACCACTGTGTACCGTAAACCCTTTGCAGTTTGTTTACCACCCCATGCCAAGTGTTGCCACCCTGTTAAGCAAAAAATGGCTTCTTTTTACTATTATGTTTTCCGTGGGCTTAAAGTTTGTTCCTCTGAATCTTTGGTTACCAATGAACTTAATTATTTGAGAGCAGTTGCGATTGACCGTGGATTTTCTCCCGTGATTATTGATGAAGCCGTTAAAAAATTTTCAGATTCCCATCAAAGAAGACATTCCACTGTTAGAAATAATATTAATGACCTTGTCGTGCTTCCATTTTATCCTTCTGTTAGCTATAAAATTGCACGGATTCTCCAGAAATTCAATTTTCAAGTCGGTTTCTCCCCTATTAATAAAATTCATCCTTCGATTCTGAAAGATTGCGTTTCTGTCTTGAATTCTTGGGGAATTTATAGTATATCATGTCAGTGCGGTTTAAGATATATTGGCCAAACAAAAAGAGCGTTGAAGTTTCGTATCAAGGAATATGAATCTTATGTCAAAAAAGGCGAAATTAACAAGTCTTCAATAGCGTATCATAGTTGGACTTTTAACCATAATTTTGATTTTGGGTCTGCAAAAATCATCCAAAAGGCTTCTTCCATAGGTGAATTGGATTTTCTTGAGGCTTTTCACATTCACAAAGATTTAGCAAGTTTAGTTAATGATTTGAAGTCCAATCCAGTCCTTCCTAATGCCTTTAAAATTCTACTATCTTAATTCAGTTATTTTTGCCGATAGATGGCGTTACCTCCTCGCGCTTGGTACTACCAGAGGGTATAAAAATCCGTTCAGTGGTTGCTTTCGTTATTTGAAGTTCAGATTTTGAGGGTAAGGTGCATTTGCCCCTCGCTCCATATTTTAACTACGCTAATATTTCTTTATGCTTGATCAGACAGCCTGGCTCAGTAAACGTAGACGGCCAGTGCAACTCTGATTAAAAATCTAGTGCCACGTGCAGTGCTGATAAGGACCACGTGTTTCTGTGACTCCTTCTCCTATTTTCTTCTTTCTATGTATTTCTTTCTCCTGATGAGGAGGGACCTTTAGCTGCCCTCGAAATCGATTGAGTGTTTCATTATACCTACGCTAAATATAAGGTTGTTTTTTACGATTTTGATTATTCAGTTTCATATTTACAAATTCTGATTGCGCATATTGTTGTTGATAATAAAACATATCCGTTTATTATAAAACATATCCGTTTATATGAGAGTATTATGTGATTCAGGCTCTCAGAAAAGTTATATTAAGAATTCGATTGCAAAAGAATTTAACTTGATACCACAGCGCAAGGTAACTTTATCGTAAGCATTGTTCGGTGGTAAGAAGATTCCGTTCTCGACATATGATATGTACAAAACTAAGCTATCAAGGCTTGATTCTAAAATTGTTTTTGAATTTGATGTTATTGGATCTGATCAGATTTGTACCAACGTACCAAAATTTAAAAATGAGAATGTTTATCAAATCCTTAAAAGTAAAGGAATTGAGATAAGTGACTATTTAAAAGATAATCATTATTCGGAAGATATCCAGGTATTATTTATTAGGCGCAGAAGCTTGGGCGAAAATTGTAACACCTGAGGTGGTTTCTGTTGAAAAGAATTTAGTGGCTTGTTAGAACCACTTTAGGTTGGACACTCTTAGGTAGTAGTTACGCCCCAACGTCTATTTTTTCTTGTTTACTTATTTCAATGAAATGCTCTATTGAAACATCGAAATTTTGGAAGTTAGAAATACTAGGCATTTCAGATCCTATTGAAAGAACTATTCAGGAGGAAAAAGATAAAGAAGTCGTGAAATTTTTTGAGAATCTTTTCACTTCTTTTCACGTGGCCATCATTTTTTCGGATTTGGTTTATGCTATCAACCGGCATTTTAGAGGTAATTCTATTATTTATCTGTTTACCACGTGCACGATTTTGACTTTCGTTGCTTCTTTCCACGTGGCTATTGGTTTTTCAGTATTGGATGTTTCTCTCCTTTTGGAATGTTTTTGTCATATGTTGATGAAAATTATCTTCATTATTTATTGGTGTTTTTTCATGTTATAAGTAATTACTTGTTTGGACTTTCGGAATTACATTTCTTTTGTTCACTTGTTTCTTGCTTGTGCCCTTTTCACAATATGTCCACTGACAGGAACCGATTTTGTAAGTTACGCCTTAAGCGTACGAAATTCTTGAATCATCTACAGTTTCTACTTAAATGCAAACATAAAAATTTCATTCCCAAATTTATACATGTGAAATGTAGCCTTAAAGCTTCCGTTCACGTTTCAAAAATTTTGCATAAATTCAAATTGGCACTTCTTCGTCACATTATAAGGAACACACGCAAACGTTTATCTAAAATTGAATTTGAATTATATTACCTCCATTTAAAAATTGCTAATTCCACTGAAAATGTTTCCTCATTTGAACATACATCCTGGTCTAGAACCGATACCGTTTGTCAACGGCATAAAAAGGTGCTCATTTCTAAATTCCTAAAACTCACACCACCAGTCGGATAGTCCCAATTATCTAGCTGATCTTCCCACTGTAAACGTTAACTCCATCGTTAATATCTCCAATAGGAATCTTTCGGAGGATCAGTTAAAAGTATTAAAATATAATTTCAACTTTTCAAAGACATCTAAACCTTCAATTCCTCAAATCATCGCCCCTATAGAGAAAGCCTTTAAATTCTCCAAAATTTCGGAAACGCAGAAGGATACAATCCGCCACCTAATTACTCATAACGTTAATTTTAACAATAAATCTTTGGGTTCTAATCTTAGCAAAAAGGAAAATGAGATCTTATGTGAAATTCATTCTGATACTAATATCATTATCTCTAAAGCTGATAAGGGCGGACAGATCGTTGTTATTGACAAACACACATATATTACTGGAGTCTCTAAATTGATAAATGAAGGCCCATACTGCTCGATCCCTAAAAATTCTTCAACTTCGGACCTCATGAAAGTAAAAAGTGCCATTAAATCTTCCCACATTCTGCCAACTCAATTGAAGAAATCACTTATTCCGCCTATTACTAATTGCGCTAGACTTTATGCTCTTCCAAAAGTCCACAAAACCGGTATTCCTTTTCGACCAATTGTTTCCAACATAGGTACTGCTTCATATCCTTTGGCCAAATATTTAGTTTCCAGATTTTCTCCTCTACTTGCTAACAATATTCACACTGTAAAAAATTCTGTTGAAGTCATTGATAAACTTAAAAATATTTCCCCACTTCGTTCCATTATGGTTTCATTTGATGTCAAATCATTGTATACTAATGTTCCGGTCGAAGAAGCACTAAATTGTCTTGAAACTAGGCTTCGGGAATTTCACTTCACACATACTGAAATTAATGAGTTGGTTTCGCTTACTAAAGTTTCTCTAAGTCAAACCCACTTTGTTTTCCAAAATGCATATTTTCGTCAAGTTGAAGGATCGGCTATGGGTAATCCTCTCAGTCCGGTACTTGCTGACATTTATATGCACTATTTTGAGATGAAATTATTTGATAAATTATCTTTTCGTCTTTGGATTCGGTATGTTGACGACACTTTCGCACTTTTTGACGGTTATAAAGAGGATTTATCCGAGAATCTATCTATTATGAATTCAATTGATCCAGCCATCCAATTCACTCTTGAAATTGAATCCAACAATTCCCTCCCCTTCCTCAATATTCTTATAATCCGCAATGCAACCGATTTTAGCACCACTGTGTACCGTAAACCCTTTGCAGTTTGTTTACCACCCCATGCCAAGTGTTGCCACCCTGTTATGCAAAAAATGGCTTCTTTTTACTATTATGTTTTCCGTGGGCTTAAAGTTTGTTCCTCTGAATCTTTGGTTACCAATGAACTTAATTATTTGAGAGCAGTTGCGATTGACCGTGGATTTTCTCCCGTGATTATTGATGAAGCCGTTAAAAAATTTTCAGATTCCCATCAAAGAAGACATTCCACTGTTAGAAATAATATTAATGACCTTGTCGTGCTTCCATTTTATCCTTCTGTTAGCTATAAAATTGCACGGATTCTCCAGAAATTCAATTTTCAAGTCGGTTTCTCCCCTATTAATAAAATTCATCCTTCGATTCTGAAAGATTGCGTTTCTGTCTTGAATTCTTGGGGAATTTATAGTATATCATGTCAGTGCGGTTTAAGATATATTGGCCAAACAAAAAGAGCGTTGAAGTTTCGTATCAAGGAATATGAATCTTATGTCAAAAAAGGCGAAATTAACAAGTCTTCAATAGCGTATCATAGTTGGACTTTTAACCATAATTTTGATTTTGGGTCTGCAAAAATCATCCAAAAGGCTTCTTCCATAGGTGAATTGGATTTTCTTGAGGCTTTTCACATTCACAAAGATTTAGCAAGTTTAGTTAATGATCTGAAGTCCAATCCAGTCCTTCCTAATGCCTTTAAAATTCTACTATCTTAATTCAGTTATTTTTGCCGATAGATAGCGTTACCTCCTCGCGCTTGGTACTACCAGAGGGTATAAAAATCCGTTCAGTGGTTGCTTTCGTTATTTGAAGTTCAGATTTTGAGGGTAAGGTGCATTTGCCCCTCGCTCCATATTTTAACTACGCTAATATTTCTTTATGCTTGATCAGACAGCCTGGCTCAGTAAACGTAGGCGGCCAGTGCAACTCTGATTAAAAATCTAGTTATAACCACGTGCAGTGCTGATAAGGACCACGTGTTTCTGTGACTCCTTCTCCTATTTTCTTCTTTCTATGTATTTCTTTCTCCTGATGAGGAGGGACCTTTAGCTGCCCTCGAAATCGATTGAGTGTTTCATTATACCTACGCTAAATATAAGGTTGTTTTTTACGATTTTGATTATTCAGTTTCATATTTACAAATTCTGATTGCGCATATTGTTGTTGATAATAAAACATATCCGTTTATTATAAAACATATCCGTTTATATGAGAGTATTATGTGATTCAGGCTCTCAGAAAAGTTATATTAAGAATTCGATTGCAAAAGAATTTAACTTGATACCACAGCGCAAGGTAACTTTATCGTAAGCATTGTTCCGTGGTAAGAAGATTCCGTTCTCGACATATGATATGTACAAAACTAAGCTATCAAGGCTTGATTCTAAAATTGTTTTTGAATTTGATGTTATTGGATCTGATCAGATTTGTACCAACGTACCAAAATTTAAAAATGAGAATGTTTATCAAATCCTTAAAAGTAAAGGAATTGAGATAAGTGACTATTTAAAAGATAATCATTATTCGGAAGATATCCAGGTATTATTTATTAGGCGCAGAAGCTTGGGCGAAAATTGTAACACCTGAGGTGGTTTCTGTTGAAAAGAATTTAGTGGCTTGTTAGAACCACTTTAGGTTGGACACTCTTAGGTAGTAGTTACGCCCCAACGTCTATTTTTTCTTGTTTACTTATTTCAATGAAATGCTCTATTGAAACATCGAAATTTTGGAAGTTAGAAATACTAGGCATTTCAGATCCTATTGAAAGAACTATTCAGGAGGAAAAAGATAAAGAAGTCGTGAAATTTTTTGAGAATCTTTTCACTTCTTTTCACGTGGCCATCATTTTTTCGGATTTGGTTTATGCTATCAACCGGCATTTTAGAGGTAATTCTATTTTTTATCTGTTTACCACGTGCACGATTTTGACTTTCGTTGCTTCTTTCCACGTGGCTATTGGTTTTTCAGTATAGGATGTTTCTCTCCTTTTGGAATGTTTTTGTCATATGTTGATGAAAATTATCTTCATTATTTATTGGTGTTTTTTCATGTTATAAGTAATTACTTGTTTGGACTTTCGGAATTACATTTCTTTTGTTCACTTGTTTCTTGCTTGTGCCCTTTTCACAATATGTCCACTGACAGGAACCGATTTTGTAAGTTACGCCTTAAGCGTACGAAATTCTTGAATCATCTACAGTTTCTACTTAAATGCAAACATAAAAATTTCATTCCCAAATTTATACATGTGAAATGTAGCCTTAAAGCTTCCGTTCACGTTTCAAAAATTTTGCATAAATTCAAATTGGCACTTCTTCGTCACATTATAAGGAACACACGCAAACGTTTATCTAAAATTGAATTTGAATTATATTACCTCCATTTAAAAATTGCTAATTCCACTGAAAATGTTTCCTCATTTGAACATACATCCTGGTCTAGAACCGATACCGTTTGTCAACGGCATAAAAAGGTGCTCATTTCTAAATTCCTAAAACTCACACCACCAGTCGGATAGTCCCAATTATCTAGCTGATCTTCCCACTGTAAACGTTAACTCCATCGTTAATATCTCCAATAGGAATCTTTCGGAGGATCAGTTAAAAGTATTAAAATATAATTTCAACTTTTCAAAGACATCTAAACCTTCAATTCCTCAAATCATCGCCCCTATAGAGAAAGCCTTTAAATTCTCCAAAATTTCGGAAACGCAGAAGGATACAATCCGCCACCTAATTACTCATAACGTTAATTTTAACAATAAATCTTTGGGTTCTAATCTTAGCAAAAAGGAAAATGAGATCTTATGTGAAATTCATTCTGATACTAATATCATTATCTCTAAAGCTGATAAGGGCGGACAGATCGTTGTTATTGACAAACACACATATATTACTGGAGTCTCTAAATTGATAAATGAAGGCCCATACTGCTCGATCCCTAAAAATTCTTCAACTTCGGACCTCATGAAAGTAAAAAGTGCCATTAAATCTTCCCACATTCTGCCAACTCAATTGAAGAAATCACTTATTCCGCCTATTACTAATTGCGCTAGACTTTATGCTCTTCCAAAAGTCCACAAAACCGGTATTCCTTTTCGACCAATTGTTTCCAACATAGGTACTGCTTCATATCCTTTGGCCAAATATTTAGTTTCCAGATTTTCTCCTCTACTTGCTAACAATATTCACACTGTAAAAAATTCTGTTGAAGTCATTGATAAACTTAAAAATATTTCCCCACTTCGTTCCATTATGGTTTCATTTGATGTCAAATCATTGTATACTAATGTTCCGGTCGAAGAAGCACTAAATTGTCTTGAAACTAGGCTTCGGGAATTTCACTTCACACATACTGAAATTAATGAGTTGGTTTCGCTTACTAAAGTTTCTCTAAGTCAAACCCACTTTGTTTTCCAAAATGCATATTTTCGTCAAGTTGAAGGATTGGCTATGGGTAATCCTGTCAGTCCGGTACTTGCTGACATTTATATGCACTATTTTGAGATGAAATTATTTGATAAATTATCTTTTCGTCTTTGGATTCGGTATGTTGACGACACTTTCGCACTTTTTGACGGTTATAAAGAGGATTTATCCGAGAATCTATCTATTATGAATTCAATTGATCCAGCCATCCAATTCACTCTTGAAATTGAATCCAACAATTCCCTCCCCTTCCTCGATATTCTTATAATCCGCAATGAAACCGATTTTAGCACCACTGTGTACCGTAAACCCTTTGCAGTTTGTTTACCACCCCATGCCAAGTCATGCCACCCTGTTAAGCAAAAAATGGCTTCTTTTTACTATTATGTTTTCCGTGGGCTTAAAGTTTGTTCCTCTGAATCTTTGGTTACCAATGAACTTAATTATTTGAGAGCAGTTGCGATTGACCGTGGATTTTCTCCCGTGATTATTGATGAAGCCGTTAAACAAGTTTCAGATTCCCATCAAAGAAGACATTCCACTGTTTGAAATAATATTAATGACCTTCTCGTGCTTCCATTTTATCCTTCTGTTAGCTATAAAATTGCACGGATTCTCCAGAAATTCAATTTTCAAGTCGGTTTCTCCCCTATTAATAAAATTCATCCTTCGATTCTGAAAGATTGCGTTTCTGTCTTGAATTCTTGGGGAATTTATAGTATATCATGTCAGTGCGGTTTAAGATATATTGGCCAAACAAAAAGAGCGTTGAAGTTTCGTATCAAGGAACATGAATCTTATGTCAAAAAAGGCGAAATTAACAAGTCTTCAATAGCGTATCATAGTTGGACTTTTAACCATAATTTTGATTTTGGGTCTGCAAAAATCATTCAAAAGGCTTCTTCCATAGGTGAATTGGATTTTCTTGAGGCTTTTCACATTCACAAAGATTTAGCAAGTTTAGTTAATGATTTGAAGTCCAATCCAGTCCTTCCTAATGCCTTTAAAATTCTACTATCTTAATTCAGTTATTTTTGCCGATAGATGGCGTTACCTCCTCGCGCTTGGTACTACCAGAGGGTATAAAAATCCGTTCAGTGGTTGCTTTCGTTATTTGAAGTTCAGATTTTGAGCGTAAGGTGCATTTGCCCCTCGCTCCATATTTTAACTACGCTAATATTTCTTTATGCTTGATCAGACAGCCTGGCTCAGTAAAAGTAGGCGGCCAGTGCAACTCTGATTAAAAACCTAGTTATAACCACGTGCAGTGCTGATAAGGACCACGTGTTTCTGTGACTCCTTCTCCTATTTTTTTCTTTCTATGTATTTCTTTCTCCTGATGAGGAGGGACCTTTAGCTGCCCTCGAAATCGATTGAGTGTTTCATTATACCTACGCTAAATATAAGGTTGTTTTTTACGATTTTGATTATTCAGTTTCATATTTACAAATTCTGATTGCGCATATTGTTGTTGATAATAAAACATATCCGTTTATTATAAAACATATCCGTTTATATGAGAGTATTATGTGATTCAGGCTCTCAGAAAAGTTATATTAAGAATTCGATTGCAAAAGAATTTAACTTGATACCACAGCGCAAGGTAACTTTATCGTAAGCATTGTTCGGTGGTAAGAAGATTCCGTTCTCGACATATGATATGTACAAAACTAAGCTATCAAGGCTTGATTCTAAAATTGTTTTTGAATTTGATGTTATTGGATCTGATCAGATTTGTACCAACGTACCAAAATTTAAAAATGAGAATGTTTATCAAATCCTTAAAAGTAAAGGAATTGAGATAAGTGACTATTTAAAAGATAATCATTATTCGGAAGATATCCAGGTATTATTTATTAGGCGCAGAAGCTTGGGCGAAAATTGTAACACCTGAGGTGGTTTCTGTTGAAAAGAATTTAGTGGCTTGTTAGAACCACTTTAGGTTGGACACTCTTAGGTAGTAGTTACGCCCCAACGTCTATTTTTTCTTGTTTACTTATTTCAATGAAATGCTCTATTGAAGCATCGAAATTTTGGAAGTTAGAAATACTAGGCATTTCAGATCCTATTGAAAGAACTATTCAGGAGGAAAAAGATAAAGAAGTCGTGAAATTTTTTGAGAATCTTTTCACTTCTTTTCACGTGGCCATCATTTTTTCGGATTTGGTTTATGCTATCAACCGGCATTTTAGAGGTAATTCTATTTTTTATCTGTTTACCACGTGCACGATTTTGACTTTCGTTGCTTCTTTCCACGTGGCTATTGGTTTTTCAGTATTGGATGTTTCTCTCCTTTTGGAATGTTTTTGTCATATGTTGATGAAAATTATCTTCATTATTTATTGGTGTTTTTTCATGTTATAAGTAATTACTTGTTTGGACTTTCGGAATTACATTTCTTTTGTTCACTTGTTTCTTGCTTGTGCCCTTTTCACAATATGTCCACTGACAGGAACCGATTTTGTAAGTTACGCCTTAAGCGTACGAAATTCTTGAATCATCTACAGTTTCTACTTAAATGCAAACATAAAAATTTCATTCCCAAATTTATACATGTGAAATGTAGCCTTAAAGCTTCCGTTCACGTTTCAAAAATTTTGCATAAATTCAAATTGGCACTTCTTCGTCACATTATAAGGAACACACGCAAACGTTTATCTAAAATTGAATTTGAATTATATTACCTCCATTTAAAAATTGCTAATTCCACTGAAAATGTTTCCTCATTTGAACATACATCCTGGTCTAGAACCGATACCGTTTGTCAACGGCATAAAAAGGTGCTCATTTCTAAATTCCTAAAACTCACACCACCAGTCGGATAGTCCCAATTATCTAGCTGATCTTCCCACTGTAAACGTTAACTCCATCGTTAATATCTCCAATAGGAATCTTTCGGAGGATCAGTTAAAAGTATTAAAATATAATTTCAACTTTTCAAAGACATCTAAACCTTCAATTCCTCAAATCATCGCCCCTATAGAGAAAGCCTTTAAATTCTCCAAAATTTCGGAAACGCAGAAGGATACAATCCGCCACCTAATTACTCATAACGTTAATTTTAACAATAAATCTTTGGGTTCTAATCTTAGCAAAAAGGAAAATGAGATCTTATGTGAAATTCATTCTGATACTAATATCATTATCTCTAAAGCTGATAAGGGCGGACAGATCGTTGTTATTGACAAACACACATATATTACTGGAGTCTCTAAATTGATAAATGAAGGCCCATACTGCTCGATCCCTAAAAATTCTTCAACTTCGGACCTCATGAAAGTAAAAAGTGCCATTAAATCTTCCCACATTCTGCCAACTCAATTGAAGAAATCACTTATTCCGCCTATTACTAATTGCGCTAGACTTTATGCTCTTCCAAAAGTCCACAAAACCGGTATTCCTTTTCGACCAATTGTTTCCAACATAGGTACTGCTTCATATCCTTTGGCCAAATATTTAGTTTCCAGATTTTCTCCTCTACTTGCTAACAATATTCACACTGTAAAAAATTCTGTTGAAGTCATTGATAAACTTAAAAATATTTCCCCACTTCGTTCCATTATGGTTTCATTTGATGTCAAATCATTGTATACTAATGTTCCGGTCGAAGAAGCACTAAATTGTCTTGAAACTAGGCTTCGGGAATTTCACTTCACACATACTGAAATTAATGAGTTGGTTTCGCTTACTAAAGTTTCTCTAAGTCAAACCCACTTTGTTTTCCAAAATGCATATTTTCGTCAAGTTGAAGGATTGGCTATGGGTAATCCTGTCAGTCCGGTACTTGCTGACATTTATATGCACTATTTTGAGATGAAATTATTTGATAAATTATCTTTTCGTCTTTGGATTCGGTATGTTGACGACACTTTCGCACTTTTTGACGGTTATAAAGAGGATTTATCCGAGAATCTATCTATTATGAATTCAATTGATCCAGCCATCCAATTCACTCTTGAAATTGAATCCAACAATTCCCTCCCCTTCCTCGATATTCTTATAATCCGCAATGAAACCGATTTTAGCACCACTGTGTACCGTAAACCCTTTGCAGTTTGTTTACCACCCCATGCCAAGTCATGCCACCCTGTTAAGCAAAAAATGGCTTCTTTTTACTATTATGTTTTCCGTGGGCTTAAAGTTTGTTCCTCTGAATCTTTGGTTACCAATGAACTTAATTATTTGAGAGCAGTTGCGATTGACCGTGGATTTTCTCCCGTGATTATTGATGAAGCCGTTAAACAAGTTTCAGATTCCCATCAAAGAAGACATTCCACTGTTTGAAATAATATTAATGACCTTCTCGTGCTTCCATTTTATCCTTCTGTTAGCTATAAAATTGCACGGATTCTCCAGAAATTCAATTTTCAAGTCGGTTTCTCCCCTATTAATAAAATTCATCCTTCGATTCTGAAAGATTGCGTTTCTGTCTTGAATTCTTGGGGAATTTATAGTATATCATGTCAGTGCGGTTTAAGATATATTGGCCAAACAAAAAGAGCGTTGAAGTTTCGTATCAAGGAACATGAATCTTATGTCAAAAAAGGCGAAATTAACAAGTCTTCAATAGCGTATCATAGTTGGACTTTTAACCATAATTTTGATTTTGGGTCTGCAAAAATCATTCAAAAGGCTTCTTCCATAGGTGAATTGGATTTTCTTGAGGCTTTTCACATTCACAAAGATTTAGCAAGTTTAGTTAATGATTTGAAGTCCAATCCAGTCCTTCCTAATGCCTTTAAAATTCTACTATCTTAATTCAGTTATTTTTGCCGATAGATGGCGTTACCTCCTCGCGCTTGGTACTACCAGAGGGTATAAAAATCCGTTCAGTGGTTGCTTTCGTTATTTGAAGTTCAGATTTTGAGCGTAAGGTGCATTTGCCCCTCGCTCCATATTTTAACTACGCTAATATTTCTTTATGCTTGATCAGACAGCCTGGCTCAGTAAAAGTAGGCGGCCAGTGCAACTCTGATTAAAAACCTAGTTATAACCACGTGCAGTGCTGATAAGGACCACGTGTTTCTGTGACTCCTTCTCCTATTTTTTTCTTTCTATGTATTTCTTTCTCCTGATGAGGAGGGACCTTTAGCTGCCCTCGAAATCGATTGAGTGTTTCATTATACCTACGCTAAATATAAGGTTGTTTTTTACGATTTTGATTATTCAGTTTCATATTTACAAATTCTGATTGCGCATATTGTTGTTGATAATAAAACATATCCGTTTATTATAAAACATATCCGTTTATATGAGAGTATTATGTGATTCAGGCTCTCAGAAAAGTTATATTAAGAATTCGATTGCAAAAGAATTTAACTTGATACCACAGCGCAAGGTAACTTTATCGTAAGCATTGTTCGGTGGTAAGAAGATTCCGTTCTCGACATATGATATGTACAAAACTAAGCTATCAAGGCTTGATTCTAAAATTGTTTTTGAATTTGATGTTATTGGATCTGATCAGATTTGTACCAACGTACCAAAATTTAAAAATGAGAATGTTTATCAAATCCTTAAAAGTAAAGGAATTGAGATAAGTGACTATTTAAAAGATAATCATTATTCGGAAGATATCCAGGTATTATTTATTAGGCGCAGAAGCTTGGGCGAAAATTGTAACACCTGAGGTGGTTTCTGTTGAAAAGAATTTAGTGGCTTGTTAGAACCACTTTAGGTTGGACACTCTTAGGTAGTAGTTACGCCCCAACGTCTATTTTTTCTTGTTTACTTATTTCAATGAAATGCTCTATTGAAGCATCGAAATTTTGGAAGTTAGAAATACTAGGCATTTCAGATCCTATTGAAAGAACTATTCAGGAGGAAAAAGATAAAGAAGTCGTGAAATTTTTTGAGAATCTTTTCACTTCTTTTCACGTGGCCATCATTTTTTCGGATTTGGTTTATGCTATCAACCGGCATTTTAGAGGTAATTCTATTTTTTATCTGTTTACCACGTGCACGATTTTGACTTTCGTTGCTTCTTTCCACGTGGCTATTGGTTTTTCAGTATTGGATGTTTCTCTCCTTTTGGAATGTTTTTGTCATATGTTGATGAAAATTATCTTCATTATTTATTGGTGTTTTTTCATGTTATAAGTAATTACTTGTTTGGACTTTCGGAATTACATTTCTTTTGTTCACTTGTTTCTTGCTTGTGCCCTTTTCACAATATGTCCACTGACAGGAACCGATTTTGTAAGTTACGCCTTAAGCGTACGAAATTCTTGAATCATCTACAGTTTCTACTTAAATGCAAACATAAAAATTTCATTCCCAAATTTATACATGTGAAATGTAGCCTTAAAGCTTCCGTTCACGTTTCAAAAATTTTGCATAAATTCAAATTGGCACTTCTTCGTCACATTATAAGGAACACACGCAAACGTTTATCTAAAATTGAATTTGAATTATATTACCTCCATTTAAAAATTGCTAATTCCACTGAAAATGTTTCCTCATTTGAACATACATCCTGGTCTAGAACCGATACCGTTTGTCAACGGCATAAAAAGGTGCTCATTTCTAAATTCCTAAAACTCACACCACCAGTCGGATAGTCCCAATTATCTAGCTGATCTTCCCACTGTAAACGTTAACTCCATCGTTAATATCTCCAATAGGAATCTTTCGGAGGATCAGTTAAAAGTATTAAAATATAATTTCAACTTTTCAAAGACATCTAAACCTTCAATTCCTCAAATCATCGCCCCTATAGAGAAAGCCTTTAAATTCTCCAAAATTTCGGAAACGCAGAAGGATACAATCCGCCACCTAATTACTCATAACGTTAATTTTAACAATAAATCTTTGGGTTCTAATCTTAGCAAAAAGGAAAATGAGATCCTATGTGAAATTCATTCTGATACTAATATCATTATCTCTAAAGCTGATAAGGGCGGACAGATCGTTGTTATTGACAAACACACATATATTACTGGAGTCTCTAAATTGATAAATGAAGGCCCATACTGCTCGATCCCTAAAAATTCTTCAACTTCGGACCTCATAAAAGTAAAAAGTGCCATTAAATCTTCCCACATTCTGCCAACTCAATTGAAGAAATCACTTATTCCGCCTATTACTAATTGCGCTAGACTTTATGCTCTTCCAAAAGTCCACAAAACCGGTATTCCTTTTCGACCAATTGTTTCCAACATAGGTACTGCTTCATATCCTTTGGCCAAATATTTAGTTTCCAGATTTTCTCCTCTACTTGCTAACAATATTCACACTGTAAAAAATTCTGTTGAAGTCATTGATAAACTTAAAAATATTTCCCCACTTCGTTCCATTATGGTTTCATTTGATGTCAAATCATTGTATACTAATGTTCCGGTCGAAGAAGCACTAAATTGTCTTGAAACTAGGCTTCGGGAATTTCACTTCACACATACTGAAATTAATGAGTTGGTTTCGCTTACTAAAGTTTCTCTAAGTCAAACCCACTTTGTTTTCCAAAATGCATATTTTCGTCAAGTTGAAGGATTGGCTATGGGTAATCCTCTCAGTCCGGTACTTGCTGACATTTATATGCACTATTTTGAGATGAAATTATTTGATAAATTATCTTTTCGTCTTTGGATTCGGTATGTTGACGACACTTTCGCACTTTTTGACGGTTATAAAGAGGATTTATCCGAGAATCTATCTATTATGAATTCAATTGATCCAGCCATCCAATTCACTCTTGAAATTGAATCCAACAATTCCCTCCCCTTCCTCGATATTCTTATAATCCGCAATGAAACCGATTTTAGCACCACTGTGTACCGTAAACCCTTTGCAGTTTGTTTACCACCCCATGCCAAGTCATGCCACCCTGTTAAGCAAAAAATGGCTTCTTTTTACTATTATGTTTTCCGTGGGCTTAAAGTTTGTTCCTCTGAATCTTTGGTTACCAATGAACTTAATTATTTGAGAGCAGTTGCGATTGACCGTGGATTTTCTCCCGTGATTATTGATGAAGCCGTTAAACAAGTTTCAGATTCCCATCAAAGAAGACATTCCACTGTTTGAAATAATATTAATGACCTTCTCGTGCTTCCATTTTATCCTTCTGTTAGCTATAAAATTGCACGGATTCTCCAGAAATTCAATTTTCAAGTCGGTTTCTCCCCTATTAATAAAATTCATCCTTCGATTCTGAAAGATTGCGTTTCTGTCTTGAATTCTTGGGGAATTTATAGTATATCATGTCAGTGCGGTTTAAGATATATTGGCCAAACAAAAAGAGCGTTGAAGTTTCGTATCAAGGAACATGAATCTTATGTCAAAAAAGGCGAAATTAACAAGTCTTCAATAGCGTATCATAGTTGGACTTTTAACCATAATTTTGATTTGGGGTCTGCAAAAATCATTCAAAAGGCTTCTTCCATAGGTGAATTGGATTTTCTTGAGGCTTTTCACATTCACAAAGATTTAGCAAGTTTAGTTAATGATTTGAAGTCCAATCCAGTCCTTCCTAATGCCTTTAAAATTCTACTATCTTAATTCAGTTATTTTTGCCGATAGATGGCGTTACCTCCTCGCGCTTGGTACTACCAGAGGGTATAAAAATCCGTTCAGTGGTCGCTTTCGTTATTTGAAGTTCAGATTTTGAGCGTAAGGTGCATTTGCCCCTCGCTCCATATTTTAACTACGCTAATATTTCTTTATGCTTGATCAGACAGCCTGGCTCAGTAAAAGTAGGCGGACAGTGCAACTCTGATTAAAAACCTAGTTATAACCACGTGCAGTGCTGATAAGGACCACGTGTTTCTGTGACTCCTTCTCCTATTTTTTTCTTTCTATGTATTTCTTTCTCCTGATGAGGAGGGACCTTTAGCTGCCCTCGAAATCGATTGAGTGTTTCATTATACCTACGCTAAATATAAGGTTGTTTTTTACGATTTTGATTATTCAGTTTCATATTTACAAATTCTGATTGCGCATATTGTTGTTGATAATAAAACATATCCGTTTATTATAAAACATATCCGTTTATATGAGAGTATTATGTGATTCAGGCTCTCAGAAAAGTTATATTAAGAATTCGATTGCAAAAGAATTTAACTTGATACCACAGCGCAAGGTAACTTTATCGTAAGCATTGTTCGGTGGTAAGAAGATTCCGTTCTCGACATATGATATGTACAAAACTAAGCTATCAAGGCTTGATTCTAAAATTGTTTTTGAATTTGATGTTATTGGATCTGATCAGATTTGTACCAACGTACCAAAATTTAAAAATGAGAATGTTTATCAAATCCTTAAAAGTAAAGGAATTGAGATAAGTGACTATTTAAAAGATAATCATTATTCGGAAGATATCCAGGTATTATTTATTAGGCGCAGAAGCTTGGGCGAAAATTGTAACACCTGAGGTGGTTTCTGTTGAAAAGAATTTAGTGGCTTGTTAGAACCACTTTAGGTTGGACACTCTTAGGTAGTAGTTACGCCCCAACGTCTATTTTTTCTTGTTTACTTATTTCAATGAAATGCTCTATTGAAGCATCGAAATTTTGGAAGTTAGAAATACTAGGCATTTCAGATCCTATTGAAAGAACTATTCAGGAGGAAAAAGATAAAGAAGTCGTGAAATTTTTTGAGAATCTTTTCACGTGGCCATCATTTTTTCGGATTTGGTTTATGCTATCAACCGGCATTTTAGAGGTAATTCTATTTTTTATCTGTTTACCACGTGCACGATTTTGACTTTCGTTGCTTCTTTCCACGTGGCTATTGGTTTTTCAGTATTGGATGTTTCTCTCCTTTTGGAATGTTTTTGTCATATGTTGATGAAAATTATCTTCATTATTTATTGGTGTTTTTTCATGTTATAAGTAATTACTTGTTTGGACTTTCGGAATTACATTTCTTTTGTTCACTTGTTTCTTGCTTGTGCCCTTTTCACAATATGTCCACTGACAGGAACCGATTTTGTAAGTTACGCCTTAAGCGTACGAAATTCTTGAATCATCTACAGTTTCTACTTAAATGCAAACATAAAAATTTCATTCCCAAATTTATACATGTGAAATGTAGCCTTAAAGCTTCCGTTCACGTTTCAAAAATTTTGCATAAATTCAAATTGGCACTTCTTCGTCACATTATAAGGAACACACGCAAACGTTTATCTAAAATTGAATTTGAATTATATTACCTCCATTTAAAAATTGCTAATTCCACTGAAAATGTTTCCTCATTTGAACATACATCCTGGTCTAGAACCGATACCGTTTGTCAACGGCATAAAAAGGTGCTCATTTCTAAATTCCTAAAACTCACACCACCAGTCGGATAGTCCCAATTATCTAGCTGATCTTCCCACTGTAAACGTTAACTCCATCGTTAATATCTCCAATAGGAATCTTTCGGAGGATCAGTTAAAAGTATTAAAATATAATTTCAACTTTTCAAAGACATCTAAACCTTCAATTCCTCAAATCATCGCCCCTATAGAGAAAGCCTTTAAATTCTCCAAAATTTCGGAAACGCAGAAGGATACAATCCGCCACCTAATTACTCATAACGTTAATTTTAACAATAAATCTTTGGGTTCTAATCTTAGCAAAAAGGAAAATGAGATCTTATGTGAAATTCATTCTGATACTAATATCATTATCTCTAAAGCTGATAAGGGCGGACAGATCGTTGTTATTGACAAACACACATATATTACTGGAGTCTCTAAATTGATAAATGAAGGCCCATACTGCTCGATCCCTAAAAATTCTTCAACTTCGGACCTCATGAAAGTAAAAAGTGCCATTAAATCTTCCCACATTCTGCCAACTCAATTGAAGAAATCACTTATTCCGCCTATTACTAATTGCGCTAGACTTTATGCTCTTCCAAAAGTCCACAAAACCGGTATTCCTTTTCGACCAATTGTTTCCAACATAGGTACTGCTTCATATCCTTTGGCCAAATATTTAGTTTCCAGATTTTCTCCTCTACTTGCTAACAATATTCACACTGTAAAAAATTCTGTTGAAGTCATTGATAAACTTAAAAATATTTCCCCACTTCGTTCCATTATGGTTTCATTTGATGTCAAATCATTGTATACTAATGTTCCGGTCGAAGAAGCACTAAATTGTCTTGAAACTAGGCTTCGGGAATTTCACTTCACACATACTGAAATTAATGAGTTGGTTTCGCTTACTAAAGTTTCTCTAAGTCAAACCCACTTTGTTTTCCAAAATGCATATTTTCGTCAAGTTGAAGGATTGGCTATGGGTAATCCTCTCAGTCCGGTACTTGCTGACATTTATATGCACTATTTTGAGATGAAATTATTTGATAAATTATCTTTTCGTCTTTGGATTCGGTATGTTGACGACACTTTCGCACTTTTTGACGGTTAT
The DNA here is from genome assembly GCF_044657685.1 of Stegodyphus dumicola. Lineage (NCBI taxonomy): Eukaryota > Metazoa > Arthropoda > Arachnida > Araneae > Eresidae > Stegodyphus > Stegodyphus dumicola. Next base: position 78,620,961 of record NC_140775.1, read on the forward strand.
AAAGAGGATTTATCCGAGAATCTATCTATTATGAATTCAATTGATCCAGCCATCCAATTCACTCTTGAAATTGAATCCAACAATTCCCTCCCCTTCCTCGATATTCTTATAATCCGCAATGAAACCGATTTTAGCACCACTGTGTACCGTAAACCCTTTGCAGTTTGTTTACCACCCCATGCCAAGTCATGCCACCCTGTTAAGCAAAAAATGGCTTCTTTTTACTATTATGTTTTCCGTGGGCTTAAAGTTTGTTCCTCTGAATCTTTGGTTACCAATGAACTTAATTATTTGAGAGCAGTTGCGATTGACCGTGGATTTTCTCCCGTGATTATTGATGAAGCCGTTAAACAAGTTTCAGATTCCCATCAAAGAAGACATTCCACTGTTTGAAATAATATTAATGACCTTCTCGTGCTTCCATTTTATCCTTCTGTTAGCTATAAAATTGCACGGATTCTCCAGAAATTCAATTTTCAAGTCGGTTTCTCCCCTATTAATAAAATTCATCCTTCGATTCTGAAAGATTGCGTTTCTGTCTTGAATTCTTGGGGAATTTATAGTATATCATGTCAGTGCGGTTTAAGATATATTGGCCAAACAAAAAGAGCGTTGAAGTTTCGTATCAAGGAACATGAATCTTATGTCAAAAAAGGCGAAATTAACAAGTCTTCAATAGCGTATCATAGTTGGACTTTTAACCATAATTTTGATTTGGGGTCTGCAAAAATCATTCAAAAGGCTTCTTCCATAGGTGAATTGGATTTTCTTGAGGCTTTTCACATTCACAAAGATTTAGCAAGTTTAGTTAATGATTTGAAGTCCAATCCAGTCCTTCCTAATGCCTTTAAAATTCTACTATCTTAATTCAGTTATTTTTGCCGATAGATGGCGTTACCTCCTCGCGCTTGGTACTACCAGAGGGTATAAAAATCCGTTCAGTGGTCGCTTTCGTTATTTGAAGTTCAGATTTTGAGCGTAAGGTGCATTTGCCCCTCGCTCCATATTTTAACTACGCTAATATTTCTTTATGCTTGATCAGACAGCCTGGCTCAGTAAAAGTAGGCGGCCAGTGCAACTCTGATTAAAAACCTAGTTATAACCACGTGCAGTGCTGATAAGGACCACGTGTTTCTGTGACTCCTTCTCCTATTTTTTTCTTTCTATGTATTTCTTTCTCCTGATGAGGAGGGACCTTTAGCTGCCCTCGAAATCGATTGAGTGTTTCATTATACCTACGCTAAATATAAGGTTGTTTTTTACGATTTTGATTATTCAGTTTCATATTTACAAATTCTGATTGCGCATATTGTTGTTGATAATAAAACATATCCGTTTATTATAAAACATATCCGTTTATATGAGAGTATTATGTGATTCAGGCTCTCAGAAAAGTTATATTAAGAATTCGATTGCAAAAGAATTTAACTTGATACCACAGCGCAAGGTAACTTTATCGTAAGCATTGTTCGGTGGTAAGAAGATTCCGTTCTCGACATATGATATGTACAAAACTAAGCTATCAAGGCTTGATTCTAAAATTGTTTTTGAATTTGATGTTATTGGATCTGATCAGATTTGTACCAACGTACCAAAATTTAAAAATGAGAATGTTTATCAAATCCTTAAAAGTAAAGGAATTGAGATAAGTGACTATTTAAAAGATAATCATTATTCGGAAGATATCCAGGTATTATTTATTAGGCGCAGAAGCTTGGGCGAAAATTGTAACACCTGAGGTGGTTTCTGTTGAAAAGAATTTAGTGGCTTGTTAGAACCACTTTAGGTTGGACACTCTTAGGTAGTAGTTACGCCCCAACGTCTATTTTTTCTTGTTTACTTATTTCAATGAAATGCTCTATTGAAGCATCGAAATTTTGGAAGTTAGAAATACTAGGCATTTCAGATCCTATTGAAAGAACTATTCAGGAGGAAAAAGATAAAGAAGTCGTGAAATTTTTTGAGAATCTTTTCACTTCTTTTCACGTGGCCATCATTTTTTCGGATTTGGTTTATGCTATCAACCGGCATTTTAGAGGTAATTCTATTTTTTATCTGTTTACCACGTGCACGATTTTGACTTTCGTTGCTTCTTTCCACGTGGCTATTGGTTTTTCAGTATTGGATGTTTCTCTCCTTTTGGAATGTTTTTGTCATATGTTGATGAAAATTATCTTCATTATTTATTGGTGTTTTTTCATGTTATAAGTAATTACTTGTTTGGACTTTCGGAATTACATTTCTTTTGTTCACTTGTTTCTTGCTTGTGCCCTTTTCACAATATGTCCACTGACAGGAACCGATTTTGTAAGTTACGCCTTAAGCGTACGAAATTCTTGAATCATCTACAGTTTCTACTTAAATGCAAACATAAAAATTTCATTCCCAAATTTATACATGTGAAATGTAGCCTTAAAGCTTCCGTTCACGTTTCAAAAATTTTGCATAAATTCAAATTGGCACTTCTTCGTCACATTATAAGGAACACACGCAAACGTTTATCTAAAATTGAATTTGAATTATATTACCTCCATTTAAAAATTGCTAATTCCACTGAAAATGTTTCCTCATTTGAACATACATCCTGGTCTAGAACCGATACCGTTTGTCAACGGCATAAAAAGGTGCTCATTTCTAAATTCCTAAAACTCACACCACCAGTCGGATAGTCCCAATTATCTAGCTGATCTTCCCACTGTAAACGTTAACTCCATCGTTAATATCTCCAATAGGAATCTTTCGGAGGATCAGTTAAAAGTATTAAAATATAATTTCAACTTTTCAAAGACATCTAAACCTTCAATTCCTCAAATCATCGCCCCTATAGAGAAAGCCTTTAAATTCTCCAAAATTTCGGAAACGCAGAAGGATACAATCCGCCACCTAATTACTCATAACGTTAATTTTAACAATAAATCTTTGGGTTCTAATCTTAGCAAAAAGGAAAATGAGATCTTATGTGAAATTCATTCTGATACTAATATCATTATCTCTAAAGCTGATAAGGGCGGACAGATCGTTGTTATTGACAAACACACATATATTACTGGAGTCTCTAAATTGATAAATGAAGGCCCATACTGCTCGATCCCTAAAAATTCTTCAACTTCGGACCTCATGAAAGTAAAAAGTGCCATTAAATCTTCCCACATTCTGCCAACTCAATTGAAGAAATCACTTATTCCGCCTATTACTAATTGCGCTAGACTTTATGCTCTTCCAAAAGTCCACAAAACCGGTATTCCTTTTCGACCAATTGTTTCCAACATAGGTACTGCTTCATATCCTTTGGCCAAATATTTAGTTTCCAGATTTTCTCCTCTACTTGCTAACAATATTCACACTGTAAAAAATTCTGTTGAAGTCATTGATAAACTTAAAAATATTTCCCCAGTTCGTTCCATTATGGTTTCATTTGATGTCAAATCATTGTATACTAATGTTCCGGTCGAAGAAGCACTAAATTGTCTTGAAACTAGGCTTCGGGAATTTCACTTCACACATACTGAAATTAATGAGTTGGTTTCGCTTACTAAAGTTTCTCTAAGTCAAACCCACTTTGTTTTCCAAAATGCATATTTTCGTCAAGTTGAAGGATTGGCTATGGGTAATCCTCTCAGTCCGGTACTTGCTGACATTTATATGCACTATTTTGAGATGAAATTATTTGATAAATTATCTTTTCGTCTTTGGATTCGGTATGTTGACGACACTTTCGCACTTTTTGACGGTTATAAAGAGGATTTATCCGAGAATCTATCTATTATGAATTCAATTGATCCAGCCATCCAATTCACTCTTGAAATTGAATCCAACAATTCCCTCCCCTTCCTCGATATTCTTATAATCCGCAATGAAACCGATTTTAGCACCACTGTGTACCGTAAACCCTTTGCAGTTTGTTTACCACCCCATGCCAAGTCATGCCACCCTGTTAAGCAAAAAATGGCTTCTTTTTACTATTATGTTTTCCGTGGGCTTAAAGTTTGTTCCTCTGAATCTTTGGTTACCAATGAACTTAATTATTTGAGAGCAGTTGCGATTGACCGTGGATTTTCTCCCGTGATTATTGATGAAGCCGTTAAACAAGTTTCAGATTCCCATCAAAGAAGACATTCCACTGTTTGAAATAATATTAATGACCTTCTCGTGCTTCCATTTTATCCTTCTGTTAGCTATAAAATTGCACGGATTCTCCAGAAATTCAATTTTCAAGTCGGTTTCTCCCCTATTAATAAAATTCATCCTTCGATTCTGAAAGATTGCGTTTCTGTCTTGAATTCTTGGGGAATTTATAGTATATCATGTCAGTGCGGTTTAAGATATATTGGCCAAACAAAAAGAGCGTTGAAGTTTCGTATCAAGGAACATGAATCTTATGTCAAAAAAGGCGAAATTAACAAGTCTTCAATAGCGTATCATAGTTGGACTTTTAACCATAATTTTGATTTGGGGTCTGCAAAAATCATTCAAAAGGCTTCTTCCATAGGTGAATTGGATTTTCTTGAGGCTTTTCACATTCACAAAGATTTAGCAAGTTTAGTTAATGATTTGAAGTCCAATCCAGTCCTTCCTAATGCCTTTAAAATTCTACTATCTTAATTCAGTTATTTTTGCCGATAGATGGCGTTACCTCCTCGCGCTTGGTACTACCAGAGGGTATAAAAATCCGTTCAGTGGTCGCTTTCGTTATTTGAAGTTCAGATTTTGAGCGTAAGGTGCATTTGCCCCTCGCTCCATATTTTAACTACGCTAATATTTCTTTATGCTTGATCAGACAGCCTGGCTCAGTAAAAGTAGGCGGCCAGTGCAACTCTGATTAAAAACCTAGTTATAACCACGTGCAGTGCTGATAAGGACCACGTGTTTCTGTGACTCCTTCTCCTATTTTTTTCTTTCTATGTATTTCTTTCTCCTGATGAGGAGGGACCTTTAGCTGCCCTCGAAATCGATTGAGTGTTTCATTATACCTACGCTAAATATAAGGTTGTTTTTTACGATTTTGATTATTCAGTTTCATATTTACAAATTCTGATTGCGCATATTGTTGTTGATAATAAAACATATCCGTTTATTATAAAACATATCCGTTTATATGAGAGTATTATGTGATTCAGGCTCTCAGAAAAGTTATATTAAGAATTCGATTGCAAAAGAATTTAACTTGATACCACAGCGCAAGGTAACTTTATCGTAAGCATTGTTCGGTGGTAAGAAGATTCCGTTCTCGACATATGATATGTACAAAACTAAGCTATCAAGGCTTGATTCTAAAATTGTTTTTGAATTTGATGTTATTGGATCTGATCAGATTTGTACCAACGTACCAAAATTTAAAAATGAGAATGTTTATCAAATCCTTAAAAGTAAAGGAATTGAGATAAGTGACTATTTAAAAGATAATCATTATTCGGAAGATATCCAGGTATTATTTATTAGGCGCAGAAGCTTGGGCGAAAATTGTAACACCTGAGGTGGTTTCTGTTGAAAAGAATTTAGTGGCTTGTTAGAACCACTTTAGGTTGGACACTCTTAGGTAGTAGTTACGCCCCAACGTCTATTTTTTCTTGTTTACTTATTTCAATGAAATGCTCTATTGAAACATCGAAATTTTGGAAGTTAGAAATACTAGGCATTTCAGATCCTATTGAAAGAACTATTCAGGAGGAAAAAGATAAAGAAGTCGTGAAATTGTTTGAGAATCTTTTCACTTCTTTTCACGTGGCCATTATTTTTTCGGATTTGGTTTATGCTATCAGCCGGCATTTTAGAGGTAATTCTATTTTTTATCTGTTTACCACGTGCACGATTTTGACTTTCGTTGCTTCTTTCCACGTGGCTATTGGTTTTTCAGTATTGGATGTTTCTCTCCTTTTGGAATGTTTTTGTCATATGTTGATGAAAATTATCTTCATTATTTATTGGTGTTTTTTCATGTTATAAGTAATTACTTGTTTGGACTTTCGGAATTACATTTCTTTTGTTCACTTGTTTCTTGCTTGTGCCCTTTTCAAAATATGTCCACTGACAGGAACCGATTTTGTAAGTTACGCCTTAAGCGTACGAAATTCTTGAATCATCTACAGTTTCTACTTAAATGCAAACATAAAAATTTCATTCCCAAATTTATACATGTGAAATGTAGCCTTAAAGCTTCCGTTCACGTTTCAAAAATTTTGCATAAATTCAAATTGGCACTTCTTCGTCACATTATAAGGAACACACGCAAACGTTTATCTAAAATTGAATTTGAATTATATTACCTCCATTTAAAAATTGCTAATTCCACTGAAAATGTTTCCTCATTTGAACATACATCCTGGTCTAGAACCGATACCGTTTGTCAACGGCATAAAAAGGTGCTCATTTCTAAATTCCTAAAACTCACACCACCAGTCGGATAGTCCCAATTATCTAGCTGATCTTCCCACTGTAAACGTTAACTCCATCGTTAATATCTCCAATAGGAATCTTTCGGAGGATCAGTTAAAAGTATTAAAACATAATAACAACTTTTCAAAGACATCTAAACCTTCAATTCCTCAAATCATCGCCCCTATAGAGAAAGCCTTTAAATTCTCCAAAATTTCGGAAACACAGAAGGATACAATCCGCCACCTAATTACTCATAACGTTAATTTTAACAATAAATCTTTGGGTTCTAATCTTAGCAAAAAGGAAAATGAGATCTTATGTGAAATTCATTCTGATACTAATATCATTATCTCTAAAGCTGATAAGGGCGGACAGATCGTTGTTATTGACAAACACACATATATTACTGGAGTCTCTAAATTGATAAATGAAGGCCCATACTGCTCGATCCCTAAAAATTCTTCAACTTCGGACCTCATGAAAGTAAAAAGTGCCATTAAATCTTCCCACATTCTGCCAACTCAATTGAAGAAATCACTTATTCCGCCTATTACTAATTGCGCTAGACTTTATGCTCTTCCAAAAGTCCACAAAACCGGTATTCATTTTCGACCAATTGTTTCCAACATAGGTACTGCTTCCTATCCTTTGGCCAAATATTTAGTTTCCAGATTTTCTCCTCTACTTGCTAACAATATTCACACTGTAAAAAATTCTGTTGAAGTCATTGATAAACTTAAAAATATTTCCCCACTTCGTTCCATTATGGTTTCATTTGATGTCAAATCATTGTATACTAATGTTCCGGTAGAAGGAGCACTAAATTGTCTTGAAACTAGGCTTCGGGAATTTCACTTCACACATACTGAAATTAATGAGTTGGTTTCGCTTACTAAAGTTTCTCTAAGTCAAACCCACTTTGTTTTCCAAAATGCATATTTTCGTCAAGTTGAAGGATTGGCTATGGGTAATCCTCTCAGTCCGGTACTTGCTGACATTTATATGCACTATTTTGAGATGAAATTATTTGATAAATTATCTTTTCGTCTTTGGATTCGGTATGTTGACGACACTTTCGCACTTTTTGACGGTTATAAAGAGGATTTATCCGAGAATCTATCTATTATGAATTCAGTTGATCCAGCCATCCAATTCACTCTTGAAATTGAATCCAACAATTCCCTCCCCTTCCTCGATATTCTTATAATCCGCAATGAAACCGATTTTAGCACCACTGTGTACCGTAAACCCTTTGCAATTTGTTTACCACCCCATGCCAAGTCATGCCACCCTGTTAAGCAAAAAATGGCTTCTTTTTACTATTATGTTTTCCGTGGGCTTAAAGTTTGTTCCTCTGAATCTTTGGTTACCAATGAACTTAATTATTTGAGAGCAGTTGCGATTGACCGTGGATTTTCTCCCGTGATTATTGATGAAGCCGTTAAAAAATTTTCAGATTCCCATCAAAGAAGACATTCCACTGTTAGAAATAATATTAATGACCTTGTCGTGCTTCCTTTTATCCTTCTGTTAGCTATAAAATTGCACGGATTCTCCAGAAATTCAATTTTCAAGTCGGTTTCTCCCCTATTAATAAAATTCATCCTTCGATTCTGAAAGATTGCGTTTCTGTCTTGAATTCTTGGGGAATTTATAGTATATCATGTCAGTGCGGTTTAAGATATATTGGCCAAACAAAAAGAGCGTTGAAGTTTCGTATCAAGGAACATGAATCTTATGTCAAAAAAGGCGAAATTAACAAGTCTTCAATAGCGTATCATAGTTGGACTTTTAACCATAATTTTGATTTTGGGTCTGCAAAAATCATCCAAAAGGCTTCTTCCATAGGTGAATTGGATTTTCTTGAGGCTTTTCACATTCACAAAGATTTAGCAAGTTTAGTTAATGATTTGAAGTCCAATCCAGTCCTTCCTAATGCCTTTAAAATTCTACTATCTTAATTCAGTTATTTTTGCCGATAGATGGCGTTACCTCCTCGCGCTTGGTACTACCAGAGGGTATAAAAATCCGTTCAGTGGTTGCTTTCGTTATTCATGTAAAAGATTGGCTAAATGCCCCCACAGCACGAAATATTCCCAAATTTGCTACCCCTGTAGAAGTGTCTCAAATTATTAAAAAACTCAAATCACGCAAAGCTCCTGGAAATGATGGCATTTCTAATACTGCAGTTAAAATGTTACCTCCCTGTGCAGTAGCGAATTTCACTAGCATTTTAAATGCGTGTTTCTTTAACTCCTACTTTCCACAGCAGTGGAAAAGTGCAAAAATTATTTTAATTCCTAAACCTGGAAAGGACCACACGAAACCAGATGGCTATCGACCTATTAGTCTCCTGCCTGTGCTCGGAAAAATTTATGAGCGCATTATTCTCTCACGTATGCAATCCTATCTAAACATGTTGCCTCCGGAACAATTTGGTTTCCGCCAGCACCTTTCTACTACGAAGCAGTTGTTACGCATTACTGACTTTTGTGGCTCTGCTTTGCATAACAAACAAAGTGTTGCTCTCCTCATGTTGGACGTGGCGAAAGCCTTCGACTGCGTCTGGCATGAGGGGCTCATATCCAAATTAATTACTGCTAACGTGGACCGAGAAATGCTCTTGACAATTCACTCCTTCATTACAAACCGGACTTTTTGTGTTTGTGTGAACGGTGCTATCTCCTCGTCTAGAAATATCCATAGCGGTATTCCGCAAGGGTCAGTTCTAGGACCTTATATGTATCTATTTTATGCTGCTGACTTTCCTCAAGCATCTCAAAATAACGCTATTCTGGCCTGTTATGCAGACGACACTGCCCTGGCAGTAAAGTCTGTTAATATGAATCACGCCATCAAAAAACTACAAGATGTCATTCCTAGCATTGAACGATGGTGCGCGCAATGGAAAGTCCAAATAAACGCAGCCAAATCTCAACTTCTCCTCATACGCAGAAATAAAAGGAACACACCTGTCAAAAGAGGACTTTATCTATTTAACGAAATTGTTCCAATTGTTCCCCATGCCAAGTACCTCGGAGTGATTATAAATGATCGCTTAACGTGGACTAACCATATAAATTACGTCAGGGATAAGGCCTTACAAATTATCAAATGTCTCTTCCCAATTATTGGTAAATACTCCACTCTCGACCTGGGAAAAAAGCGGCTCATCTACACGTCTGCGATCAGACCGATCATGACTTACGCCTCCCCAGCGTGGGCCGCCCTGACCAAAACTGACCTCAATAAATTATGTGTTGTGCAGAACCGCTATCTCAGGATTATTACGAATGCTCATTATTTCGTGACAAATAAGTGTCTACAAGATGACCTCAAGATCGACCCTTTAGATAAGATCATCGCAAAGCAAAATCGGAATTTCTTCAGAGAAGCCCAGGACTGCAATCATATGCGTCAATTTAACCTCTTTGAATATGAAATATTGCACGAAGACAGGCACCTTAGACCATTTACTGCATTTATCCTCAATGAAAATCAGAACTTTCCAACCTAAGTTTTTACCCTGTGTTTACTTGGAAAACTGAAATGCTTAAAGTTAAGCAGCCACTATCGGGGTCAAGGCACGGGAGGGTGACCTCCCACGGGACTACGAACTAAAGTCTTCTACTGCTTACTGTAGATCTCTCACTGCTCCTATTGGTTTCAAATTTCTTTTATTTTATTTAATTTAACTTTTAGTTTACTGGAAAGTATGTTTTTATGTCTCTGCAATTGAATATTTTGTAAATAGCAAATTTTCATGATTTTCGCATACACGTCTCAACAGCCAATCAAAAGACCTCTACTAAGAGATATCTTTGACTGCTTCTGCTGGACTCCCTGCGGAATTTTACTTTTGTATATAGTCTTTCTAGTTGTGAGAAAAATGCACTTTGATGAGTTTATGCACTGAATATTTGTAAAAATGCACACTGTACCTGAAACTCGGACCAGCATCTCTCCAGCCTACCAGACACCGCTATAGCCTCACGTGACAAAGTAGTCACACCTTCTTTCATTTTGCATCCTGTCCTCCGGACACACTCAAGCATTTTCTATACCTGCAATGTACTTTTTAATTCATGACAGCCGGTATACAGCTTGCTATCAGCAAGCTACACACGGCAATAGTGGGAAAAGGAAGGAAGGAAGCTTTCGTTATTTGAAGTTCAGATTTTGAGCGTAAGGTGCATTTGCCCCTCGCTCCATATTTTAACTACGCTAATATTTCTTTATGCTTGATCAGACAGCCTGGCTCAGTAAAAGTAGGCGGCCAGTGCAACTCTGATTAAAAATCTAGTTATAACCACGTGCAGTGCTGATAAGGACCACGTGTTTCTGTGACTCCTTCTCCTATTTTTTTCTTTCTATGTATTTCTTTCTCCTGATGAGGAGGGACCTTTAGCTGCCCTCGAAATCGATTGAGTGTTTCATTATACCTACGCTAAATATAAGGTTGTTTTTTACGATTTTGATTATTCAGTTTCATATTTACAAATTCTGATTGCGCATATTGTTGTTGATAATAAAACATATCCGTTTATTATAAAACATATCCGTTTATATGAGAGTATTATGTGATTCAGGCTCTCAGAAAAGTTATATTAAGAATTCGATTGCAAAAGAATTTAACTTGATACCACAGCGCAAGGTAACTTTATCGTAAGCATTGTTCGGTGGTAAGAAGATTCCGTTCTCGACATATGATATGTACAAAACTAAGCTATCAAGGCTTGATTCTAAAATTGTTTTTGAATTTGATGTTATTGGATCTGATCAGATTTGTACCAACGTACCAAAATTTAAAAATGAGAATGTTTATCAAATCCTTAAAAGTAAAGGAATTGAGATAAGTGACTATTTAAAAGATAATCATTATTCGGAAGATATCCAGGTATTATTTATTAGGCGCAGAAGCTTGGGCGAAAATTGTAACACCTGAGGTGGTTTCTGTTGAAAAGAATTTAGTGGCTTGTTAGAACCACTTTAGGTTGGACACTCTTAGGTAGTAGTTACGCCCCAACGTCTATTTTTTCTTGTTTACTTATTTCAATGAAATGCTCTATTGAAACATCGAAATTTTGGAAGTTAGAAATACTAGGCATTTCAGATCCTATTGAAAGAACTATTCAGGAGGAAAAAGATAAAGAAGTCGTGAAATTGTTTGAGAATCTTTTCACTTCTTTTCACGTGGCCATTATTTTTTCGGATTTGGTTTATGCTATCAGCCGGCATTTTAGAGGTAATTCTATTTTTTATCTGTTTACCACGTGCACGATTTTGACTTTCGTTGCTTCTTTCCACGTGGCTATTGGTTTTTCAGTATTGGATGTTTCTCTCCTTTTGGAATGTTTTTGTCATATGTTGATGAAAATTATCTTCATTATTTATTGGTGTTTTTTCATGTTATAAGTAATTACTTGTTTGGACTTTCGGAATTAAATTTCTTTTGTTCACTTGTTTCTTGCTTGTGCCCTTTTCACAATATGTCCACTGACAGGAACCGATTTTGTAAGTTACGCCTTAAGCGTACGAAATTCTTGAATCATCTACAGTTTCTACTTAAATGCAAACATAAAAATTTCATTCCCAAATTTATACATGTGAAATGTAGCCTTAAAGCTTCCGTTCACGTTTCAAAAATTTTGCATAAATTCAAATTGGCACTTCTTCGTCACATTATAAGGAACACACGCAAACGTTTATCTAAAATTGAATTTGAATTATATTACCTCCATTTAAAAATTGCTAATTCCACTGAAAATGTTTCCTCATTTGAACATACATCCTGGTCTAGAACCGATACCGTTTGTCAACGGCATAAAAAGGTGCTCATTTCTAAATTCCTAAAACTCACACCACCAGTCGGATAGTCCCAATTATCTAGCTGATCTTCCCACTGTAAACGTTAACTCCATCGTTAATATCTCCAATAGGAATCTTTCGGAGGATCAGTTAAAAGTATTAAAATATAATTTCAACTTTTCAAAGACATCTAAACCTTCAATTCCTCAAATCATCGCCCCTATAGAGAAAGCCTTTAAATTCTCCAAAATTTCGGAAACGCAGAAGGATACAATCCGCCACCTAATTACTCATAACGTTAATTTTAACAATAAATCTTTGGGTTCTAATCTTAGCAAAAAGGAAAATGAGATCTTATGTGAAATTCATTCTGATACTAATATCATTATCTCTAAAGCTGATAAGGGCGGACAGATCGTTGTTATTGACAAACACACATATATTACTGGAGTCTCTAAATTGATAAATGAAGGCCCATACTGCTCGATCCCTAAAAATTCTTCAACTTCGGACCTCATGAAAGTAAAAAGTGCCATTAAATCTTCCCACATTCTGCCAACTCAATTGAAGAAATCACTTATTCCGCCTATTACTAATTGCGCTAGACTTTATGCTCTTCCAAAAGTCCACAAAACCGGTATTCCTTTTCGACCAATTGTTTCCAACATATGTACTGCTTCATATCCTTTGGCCAAATATTTAGTTTCCAGATTTTCTCCTCTACTTGCTAACAATATTCACACTGTAAAAAATTCTGTTGAAGTCATTGATAAACTTAAAAATATTTCCCCACTTCGTTCCATTATGGTTTCATTTTATGTCAAATCATTGTATACTAATGTTCCGGTCGAAGGAGCACTAAATTGTCTTGAAACTAGGCTTCGGGAATTTCACTTCACACATACTGAAATTAATGAGTTGGTTTCGCTTACTAAAGTTTCTCTAAGTCAAACCCACTTTGTTTTCCAAAATGCATATTTTCGTCAAGTTGAAGGATTGGCTATGGGTAATCCTCTCAGTCCGGTACTTGCTGACATTTATATGCACTATTTTGAGATGAAATTATTTGATAAATTATCTTTTCGTCTTTGGATTCGGTATGTTGACGACACTTTCGCACTTTTTGACGGTTATAAAGAGGATTTATCCGAGAATCTATCTATTATGAATTCAATTGATCCAGCCATCCAATTCACTCTTGAAATTGAATCCAACAATTCCCTCCCCTTCCTCGATATTCTTATAATCCGCAATGAAACCGATTTTAGCACCACTGTGTACCGTAAACCCTTTGCAGTTTGTTTACCACCCCATGCCAAGTCATGCCACCCTGTTAAGCAAAAAATGGCTTCTTTTTACTATTATGTTTTCCGTGGGCTTAAAGTTTGTTCCTCTGAATCTTTGGTTACCAATGAACTTAATTATTTGAGAGCAGTTGCGATTGACCGTGGATTTTCTCCCGTGATTATTGATGAAGCCGTTAAACAAGTTTCAGATTCCCATCAAAGAAGACATTCCACTGTTTGAAATAATATTAATGACCTTCTCGTGCTTCCATTTTATCCTTCTGTTAGCTATAAAATTGCACGGATTCTCCAGAAATTCAATTTTCAAGTCGGTTTCTCCCCTATTAATAAAATTCATCCTTCGATTCTGAAAGATTGCGTTTCTGTCTTGAATTCTTGGGGAATTTATAGTATATCATGTCAGTGCGGTTTAAGATATATTGGCCAAACAAAAAGAGCGTTGAAGTTTCGTATCAAGGAACATGAATCTTATGTCAAAAAAGGCGAAATTAACAAGTCTTCAATAGCGTATCATAGTTGGACTTTTAACCATAATTTTGATTTGGGGTCTGCAAAAATCATTCAAAAGGCTTCTTCCATAGGTGAATTGGATTTTCTTGAGGCTTTTCACATTCACAAAGATTTAGCAAGTTTAGTTAATGATTTGAAGTCCAATCCAGTCCTTCCTAATGCCTTTAAAATTCTACTATCTTAATTCAGTTATTTTTGCCGATAGATGGCGTTACCTCCTCGCGCTTGGTACTACCAGAGGGTATAAAAATCCGTTCAGTGGTCGCTTTCGTTATTTGAAGTTCAGATTTTGAGCGTAAGGTGCATTTGCCCCTCGCTCCATATTTTAACTACGCTAATATTTCTTTATGCTTGATCAGACAGCCTGGCTCAGTAAAAGTAGGCGGACAGTGCAACTCTGATTAAAAACCTAGTTATAACCACGTGCAGTGCTGATAAGGACCACGTGTTTCTGTGACTCCTTCTCCTATTTTTTTCTTTCTATGTATTTCTTTCTCCTGATGAGGAGGGACCTTTAGCTGCCCTCGAAATCGATTGAGTGTTTCATTATACCTACGCTAAATATAAGGTTGTTTTTTACGATTTTGATTATTCAGTTTCATATTTACAAATTCTGATTGCGCATATTGTTGTTGATAATAAAACATATCCGTTTATTATAAAACATATCCGTTTATATGAGAGTATTATGTGATTCAGGCTCTCAGAAAAGTTATATTAAGAATTCGATTGCAAAAGAATTTAACTTGATACCACAGCGCAAGGTAACTTTATCGTAAGCATTGTTCGGTGGTAAGAAGATTCCGTTCTCGACATATGATATGTACAAAACTAAGCTATCAAGGCTTGATTCTAAAATTGTTTTTGAATTTGATGTTATTGGATCTGATCAGATTTGTACCAACGTACCAAAATTTAAAAATGAGAATGTTTATCAAATCCTTAAAAGTAAAGGAATTGAGATAAGTGACTATTTAAAAGATAATCATTATTCGGAAGATATCCAGGTATTATTTATTAGGCGCAGAAGCTTGGGCGAAAATTGTAACACCTGAGGTGGTTTCTGTTGAAAAGAATTTAGTGGCTTGTTAGAACCACTTTAGGTTGGACACTCTTAGGTAGTAGTTACGCCCCAACGTCTATTTTTTCTTGTTTACTTATTTCAATGAAATGCTCTATTGAAGCATCGAAATTTTGGAAGTTAGAAATACTAGGCATTTCAGATCCTATTGAAAGAACTATTCAGGAGGAAAAAGATAAAGAAGTCGTGAAATTTTTTGAGAATCTTTTCACTTCTTTTCACGTGGCCATCATTTTTTCGGATTTGGTTTATGCTATCAACCGGCATTTTAGAGGTAATTCTATTTTTTATCTGTTTACCACGTGCACGATTTTGACTTTCGTTGCTTCTTTCCACGTGGCTATTGGTTTTTCAGTATTGGATGTTTCTCTCCTTTTGGAATGTTTTTGTCATATGTTGATGAAAATTATCTTCATTATTTATTGGTGTTTTTTCATGTTATAAGTAATTACTTGTTTGGACTTTCGGAATTACATTTCTTTTGTTCACTTGTTTCTTGCTTGTGCCCTTTTCACAATATGTCCACTGACAGGAACCGATTTTGTAAGTTACGCCTTAAGCGTACGAAATTCTTGAATCATCTACAGTTTCTACTTAAATGCAAACATAAAAATTTCATTCCCAAATTTATACATGTGAAATGTAGCCTTAAAGCTTCCGTTCACGTTTCAAAAATTTTGCATAAATTCAAATTGGCACTTCTTCGTCACATTATAAGGAACACACGCAAACGTTTATCTAAAATTGAATTTGAATTATATTACCTCCATTTAAAAATTGCTAATTCCACTGAAAATGTTTCCTCATTTGAACATACATCCTGGTCTAGAACCGATACCGTTTGTCAACGGCATAAAAAGGTGCTCATTTCTAAATTCCTAAAACTCACACCACCAGTCGGATAGTCCCAATTATCTAGCTGATCTTCCCACTGTAAACGTTAACTCCATCGTTAATATCTCCAATAGGAATCTTTCGGAGGATCAGTTAAAAGTATTAAAATATAATTTCAACTTTTCAAAGACATCTAAACCTTCAATTCCTCAAATCATCGCCCCTATAGAGAAAGCCTTTAAATTCTCCAAAATTTCGGAAACGCAGAAGGATACAATCCGCCACCTAATTACTCATAACGTTAATTTTAACAATAAATCTTTGGGTTCTAATCTTAGCAAAAAGGAAAATGAGATCTTATGTGAAATTCATTCTGATACTAATATCATTATCTCTAAAGCTGATAAGGGCGGACAGATCGTTGTTATTGACAAACACACATATATTACTGGAGTCTCTAAATTGATAAATGAAGGCCCATACTGCTCGATCCCTAAAAATTCTTCAACTTCGGACCTCATGAAAGTAAAAAGTGCCATTAAATCTTCCCACATTCTGCCAACTCAATTGAAGAAATCACTTATTCCGCCTATTACTAATTGCGCTAGACTTTATGCTCTTCCAAAAGTCCACAAAACCGGTATTCCTTTTCGACCAATTGTTTCCAACATAGGTACTGCTTCATATCCTTTGGCCAAATATTTAGTTTCCAGATTTTCTCCTCTACTTGCTAACAATATTCACACTGTAAAAAATTCTGTTGAAGTCATTGATAAACTTAAAAATATTTCCCCACTTCGTTCCATTATGGTTTCATTTTATGTCAAATCATTGTATACTAATGTTCCGGTCGAAGGAGCACTAAATTGTCTTGAAACTAGGCTTCGGGAATTTCACTTCACACATACTGAAATTAATGAGTTGGTTTCGCTTACTAAAGTTTCTCTAAGTCAAACCCACTTTGTTTTCCAAAATGCATATTTTCGTCAAGTTGAAGGATTGGCTATGGGTAATCCTCTCAGTCCGGTACTTGCTGACATTTATATGCACTATTTTGAGATGAAATTATTTGATAAATTATCTTTTCGTCTTTGGATTCGGTATGTTGACGACACTTTCGCACTTTTTGACGGTTATAAAGAGGATTTATCCGAGAATCTATCTATTATGAATTCAATTGATCCAGCCATCCAATTCACTCTTGAAATTGAATCCAACAATTCCCTCCCCTTCCTCGATATTCTTATAATCCGCAATGAAACCGATTTTAGCACCACTGTGTACCGTAAACCCTTTGCAGTTTGTTTACCACCCCATGCCAAGTCATGCCACCCTGTTAAGCAAAAAATGGCTTCTTTTTACTATTATGTTTTCCGTGGGCTTAAAGTTTGTTCCTCTGAATCTTTGGTTACCAATGAACTTAATTATTTGAGAGCAGTTGCGATTGACCGTGGATTTTCTCCCGTGATTATTGATGAAGCCGTTAAACAAGTTTCAGATTCCCATCAAAGAAGACATTCCACTGTTTGAAATAATATTAATGACCTTCTCGTGCTTCCATTTTATCCTTCTGTTAGCTATAAAATTGCACGGATTCTCCAGAAATTCAATTTTCAAGTCGGTTTCTCCCCTATTAATAAAATTCATCCTTCGATTCTGAAAGATTGCGTTTCTGTCTTGAATTCTTGGGGAATTTATAGTATATCATGTCAGTGCGGTTTAAGATATATTGGCCAAACAAAAAGAGCGTTGAAGTTTCGTATCAAGGAACATGAATCTTATGTCAAAAAAGGCGAAATTAACAAGTCTTCAATAGCGTATCATAGTTGGACTTTTAACCATAATTTTGATTTTGGGTCTGCAAAAATCATTCAAAAGGCTTCTTCCATAGGTGAATTGGATTTTCTTGAGGCTTTTCACATTCACAAAGATTTAGCAAGTTTAGTTAATGATTTGAAGTCCAATCCAGTCCTTCCTAATGCCTTTAAAATTCTACTATCTTAATTCAGTTATTTTTGCCGATAGATGGCGTTACCTCCTCGCGCTTGGTACTACCAGAGGGTATAAAAATCCGTTCAGTGGTCGCTTTCGTTATTTGAAGTTCAGATTTTGAGCGTAAGGTGCATTTGCCCCTCGCTCCATATTTTAACTACGCTAATATTTCTTTATGCTTGATCAGACAGCCTGGCTCAGTAAAAGTAGGCGGCCAGTGCAACTCTGATTAAAAACCTAGTTATAACCACGTGCAGTGCTGATAAGGACCACGTGTTTCTGTGACTCCTTCTCCTATTTTTTTCTTTCTATGTATTTCTTTCTCCTGATGAGGAGGGACCTTTAGCTGCCCTCGAAATCGATTGAGTGTTTCATTATACCTACGCTAAATATAAGGTTGTTTTTTACGATTTTGATTATTCAGTTTCATATTTACAAATTCTGATTGCGCATATTGTTGTTGATAATAAAACATATCCGTTTATTATAAAACATATCCGTTTATATGAGAGTATTATGTGATTCAGGCTCTCAGAAAAGTTATATTAAGAATTCGATTGCAAAAGAATTTAACTTGATACCACAGCGCAAGGTAACTTTATCGTAAGCATTGTTCGGTGGTAAGAAGATTCCGTTCTCGACATATGATATGTACAAAACTAAGCTATCAAGGCTTGATTCTAAAATTGTTTTTGAATTTGATGTTATTGGATCTGATCAGATTTGTACCAACGTACCAAAATTTAAAAATGAGAATGTTTATCAAATCCTTAAAAGTAAAGGAATTGAGATAAGTGACTATTTAAAAGATAATCATTATTCGGAAGATATCCAGGTATTATTTATTAGGCGCAGAAGCTTGGGCGAAAATTGTAACACCTGAGGTGGTTTCTGTTGAAAAGAATTTAGTGGCTTGTTAGAACCACTTTAGGTTGGACACTCTTAGGTAGTAGTTACGCCCCAACGTCTATTTTTTCTTGTTTACTTATTTCAATGAAATGCTCTATTGAAACATCGAAATTTTGGAAGTTAGAAATACTAGGCATTTCAGATCCTATTGAAAGAACTATTCAGGAGGAAAAAGATAAAGAAGTCGTGAAATTGTTTGAGAATCTTTTCACTTCTTTTCACGTGGCCATTATTTTTTCGGATTTGGTTTATGCTATCAGCCGGCATTTTAGAGGTAATTCTATTTTTTATCTGTTTACCACGTGCACGATTTTGACTTTCGTTGCTTCTTTCCACGTGGCTATTGGTTTTTCAGTATTGGATGTTTCTCTCCTTTTGGAATGTTTTTGTCATATGTTGATGAAAATTATCTTCATTATTTATTGGTGTTTTTTCATGTTATAAGTAATTACTTGTTTGGACTTTCGGAATTACATTTCTTTTGTTCACTTGTTTCTTGCTTGTGCCCTTTTCAAAATATGTCCACTGACAGGAACCGATTTTGTAAGTTACGCCTTAAGCGTACGAAATTCTTGAATCATCTACAGTTTCTACTTAAATGCAAACATAAAAATTTCATTCCCAAATTTATACATGTGAAATGTAGCCTTAAAGCTTCCGTTCACGTTTCAAAAATTTTGCATAAATTCAAATTGGCACTTCTTCGTCACATTATAAGGAACACACGCAAACGTTTATCTAAAATTGAATTTGAATTATATTACCTCCATTTAAAAATTGCTAATTCCACTGAAAATGTTTCCTCATTTGAACATACATCCTGGTCTAGAACCGATACCGTTTGTCAACGGCATAAAAAGGTGCTCATTTCTAAATTCCTAAAACTCACACCACCAGTCGGATAGTCCCAATTATCTAGCTGATCTTCCCACTGTAAACGTTAACTCCATCGTTAATATCTCCAATAGGAATCTTTCGGAGGATCAGTTAAAAGTATTAAAACATAATAACAACTTTTCAAAGACATCTAAACCTTCAATTCCTCAAATCATCGCCCCTATAGAGAAAGCCTTTAAATTCTCCAAAATTTCGGAAACACAGAAGGATACAATCCGCCACCTAATTACTCATAACGTTAATTTTAACAATAAATCTTTGGGTTCTAATCTTAGCAAAAAGGAAAATGAGATCTTATGTGAAATTCATTCTGATACTAATATCATTATCTCTAAAGCTGATAAGGGCGGACAGATCGTTGTTATTGACAAACACACATATATTACTGGAGTCTCTAAATTGATAAATGAAGGCCCATACTGCTCGATCCCTAAAAATTCTTCAACTTCGGACCTCATGAAAGTAAAAAGTGCCATTAAATCTTCCCACATTCTGCCAACTCAATTGAAGAAATCACTTATTCCGCCTATTACTAATTGCGCTAGACTTTATGCTCTTCCAAAAGTCCACAAAACCGGTATTCATTTTCGACCAATTGTTTCCAACATAGGTACTGCTTCCTATCCTTTGGCCAAATATTTAGTTTCCAGATTTTCTCCTCTACTTGCTAACAATATTCACACTGTAAAAAATTCTGTTGAAGTCATTGATAAACTTAAAAATATTTCCCCACTTCGTTCCATTATGGTTTCATTTGATGTCAAATCATTGTATACTAATGTTCCGGTAGAAGGAGCACTAAATTGTCTTGAAACTAGGCTTCGGGAATTTCACTTCACACATACTGAAATTAATGAGTTGGTTTCGCTTACTAAAGTTTCTCTAAGTCAAACCCACTTTGTTTTCCAAAATGCATATTTTCGTCAAGTTGAAGGATTGGCTATGGGTAATCCTCTCAGTCCGGTACTTGCTGACATTTATATGCACTATTTTGAGATGAAATTATTTGATAAATTATCTTTTCGTCTTTGGATTCGGTATGTTGACGACACTTTCGCACTTTTTGACGGTTATAAAGAGGATTTATCCGAGAATCTATCTATTATGAATTCAGTTGATCCAGCCATCCAATTCACTCTTGAAATTGAATCCAACAATTCCCTCCCCTTCCTCGATATTCTTATAATCCGCAATGAAACCGATTTTAGCACCACTGTGTACCGTAAACCCTTTGCAATTTGTTTACCACCCCATGCCAAGTCATGCCACCCTGTTAAGCAAAAAATGGCTTCTTTTTACTATTATGTTTTCCGTGGGCTTAAAGTTTGTTCCTCTGAATCTTTGGTTACCAATGAACTTAATTATTTGAGAGCAGTTGCGATTGACCGTGGATTTTCTCCCGTGATTATTGATGAAGCCGTTAAAAAATTTTCAGATTCCCATCAAAGAAGACATTCCACTGTTAGAAATAATATTAATGACCTTGTCGTGCTTCCTTTTATCCTTCTGTTAGCTATAAAATTGCACGGATTCTCCAGAAATTCAATTTTCAAGTCGGTTTCTCCCCTATTAATAAAATTCATCCTTCGATTCTGAAAGATTGCGTTTCTGTCTTGAATTCTTGGGGAATTTATAGTATATCATGTCAGTGCGGTTTAAGATATATTGGCCAAACAAAAAGAGCGTTGAAGTTTCGTATCAAGGAACATGAATCTTATGTCAAAAAAGGCGAAATTAACAAGTCTTCAATAGCGTATCATAGTTGGACTTTTAACCATAATTTTGATTTTGGGTCTGCAAAAATCATCCAAAAGGCTTCTTCCATAGGTGAATTGGATTTTCTTGAGGCTTTTCACATTCACAAAGATTTAGCAAGTTTAGTTAATGATTTGAAGTCCAATCCAGTCCTTCCTAATGCCTTTAAAATTCTACTATCTTAATTCAGTTATTTTTGCCGATAGATGGCGTTACCTCCTCGCGCTTGGTACTACCAGAGGGTATAAAAATCCGTTCAGTGGTTGCTTTCGTTATTCATGTAAAAGATTGGCTAAATGCCCCCACAGCACGAAATATTCCCAAATTTGCTACCCCTGTAGAAGTGTCTCAAATTATTAAAAAACTCAAATCACGCAAAGCTCCTGGAAATGATGGCATTTCTAATACTGCAGTTAAAATGTTACCTCCCTGTGCAGTAGCGAATTTCACTAGCATTTTAAATGCGTGTTTCTTTAACTCCTACTTTCCACAGCAGTGGAAAAGTGCAAAAATTATTTTAATTCCTAAACCTGGAAAGGACCACACGAAACCAGATGGCTATCGACCTATTAGTCTCCTGCCTGTGCTCGGAAAAATTTATGAGCGCATTATTCTCTCACGTATGCAATCCTATCTAAACATGTTGCCTCCGGAACAATTTGGTTTCCGCCAGCACCTTTCTACTACGAAGCAGTTGTTACGCATTACTGACTTTTGTGGCTCTGCTTTGCATAACAAACAAAGTGTTGCTCTCCTCATGTTGGACGTGGCGAAAGCCTTCGACTGCGTCTGGCATGAGGGGCTCATATCCAAATTAATTACTGCTAACGTGGACCGAGAAATGCTCTTGACAATTCACTCCTTCATTACAAACCGGACTTTTTGTGTTTGTGTGAACGGTGCTATCTCCTCGTCTAGAAATATCCATAGCGGTATTCCGCAAGGGTCAGTTCTAGGACCTTATATGTATCTATTTTATGCTGCTGACTTTCCTCAAGCATCTCAAAATAACGCTATTCTGGCCTGTTATGCAGACGACACTGCCCTGGCAGTAAAGTCTGTTAATATGAATCACGCCATCAAAAAACTACAAGATGTCATTCCTAGCATTGAACGATGGTGCGCGCAATGGAAAGTCCAAATAAACGCAGCCAAATCTCAACTTCTCCTCATACGCAGAAATAAAAGGAACACACCTGTCAAAAGAGGACTTTATCTATTTAACGAAATTGTTCCAATTGTTCCCCATGCCAAGTACCTCGGAGTGATTATAAATGATCGCTTAACGTGGACTAACCATATAAATTACGTCAGGGATAAGGCCTTACAAATTATCAAATGTCTCTTCCCAATTATTGGTAAATACTCCACTCTCGACCTGGGAAAAAAGCGGCTCATCTACACGTCTGCGATCAGACCGATCATGACTTACGCCTCCCCAGCGTGGGCCGCCCTGACCAAAACTGACCTCAATAAATTATGTGTTGTGCAGAACCGCTATCTCAGGATTATTACGAATGCTCATTATTTCGTGACAAATAAGTGTCTACAAGATGACCTCAAGATCGACCCTTTAGATAAGATCATCGCAAAGCAAAATCGGAATTTCTTCAGAGAAGCCCAGGACTGCAATCATATGCGTCAATTTAACCTCTTTGAATATGAAATATTGCACGAAGACAGGCACCTTAGACCATTTACTGCATTTATCCTCAATGAAAATCAGAACTTTCCAACCTAAGTTTTTACCCTGTGTTTACTTGGAAAACTGAAATGCTTAAAGTTAAGCAGCCACTATCGGGGTCAAGGCACGGGAGGGTGACCTCCCACGGGACTACGAACTAAAGTCTTCTACTGCTTACTGTAGATCTCTCACTGCTCCTATTGGTTTCAAATTTCTTTTATTTCATTTAATTTAACTTTTAGTTTACTGGAAAGTATGTTTTTATGTCTCTGCAATTGAATATTTTGTAAATAGCAAATTTTCATGATTTTCGCATACACGTCTCAACAGCCAATCAAAAGACCTCTACTAAGAGATATCTTTGACTGCTTCTGCTGGACTCTCTGCGGAATTTTACTTTTGTATATAGTCTTTCTAGTTGTGAGAAAAATGCACTTTGATGAGTTTATGCACTGAATATTTGTAAAAATGCACACTGTACCTGAAACTCGGACCAGCATCTCTCCAGCCTACCAGACACCGCTATAGCCTCACGTGACAAAGTAGTCACACCTTCTTTCATTTTGCATCCTGTCCTCCGGACACACTCAAGCATTTTCTATACCTGCAATGTACTTTTTAATTCATGACAGCCGGTATACAGCTTGCTATCAGCAAGCTACACACGGCAATAGTGGGAAAAGGAAGGAAGGAAGCTTTCGTTATTTGAAGTTCAGATTTTGAGCGTAAGGTGCATTTGCCCCTCGCTCCATATTTTAACTACGCTAATATTTCTTTATGCTTGATCAGACAGCCTGGCTCAGTAAAAGTAGGCGGCCAGTGCAACTCTGATTAAAAATCTAGTTATAACCACGTGCAGTGCTGATAAGGACCACGTGTTTCTGTGACTCCTTCTCCTATTTTTTTCTTTCTATGTATTTCTTTCTCCTGATGAGGAGGGACCTTTAGCTGCCCTCGAAATCGATTGAGTGTTTCATTATACCTACGCTAAATATAAGGTTGTTTTTTACGATTTTGATTATTCAGTTTCATATTTACAAATTCTGATTGCGCATATTGTTGTTGATAATAAAACATATCCGTTTATTATAAAACATATCCGTTTATATGAGAGTATTATGTGATTCAGGCTCTCAGAAAAGTTATATTAAGAATTCGATTGCAAAAGAATTTAACTTGATACCACAGCGCAAGGTAACTTTATCGTAAGCATTGTTCGGTGGTAAGAAGATTCCGTTCTCGACATATGATATGTACAAAACTAAGCTATCAAGGCTTGATTCTAAAATTGTTTTTGAATTTGATGTTATTGGATCTGATCAGATTTGTACCAACGTACCAAAATTTAAAAATGAGAATGTTTATCAAATCCTTAAAAGTAAAGGAATTGAGATAAGTGACTATTTAAAAGATAATCATTATTCGGAAGATATCCAGGTATTATTTATTAGGCGCAGAAGCTTGGGCGAAAATTGTAACACCTGAGGTGGTTTCTGTTGAAAAGAATTTAGTGGCTTGTTAGAACCACTTTAGGTTGGACACTCTTAGGTAGTAGTTACGCCCCAACGTCTATTTTTTCTTGTTTACTTATTTCAATGAAATGCTCTATTGAAACATCGAAATTTTGGAAGTTAGAAATACTAGGCATTTCAGATCCTATTGAAAGAACTATTCAGGAGGAAAAAGATAAAGAAGTCGTGAAATTGTTTGAGAATCTTTTCACTTCTTTTCACGTGGCCATTATTTTTTCGGATTTGGTTTATGCTATCAGCCGGCATTTTAGAGGTAATTCTATTTTTTATCTGTTTACCACGTGCACGATTTTGACTTTCGTTGCTTCTTTCCACGTGGCTATTGGTTTTTCAGTATTGGATGTTTCTCTCCTTTTGGAATGTTTTTGTCATATGTTGATGAAAATTATCTTCATTATTTATTGGTGTTTTTTCATGTTATAAGTAATTACTTGTTTGGACTTTCGGAATTAAATTTCTTTTGTTCACTTGTTTCTTGCTTGTGCCCTTTTCACAATATGTCCACTGACAGGAACCGATTTTGTAAGTTACGCCTTAAGCGTACGAAATTCTTGAATCATCTACAGTTTCTACTTAAATGCAAACATAAAAATTTCATTCCCAAATTTATACATGTGAAATGTAGCCTTAAAGCTTCCGTTCACGTTTCAAAAATTTTGCATAAATTCAAATTGGCACTTCTTCGTCACATTATAAGGAACACACGCAAACGTTTATCTAAAATTGAATTTGAATTATATTACCTCCATTTAAAAATTGCTAATTCCACTGAAAATGTTTCCTCATTTGAACATACATCCTGGTCTAGAACCGATACCGTTTGTCAACGGCATAAAAAGGTGCTCATTTCTAAATTCCTAAAACTCACACCACCAGTCGGATAGTCCCAATTATCTAGCTGATCTTCCCACTGTAAACGTTAACTCCATCGTTAATATCTCCAATAGGAATCTTTCGGAGGATCAGTTAAAAGTATTAAAATATAATTTCAACTTTTCAAAGACATCTAAACCTTCAATTCCTCAAATCATCGCCCCTATAGAGAAAGCCTTTAAATTCTCCAAAATTTCGGAAACGCAGAAGGATACAATCCGCCACCTAATTACTCATAACGTTAATTTTAACAATAAATCTTTGGGTTCTAATCTTAGCAAAAAGGAAAATGAGATCTTATGTGAAATTCATTCTGATACTAATATCATTATCTCTAAAGCTGATAAGGGCGGACAGATCGTTGTTATTGACAAACACACATATATTACTGGAGTCTCTAAATTGATAAATGAAGGCCCATACTGCTCGATCCCTAAAAATTCTTCAACTTCGGACCTCATGAAAGTAAAAAGTGCCATTAAATCTTCCCACATTCTGCCAACTCAATTGAAGAAATCACTTATTCCGCCTATTACTAATTGCGCTAGACTTTATGCTCTTCCAAAAGTCCACAAAACCGGTATTCCTTTTCGACCAATTGTTTCCAACATAGGTACTGCTTCATATCCTTTGGCCAAATATTTAGTTTCCAGATTTTCTCCTCTACTTGCTAACAATATTCACACTGTAAAAAATTCTGTTGAAGTCATTGATAAACTTAAAAATATTTCCCCACTTCGTTCCATTATGGTTTCATTTTATGTCAAATCATTGTATACTAATGTTCCGGTCGAAGGAGCACTAAATTGTCTTGAAACTAGGCTTCGGGAATTTCACTTCACACATACTGAAATTAATGAGTTGGTTTCGCTTACTAAAGTTTCTCTAAGTCAAACCCACTTTGTTTTCCAAAATGCATATTTTCGTCAAGTTGAAGGATTGGCTATGGGTAATCCTCTCAGTCCGGTACTTGCTGACATTTATATGCACTATTTTGAGATGAAATTATTTGATAAATTATCTTTTCGTCTTTGGATTCGGTATGTTGACGACACTTTCGCACTTTTTGACGGTTATAAAGAGGATTTATCCGAGAATCTATCTATTATGAATTCAATTGATCCAGCCATCCAATTCACTCTTGAAATTGAATCCAACAATTCCCTCCCCTTCCTCGATATTCTTATAATCCGCAATGAAACCGATTTTAGCACCACTGTGTACCGTAAACCCTTTGCAGTTTGTTTACCACCCCATGCCAAGTCATGCCACCCTGTTAAGCAAAAAATGGCTTCTTTTTACTATTATGTTTTCCGTGGGCTTAAAGTTTGTTCCTCTGAATCTTTGGTTACCAATGAACTTAATTATTTGAGAGCAGTTGCGATTGACCGTGGATTTTCTCCCGTGATTATTGATGAAGCCGTTAAAAAATTTTCAGATTCCCATCAAAGAAGACATTCCACTGTTTGAAATAATATTAATGACCTTGTCGTGCTTCCATTTTATCCTTCTGTTAGCTATAAAATTGCACGGATTCTCCAGAAATTCAATTTTCAAGTCGGTTTCTCCCCTATTAATAAAATTCATCCTTCGATTCTGAAAGATTGCGTTTCTGTCTTGAATTCTTGGGGAATTTATAGTATATCATGTCAGTGCGGTTTAAGATATATTGGCCAAACAAAAAGAGCGTTGAAGTTTCGTATCAAGGAATATGAATCTTATGTCAAAAAAGGCGAAATTAACAAGTCTTCAATAGCGTATCATAGTTGGACTTTTAACCATAATTTTGATTTTGGGTCTGCAAAAATCATCCAAAAGGCTTCTTCCATAGGTGAATTGGATTTTCTTGAGGCTTTTCACATTCACAAAGATTTAGCAAGTTTAGTTAATGATTTGAAGTCCAATCCAGTCCTTCCTAATGCCTTTAAAATTCTACTATCTTAATTCAGTTATTTTTGCCGATAGCGCTTGGTACTACCAGAGGCGTTACCTCCTCGCGCTTGGTACTACCAGAGGGTATAAAAATCCGTTCAGTGGTTGCTTTCGTTATTTGAAGTTCAGATTTTGAGCGTAAGGTGCATTTGCCCCTCGCTCCATATTTTAACTACGCTAATATTTCTTTATGCTTGATCAGACAGCCTGGCTCAGTAAAAGTAGGCGGCCAGTGCAACTCTGATTAAAAATCTAGTTATAACCACGTGCAGTGCTGATAAGGAC
The DNA here is from genome assembly GCF_044657685.1 of Stegodyphus dumicola. Taxonomy (NCBI): domain Eukaryota; kingdom Metazoa; phylum Arthropoda; class Arachnida; order Araneae; family Eresidae; genus Stegodyphus; species Stegodyphus dumicola. The sequence continues at coordinate 78,648,735 of NC_140775.1, forward strand.
CACGTGTTTCTGTGACTCCTTCTCCTATTTTCTTCTTTCTATGTATTTCTTTCTCCTGATGAGGAGGGACCTTTAGCTGCCCTCGAAATCGATTGAGTGTTTCATTATACCTACGCTAAATATAAGGTTGTTTTTTACGATTTTGATTATTCAGTTTCATATTTACAAATTCTGATTGCGCATATTGTTGTTGATAATAAAACATATCCGTTTATTATAAAACATATCCGTTTATATGAGAGTATTATGTGATTCAGGCTCTCAGAAAAGTTATATTAAGAATTCGATTGCAAAAGAATTTAACTTGATACCACAGCGCAAGGTAACTTTATCGTAAGCATTGTTCAGTGGTAAGAAGATTCCGTTCTCGACATATGATATGTACAAAACTAAGCTATCAAGGCTTGATTCTAAAATTGTTTTTGAATTTGATGTTATTGGATCTGATCAGATTTGTACCAACGTACCAAAATTTAAAAATGAGAATGTTTATCAAATCCTTAAAGGTAAAGGAATTGAGATAAGTGACTATTTAAAAGATAATCATTATTCGGAAGATATCCAGGTATTATTTATTAGGCGCAGAAGCTTGGGCGAAAATTGTAACACCTGAGGTGGTTTCTGTTGAAAAGAATTTAGTGGCTTGTTAGAACTACTTTAAGTTGGACACTCTTAGGTAGTAGTTACGCCCCAACGTCTATTTTTTCTTGTTTACTTATTTCAATGAAATGCTCTATTGAAACATCGAAATTTTGGAAGTTAGAAATACTAGGCATTTCAGATCCTATTGAAAGAACTACTCAGGAGGAAAAAGATGAAGAAGTCGTGAAATTTTTTGAGAATACTACCAAACGAAATGAAGCTACAGGTCGTTATGTAGTACGTCTTCCATGGATTGATGGTTGCCCTTCCTTACAATCTAATCTGAAGGCTTCTGAAAAATACTCCAGAATACATCGAATAAATTGAAGAATCTAAATAAGTTTCAAGTATATGACGAGGTTCAGGGCTTAATTTCAAAAATTAGAAGTACCGGAGCCCTATAGAAGACCTTCAGGAAAGCGGAACAAGAATAAATAAAGAATAAGATAACAAATAAAATCATCAACAATTAAAAAATTAAATAAGTCACTATTAAAGTAATTAAATAATGGTTAACGTAATTAAATAATTAAAATTAAAATTTAAGAAAATGCAAAAAGATAAATTAGAATTTAATAAGCAATTTTATTAGTAAAAATAAAGTTTTCAAGATCAAATTTCTACTAAAATTATTGTTCAGTTACATAAAAGAAGTTCTTATTTAGGGCTCCGGTGTGCTCCGGCTAAAGTTATAAATTATCCCCAAAACTAAGAAGTACCGGAGCCAGCCCTGGATGTAATTAAAGACTGGTGGAAAATGGGAATAATTTAAATTGTACCGGAAACAAATGCAATTGAAAGGACACATTATTTACCACACAGAGTTTTAAAGAATGTAGTAGTAAGAAAATTAGGCCAGTATTTAATGCATCAAATAAAGATGAAAATGGATCTTCTCTGAACGATTTTCTGGAAGTTGGACCAAATTTAATAGATTTAATTCCGATAGTTTTAACTAATTTTAGAATTTATGCAATCGCTTTATCTTCTGATATAAAAAAGGCATTTCTACAAATTGAAATTGATCCAGCAGGTAGAGATTTCCTACGCTTCTTGAGGTGATCCAACTTCAGTACTACGGTTTACCTTAAACCTTCATCGGTTTGCCTTCCACCACACTTTAAATCATGTCATCCGACTAAACAAAAGTTAGCTTCATTTTATTCCTATGTTTTCCGTGCTCTTCAAATTTGCTCCTCCAAACTAGCCCTTGACGAAGAACTAAATTATTTAAAAGCAATAGCTATTGACAGAGGCTTTCCACCCAACATTATTAATCAAGCAGTTAAAAAATTCTCATCTCAACACACTAAAAGGCACACTCTTGTTTTAGGAGATTATAAAAATTTTGTTGTCATTCCCTTCTTTCCATCAATTAGCTATAAAGTTGCACATATTTTGCAGAAATTTAACTTTCGGGTCGTTTATTCTCCCATCAATAAAATTCCGAGTTCCATACTCAAGGACCCCATTCCGGATATGAATTCCTGGGGTATTTATAGGATTCCTTGCCAGTGTGGTTTAATTTACATTGGCCAAACTAAGATTTCGCGTCAAGGAACATGAGGCATATGTTAGAAAAAAGGAAACACAGAAGTCTTCTGTTGCTCAACGTTGTTGGTCCGAAAACCACACTTTCACTTTTTCTGCTGCCAAAATTATTCAAAAAACATTTTCCATTGGAGAACTGGATCTTCTAGAGGAATTTCACATTCATAAAAATCTTTCTGTTCTAGTTAACGATCCTAATTCCAATCCAAATTTGCCTTCGGCCTTTAAAGAAATTATGTTTTAGTTCTGGTTTCACCAACAGATGGCGCCACTTGCTTATTCTTGTCCAGGCTTTCTTATCTTATCTAATCATTATTTCCTATCTTGTTCATTTGCGGTTTTGCAGCTGAAGATGGTGGTTCGGTAAAACCATCGAAACTAGTCCTGTGAAAATTTTGTAAATATAACGCTGATTTTTGTTGTTTGATTTCTGAATTAATATACCAGGGATCTTAAACACTGCTGATTTATTGTCAAGAAGATGCTATCCATTGCAACTCCTAAAATCAAAATGGTGGACAGGACCTGAATTTCTGAAGAAACCTCCAGAAACTTGACCTTCAAATGATCCTAATTTTGATATGAAAGAAATCGATAAAGAAAGACGTCGAACTGTCATTTCGGCGAAGAATTCAACTGTTGAAACTATTCTAGCTAAACTTGCCTCCAGATTTTCGAAATATTCTATGATTGTACGAACTATTACTTGGATGTTAAGATTCCGACACACTTATATGAAAAATGAAAATCGTTTGGCTAATATATCCGCTGAAGAATTCGAGAAAATCGAAAAAACTTTATTTTTTCTTTTACAAAAGGATGCTTTTGAAGAAGAACGAAAATAGTCTGATCTTTGTAAATGCGAGCCCCAAATTGGACACCGTCGAAAAGTAAGAACCAGTCGTTTTCTACATTGCCCTGATTTTGAATTTGCTCATCCCAAGGAACAAAAAGTAAATTTTCAGTAATTAATTGGTAGATGTTATTTAGAGCTCATTGGTTCATCCTTGACCTTTTGACACGTGATAAGCTTGGGACGTATGGTCATTGGCATAGTCAGAGGGGAGCAGGGAGGTACGTTTACATCCTCCCAAAGAATGCATTTTCCAAAGAATGCACATTTCCTGTTGTTTATATTTTAAAATATTAACCGACAGAAGGCTAGTGAAAAATTTTCTCTTTTCGTTATTATTCTCTGTTAAGCTTTTTTTTTTTTTTTTTTTCTATGAGAAAGCTACTGGGCAGATAGTTTCAGTTTTTTCCGACTTTAAAGACTCTCTCAGCTTATCATGAGAATGCAACAGCTGGCCTATAATGAAAGGCGGAGATCGGGTAATTTTATGAGTTTCTTGTAGACAGCACTTTTATCAGTTGACAAATGAACATCTTTACATTGATATCTTTGGGGACGAAAACAGCACTCCTTCTGGATTCTTTGAGAAAAATTAGTCACGATACCATTCGAAGCTTTTAGATCTCTTTATTAAGGAATAAGAAAGGGCAAGTAAATTGCTCGCAGTCTCACCTGAATGTTAAAGAACCGATCATTATAAACAATAATGATTAATTGAAGCTATTCTGAGAACTATTGTGGGTGGAACTTTAAGAATTTCGCGAATAAATAACGCAGTTAAAAAAAATTCTCAGTATTCGGCATGGAAGTCACATATGTCTATTAATCACTAGTTCTCATATGTTTTTCACGTATCTTATCAGCTTCTACATCTTAGAAACATATAAAATGAATGCTTATTATTTATGCTTCAATCAATGAATCTAAAACAACTTTTATAATGTGACTCACAACAGTTTAGTATAACTATTGATTTTTGGTGTTGTAAATAATATGATGGATATAAGCAAATTTTTGAAGATAGGTTTATGTATGGCTGAGGCACGATCTTTAGTGGGGCGTAGACATGCAGAATTCCACTATGGAATCGAATGAATGGATTTTTTAAGGAACCTGGATAATCAAAACCAGTTGTTAGTCCGTAGAGATGTAGGGGAACCGAGTAGTGCAGTATTTCACTGAACTTCTTAAAGTACCACCTGAAAAATGGTAACACTAAACTTGTTACGGAAACAGTAATTGAATTAGACAAAATTTTAAGCCAAACTCGTGAGCGTAGTTTCAGAAATTAATGGGTGTAACGTTAATAACATACCGCAAGTCATAGGGAATGAATCCACAGCTCAAAAGTTTCAGAATGAAGGATGAAAAACACAAAAATCAAGACATAAACGTACGGCTAGTGAAGCTGGCAATAACTCTAACATAACTAAGCAGGAAAAAATTTTCCACTCTATCAGATAATGAAGATATGTAAATTAACTTCAACACTAATCAAACAAATGAAGACGGCATATAGAGCCAATTAAAAAAGGCTAGAAGAATTTCCCCTATCATTTTTCCCGACATATTAGAAACGAAAACATATCGTGACCAAATTGAAAAAAAAATTAGAAATATTTGAAGGTAACCTAAAAGCAGGGAATATTCGCATTCAAGTGCACACCTCAGGTGACTACACAAAAGTCACAGAGCTATTAGATGAGCGTGGTATCTCATATCGCACCTTCCCTCTGACACAAGGTAATCCTATTCGAGCAGTGATAACTTAACTCCCGATATTTGCTAAACCCGAAGATATCATTGAAGCACTTAAATTTAAATCCATTCCAGTTAAAATATTAAAACAACTCATTCGCAAGAGTGAAGATGAAATTATTAAATTACGATTATGCCTTGCTGAAATAGAACGGAATGAAAAAAAGCAAAGAAATTTATTAAAACCACAAATATCATTGATCTTGGAATTTACGTAGTCTTTCAAATCATCACCCGACCTGACGCAAGTCAAAGGTATGGTCATAGCCGTGCACATTGTCAACACAAAACTAGCTGTCTAAAATGCGGAGCAGGGAATGAAACAATATAAAAGGGATAAGACATTTCCAGGAAAGTGAGCTGTCTGAGGGGGTCCACACGTTTCATCATGCAAAAAATTAAAAAATATCCAAAAAATACTAAGAAGAATCAAATTAAGGATAAACAACCACCTCCTAATAATGAAGAAAATTCCTGCCTTAGAAAACTGAGCCCTGAAAAACGAAAAAAGCCAGAACCAGAAGTCACAGAAAACGAGAATCAAAATTTTATCGACTGGGTCTAAACTACATTTTTAAAAACCAAAATCTTATTTGAATGTTTTAAAAAATACAAACTCATTCTTGATAAAATTCGGATCGGTTTTGAAGCTTTTGAATTAATTGTTACTCTGAATATAGATTTTAACGCCTTTAAAAGAATAACTCATATTCCAAATAATGCTAACTGCAGTTTCAATATTGCACATTTTAATACAAACCAGATTAAATGGCAAAAAGCATAAATTAAACTTTTTTCAGTAAGCGTCACATATATAGTTATTTAACTCTTTTGTTATTTGTTTGTTTTCTCTTTTGTCATCTTTGTTTTATCGAATCAACTTCTTGATATATACAAATATTTGTACTCATCCAGTGTCATACATTGTTACATACAGTTATCTATTTTTTGTAATATTAGTGTTCATTCCAATATAGTAAATATGCCAATTTAACACATGAAGTACCAGTAACAGTGTTGCATAATGTCATTTATATATATCTGTAGTGTAAAAATCTTTCTTTCACATTGATTGTTATCACTTAAATGTAGCATATTTGACTTATTTATACATGAAATGTAGTACTCATTTAATGCACTGCCATATTCATATATATTGTTACGAAATGTACAGGCGCGGTTAGATGGCTTCCCCGCAAAGAAGTTTTAGGGATGCCATAAAATGGCAAGGAAAGGCAGGGTTGCCACATGTGGCGAGAAATCGCCCATTTGGCGGCAAACTTGGCGATATGCCATGGACGGATGGAGAACCTTCTGGAAAGAATTCTTACCGGTTTAGCCCAGAATGTTCTCGAACACAAGCCGAAAGCTATATAAACCCTGCTGGTTCGCAATCAGTTAGTGTGTGTGCCTCGTCTAGAGTGCGAGTTAGTTAATATCGAGTTGGTGTCTCGTCTAGAGGGTCAATCCCTGCGCAGTCGATCGAGTTGACAACCGGCCAGCGAGTGCCGAGTGGGTCCTCGAGTGCACCGAAAGAGTCTCGTAGTGCATCGTCGAAAGAGCGTGTTGAGCTCCGGCAACGACTGAACCGAAGAGTCGGGAGCTGTGCTCTGTGTGTCGTCGAGTGCATCGCGAGTTGTAGCATGGAGAGTCTCGAGAGTACGTGGAGTTCCGAGAACGACCAAGCAGAGTCGGAAGCTGTACTCTAGTGCTTTGCCGTGAAGCTGTCTCCAGCGTGATAGCCTGATAACCTGGAGGCTGTGTCGCTGATTGTGTCAGCGTGTTTGTAGTAGTTCATCGACGACTGTAGAAACGTGCTTTGGAGCTGTCCTGACAATACTGGCTAATAAAGTGTGTTTCGATACTTCATCAAGTGTCGTCGTTATTCACTCCAGATCTACAAACCCCGTATGAACGTGAAGGAAGAAAATAACGCGACAATATGTATATTTAAAAAATAATTTCCCTTATATATAGTATGCAATTATGTAATATGAATGTTCATATTGTTGCATGCGTACGGGTTTGTTTGAGCTGAATGCACAAGTCCGATGAAAAATGGACAAAATTTTATTATTATCACAATAAAAATGCTTAAATTCCCTCAGATATTCTTTCAGTATTACAATATCTCACAGTAGTTATCTTTCAACTACTCAAAAGTTCAACAAAAGTTAATTCAAAACAACTAAAAGAAAGCTAATCCGCGAATTCGCTACAATCAACAAGAGCAGTTTTCTAAACAAACTTATCAGGTTCAATGTTTCTTCTAACCTTCTTCGGAAACATACAATGACATGACTAGGAACAGAGAGCTTACTCAAGCTATGTTCACTAATTGTAGTAAGTAGACAGGATACAGACGAAGGGTATACAAGACCCTTTATTTTTCTTTATATACAATGACTTCCGTACTTCGGAATACAATGACCCTCCACTCGGGGTCTAACGTAAAAGGTATAAAAATAAAACTAAACTCTAATTTAACTTTAGAATAAGATTGGCCTTATAATAACAGGAAGCGTATGTAGCACAGAGACTGTGAACACTACAATACGTTTAATTTATCAAGAGGATTAAAACCTCTGGCCTGGAAGGCAAATAGCAACTGCGTAACTTCTAAGGTAAGCGGCCTGCTTCGAACTCACTGCTTCCTCTCTCCTGCTTGGCAAAAAGGCCACACTTAAATACTTGGCGTTCGCCAGACAACTTTGCATAAAATCCTTCACGCTTATAATTCTGGCCGGAAGTAGAAAATAAGAAGTGATAGTAAAGATTTAAAATAAAATAAACGTTAGTAAAACTTAAGATCCTTACAAACTCTTAAAATAACAACAAGTAAACTAAAATCACTGACTAACTGAATTGAGAGGTTTTCCTCCTTTTTATAAGATTTTTAAATCGCGCGCGAGAACTTTCTGGAACTTTCTCGAAATCAAAAAGAGATATTTATTAAATGTGAAATGCACGTGCTCTTATATTTTCAATTTTCCGGCTTAGCTTTCCTTTAATATTCATCACGTGTCGCACTGCGCGGGAAATAAAACCATTTAATTTACAATTCAACTAGCATAAGCTATTTAAATACCAAATCCGTAACACTGCCCCCTTCCCAAGGACTGCACGTCCCGGGCAGTACAACCCCTGGACCGAAAACCAAACTTACAACTGTGGCATAAATGCAATAATAAGCATTACATTACAATAATAAACCTGAACAATAAATGATATCAATCATATGAAATACTAAATACAAATCAATTACACATTTAGAAACAAAAAGGACCGTGGTGATTTACAATTATTTACATTATGTACTATGGCCATAGTAATGAGCTAACCTGTCGTAATGAACGACTTTAGGTTTAGAGTTCGAAGACTTATGGATCCGAACCACGACGTCATTCAGCCTGTACAGCCGACGTCATTCATCTTGTACGGACCATCCCAAAATGACTGTAATTTCGGACAAAGTCCTTTCCGTCGAGTCGGATTCCACAAGCACACCTTGTCTCCGTGGAATTGATGTTCAGTAGCTCTTGTGTCGTATCTGGTCTTCATCTTCTCCGTCGCCAAGTTGACTCGCTCGCGTGCAAAGTTGTGCATCACTTCAAACCGGGCCTGCGGATCTTGAATATATTCCTCAGACGATGAAGGAGCATCCGGAGGGCGACCAAACAATAGATCACAAGGCAGACGAAGGTCACGACCGAAGAGCATCTGTGATGGGGAATAGCCGGTAGTCTCGTGAACAGCACTGTGGCAAGCCAGTAAAAATAGCGATAATTTCTTGTCCCAGTCCTGCTGGTTTCTGGAAACCACTAATGAGAGGCTATTAAGGATGGTTCGATTGAACCTCTCTACCATGCCGTCCGACTGGGGATGTAACGGCATCGTTTGGGTTTTGTCACTGCCGAGTAGTTTGCAGAGTTCTTTGATAACTACGGAGGTAAAATTCCTTCCCTAATCGGAATGTAATTGAATAGGTACTCCGAACCTGGAAATCCAGTGCTGTGTTATCACCTCAGCTACTGTAACAGCCTCTTGATCAGGAATAGGATACGCTTCAGGCCTCTTGGTGAAGTAATCAATGACAAGGACTATGTATTTGTTGCCATCAGCAGTTCGTGGCAGAGGTCCCAAGATGTCAAAGGCGTTACGTTCAAACGGCGCCCCTACGTTGTAACGCTGCAGCTTGCCTTGGCTGCGTTTCCTCGGTCCTTTCCGACGTGCACAGGCATCGCAAGATCTGCACCACTTTTTCACGTCATCCTTTGCATTATTACAGTAAAAGCGCTCACGAACTCTCTGTAAGGTCTTCATTATTTCAAAGTGACCTCCTGTAGGGCTGTTATGTATTTCTTTAAGGCCATCAGGAATCCGGGATCTTGGAAGTATCAGTTGCCATTGGAACGTCTTCCCTTCATCCGATTCGAATTTCCGGTATAAGACGCAGTTTCAAATGTGAAGTGAATCCCAGAGTGCCCAGTATTGTTTTGTTGTAGGACTACAGATAGAAATGTCCTGCCAGGTAGGTTTTCTGTTTGATGACTCCATTAAATCAATTATGGGTTTAATGTCGCGGTCTTCCAGCTGGTCTTTCCTGACTTCATCATCACTCCATGGGTCTCGATCAGCCGATGTTGATGTTGTAATTTGTTTTGCGACCGGAGTCAGCAGCTCGTATTTCGCTTCCACCCTGGAACAATATCGGCAGCTTTCTGGGCAAGGTCGTCTAGACAGGCGTCGGCGTTCCCGTGTGATGATCCCTTACAATGACGGATAGTGATATCATATTCTTGGAGTCTCTGTATCCACCTGGCTATTTGACCCTCAGGATTCTCGAAATTTAAAAGCCAGGCCAATGAGTCATGGTCCGTGCGGAGGAGGAATTTTCTGCCGTACAGAGAATGATGGAAATGTTCTACAGCTTTGACTATGGCGAGCAACTCTTTCCTAGTGACACAGTAATTCCTCTCCGGTTTAGACAGGAACTTGCTCCAGTACGCCACTACACGTTCTTGGCCGTCTATTTCTTGGGGCAAAACAGCACCGACACTTAGCCCTAGGAAGCTTCTCAGCTGATGGACGTTTTCGGGACGTTTCTAGGATTTAACCGCTGATACCTTTTCAGGATCCGTGTGCACACCTTCTGCAGAGATGACATGTCCCAAGTAAATCACTTCATTTCGGAATAATGTGCATTTAGCGGGACTCAGCTTCAGATTGGCTTCTTTCAGTTCTAAGATTTCTTCTAAATGTTCTAAATGTTCTTCAAAACTCTTTCCGACGATGTCGTCCAGGTATATCAGGAAGGCTTCGTAGGAAAGCCTTTCAAAACAGTCTCCAAAAGACGTCCGAATGTTGCCGGCGCATTACACAGTCCAAACGGCATCACCTTGAATTGCCAAAGCCCTTGTCCCGTAGTAAATGCCGTCTTCTTTTCTTGGTCTTCAGGCTGTATTTCTAACTGCCAATACCCACTCTTTAAATCAAGTGTTGAGAACCACTTGCTTCCAGAAAGAGTGTCTAGAATGTCGTCAATTCTAGGAAGAGGGTAACTGTCTTTCTTCGTAACCTCATTCAACCGGCGATAGTCGACGCAAAATCTTGTTGAGCCGTCTGTCTTTCTGACTAGGACGATGGGAGATGCACATGGACTTGCTGAAGGCTCGATGACATCGCCTTCTTCCATATCCCTTGTGTTCGTACCTCTTCCTGTTTAGCAAACGGTAGACGTCTTGGATGTTGCTTGATCGGGGGATGATCGCCGGTATCGACTCTATGTTGTGTCAAACTAGTTCGACGCACGTCAGAAGACGAGCGGGAGAAAACAACTTGAAGATCTTTAATGACGCGATCGGCAGCATTCTTCTCTTCATCGCTTAATTGCGCATTCTGAAGTAACTCTGATGTAATCAGGAATAAATAGAAGGGCTAGCTCATTTCTTTGTTCGACTCCTCGCCGACGCGAGCCTAATGGGGGGACGTAACAGGCAATAATCTGACGTCACTGTCATGCCACATGTCCTGATTTCCCGCGTTTAAAAAGTAGTTTCATTGAGCTGCGAGACGATTTTCTAGAGGTTACATATCCCAAATTAATTTTAATAATATATATATCTGTTTTCTAATAATGTATATATTTAAAATAATTTATATATATGTAATTTTAGTCAGTTTTTATTTTAAATTATATATTGTAAAGTATCGTTTACGTAATATGGCTTTTTGCGCTGCAGTAACGTGCCGTAGCACTTACAGAAGTATGAAAGGATGAGATATTTTATTTCATGGGATTAAAGGATCCAAATAAGAGTTTGCTTTTGACGAAAGAATGGATACAAAAATGTCAAAGAGAAGATTATATTAATGTGAAGAGCGGGAAAATCTGCAGCGAACATTTTCTATGCAGTGTTTATGAAGATGATATGAAAAATCGCTTGTTTGGATAACCACAAAAAGAAACTGTTGAAATGGAATGCTGTGCCGAAAGTAAATTATGATGACAATAATAAATCGAAATTGATGATGACAATAATAAATAAAAATTTTAATGATTTTGAAATAAAACTCACAAATGAAAATGTAGATCATCAGATTTAAGGATAAACAAGAATGCATTGATAATTTGAAGAACAAAATAATATCCTTAGAAAATTGTATTAAAGTATTGAAATTTTAGAATGTTTGTTCAGCGACAAAGAAGGTGGACGACATCTAGACAGAAATTGGTATCAGAAATTAAAATCTCAAATAGCGAAATTTGGGGAGGGGGGGAAAGCACAAATCGGAGAATTTGGAAAAATGTCTAAAGCCTATTTTTATAAAGACGCAGATTAATGCATTACTGAAAAATCAGGTGGACTAGTGCAAATATTTCACGTTGCATTCTCATAAGAGCTCTGTCATCTTAAAGCTATGATTTTTGGAAAGAAAAAAAAATAAGAAAAAAATTGGAATATCTTTACCTAATATTATCAAATTAAAGAAATGGTGTTTATTTTATTTTTTAGCGTTTTCTAAATTTTAGTGTAGTCCAAGAATTTAAAGTAATGTTCTTACTCTGAAGAAGGAAAGAGGCGAATATTTGTATTCTGTAGAAAAAATATGCGCTCTCAGTTTCGACGAAATGCATATAGATTGAAAACTCTGCTATGACTCTAAACAGACTAAGTTGGTTCTTTTCAAAATGTGCAGTTTGTTTTAATCAGAGGTCTCATTTCCGGCTCTGCCTCAAATTACTGAAAGACCGCGTTTTAGATAGAGATAGAGGATTTGTTTTAGAAGATGTAACTGTTCTAAATTTTGATATTATTAAAGAGGTTTTAAATAGAGATTGAGAAGAAATCAAATTGTGTCACAAACTAAAACCAAATTATTTAATGGTCAAGGGAAACGAGAGACAAAATATGTCATATATGTTTAAACCTATGTCAATGTAAAGTTGTTTTTTGAGTAAATTTAAATAGCTGCTATTATAGTTATCTTAGAAGCAGTATAAAAATTCTCTCAGTTAGCATGCAAATAAAGAAATGATTAGAAATAAACGTGCATTAAATTAAAAAAAACCCTGCAAATAAAAATAAAAAACACACGGAAGTTTATGTTAAAAAAGTAGCACATTTTATCTATTATTTTAAAATTGAGTAAGCATTATTAAATTTTTTAATGGTTCAGTCTAAAATGCATAAAGCAGTAACATTGCCTCTTCCAAATTATAGCTATCTTTCACACACAGCTCATTTTAAACGCTGGTTCAAAAACGCTAATTTCCAAGCTGTGAATTATATTGGCGCGCTCAGTGTCATCATGGGTACGTCATCACTTCTCACTTTCTGCTTCAGGGGGAAAAGCTCTATGAGCTAGCCCTTCTCTTCTAAGTCCTGGATGTAATGCTTTTTGAAGACACGGATTCTTGGATGTTATTCTTTCTTTCAAAGCTGGTTACTGGAGTACATGAAGCAACTACTTCACGTTTATTAATAAATCTTGCCTTCTCAGTTACAATGGCGACTCTCACCGGAATAACCGTTTTCGATAGGTCGACGAGTGTCGAGGCTACTAGTACTCCTTTCGGGCTATTACAGCTATTGGGATATTTTATGATGCCGTAGCGGAAATTTCTATTTTCGGCTATGGATCCAGGAAGAAAAGACTCGGTTCTTGCGGGTATTGTGATATCGTCTTGAGCTATAATTTTGTGGATAGATTTAACTTCTTCATCATTAACTCCAAATAACGCTATGTCCTCAGATGTAGAATGCAATTCGTTATTTTTAAAGTCCAAGGAAAAATTGTATTTCCTTAGAAAGTCCAATCCGATTATGCAAGGATCTATAATATCTGCCACATATGCTGTATGACAGAAGGCGGCACTTCCAAACGTGATGTTAACATTTACTTTTCCGTCGATGTCGATCTTCTCACCGGACACAGTCTGGAGGGTAACGCAGGGCGGCGTCCAGATAAGTTTGTTACTCAGTTGTTAAGCCAAATCTTTTCGGATGATGGTAACGTTGGCTCTATCATCATATTGCAGGGAACTCCATTAATATGTCCTATTATGAAAAGTCCATTACTGCCGCCTCTCACTGCAGAAATCTGAAGCGCTTTAAACTGGGGCTTTTCATTATCTGGCAACCTCCGCCCCGCGAGATGGCCACTAATTAGTCTGCCTGCTGTTTGTTAGGAGCGGTCTTAACATCCGTACCTTGGGGTATTCTGCAGTTTCGTCGTATGTGTCCTTCAGCAACGCAGTTCCAGCACTTAACGGTCGGTTTCTTATCACTCAAGGCGATCAGTTGTCTAGTTAAATCGTCTAGATGAGTGGTAACTTGATCCCCTGGCTCCTGGATTTGAGCAGCTCTGACTGGGTGGCGGTCTCGACGAGTGGCTTGTGAGCTGCCTCGAATTTGGTGTACACTAAAACGCTTTTCAAATCTTTAACATCCGCCATTCGTAGAGCCTTCTGTATTTCGGGATCCCGGATGCCATCGATAAAGTACTGCAGGGACAGGATTTCCCTCGTTTCTCTCGGGCACTAAAAGGCGAGGTGGAACAACCTTTCAACATCGGTGGCGAGTTCCTGGAGTGATTTGGTGGGCTTCTGTTGACGGGATTTTAATTGAAGCCTGCTGTAGTCTTTTAAACATTTCTCACCAAAGCGCAGCTCCAACGCGCTGGATAGAGCTGCGAAGTCAAGTCTTTGGTTATCTGAAAGCGTCTGCAGGATATCCGCTGCGTCTGCTCTTAGAGAAGCGGCGAGATGACAGGCCTTAGTTTGGGAATCCCATCCATTCATATCCGAAACGATAGAAAATTGTGTCCTATACACTTGCCAGGAGGTCTTCCCATCATATGTAGATAGTTTCAGAGAGGGACGAGCAGGCATTGGTAAAAATTTAAAATCATCCGAATTGCTCCCTGCCGTCACTACGAATTTCTTTAAAGTATCCAGTTCTTTCGCAAAGGCTGAAACCCTATCATCAATTTGTTGTTCGACGGCACAAACGTTTTCTTCCATATGTTGTTTTACAGAAGAAACTCTTTCTTCTATTTCGTCTTTCACCGAAGAAAGTCTTTCTTCAATTTGATCTTTTACCGAAGAAACTTTTTCTTCAATTTGTCCAACTTTATTTTCAACTGCGTCAATTCTGCCTTCCATAACCTCGAATTTGTTTTCTATTACGCTAGTAATTTCTCTTTTTATTTCGTCATGACCTGCTTCAATCTTCTCTTGAACAGTCTTCATTTCTACTTTAAGGGATTCCTGGCCCAATTTTATCTGTTCTGTGCCGCATTCATTTCTTCCTTAACGGAGTTGACGGCCCCTTCCATCTTTTCTTCGAAAGCAGTAAATGCACTCATCATTTGCCTGAATTGATCTTCCATCGTTCTTGTAATTGGCATGCAGAATCCCACTTCTGACACCAAAAATTGTTGTGTGCGTACGAGTTCGTTTGAATTGAATGCACAAGTCCCATGAAAAATGGACAAAATTTTATTATTATCACAATAGAAATGCTTAAATTCCCTCAGATGTTCTTTCAGTATTACAATATCTCACAGCTTAAAAAAAAAAAAAAACAGCTAAAAGAAAGCTAATCCGCGAATTCGCTACAATCAACAAGAGCAGTTTTCTAAACAAACTCTTAAAACAACAACAATCTAACTAAAATCACTGACTACGAATTGAAATCGAAATCGAAAGAATGGTTAGGCGGCATTTAGTAGCCTCTGCTACTTTAATCGTCTCTGTTGGAGATATGCCCTAAGGCGTTGGGAAGAATTAAAAATTAAGGTGATTTACACCGCACCGACAAAGGTGAAGCAGGAACATGTGCTAATGCACGTGAGTTGGTCAAGTATACTTTGGAGAAGGTTCAAGCACCTGGCCGCCGTACAAGTTGTGATGTATCTTCACTAGTTGAAGAAAGATGATACGTCGAGGCCAGTCACGTGGGTGGTCACCCACCCAAGTACTGACGCCGAGCTCTGCTGCTGTAAACAGGGGAACCTGTGTGTTGAAAAAGTGAAAGAAATTGTAAACATAGTGAAATGCCCTCAAATGCTTCTAAGATGGTGATTACTCTTCACTTTCAGCAAATCTCATCAGTGTCATGGCTGCTTTGAACCCGGCAGTAAACTTCTCAGCCGTAGATTTTGCAGCGCGGATCTTCTCAACGTGCTCAACCATACTGTTCAGAAATTTTTTGATTTTAGGATCTTGGATCCAGTTTATGATATTCTTGTATTCTGTGGGTGGGTTTTCCAATTTTTTCTTTACTCTATCACTGTAGAGAGGTTTCATCTGGGTTTTACTGCTGTCTTCCTCTGTTTCGATGAATTTTGGAAAATCTGCCGGCGTAGGGATCTTAGCTGCTGGCTTCGCCTGCTGCTTCTTCGCTTCATATTGCTTCTTGTACACGGGGCAACTCCTGTAGGAACTTACATGCGGTAGTGAGCAGAAGATGCATTTAGGTTTTTCTTCTGGCTTTAGAGGGTTTCTTTACTTCTATGGTGTTGTCTACACTTGCAGTATCGCTCAGGATTTGAGCAAAGATGTTGCGAATGTCCATAGTCTTGACATCTATAGCATTGAATTACGCGTTTTTTCGGGGCAAACTTCTCGATCTTGACTTTAACACTTAATATATTGTTGAGCCCATGAATTGCACGTCCTTCCTTCGTTTTCTTCAGCTCCAACAGGAAAATCGGAAGTTTCTCGATAGCGTCTCCTCTTTGTCTAGAAAACTACTTGACTTTACTTATCGGAAATTTCCTTCTCTCCAGATCTGCCTGGATTATTTCTTCCTTCATCGTCGATGGGAGGCCCTTAAGAACAACCTTAATAGGTTTTTCGCTGAGTAACTGGAAAGTATGAAATGGTATATTTCTTTTCTGCAAAAGCAGAGTTGCTTTTCTGTAATCGTCTACTGACTTTAAATTAACATATAGTAGTTTCATTTTCATATCGGCTTCGAATTCTTCACTGCAGGTATTGATAAGGATTTCATGAATTTTAGGCCAATCCACTTCGCTTTGCTGGAAAACTATTGGGGGTGGAGTTTCCTCTTTTTCGGCTCCTCCTTCTTCTTCCATACCTTCTACTTAGCTGCTCAAATCGATTTTCCGTCGTAACTTCCATTGGAGCTTCGTTTTCTGATACTTTCGCGGTTTTCTTAGGAGAAATCCATTCTTGTTCCCTGCTGTCTGTTCCTCTTTCAGTTATCTGTCCTGGATAAAATTTTTTCGTGAATGTCTCTGCATCCATCTCACCCTTAGTTCTTTTATGAAAGTAATTGCAAATTACGTCAAATCCAAATTTCGCAATCTGGTCCCGGATTTCTTCTTCAGAACATGACTTGAATTTTGGGATGTCCTCATCATTTCCCATTGATAAATCTTCTGATGTCTGTTCATCAGTAGCTTCTCCATTCGGTGTTTGAATGTCTATTTTTTCCTTACGAGGTTTAACATCTTTCTTCTTACTTGGTTGTTCGCTTTCCGTATCTGACATAGTTTTCGCCTTTTTCGTTTTACTTTTCTTTTCTTTGGCCATAAGGGTGAAATCCTCTTTCTTCAATGGATAGGTCTCGTTGGTTTTGGACGAACGCTCGCTTCGGTAGTCCTTTTCATCAGAACTATCGAGTGGTGTCCTATAAAAGGACATTTTTGTTTTTCGGTTTCGCAAATCAAGGACTTATTTATAGACACACACATTTTTGACAACAGCGTACGTTTAGAACTCCCAGTAGACTAACTGAATTGAAATCGAAATCGAATGAATGGTTAGGCGGCATTTAGTAGCCTCTGCTACTTTAACCGTCTCTGTTGGAGATATGCCCTAAGGCGTTGGGAAGAATTAAAAATTAAGGTGATTTACACCACACCGACAAAGGTGAAGCAGGGACATGTGCTAATGCACGTGAGTTGGTCAAGCAGACTTTGGAGAAGGAGCATCTGGCCGCCGTATAAGCTCTGATGTATCTTCACTAGTTGAAGAAAGATGATACGTCGAGGCCAGTCACGTGGGTAGTCACCCACCCAAGTACTGACCCCGAGCTCTGCTGCTGTAAACAGGGAAACCTGTGTGTTGAAAAAGTGAAAGAAATCGTAAACATAGTGAAATTCCCTCACATGCTTCTAAGCTGGTGATTACTCTTCACTTTCAGCAAATCTCATCAGTGTCATGGCTGCTTTGAACCCGGCAGTAAACTTCTCGGCCGTGGTTTTTGCAGCGCGGATCTTCTCAACGCTAACAGAATTGAGAGGTTTTCCTCCTTTTTATAAGATTTTTAAATCGCGCGCGAGAACTTTCTGGAACTTTCTCGAAATCAAAAAGAGATATTTATTAAATGTTAAATGCACGCGCTCTTGTATTTTCAATTTTCCGGCTTAGCTTTCCTTTAATATTCTTCACGTGTTGCACTGCGCAGGAAATAAAACAATTTAATTTACAATTCAACTAACATAAGCTATTTAAATACCAAATCCGTAACAATATGGGTGTCCCGTTCGGACAGGGGGAAAAAAACCCCTTTCCCCCCTCAATGACAGCAAAAAGAAAAAAAGTAAAGCGTTACAGAGGGGAATAAGGAGAATTCTAGAAACAGTCAACAATATAGAACGAAATTTTAACGGAAAAATGTTGCTTCGAAAATAAAGGGGAAAGAGTCCCAAGATTTTCTGATATTGGTGCACTGTCGATATAATTCTAGCCATCAGGTTAAAATTTCCCCGAGTACAATCCGATAACAAGATCAGAATAAACACAAGGACTCATCTATATAAGTGACAACAGTGGTCTCCCGCATTTGGTTATATCGTTCAAAACATTTATAGGAGTGTGACGTCGTGGATGCTTCAGTATCAACACTGGTAGTGGTGATCCATTACTTTTATTCACACAACACAACGCAGATACAACATTTAATTAATACATTTAGAAAACTATAGTAGATATCCGAGTTGGTGACACGATCAGAGACGTTAACGAAGATGGCACTCGTCATCACTGGACGAACAAAGTCTCCACACCTCAGCTCGCTGGCGGAGCTTCCCGAACTCCTCTCTGACAGGCGTCTGACCAGAAATCTCATCTCTTTACGCATGCGTAATTCTCAGTTAAGTCGTTGCCATTCACAGTTCTTTAAAATATGAATTAAAAATGAATTATAGTCCTCGTAGTGTGATCTCTAGTCGAGAGCATCATAGATCTTTCTAGTAGAGAGTTCAGGAGAGTTCTTTACAGGCTCCTTCCGCCTCCAGATTTTGTTTTCCTCGGACACAGAGGAAACAAAACTAACTTTTTTTTAAGTTTCTACAGGATAAAATACAAGTTCAGGCTGGCGTTCGCTACACACAAACACCTTCCGCCTCCAGGTTTTGTTTCTCCGGACACAGGAGAAGTAAACCTTCACAGTTTATGGTTTCAATACCGATTATTCAACATTTTACCAGTTAATTTTAAACCACACTGTTACAAAGGCTCTCCACTCTCATAACCAGGCCATCATAAAAAAAAACACATATAAAAATACACATACAATATATGAAAAACCAAAACAAAAATTTTTGTCTTTAAGACTAAAGCTAACAATTTACTATATAGTATTAATTTTTTTGAAAAAATACAATATACATAATCAAATAACAAGACAACTTAAAAGAAATGATAACTAGTCTGTTTAACTGGCATGTACAGAGTTTCTACTTAAGCAGTCTATATTTAAGTTGTCACTTCCCTTTTTATGATGTATCGTAAAATTATAAGATTGTAAGGCTAAGGCCCAGCGTAACAATCGGCCATTTCTACCTGCATTATTTTTTAGCCATACTAGGGGATTATGGTCCGTTTGAATTGAAAATTTAGTCTGCTCATCTATATACCCTTTCAATTATTTTATTCCATATAGAATTGCAGCACACTCTTTTTCAGTGGTGGAATACTTCCGCTCACTATCAGTAAATTTTTTTACTGAGATACAATATGGGATGTTCTTTTCCTTTATCATCCTTCTGGGCTAAAACAACACCATATCCTTGATCTGATGCGTCTGTCTGTAGTATAAATGGTTTAGAAAAATCGGGTGCATGTAGCACAAGCCTACTAGATAGCTTTTCTTTTAACGATTTGAATGACTCATTACATTCATCATTCCAAACAATTTTACCCCTTTTGTTATTCCCTTTTAACAAATCTGTCAAAGGTGCGGCTATAGCAGAAAACATAGGTATATATTGTCTGTAGTATCCAACTAACCCTAAGAAAGCTCTAATCTCAGTTTTAGTTGTGGGAACAGGAAAATTTTGAACCGCTTCGATTTTTAGTTCTGCTGGAGAACGTTTCCCTCGACCTATTATGTGACCGAGATATTGCACTTCTTGTGCAAACTTGCACTTAGAGGGTTTAATAGTTAAATTGGCTTTTCTTATTCTTTCTAAAATTTCATGTAAATGTAAATGTTTCTCCCACGTTTCAGAAAAAATAGCAATATCACCTAAATAAGGGGTAGCATATTTCTCACATCCGCACAATATTTCGCTCATCATTTTACTAAAATAATAAGGAGCATTTTAAGCCCAAATGGCATGCCCAAAGGCCTATATACGCCAAAATTTGTAGCAAATGCAGCAATTTTCTGCGCTCTAGGGGTCAGCGGAATTTGCCAATAACCTTTAGTTAAGTCTATCAAGGTGATAAATTTGGCTGCTGCAACAGTTTCAACACGTTGCTCTATATTGGGGATCGGATAGAACTCAGTACGCGTTATTTCGTTTAACTTTCTGTAATCAATACACGGCCTAGGATCCCTACCTGGTGCTTCAACAAGGATCATCGGTGAAGTATACTCAGAGGGTCCTGGTTCAATAATCTTGTATTTTAACATTTTTTCAATCTCGACTTTAAGAATTTCGTTCTGTCGATTTGTCATTCTATAAGGCTTATGCTGTACGCGTTTGTCACTGATTAGTTCGATATCATGTTCGACTAAATTTGTTTTCCCTGGAATATTCGAAAATATAGCAGAAAACTTTACCAACAACTTTCCCAACTGCAGGATTTGTTCATCATTAACCCCTTCGTGCCGACTGTCACGTACACGTGCCAGCAACGAACGCACTTATCTACCGGCCAACACGCAGGCGTGCCAGAGCAATGTTGTGTTTTCTACCGAATGTCACGTATTTGTGTCAGTACCTTGGAACGTTTTTCAAACTATAATTTCTGTCACAAGATGGCACTGTATGCCCATATGGTTTCAGATACATGTACATTAGAGCTTCTACTCGAAATGAGAGAAGCATGACTCACATACAAGTGTTTTTGATTATATAAACAAACGGGGAACTAAATGTTTCCGAATGGCGTGATTTATGACGTCTCTTTAAATCGCACTTTATTCGCACGTGGTAGTTGTTTATTGTAAGTAGAAGTTTTATATGCGCTAAAGAGTTGAGTATTTCGGTTTACAGTTCAGTTTTTAGAAAATAATTAGATCTTGTTAGACGTGAATTCTTTCTGTTTTTACCGTTTCAATGTCGAAGCGTCGAAAATGTTTAACAGAGCATGAAATAGCAGAAGTGATGCAAAATATTTCAGATATTGATTCTGAAATTCTGATATTGATTCTGAAAGATTAACTGAAAGACATTTTCCAAAACTTTGTTCAGAATAGACTGATAAGAAAATGAGACGACGATGCTTCGTTTGTTCACA
The DNA here is from genome assembly GCF_044657685.1 of Stegodyphus dumicola. Taxonomy (NCBI): domain Eukaryota; kingdom Metazoa; phylum Arthropoda; class Arachnida; order Araneae; family Eresidae; genus Stegodyphus; species Stegodyphus dumicola. Next base: position 78,669,764 of record NC_140775.1, read on the forward strand.
TTCCCGGAAAAATCCTCCAAAACGGCAACTGAGTTATTACGAGTTCAAGGAATGTAACGCAGGACTGTGTGTGGATCCCTGTTTTCAAATTTTTCATACGAAAAGAGAATTTTAAGTAATATATTTAGTTTTCAGATGTATAATGTTAAAAGTCATAAAATGGTGAGTAATTAAAATAAAATGTGTAAAATATGCACTTAGACAAGAAATAAGGTAATTAAAATATATATATAAAAATATCTATAAAGCATAAGCCGTTTAAATACTCTATAGAGCATTATTAAACAATGCGTTGATACTTCGGAAATTTCATGGATTTAGGCTTAGTAGCAAAAAAGCTTCCGGCCCTGGAGAGACGCTCGCGGAAGACACTGCCGGCCTCCGCGATAAGCGCGCGTTTTTGCTACCCGGCTCGAAGGGGTTAAACCTTTCTTTAAGATTATCTTTTGCTATTATTTCATTAAAATCAAACACATTGGGGTCAGTTAACATATAAGGAAAATCCTCCTCTAATTCCGAGGGTTCAACTATCTCCTCGTTGTCAAGGAGCACTATATTCAAAAGTTCAGGTCTCTTATGATAAGGTTTTAACATATTGATGTGATACACTTTATTCCCTTCTTGATTCCCTTCAAAACTAACCACATAGTATGTTTCTGATAATCTTTTCTCTATTTTCCCCGGCCCTTTCCATTGAGGTGCGAGTTTATGGGGTTGATTCACTGCTAATACTAATACGGAATCTCCTGGCTGGAATTCCCTTTTCACGGCATTTTTGTCATACCATTTCTTCCTTTTATCTCTCACCTCTTCCATTTTCTCTGTAGATAATTCTCTATTTTTCTTTAACCTATTGATTAATTCGAAAACATATTCTATTACGGTATCTTCTTTTTCCTGAGGATCTAACCATTTCTTATACAATAATGCGACAGGTTTTCTGAGGTTGGTCCCGTACACTAATTCAGCTGGACTAAATCCTGTACTATCATGCGTTACTGTCCGCAGAGCAAAGAGAGCGGCAGGTACATGTATTTCCCAATTTGGGGCAGCTTCAGTACACAATACCTTTAAGACCCTTTTTATTGACCTATGGAACCGTTCCACAGGACTGCTCTGGGGGTGGTAAACCGAACTTCTGGATATACCAAACCTCTTCAAAAATTCAACGGTTAAGCGACTCATAAAAGATTTCCCTTGATCAGTTTGAATCTCCCTTGGAAAGCCCATCCGACTAAATACCTGCAAGCGTGCACTTACAACAGATTTCGACGTTATATTCGGTACCGAGATGGCGTCAGGATATTTAGATGCTAAGCACATAACTGTAATAAGATATTTATTACCTTCAGTAGATGTAGGCATAGGCCCGCAAGCATCTACATTAACCTTACTAAAGACTTCAGAAATCACGAGTACTATTACCAACGATGCTTTCTTTTTGTCACTTGCTTTTCCTACACGTTGACAGGAGTCGCATGTTTTAACGAATTCCTCAATGTCTTTATAACAATTTGGCCAGAAAAAATGTCTTAGTAACCGGTCTTTTGTTTTCAAAACTCCTAAGTGACCTGAAGTTCCTTCATGACAAATTGCTTTAATTTGCTCTCTAAGGTTTTCTGGAACAACAATTAAATGTTCTTCTCCTCCTAACTTATTTACCTTCTTTTTTACTAAAACCCCATTTTTAATCCCATAACTTGTTTTACTTCCGCTTTTTACTAGTTCTAATAAAGGGGCAAGTTCTTTACTTTTTTGTTGTTCATCAATAAAAGTACTTGAGTCAATTTGAATTGCAGGACTTGTGGGGACACAAAGGTCGACAGGAGGCAATATCTCTCCGTTTTCTGAACTCTCATGAACATCGTCCTCCTCTTCCAATTCTAAATCATTCTGCTCAGAATTTTGATTCGTCTCACATAAATTTTACGATTCCTTAAATTGTCGTGCTTGAGATCGAGTAACGACCGCATTAACATTACCGACATACGACGAATAATTTTTCTCAGTTCCTCTGAGAAGAGCCGCTGTCTGGTTGCCTAATATATATCGTCCTTGGCCTAAGTGGTCTCCTATAACAGCTGCTTTGGTAGTTACTGTACCCAAATCGCATTCAATATCTACTTCAGCAACAGGTAAACAAGTCATATGATCATCCAACAAATGTCGAACCCACACATGTTCCCCCTTCATTTTATCTCTGTCTACATATTTCTGACAAATAATATCTACCGTTGCTCCCGTATCTCTTAGAATAGGTACTTCAAAACCATTTACTCTTCCATTTAATGTATAGGGATCTAACAGATTCTTCTCTGATCTCCCGGTTATCCGATACAAATCTGCCTTTTTAGTTTTAAAATTAGGGCACTGAGAACGTAAATGGTCGAAAGATCCACATTCATAGCACTGGAGTCTTTTTCTCCTATCAAAATTCGAGTCCGATTTTTTTCCAACATTTCGTGCATCATCATCTTTTTTAAATTGTGTGCCTTGAGGGTTTTTTCTATTTTTGAAAACGTTGCCAGTGGACTGAAAAACACCCATTTGTCTACCTGATGTTTTCGTTTTCAGTTCACCCAATTTCGTTTTCCCAACCATCGTCTTTTTCGCATCTTCAACCCACCAACTGTTTTGGTGAAGTGATCGTGGCCCATTCATCTATAAAATGTTCCTTAAATTCATTAGGCGTGCGCCTTTTAATCTGATCTACCAACATTAAATCCTTGAGTTGCTCAAATGTTTCGATTTTTAATCCCTTAAGCCACCCATCTAAAAATGTCTTAATTTCGTGATAAAAATCGTACCACGTAGAATCCGGATTTTTTTAGTCTTAACAAGAAGTTGCCGAAACTTCACCGCACTTAACTTAAATCTTTTAAGTAGTAATTCTTTAATATGTTGGTAATCTCTAGCCTGTTCTTCAGGCTCCCTAGCAATTATATTATTCACCTCAACCGGAAGGACACCAATGAGATATGACACCCATTGATCCGTGGGCAATTTTAAAACTTTAGCTTGCCTCTCAAAAAGTTCTAAGAATAAACTGATATCATCAGTTTTTAAATTAAACTTGGGCATAAGTTTCTGAAAATTCTGATTAAATACCGTTTCACCTCCAGGTTTAGCAGATTCAGTGTTCTGTTTTGCTTTAAGGCATTCTAGTTCTAACTGTTGCTTTTCAATTTCTTTATTTTGTTGTAGTATCTGAAATTTCCTCTCCCTAGCTTCCTGTCCTAACTGTAATTCTTTCGCTCTTGTTTGCTTCTCTAAGTTTTCCTTTTCTATCCTATCAGTCATAATACTTTCTAACAAATTTTTAACAAATTCTTCCTCATAATTTTTACTATTCGTTATTAATTGTTTTAAATCTATCACTTTCATATCTTCTAAAGCTATTTCCCCAAGTTCTTAAGCGACAAGGAATAGATCCCTTTTCTTAGCTTTCCCCAGAAATGCCATTTTCACAAAAGTAATTTTTCAAACAATAAGAACTCAAATAGTTATTCATAAATAATAAACATAAAAATATATCAGAGATATAAAAAACACTTTCTTCTTTCTTACAAAATTAGGCAAATAAAAATAAAAGGTTAATAAAAGCATTATCATTTTGAATTTATTTCCATTAAAACACAAAACGAATAAACATCCTTACTGAATATTTCGTATAAAAAAATAATAACAAATTCTTTTCATTTAGTACATCCAAACAGAAAAAAACCAGAGTGGCGCCAATAAATATAAACACCTTTAGTTAACTATCGTTTTCATGACAGCTACTTCCGTTGGCAACCACATGGCCAACGCAAATACTACGTAAATCGATAGGCGCAGCAGGTTTAAATCAGAACACTATTAGAACATTTCTTTACTGCTCAAAGTTTTAATTTTTATACAATGAAATGATAAAAATTTAACATTCTACTTATCAGAAAATACACATCCTATTAAAATACAGCACTGGTGTGCTTTCATGAGAAAACAAAAGTAACAAGTTTTTAATATATTCAACAACTTATTTCTTTCACAAGAATTTAACATAAATTTTCTTCTAATTACTTAGAAATGAAAATTGCAATATTGCACTGATGTGCTTTCACATATACACAAAATAAATAGTTCAGATTCTATCACACCAATTTATAACGAAACGTTAAACATAAATACACTGATGTGCTGTTTATTTACGGGAATGGATTTTTGCCATTATCATACAAAAGAAAAATATCTCGTTAGATATATAAATGCAACACTTTGATTGTTTTAAAATACTTATGCACTGACGTGCTATAAAATGCACTGATGTGCTATGTGTTAATGGGAAAATGTTTTCCCGAATATACCACAAAAGGAAAATATCTTGTTAGATATATACTGTCTGTCTACGGTAAGAACAGCTCCCGCCACGGTGTCTGGCGAGTGGCGCTCACTATAGCAACAGGGCTAGTATATTTCAAATAGGGACGAACCAAGGGTTGCTTTATTGTTATTTTGTTTTTGGCGACTGTTGGCTTAAGGGAAATTTATCATTCGTCTTCTCGGCTTCATTCCAGCTGCACGCATCTTTTCTTAAGCCTTGTATTATTACTATTAGCTATTTTTATTCTCGTTGTTATATCTTTTGTGCTAGCATTTGCTCAAATTCGCTTCTATTTAGCTTGATTTTCGTAGTGCTTTGTTAATCGCCAATTTTTTAAAATGCCCTTCCAGTTTAAGAAAGGTCAACCTTTAAAGTCTCAGTCACGTCAAATCGTGTATAATGTCGCAGAATTTTACGCTTCTGAAGCTTCGGCGAACTCTTTAGTAGTTCCTCTTCCTTAAGTTTTGAAGAGCGAAGTATCAACAATGGGTGAAAATAAACTTCTGAATACACTTGGAAAGAAATGTAAAAGCCCTGCTAATCATAAGTGTGAAATTGACGATTTTGACAAATGCGTTCTATGGCAGACAATACAAGACTTTTACATCAAAGAAAAGAAAGTGCCATTTGTGCAGAAATTACTGCCTGTCTTGAGGCAAAAAATAGACTTCCCGTGGCAAAAAGACTCTTTGTGCAAAGTTTTGTGTTCAATGAATTTTCGTTGGAATGCGTAGGAAAAAAAAAAAAAATTCTTATCGAAAGACCTCACATTGTATTTTGGAGGAACAATTATTTACGCGAAATGAGAAAACTCAGAGCAAGTGAACGCCACATCGTTTACATCGATGAAACATGGATTGACAGCAATTTAGCTTTTAAGAAATGTTGTCAACATGATACGGTTTTGGGCGCACAGCCAGTTTCCCTTAGCAAGTCCTCCATGAAGGCATCCCTTCTCTTAGGCATTTAGCCCTGGGGGCTTTCCGTAATCATATAAACCAACCCAAACCACTGGTAGTTAAGGAAAAAGCAGTTTTGATTTTAATTCACCTTCGCTTCCTTCCGCCATTAAATTAACCAGCTTTTGGGTTAGTTTAAAGGTATGGGAAAAGAAGAAATGTTCGCAAAAAGTATTTATTGAGAGCATGGGTACGTAAAAAAACGCTTTTACTTTCAAGATGATTCCATATACATTTAATGATGAAATTTTTAGTCATTATTAAAGCACAAGCAATAAATTAACAGAAAATTTTGAAATAAAAACATAGCAGAACGTCATTTAAAGACTGAAGAAATTGCTTTGAATGTTCACGGTAGATCAGCTAGAGGGGAGAACTATAAAAATTAAATTTATTTTATATTTATGAAGTGCGTCTATACTATATTACAGAGAATGGTGCAATCAAGTAGATTTCTAAGATGTCATCTATGATTTTGCAAGCAAACAAATAAACAAAAAAGAAGCAAAATAATAGCATGATTTTTTTAAATGTCAAAATTAAAATTTTTCTTCAAAAATAAACACGGATTTTTAAATTTATTTCCCTACAAATTTATTTTTACTCATTGTACATCTAGAGGGATGGCAAATTCAGCGACTTACCTCACACGGCAAAATCAAAGACCGTTTCTTGACTGCAAAAGCTTTATCTACGCCATCGAATTTTCATTTTCGGAAATTGGATGTCGGGGTCGACGCAAAGGGTCAATGATAATTTTACTTGAAACTAAAACAAAATGTGAATATCGCCAAATCATTTTTAAATGCGCCAAGGTGGCAAACTCAGAAGTGAGTCTTCAAGACACCCCTATGAAAAATGGGTTAGGGCTCGTTTCTACGGCAACAGACAGCTGCAGACAAACTGGCGAGAGCTGTTCTTACCATAGACAGACAGTAAACCAAACACATTGCTTAAACTCGTATGCACTGAAGCCAGTTTCCCTTAGAAAGTCCTCCACGAAAGGCATCCCTCCCTTTAGGCAGATAGCCCTCGAGGCTTTGCCATAATCACACACACACACACACACACGTATGCACTGATGTGCTACTTCTGCTTTGGGAATTACTTTCTCGAATAAGTAATAAATAATTACATTATACACTTCAGGCATGGAAATGAATATTGTGGAGAACACATACCTGGTCTCTTGTCACACAGATCTCGGTGGAACCTCCAATTTTTATTTCTTTCGTCTGCGACGTCGTGGATGCTTCAGTATCAACACTGGTAGTGGTGATCCATTACTTTTATTCACACAACATAACGCAGATACAACATTTAATTAATACATTTAGAAAACTATAGTAGATATCCGAGTTGGTGACACGATCAGAGACGTTAACGAAGATGGCACTCGTCATCACTGGACGAACAAAGTCTCCACACCTCAGCTCGCTGGCGGAGCTTCCCGAACTCCTGTCTGACAGGCGTCTGACCAGAAATCTCATCTCTTTACGCATGCGTAATTCTCAGTTAAGTCGTTGCCATTCACAGTTCTTTAAAATATGAATTAAAAATGAGTTATAGTCCTCGTAGTGTGATCTCTAGTCGAGAGCATCTTAGATCTTTCTAGTAGAGAGTTCAGGAGCGTTCTTTACAGGAGTTCTGCAATATGAAGTCACTAGCATGGCAAGTGCATGACCAGGGGTATCCCTTTTAAGCATCTCCCAAACAAACAATTAATCTGCTGTCATAAATTCATTGCTTTTACTGGAAAATAAGCCTTTGGACATATGTGGGGTAGGACCTTTCTTCGTTAAAAGTCTCAACCTCTGTCCAAGGTTTATATCCGAGGGAAAGGCAGGCTTGCATTCAGAAGTTAGAATTGATTTTCAAGGCATATTTATTATTAAAATAAAATTTATGTGCTGAAATTGTGACTATATTACAGAAAAGAAGTGCCGGAGCCCTTTTATTTAGAGCTCTCTATCCGCTCCGGCTAAAATTGTGATTTATCTCAAAAACTGAGAAGTAATTATGCCGGGTTCCTCGCAATTTCCACCAGTGGAGCCCAGCTCAGGGCTCTGGGACAGTTTAAGTTCTACCCTTCTGGAGGCCTTTTCAGAGGATTCGAAACACATTAAATATATATATATATATATATATATATATATTTGTTGCAATGTGGGTTTTTTAAAACCAGGACTGTTGCTAGACTTTGCCCGCCGGTGCCTTAACTTCCAAAATTTTGTCACCCAAAGTGCGGCTACAATGGTTACATTCCTCTGCTCATAGTAGTAAGACCCAAACTACAATGACTCAATCGTGTAACTTAAATGAATTAAAAGGACTTTATATATATATGAGAACATCTTTTTGACAACCCATGGAAGACAAACACCAAATTAAGCAGATTCTTAAAACGTTTAGGCTTATATTATTACTAGCGGAGTACCTGATGCCGTTAAGTTAGATTGAGAGAAATGTATTATTTTACTCATGACATCATTTGAAAATTCATGTAATAACATATACATGTCATATGGAATATGATGCGTCATTGTAATGCATAAAAAATGCCAAAGAAACAAAGTAATATTCAATACATTTATCACACCTGACTACATAAGGATAGAATTATATGGTATATATACCCATATGACATATGGAATTGCCACTTGGGTCAGCAAAAATAAAAACAAATACATCATTATTTTCATCAAAATGAATTATTTTGAGCGATAGGGAACCCACATAAAAATTTCGATAGTAAAATAAACTAATTCTCTCTCAATTTATCTGCAACAATAGCATGCAGCCAATGTTGCTGATATATCACTGTTACCACTCAGAAAAATTAGGGCGAAAATTAGCGTTTTAGAATTTTTAATCACTATACCTGATTTTAGCTATTTGGGAGGAGGGAATGGACGTCGACCTTTTCCAGGAACTAGAAAAGAATTGTAGAAAGTTTGGTGACGATAGCTGTAGTAGTGAGAGAGTTGTTAGCGAACAAACAAACACACAGACTTTCTTCTTTATGTATATAGATAAATTTGCATGAACTAGCAGATGGAATTAAAGTATTATTTCACTTGTCTTTAATAGGCTAAAGTAATATGCGTAAGAAAAACATGCAAATATCAAATTTATGAAACTAAAAAATAAACCTAAGAGATTGACGCTGAATTTACAGAAAAATATTTGTATACTTTGAAAAGAAGCATATTGGGAGACGGCACCTTCTCCAAAGAGTAAAAACTAATCTGCTTCTCTAAGGTAAAAGCAGAATATGTTTGCTCCATAAAGAAGACAGATCTCATGTCTTTTTCAAAATTCAAAATGTTTCTATTAAAAGACATAAATCTAAGTTGGTTTATATCTAAATTTAAATAAGACTAATGTTAATTTGGATCCAATAATAGCAAAAGTTAAAAATGGTGGAACACTGTTAGTTTGTCCTGCATTTTTTTTCTGACTATCGGAAGGGGTAGTTAAATGAGATTTCTGTCGTATGTAGCATATATATAAGACATTTACCTCTCACAAAACTCTCAGCAGAGGCATGCTTCTGTAGGCATGTCGCAAGTGTCTCAGTGGTTAAGATCGCCGAATGCAGGTTCAAATCCATGTGAATCAGCTGGATGTATTGGTTGGTTTCCGCAGTTTTGCCCATGTGTAACATGAATACGAGCAGGTTCTTAAAAAGTCCTCTACGAAAGCATCCTTTCCTCATGCATATAGCCTTCGTATCCTTTGCCATATTCGAAAAACCTTACTGCCTGTATGCACACAGCCTCTGAGCACTTTAGAAGTTAAATACATAGCCTTATGGCATTTCATTTTCTTCTTCTTCACTGACTCGATAGCCCATAATGGGGCCTGTCCTTCTTTAGAATTTCATTTCACTCTTGGCCTTAAATCTTCTAATTAATTACCTTTAACTTAAGCAAATCTCTCTCCAGTCACATAATCTAGCCATCTGAATTTTGGTCTCCCCTTCTTTGGAGTGTCTATTGGCTTGTACCTGAATAGTTTTTGGTAGTTTTATTTCCAGGCATTATGATTACGTGACCAACCTATCTTTATCTTTGAGTGCTGATAAAATTTATGACTCCCGTGAGTCCTATAGAATTCTGCGTTGATTCTTCTCCAGATGCCATTCAATTTGAATACCTGCAACAATGATTCTTAAAATCTTTCTCTCAAAGACTGCAAGTATTTCTTTATCCTTTTCAGTCTGTGACTAGGTTCCAGTTCTGTACGTTAAAAGAGGTCTATTTAAACATTTGCAAATTGTCAGTTTGGTTGTTCTTTTGATAAAGTTCAATTTTATATACTTATTAAACATTTCATTTTCTGATGATAGTCAGAATTTGGATCAGTAATATTCTGCAAGTAAGTTTCATAATTTAAAACTTATACATATAGTATGAATTATCATATCATATAATATAAGCCAGAGTTACTCAAACTTTAAAAAAGTGGGGACCACTTTTATAAATTAAAGTTATCTGCAGACCACCTTACTCTTGCCCCCTCTGAAAGTAAATTTTTTAGTATAAGGTTACTAACAGTATGTTTATATTTAAAAAATATACTAAATTAAAATTCATTTAATTTTATACTGGTACTAAATCAATTGGAGAAAAGTTATATTGGTTTCCAATAATATAAAGCTATGAGTTTGGATAAATTTGATCTTATTAACTAAAAATTAGATGAATGATATATATCTCATTAAATAAAAGATAATATATATCTTATTAACTAAAAATTAAACTCAAATACTAATTTTAATGACATGGACGAGCCTTCAAATTCTTACATAGCTATTCTGTGTTTGGATGTATGCTGGTAAGCTTCAGTACGAGATCCGCATATACATCAAGTCGGTTTTGGCATTAAAAAGTAACTACTCATACAGAGATTTCTCTAAATAATGAGATAAATCTGCAGTTCTATCTTTTGATATTTGTTTGTTAGAAAATTAGTCACGCTGCCGAGCGCAACATAAATGAGTAGTTAATAGAAAGGAAAAGAAAATTATGCTTTTTTTTTTTTTTTTTTTAAGATTATCTATCTGAAATAACTCATGGTACAAGACTAAGATACAACAACACACCCAACAAATATTAATTTAGAAGTTAAACAACAAAAATCAGCATTATATTTTCAAATTTTCACAGTGAAATTTGTGAAAATATAATGCTGATTTTTGTTGTTTGACTTCTAAATTAACTCATGGTACGTTCTACCTTTAGCTGCTTTGAAGAAGTACTACGAGATAATTGAAGCATTCTCAGCTTTGGAAATATTAAAATGCTTTGTTTAATACATTAATGTATTTTTTAAAATTATGTTTGTTTGTGACATTAGAATCAGCACCATGCTTTTTCCCACCCAGCGTTAATTCTGCTGCCCGACGGGGCAATATGGGTTGCACTGACTCTGGTCCAGAGGAACACATGAGTTACTCCTGTTATTTGTTGAAATTTTTTCTTTCCCCAAATACTGGCAGGTTGCTCTACTACAGTAAGAACAGTTAGAAAAATTAAAAGTAATATTGGATCATCTGAAAACTTCTATTTTTTTTTCAGATCGCAATATACTTTCTTCTAATTATTTTGTTACTGCTGATAAGGAGTGACCTTGATCAAAGCAGATGTATAAAAACAGTCTTTTCTGTGCATGTTACATAATTCTACCAGATGCTGTGACATTTTTTTTTTTTTTTTTTTTTTTTTTTTTTTTTTTTGGTGCAGCATTAGGAAAGAATTTAAAAGTTCATTTTTGTTATATTATGCTCTTTTATTTTAAAAAAGGAAAAAATGCTAGTCACGATTGCTCATACAGTTTGTGCTGCATATAGACAAAGCATTGTTTTTCATGACACAGGTCAAAACTGATCTTTTAAGTTCAGCCTCGATAATAACCTGCTCCGGATGACTATGCTCTGTAAGAAAGATCTATTAAAAGAAGCTATTGTGAAAATCCATGTCTATAGTTTCTGAACTATCAAAGAGATTAAATATTCTAAAAAATAAAGTATATAATAATTTTAATGAAACTATGTATGTAGGCCAAGGGCAAATTCTAGACTTTTTGCTGCCTGATTCCTTCCTAAGTTCTAAAAATTTTGTGTTCCCTAAATTCTGTTGCCTGGTGCAGCCCTGCACCAGTTGCACATGTTCTAAGAGTTTCAGCATGCTATTCTTTGCTGAAAGGAAATAAACAAGCTCCCTTTTCATTACTGGGTATGAGAAGTAGATACTATACAATAACATTACAAGATCATAGGATCAAATTTTTGCCAAAACCTAAAAGAACCTTCTTTAGTAACAATCAAGAAGGGGTCTGCATCCCCAAAAGTAATGTTTTGTATATATAATGGGATTACAAAGGAACTGTAAATTGCTGCCATCAAATCAGACAATAAATCTGGAAAAATACTGTTCTCAAGTGTCACTTTTGAAAGCAGAAATCAGAGCTGACAAAACACTGAGGTGTTGTGTCCCGTCATGACCATGCTCAGCCCCACATTTCGACGAATGTTACAGAAAAACTATTTGTCTAACATTATGGTTGAGATTTTTTATATCGGTCTCCGTACTTATCAGTTCTTGTCCTCTGGTTATCTATCTCTTTGGTCACTTCAAAATTCTCTGAATGGCCTTGAGTTTACTTCTTCAGACTATCAAACAATACTTTATAACAAATAAACCTAATGACTTTTTTTGAAAAGTAATTTTCCACCTGCTAGAGAGATGGCAATGTCATGGAATAAAATCGTGCTTATGTCATTCAATAAAATTTCCTTATTTCTTCTTCTTCTTCTTTTTTTTTTTTTTTTTTTACACTGTTTCATTTGTATTTCGCATTAAAATCCAGAAAATTTTTTGGATGACCCAACAGATTGCGGTATTTAAATATTTTTACTTAAATACATATGCGAGTGATATACCATATTTCACAGGCAATCTCAAATTGTAGGATTTATAAGATTAATTAACATATAAGAGTTCCTTTCTTAAATGTTACAAAAATACATTAAAAAGATAAAATTTCCTTTTTTAATTTGTACTGGGGGGGGGGAAGATTGGAAAATTATTTATGACTACACCTATTAAGAATTTAAATATATTTTCTGCTATAAGTTAATATAATTTTAAAATAAAAATTAAACTCTCTTATAAATGACAATAAAATAAATGATGAGGACTTGAAGATGAGAAATGCACATTTTTCTCTTTAAGTAAATGATAATAATCCGATATGTATTTCATTGGCAGCTCAACAATATGCCAAAGAATCAAAGACATACCATACATATTATAACTGTAAATGGAATTCAACAAATATTTATGCAAATAAACACAATTAAATTTAAAAGACATTTAGCACTTCCCTATTAGTTGGGCATAAAAGATTTATGAACTCGTATTGCTCTTTACTAGTGAATGGCAGTATACATTAGGCAGTAGACTTAGGATAAACATTAATAATACAAATAAACTTAATACATCAAATTATGCTGTACTAGATTGGAATAACTGGTATTTTCTTCTTAAAGTGGTCATTATTTGTCAAAATTTTCAAATTGCCCTATCTTTAACACACAAAGGTTATGAAAAATTTCAGATACTCAATGAAGGCTTATGTGGTAGTTGCTTTAGCAAAGAGTTACTGAATAATTGTTTGCATGAAATTTGGGGTTGCATCATTAAAGAAATAACAATAATGGTTCAAATTTGATTATCAAAGGATATGAAAACTTATTTACTAAATTTGAAAACTGAGGAGATATTTCTCTGCAGCAATGGCTATTTGCTATTTTTCGAGAAACTAATGCTTTGTTTTCCTCAAATAACTAAATATTTAAGATTCAGAATACAATCAGAGCCTCAGAAATTTGCATATGAAGTTAGAAACAGTTTGAGAGCTTTAAAGTCAATCATAAATGGAGTTTCACAGATTCAACTACTAACCAAATATGATGCTTCAGTTACTCAGCTAAACATGGTATAATATTTGCCTATTTATCACACTTACTGCTCTTAAGCACCACAAAATCCTTTCTTGTCTAGCTGATGGATAAGTACAAGACATTTATTTTGGAATACATTTCATACATTATGACTGTGTAAGAGAGATGTCAAATAATATATCTGATGAGTCTAAAATGCTTATCCTAATTTAAGATTTGAGTATTCTGTTTAACTAAGACAATGCTTTCAGTGAGAGAAAGTGAAATGAATAATAAATCTGATGGATTTTTTCCGCAGCGGATAAGTTGCTGCCGGTGCGTATTTATTCGCCAAGCTGGGGGAATGTAAAATCAGAAAGCGATCAATTAGTGACAAAATATTAGTAAATTAATGCAATTAACAATACAGTCATTCACTCTACAATGAATTATTTTAATTTAGATACAAATTATAAATTATAACAAAATTACTTGAAAAAAGGGTTAATCTTTGAATTATGGTAACTTGGCAATTTTTTGGAGAAAATTTGGCAATCAACCCTGCTACAGCAACCTGTTAGTTTTTGTTTGGATGCCATTTTTTTTTTTCACGAAGTAAAGGCCTTTTTTTTTTTTTTTTGTTTTTGTTTTCTACTCAACATTTTTTCCCCAACAATCCGCTATCCGAATTACACTTATGCTAGAACTTTTATGGACCAAAAGTGCTTAATCATGATGAAGATTAGGTGTGAATGCAGAATCGCAAACTGCTTCCCCTGGGGCATAGCTAGAGGGGGCATCTGTCCCCGGGCGCAGAATCCAAGGGGCACCAAACTGATGTTACGACATTTTAGAATTAAATGTTTTCCATCCTTGGCAAGCAGTAGGGGGCGCAAAATCTTCAGTTGTCCCTGGGCACCAAAAATCCTAGCTACGACTCTGTGCTTGCAGCGTTTCTAAGAATTGCACATACACTGTAACCATGTACACATCGACCTATTTTCACTTAAAAAAACATCCCAGAATTGCCCAAAAATGGCATTCCGCACACTCTTTTGACTTTATCCGTGTACACTGCTAAAGTCCTAGCTAATAACCTTTATTGCCTTAGCAAAATGTCGCCAAACTACCTGTTACCATATTCCAAAGATTAGCTAAAAAAGATCTCTTATAAATTTGTTGAAGTTAGTTCTATCATGAACATATAATAAATGAGTTCATACTAATTCAGAAGACAAACCATCCTCAGCTGCAAAAGCACAAATGATTTTGGTTCATTTGTGCTTTTGCAGCTGAGGATGGTGGTTCGGTAAAACCATCGAAACTAGTCCTGTGAAAATACAACGCTGAGTTTTGTTGTTTGATTTCTGAATTAATATTTGTTCGGCATATTATTGTGTCTTAAAATGAGTTCATATACGCATATGGAAGAATTTATATGGAATTCCATATAAAGCTATGAAAGAAGGTTAAGAATGTTATTCAACATGTTAGTCATTTGTTAGTCTTTTATTCAACACACTTCTTTACAATATATAATAAATTTTACATTACATTATTATACTTAGCTCTGTTTTTATTTGAATATGGCATTTATAAAATTTTAATAAATATAAACATGAAATAAAGAGCATATGTAGGTACAATAATAAAAAAAGTATTTTTCCTCAAAACTTTGCAAACAGCAGTGTACATGACATTAATGAGGGAACAGAATGCTACACCTTTTTTTTTTTTTTTTTTGTATACTCGTTTTCGAGCCAAAAGATAAAAATTCATCTATTTAGCACAAATATTACTGGCAAAGGAATTGGAAACATTAGACAGTAAATTTAAAATTTTTGTAACCCAGGAAACCAATAGGATGGTTCACCTTCAAACTGGTCATCTATCCACACCAAACCTTCTTTAATTAAATCGGTAAGAGCAGCTTCAGCACGCAACTGTTCCCAAGCAAAATCTTGAATTAAAGCAGAGAGAGTAACATGTCCAGTTGTACCAGCCTTTTGTATGATTTTAGTGTGATCGACACTTAGCTCTGCAGGAACAGATTGCACAATATGATCTTTCACTGATCCACATGTAATTGTTCGAAACCCTTCACCAAGAATTTTTAATTTATCTATAGCACGAAGTACGTCGTCATATCCAATATCTTCTTGCTTTTGAATACCACCTCTGGATTTAATCAGAAGTTGACGCAATTCTTCTAAATTTAATAACCCTCCGTTTCGGTGACGTGTGGCCAAGCAAACTTCAATAATCTGAACTCCAAGTTCATAGTAAAAATCACCAACTCCCAACATATTCGCCCAGAAGCCTTTGCTGGATGCTAAAGGATCTACACCTGCAGCTGCACACATTTCTTGAAATTGTTGTCTAAATTGTGGATTTTTCTTTATCTTGTTTTTATATTTTCCAGCAAATTCTTGTAAATTTGTTCTGAAAGTTTCCATTTGTTTTGTCATTTGCTGCAACTGATCATCAGCTATTTCCGATCCTTTATCTTTAAAGCGTGTCTGAGCTAACTGATGTTTTTGTATAGCTCCTACACCACCAACACGCCGTCGCATCTTAAATACTTTTAATATTCAACTTTAAAAGACAATTAGTACCAATATATATTTTCGTCAATTTACAATTTCTTAAACAATCTTATGTTTACCACTACATATCTATCAGAGTCAACTTGTTGCCAATTGTTAATTTACTGTCATGTCAATTGTTAATTTTATTGCCATGTCAAGTTAATTTCAAGTGATGTTGTAAAAATTTTAAAATTCGGTTTAGTAATGGGAAAGAAAATATATAAAATTGTAAAATAATTTTATCATTTGTATTTACGTGATCTGTAATTCAAAAAAACATAAGCAGAAGACAACGTGTATTCTAAGCTGTACTCAATCCGACCACTGATTTATCTATCGCAGTTTTATTAGTAATTTCTGCATGGCATCAGAGTTTCAATACGTGTTTGTAAACATTGAATACTGAAGTCATTATGTTCTGCTTTTGTATTACCAAATATTTACGTGCAGTCCCCAAAAGACCTTATTATGCTTTAACTAAAATTTATCATCCGTTATGCTATGGATCTCATTCTTGTGCAAGTATTATCTATAATTTTCTCCTTTTAGATGAACAGTTGTGTTAAAGTGTATTTTTAAAAATTCATTTGTTTTAAAGGGAAAATGTGTTACTGGATTTGGATTATAGATTAGATTTATGGTGCGAAAGTAAATAATACAATATGTATTTAATTTCTGTTATAGCATGTAGTATATAGAATTAATGTACATAGATTAATTACTAATGAATCATTTTATTTCTCCGTAATGCAGCATTACTTTTTATTTCTCCACTTTAGAATTAATTTAAAAGGAAAGAAATTCTAGACGAGATGAAGTTTGTATTGCTTATATTATAAACGTTTTATTGAAGACTGAATAATGTTTCAAAAACATCTGTGCTTATCGTAATCTCTGGTTCTAACGTTTGCTACTATAAATTTTAGAATATTATGAAATCAGAATCTTGTAGTATAATTTATAATATACTACAAATATGCATACTAATTTACAATACGTATTTAAGTATGATAACTCGGTTAAAAATCAACACTTGTTAAATTATTAGAATTATAAAATGTAAGGCTTCTAGTTTTGGCATACAGTAAACACTTTAGATGTCCATGTGATTTATTTTTTTTAAATTTGAGTTTAAATATATATGCAATTTGAATAATTATAAATTTGCAATAACTGGCCACTTTTGAGATAAACAGAGTTAATGATAGAATTTGATTTAATGTAGAAAATTACAGTGGAGTGTTAAAACAATAACATACTTTATTATAAAGTTTACTTTTAATATTTTAGTTGGAGCAAAATAGTACGCAGATCAATTTTTAAATGTGAATTAAATTTTATAAAAAATTAATTGCCCAAAGAATTTTTTTTAATGTTAAAAAGCAGTGTTTACTGTGAAAGGATTCTTTTATTAGCAGTATTTACTCCATTTTGTCTCTTCATAGAGAATAGTTGGAAATGATATGTGATCTATGGTCTTTTATTTATTTATTTAGATAGTGCCACTAAAATTGGTTGTTAAGTCATTAGCCCAGAAGGGCTATTACTCTTGAAAAATCATTTTGCATTGAATCACTTAAATGTAATTAATCACTTTTCAAACTGTTGCCATCAAGTATTATTGCTCTGTATTATATTTAAAGAAATTAAATAATGAAGAATCTGCATGAGCATATGTATTTTTCTCACATTGTGAAAAAAACACAATACCTAGAGTCATCAAATTTTGTAAAACCTCCTGTAGCTGAACATAGGCATCTGGAAGCCTGAATTTGAAATCTAGAATTTGTTTGATTTTATATTTTATAAGTAGGAATTTTTGATTAACAAACTCAGTGATTTCAAAGTGAGCAGTGGCAACCCTGTAGGGAATAAAACTATTTTATCTCTGATGCGTAAGACTGTCTATTGGTAATTGTAAATACTAATTTTAAATATTTTTACCCCGAAGTGGCATTAGGCCAAATGCTCTTGAAACATGTATGTGTCTGTAAATAAAAAATATCTGAATGCATTCAAATTTTGTTTAATTTTTTAAAATTGTATTTATTTTCATATATTTTTTGGCCATGCTGAATGACATTCATAATGTATATGGCTAAACGACTCATAAAAACAAGAATTTTTCTTGCCTTATTTTTTAAAAATAAGTAGGAATTTAAATTTAATAGAGTTAAAAATTGCATAGGTTTTTAAATTAATTAACAGAATAATTTTGTTTTATGTTTTCTTAATGACTTGTATTTATTTTCATGTTTAAAAATAGCATTTTAGAGGGCCATCTAAGAAATAATTAACAAAAGGCAGTAGATTGCATACTACAGCATTGCTGAATAGTGTCTACTCTAGCTGCTTGCCCTAACCTGTGACCTCTCAAAACTGGTG
This sequence comes from Stegodyphus dumicola, assembly GCF_044657685.1. Classification (NCBI taxonomy): domain Eukaryota; kingdom Metazoa; phylum Arthropoda; class Arachnida; order Araneae; family Eresidae; genus Stegodyphus; species Stegodyphus dumicola. The sequence goes on from NC_140775.1 coordinate 78,688,007, forward strand.
CCTGTTACATCTGGTACTTTATTGGGCAGTCTAGCAAGAGGGATTCTTGGGAACAGAAACTTTTAAAGTTTTTTCTGTATTAACTTCCCACTATGTGTGCTAATATTCCACTGTTATTTTACTTTATGAATCAGATTGTCTATGAGCAGAAGCAGCAGAGACTGCGAGATATTCTTGCAAATTCTTTGACAGATGAGGAAATCAATGGCATATATAGTCATGAAGTGAAAAAAGAATTTGATGGATTAGCCCCAATAAGAATTGTTTTTGAAAAAATAGATTATACTTTTCAAAAAGTGTAATGTATTCCTGAATAGTTATGATGAAACATGTTATATAGTTACTGTTGATGAAAAGCTAGAACCATTTTGCAGAAGATATCAGTTTCTCCAATACATCAAGAGAAAACCAGCAAAATATGGTATACAAATTTTTGCACTGTGCAATTGGTACATTATCTATAAATTCAACAATGAAATTAATCATTTGTCATGATGAAACTATTTGAAAGAACTTGCTATTGATTTAGTACAGGAGCATCTTCTTGATAGATCAGAAAACACTAATATACCACAGAGTATTAGAACTAACTCTAAAAGGACTCTAAATTTATCAGATGACAGACTGGCGAAACTTCCAAAGTCTCCAGCTTGTTGTCGATACGAAGAGTGTCTAAAGAAATCTGATCAAAAGGCTTCATTAAAAAAAAAAAAAAAAAGAAAAAAGAAAAAGTTATTTCGATGAATAAAAAAATATTTTGAGCATAGCCAATAAAATTAAATAAATCTAACAGAATATGAATGCTCAATAATGAAAGTTTAAACCCTTTATATTCAAAATTTTCTAATACAAACTGCTTAAAATATTCACTTCATTGTAATTTAACACTTTCCTGCAAAAAAAATATTGTTAATTTTATGTATTAAATGTTTAAATCTTTCAGAGTAATAGAAAATGAATGAATGTTAAAAAAGGGATGCAAAATCAGAGATAAGTTAATATTAGTTTTTTTTTTTTCCTTTGAAAACTGACTTTTAAAGCAACTTTAAGTATAATTTTTTGATTAAAATGCTGTATCTTACTGAGAAACTAGAGTAAAAATTAGGATCAAATTAACCTGGTAATGTCACAGAAAAAGGTACGTATGCTGAAGGATTAAGCATAAAGTAACCAGATTTTGTAGATCCTACTTCAGGATGTCCTGCATTCTGTAAAGGTTGGCATGTTGTGTAAATACAGTTGATGTGTCACTGTTAATGCTGCTGCATATGGTTATGAAAATATTATTTTAGGATCAGAAATATCCTTCAATCATGCCTTCTAGACACTTTAGGGAACTCGTAAGGTTCATTGAAAAATCAATTTATGGAATAATTTCTGAACTTAGATTCCAGCTGTGTTTCATATTTTGACTATAGATAATCATTTTAATTTTGAATCAGTCACATGAAAATACTATTGAAGGAAAACACTTTGTCTAAAGTTTAACTTCTGGGGGAAAAAATGTTGATGAAGCATAGCTATCTGATAACAAATTATTCAATGAAATGTTATATTAAGAAAGATTCATTTTCTGAAAATTAAATAATATTTTGAGTACAGACCAAAATTTAGTGAAATGGAGCAAGATTTTTCTCATGATTAGAACAATTACATTTCTTTTAAACCTGTGCTAATATGAATGAACTCTGCTTACTAAAACAACTGCAGCAACAACACTGTGTGTACAATGAAACTTTTAAAAGTAGACAGTAAGTCTAAGAACATGAATAAACCCTATATTGAATATTTGATAAAAGTATTCTTCATAGAAATTCAAAATCATTTAAAATGGTATGCTTTGTTTGGGCAATTACACCGTTACGTGTGAGCAAGAGAAAAATCCATTTAAGCATATTAAGTGCTTAAAACAATAAGATTTTGCTTTAAAGTATGATTTTCTTCTGTTGTTTTCTCCCAGCTATTGGAATTGTCTTGTTTTGCATCAGCTTTGGAAAAATCTGCTCATTACAGCTTAGTAGGTTTTCAAAAAGTGTCATGGCAAGGATTATCTGGCTTTTGGAAATGTTAGTCTTACACCTGAAGAACCTTGGAACTGAAAGTTGAACCTGATGTATTGCTGGATAATCCATGCTGTTTAGAACCTAGTGTTTGAGATCAGGCATGGATTGCAGTTTTGATTAAGGAAATTAATATACAGTTTCATTATATATAACAATCCTTTTTAGGTTGCAAGTTTATAATTGTAAAATTGTAACCAATTAAATTTATTAATAACTGCAAAATGTAATTAATTATTTAAATTATTCCACCTATTGTTTTACTGATAACAAGGATGGTTACCTTTGGTAGATTTAGTAATGTTTTTCTGTAATTATCAAATAATATTTAACCAGCTGATCATGTTGGTGGTCTTGGAGATCTGTGATTGAATGGAGATGGACATGATATGACTTTTTTTAATGTGATATGACTGACCAATTTTATAGATGGCAAAAAAAAAATTGATCTGTAAAAATTATTCCACATATTGAAGATGCCAGAATACATCTTTATTGCACAAATATTTGCAGTGATTAATAAATTAGAGCAGTGGTTCTCAACCTTTTGACTAACTTGTACCATCTAAACAAAAATTTAAAACCTTTAAAGTACCATCACCACAAAGTACTACTACCACTACCACTCTTGAACAAAGCTCAGATCGCATAAATTTACAAGTGTTAGAGAAAGAAACTCAATCAGGATGTTGAGGTTTTAATTTTTAAATTTAGTACTTAAAATTCTTTGCTTTTTTGTATACCACCTATTTTTCTCTTGCGTACCACTGGTTGAGAACCCCTGAATTAGAGTATAAGTGCTTTTAAGTTTATGAAAATATTACAAAATTGAAACTCTAAAGTAATGTACTGATTTGTGGTCATATTTATTTGAAATTTTATGTTTTTCAGAATTGTACTACTGCAATAAAGTAGGAGTACATTTTATTTTAGTAAACATTATGAAACAATATAGTATATTGTATATAGCTCTAATATATTGTTTTATACTTATTATGAGACTAGTTGTAATTATGTATAATGAGATATATAAAGAGAGTTTTGAGTAATCTTATGTTTTGATATGTTTAAAATGAGTAGAATTTTTAATGGGAGATAAAGAATATGTGTAAAACTTAGGTTTTATTCAGATTATCAAGGAAACTGTTTGTTGAATAAATAATCTGAATGTGAAAATGTGATTTTCATTTAATTGGTACATTGTGTAGATTGAATGAAAATTGATTTTTCTTGGGTCTTATACAACAGTTTTATTACAGAAACTTAATTTTACATAACAATTAATTATGTATTGAAATAAAATAGTGAATTATTTGTGTTGCTGAAGTAGCTTTAATAACTTTAGGTTTGATTTATGTAAAGATGTTTTGGCCATATATATAAATACATCATACATAATGTTTGAAACTTAGCATATTGTTTGACTGTTCTACATATTTTGTACTGTTAAGATCAACTAGTTTGAAATATAATTTTTTAAATTCGATTTTTTAAGTAATCAAAATTAGTAAGTAAACACAGGTTTCAGGAATAAACCGAGTAAACCAGGAAATTGTTAGTTTAACCCAGGTTCAAGTCCTGGTGAACAGACTGGCTATATGGAAATTTTCATGGTTTGCCATATATACGATGTGAATACTAGTCAGCTTCCTTTGAAAAGTCATCTGCAAAGGCATCCTATTCCTTATGTAGATTCTTGTGTGCTTTACTGTAAACCAAATAATCTGATCCATTCCATTTTTAAACAAGCATAATTATTGTTGAGAATCGAGCATTTAATTGATGTTATGTGCAGTTTTAGTGGCATCATTCTTTTGTTGTATTATTATGTTTTATGCATCTGGCATGACTGTTATTTCTGTCATTCTAAAGTTTTTATGTAAACAATAAGACGTATGTAAAGTTTCTTTACTTTTTCTTATTAAAGTCTGAAATTCATTTAGCCATCACTCCGTTTCATTAATTTTATAACACTATTCGAGCTCTAATTGCAACGGCAGCCAAGGAAAATCTCAAGTTATATCAAATTGACGTGCAGATGGCATTCCTTTACAGTGACCTAACTGAGGAAATCTACATGCATCAACCCGAAGGCTATGAGGATGGAAGTAAGCGTGTATGCAAGATGCTCCGAACTTTACACGGAACAAGCTGGATGATGTTGGAATGCCAAGTTTACTGACGTGCTAAAGAAACATGGCGTGATCCAAAGTAAATCCGACAACTGCCTGTTCATACAAAATGATTATCGACATAAGGCACTGATGGCGATTTCTGTTGCTGATGGCATTGCCGCTTTTCAGGACAAAGCAGCATTCTTCACATTTATGGACAAGCTCAACCAACATTTTAACATTTGAGTCGTGACGTTAAATTGTTTCCTTGGTATACAAGTTGAACGTTTGAAAGACGGCTCCAAGAAGCTCTTCTTGCACCAAGAAGCATTTACAAGAAAGATATTGGAGCGATTTGGAGATGCTAAGACATCACATATCCCAGTAAAGAAGTCGAGTCTGAAGGTCGACTATGGTCAACCAAATGATGACGGCATGATCAAGATCAAGGAGGCAAAGCCTCTCAGCAGTGAAATTCCATACCGATTTGTAGTTAGCAGTTTGCCGTATTTGGCCATGGGAACTCAACCAGCATTGCTTACGCAGTGAGTTTAATGTCTCAAAAGCTGAACAGTTCTACAGAAAGTGATTAGTAAATCATACAGGCAACATAAAGATACATTTGAAATATCATTAGACACAGTGTTATGTACAATAATGAAAATGATAGAAGTTTGATGTTGTTTAGTGACACAGATAACAACCAGCTGTGCAGGAACACGCAGGTCTCGAACAGGTGTTATTTCTTTCTATGGTGGAGGTGCAATTATGTGGCGAAGCAAGCTACAGGAGGCCATATCCAATTCGATGACAGAGACAGAGTTCATGGCAGCAGAGGATGCTGCAAAAAACCTGATATGGTTGAAGGGCTTGTTCAATGAGATAGCTAATAATGTCTCATTGCCTATCCTACAAATTGATAATCAGAGTACTAACAAGTACATAAAAAATTCAATGTTCCGAGCACGCATAAAACACATTGACCAAAGGTACAAGTTTGTGCAAGATGAGTTCTCTAAGGGACATTTTAAATTAAGCTATGTCAGAAGTCATGAACAATGAGCAGACATTCTGAAGAAGGCACTTTCAGCACCTCAGTTTCATTTTCAGAAGAAATTGATTGGTGCAAAAACAGTCAATAAGTAAAGGTATATGAACAATGACTATTTTTATGCTCGAAGGAGGCTGTTTGAGAATTGAGCATTTACTTTGTGTTATGTGCAGTTTTAGTGGCATCATTGTTTTGTTGTATTATTATGTTTTATACATCTGGCATCAATGTTATTTCTGTCATTCTAAAGTTTTCATGTAAACAATAAGACATATGTAAAGTTTCTTTACTTTTTGCTTATTAAAGTCTGAAATTCACTTAGCCATTACTGTTTTGTTAATAACAGTGATGGCTAAATGAATTTCAGACTGTTATAATAATTATAACTATAGAAATTAATATTTTCACTTTCAGTTTGTTCTGTGTAATGTTTAACTGATATTAACTGATTGATATATTGATTATTATTTTTTTTCACGTTTAATATTGTAATCTTTGTTTTAAGCTTATTTTTGAAAGGAAGTAATATGTTATGTATATTTAATTCTAATATTCTGAAATTGTTTTATGCTTTTTATAGTTGTCTTCCATCTCTTTTGAAACATGCGAATCGAAGCAAGTTTTGAAAAAAGGTTAGGTATAATTCTTATTACATCTTACCTTTCTTTTCTTAAGTAATGTGTGTGGCTGAGACAATTTTCTGCATCTAAGGGGGGAACCTTTCATTTATATTTAATTTTAATAAAATGTACTTTTTAAAATACAGATCAAGTAAAATTTATGGATTGTATCAAAACATATTTAGCTTTGCTTTGATATACGAGGGTTGGGGCAAAAGTCAAGGCAATTATTTTTTCTTCTAGATATGTGAACGGATCACAAAACATACACTGGTGTGCAAAAATTAAGGACGAGACGGTTTTTTCAATATAACTTTGTACAAAAGCTTTCCAAATCAACACATTTAATACTTTAAGATCCCCAATACGTAAGGACATGAGTAATGTAAGCAACACTTACTAAAAGAGAAATTAGAGGGATAAAAAGAAGCTTTATTGAAAAAGTAGCATGGAGCGCAATGCGACTGAAGGCCGAAACATCTCTGTGATGGGTGTCCAGCAAGAAACATCCGGTCTTTAATAGGGGATATAATCTCCACTGACTGCTAGGCAGGTTTCACAGCGTCTGCCCATGCTGAGAATGAGGTGTCAATGAGTTGTTGAGGCATTGCTGCCCATTCGTCTTGCAGCGTCAATCGAAGCTCCGGAATCGTTACTGGTGGTAAGGTACGAGCTGCCAAGCGTCTGCCTAGAAAATCCCATACATGCTCGATGGGATTGAGATCCAGAGATCGTGCCGGCCAATCCATACGTTCAATATCCTCACTCTCTAAGAGCTGTTCGGCAGCTACTGTGTGATGACATGGTGCATTGTCGTCCATGAAAAGGAACTGCGGACCCATAGCGCCTCTAAAAAGACGCACATATGGAAGAAGAATCTCGTTACAATAACGGGTCCTGTTGACTGAATCTGCGTCGAAGATGTGAAGGTCTGTACGACTACCAAGCATGATGCCTCCCCAAACGAGAACACCGCCACCTCCATACCTGTCCCTCTCAATGATGTTCGAGGAATGATTGCGGCTTCCCCGCTCTCTCCAGATGAGTATGCGATGAGAATCGCTACTCAGACTGAATCTGCTCTCATCTGTAAAGAGTACTCGTCCCCATTCATCATCTTTCCAATTGCAGTGTTCCCGGCACCACAGAGAACGCCTTCTCCAATGGACAGGCGTAAGAGGTACACACCGTGTACGGTGTGTACCTGTAGTACCCTATAGGGCGTTGTGCAAACAGACCACCACCGTGCAGTCTTCTGGCCACGGTAAAACGCGATATCGGTCGTCCAGTCGCCTGTGTCATGTGTCTAGTGATTTTTCCCTCTGTCTGCCGCCTGTTTCTTCTGGTCTGTAAGACAATATACCGGTCATCTGCGGGTGTGGTTCTTCGTGGACGACCACTACTAAACCCCCGGATAGCTGTTCCTGTAGTTTGAAATTGTCTCCAAAGTCGTGAAACGATTCTGTGAGCAATTCCGAACTCTGCAGCCACACTTGTCACACTGCGGCCTTCCTCCAACTTCCCAATGATTCGACCTCGGGTAAAAGCATCCAGATGTCGTCTAACAGATTGATTATTCGCCATTTCTTGCTGAGGCAGCAACTCGGTGTGATTTTAACTGCTATACGGCGTGCAATCTCTTTGCCAGAAATACTGATCTTACACCGACAACATGCTTTATACTACTCAGACACTCCCCCATTACGTCTACCTGCATATCTGCGCATGTGTTACCGTACATCACCTTACTTAATCTCCTGATTGGTCTTTCTGTCCGCTCTGCCTCTTCGTTCAGCTGATATGCTAATTTTTTGACTTCGTCCTTAATTTTTGCACACCAGTGTATATGTGTCATGTGGAAGTCCTGCAGGCATGGTGTGTATGCAGAACAACAGATGGCTCTGTGATAGCTGGCTGTGTGGTAGCTAGGGCTCTGAAATCAGTCAGTTGGTGAGTGTCATGCCAGATGGAAATAACCAGTGTTGAGCAGCATGCTTACATCAAAATATCTGTACTCCGAGGGAGAAATGCGATGGAATGTCACAGTGAATTAGTGGATGCCCTTGGGAATAATGCCCTACTATATCGTACAGTAGCACGGTGGGTAAGAAAGTTTTGGCAAGGACGTGTCAACCAGTGATGAGCTACGTTCAGGAAGAATGTTGAGTGTGCCGTCATTGAGCACCTCATGGATGAAGACAGACGATGGACGTTACTGGAGTTAGAGAGGGCAAGTGGCATCGAGAAACGCACCATCCACAAGATATTGCGTAATGAGCTACAGCTACGCAAAATCCCTTTGCGGTGGGTACCAGAAGCACTGACGGAATTTCAAAGATGGGTGTGCTATGCAATATGCTCCGACCACTTTGCACGCTGGCAACAGGACGGCGATCAATTCTTTTCACGAATAATCGCCATCGATGAATTTTGGGCCAGGGCATACAAACCAGAACTGAAATGTCAGTCAGAGTGGCGACATCCTGGATCACCAAGGCAGCAGAAAGTCCGAATTTTTTTATAAGAGTTTATTTTATTTCAGAGATTCAAATTTGTGTCAGTTTTCTCTTAAAAATTCACTTTACACTTTGCTTTTCTGTATTTTTTATTCAAAAATCTTCTGGCTTTTTGCTTTTACACAGTAGGAAAATTTTTACAGTTGGAACCTCAAACAGTTTAAAAGGAATTTTAAAGCAAGAATTATAGAAAAAGGAGATAAAATGAAAAGTGTCTTTATGTTATTGCCATGTAATGATTGGGCTTTATATGGACATTGTAATAAATTTCTTATTTTTTTGGAGGAGTTTTGTAAGATCAGTGAAAACAAAGTTATTTGAGTTTTCTGCTTTTGATCAAAAAAAAGTCTTTCTCTTAACATGTTTATCTTCACATCTTTTCACTAGATACAAGCTTGGAAAATTGCAAAAATGGTTCTAATCTTGTCACATGGTCAGGCGTCTGTAGAAGAAATTTTCTATTAATAAAGAAATTATAAACGGACAATTTAAAAGATTCATCTTATATGTCTCACTGCAACACAGGAGTAGGTCTCGGCATTTTGCCATTTCATTTAGTCTCTATCAGCCCTGCGCAATGTCTCTCCTAAATTAAGAAAAAATTTATCTTCTCATCTTTTCTCTTGGTACAAGCTTGGAAAATTGCAAAAATGGTTCTAATCTTGTCGCATGGTCAGACGTCTGTAGAAAGAAATTTTTCTATTTATAAAGAAATTAAAAAATGACAATTTAAAAGATTCATCTTATATGTCTCACTGCAACACAAGAGTAGGTCTTGACATTTTGCCATTTCATGCAATCTCTATCAGACTTGCCCAATATCTCTCCTAAATTCTAAAATTTTGATAATCCCTAATCCCTAAATTTTGTTGCTCATTGCTTCATTAACTTCTAAAATTCTGCCACACTGCCTCTGGGGACACTTATGACCTTATATTGTTTTATATTTATTCTCAAGATTTATATCGTTAAAGAAATAAAATTAGCAGTTTCTTCTATACATCCTAAATACATGCAGTTCTTTAGACTAACAGAAGTCGTCAATTAAATCTTCTTCATTTTACATCTTAAAATAAATTTAAAAATGTAAAATGAAGAGGAGAAACTTATTCAGAAAGAAATTGATTATATAAAGAGAAAGAAATTTGCTTTTCAAAGATATATTGTCGGATTAGGGGTTTTTCCGGATCATAGATCATCAATTTAAATCTGGTAAGATGGCATGCAGAAATTATACAATTAAAAATATGAAACCGTAATTTATGAAATAAAGAGCAATTATGTTCTAAAGGGTATCAACATTTACCCCCCCCCAAAAAAAATCGTTGATGTAAATTTATATTCAATAAATGTTTTTGTATTTTAACATTTTTATATTTTAATTTATGTAGAAGTTTACCTGTCTGATGATCCATGACATTTAATATATTTATATATATATATATATACACTGAATTTGAATTTTATTTAAATATTTAATATAGAGAGAGGGTCCCGCAAAAAAAAAAAAAAAAAAAAAAAATCCAATCGGGCCCCGCACCTGTTCGATCTGGGCCTGCCTCTGTGTCACTTACTTCACTATCGGAAGTGGTATTTTCTGGATCTAGAACCATACTACAGATCTCGCCGTCCGTTAATTGATTGATGATTGGGGCATTGTCGTCGCAATAAAAAACTTCTGTTATAACATCTTCATTTATTACTGCTTCTCCACATTTCTGTACAAAATCCAATAACTAGAAAATTTCACCTTTAGTTTGCGATGTCTGAAAACCTTCAAATTCACGGCTATCATCTTCATCGTCCGCACCATGAAATATGGTAGCTCGCCATAAATTATGCCAAGCATTTTTTAACGTATCTGGAGACACATCCTCCCATGATCTTGTGATGCTCCAACACAGTAGATTTTATGCTAAAAAAATTTCAAAAAGTCTTGATAGTCTTGCCATTGTTCAAGAAATTTAACATAGATTTTTAAAATGCTGCTTTATATTTGCATTTCAGCACGTGCACTGTTCCCATATCCATAGGCTGAATGATAGACGTACAATTTGGAGGGAAGAATAATACGGATACATTACCTTTCACTAAAACTTTAAGTGAAGTATGCGCCGAACAGTTATCAGCAATCAGGACTATTTTTGAATCATGAGGTAAACAAATCGAATTCAAATGTCGCCGAGCCTTGGGTATAAAATGATTTTCAAACCAATCATTCATCAATGCTTGTGTCATTCATGCTGTTTTATTTGTGCGATATATAACAGGGAAAATCACTACTCCTTTAACCCTTTGCGGCACAGTGTGCCCGGTCTGGATACACCTAAAAATTTCCTTCTGTACGCACAGAAAAATTGAATGAAAAAGCATTTATAGGTTACTCTGAACCTTCTTTATATTTAGTAGATGGCAGCTCAGCACAAACCAGTCCATATATTTTAGCCATGTTTATTTTTTTAAGACCCTCATTTTTCAAAGAAATCATCGAGATTTTTTTTAGAGTATAAAAGGAATTGTTTGAAAAGAAATTTCAATGCTATTTTTTTGGCTGTATGCTAATCTCCTTATTGTATATTAGTTTAAAATTTTTACCTTGAAATCTTGCGTAAAATAAAACGACGAACCCTAGGTGGGCTCAGACCAGGCTCACCGATAATCTAGGACAACTTTATTCTTTGTTTCTCCGCATCTCATCGGTCAGTTCATTGACATTAATGCTCATTTCAGCACTCTTTTCAAAGCTCTATTCAATCAGTGTGCCACCTTAGGCACACTCACATAATTAAAACCATAAGTGCTATCTTCACAAAATTTTACTTGTGTACTCCTCTAGGCCTAGTTAGACTGCCTACCTTTTTTTTTTTTTTTTTTAATCAAAACTCCGACTTTAAAAGGTAGCGTGCCGGAAAGGGTTAAATGCTCGAGGTTATGCATCTTCCTGCAGCATTTGCGCACACTTAAATTGTTAGTCTTGCTTTGGAATCTTTGACACCAGTTAGAGCCTTTTCTGTAGAGGTTGCCAAGAAGGTATTTCACGGTACATATTGCCAGAAAAGATGTTTCATCAACATTGTAAATTTGTTCTGGAGATAATTGTTCACTAGTAATGAGTTCAATAAATTAATCTGCAAATTGTTCAGCAGCTTCAGTATCAGCTGAAGCTTTGTCACCTGAAATTTTTAATTGTCTTATACCATGGTGATTTTTAAATTTGGTTAACTAGCCAAACTGTCGAATATGTGCACTCAGTGTTTAATTTCATTTCTTCATGAAATATTTTGCTTGAGCCATTAGCGTTATACCCGTCAATGGCACGCCCTCGCTGCGATGCTGTCTGACCCATTCAATCATCACTTTGTCATGATCGTCACTTTTAGCATAACGAACCCTTTTTCTGTTATTCATTGCAAGCAGGTTGTTGGAATCCACAAAAAATTCAAAAAGTTCCTTTTTGTTTTTGCTTATGTCATGTGCAGTTGACTTTGCAATGCCATACTCCTTGCATAATTTTGAGACGGATATGCCTTTATCCATTTTTAGCAACAATTCCACTTTTTGTTTGATGGACATCGAAATATGCTTTTGCTTTGTAGTTCCTTTGGCAGCTCCAGAATTGGAAACTCTTTTTGACATAATCGAAAGTTCAAGCTTAATTTTTATAAAATTACTCTAACAGTCTGTAAAAAATAATAAGCTGGATCCAATTAGAAGATTAAGGAACAGCGCAATCTGCAACATTAACTGAAATGCCTTAGAATCAGTAAAGATAATTTTAGCCTAGCTTTTACCGTCCATTATACATTAAACGCGCATGGGTAAAGCATAGAAAAAAAAGTTTGTATCTTTGAGGTCCGGATTATTGATCATTCCGGATAATGGACGTCCGGATTACGGACTTTGTGCTGTATTTTGTAGCGTGTCATATGTGCTTATCCTAATACAGTACAAAGTCCATAATCCGGAATGGTCTATAATCTGGACTTCAAAGCCACAAAGTTACGCATAAAGCTAGTAAAACGTTTACACATGCGCGCTTCCGATAGTGAAGAAAGTGACAGAGAGGTTATTGAAAACGAAAAAATTTCGATTGACAAGTTAGTCGATATTCTCGACACAGCAATTACAGGATTTGACACAGGCATTTAACAGGATTGTTACAGGACACAGCAATTACAGTGGAACTTTGTAACTGAACAAGAAATTATGTCTGTTTATAGAAGAGAGAATTAAAGAGAAATGTATTAGCACAAAAAATGAAGCAACTTAAACAACTTACATTAAAAGAAATGTTTAATAACGTAAACAAATAAATATTAAGTTTTTTTTTTTTTTTTTTTTTTTGTAAATTTTGATACTTTTTAGATCATATTTGCTCTTTATTTCATAAATTATGGTTTCATATTTTTAATTGTATAATTTCTGCATGTCATCTTACCAAATTTAAATTGATGATCTATAATCTGGAAAAACCCCTGATCCGGAATCGCTGAAGTCCCGACGAGTCCGAATTACGGACTTTGTACTGTATTGTTTTAAAATCAATATCATAAATTACATGCATAATTATATTAAATAAATATTAGATTATGTTTAATTAATAATGTGTCCTACTTACAAATTTATTTTATTCTTAGAATGGTATTACAAAAGTGAAGCTCGCATACAGATAATTGCTTTCGTTTATTCAGTTCCATCTGCTGATAGGTCCTTAATTTTTTCATTAATGTCCTTAATTTCTATGTACAGAAATGTGTACGAACTCTGTAATAAAATTGCTACTCTAGCCATGCTGCCCATGCACAAGAGAGGGAATAAGAAACACATAAATTACAAATAAAATAAAATCTGCACAATTTGGCCCATGAATATCTAAATAGATAAAAATCATTGAGTACCGATAGTTCAGCCTAGATTTGCATACCGATGAACAGGATTTCTGCATGAGCTTTTATGCTTTTTCACGTGTGTCACATTACTATGAGTCATTCCTTTACAAAATTCTCCATAAAAAATTCCCTTCCGTTTGACAAATAGTTCTTATAAACTACGCTGTTATAGGATTCTCCACTGTGTATCTTAAATTACAGTTGAATGTGAAGAATCTGAAGAACTAGTATGCAAATAATCGGAGTTCGTGGTGTAGAAAACAACAAGTCAGAAGGGTGAAATAACCCTTTATTATTCCAACTAAAGTTTAACAGAACTCTGTCTTTGGAGTTTTACAATAAAGCCGACACTCAGGCTTGAACTTAAGAAACTAAGAATTAACTAATCTTAACTAAAAAGGTATAGTTGAAGCTATACCTTTTTAGGTAGAGTTGGCCCCTTAATGCTAAATGACTGTGAAGCTATCAATGGCCTAAAGTACGGCTGAGCATAATAATAGCTTAAGAGAGAGTAGCCTAAAAAGGCGGACCCGTGCTAACCAGAATCTGTGGTTCTCTCTAATTAAGACAGTAGAACTTCGCGGTTAAATACCACTTTTCCTCAATTTACATTCAGATGGGATTCTAAAACTACATTCTGGCCGGAAGTGGTAAGTTGAAATTAAGAAGTGATAGGAAAGGAAGTTTAACTCAAAATTTAACTGTTAATAAAATTAGCATAATCCTTACACTGTAATTGACTAAATGAACATCAAACTATCACTTTTGGTATAGAAGGTGATCGGTCACCAGTAACTACCATATCTTCCATATGCCGCTTTTGTCATCAACTAGAAATGAAGTGATAGCTATATGAATAATGACAAACATAATTTATCACTAAAATTTCATGAAACATCTGGGAACCTCAAAGAGATACTGAAATGGTGTCTAATGCCTAGAGCATAATATTTCTTGATGTAATTTCTCTGCACCATGTTGTTAATGCAAAATTTTAACCACTGTTTTGTGGCCTGTATGGGATAGTATGGCGATAAATGCATTCTTATTGCTTCCTGTAACACTGAATTTGGGACTGAATCTGAAGCAAGCACCGTATGAATTTTTCTGACTGTGGTGTATTTCTGGCAGCAAGAAACTTAAATTCTGTTGATCTGAAAGTCATCTTGAAAGGTTGTTGGGAGGGAAAGAAGAGTATGAGGACCTTGAATTTTTACATTATCTAGTGCTGTTTATTAAAAACCTCTTGGTATTCTGCTTTTGTTACACTGATCTAAAAATTTGAATGTCATCGTTAGCTTCTTCTGTAATGAATGCAATGGAAGAATGTTTATTGTTCTGCATGCTCATACAGGACTTCTTGCTGCTTTTATGCAGAATTTGTTAGCTCAGTGGCAATGTTTATTGCTGCAGTCAAATGTTCTCCTAATCTCCTAGATTAGCTGAGTGCGACTTTTATCTTTTTTTATTAAAACCAAAAGGACCACCCAAAGAAAACTTTTTCACACCATAGCAAAAAATATCTGAGAGTTTTAAGGCATGTATTTACTAATATGATCCAAAAGGGCCTCTATTGCTGGCATTCAGTACCTTCTAAATATGTGACTGAAATTTATAAATGTTGCAGTGATTTATATTTAAAGAGATGTGCACTTATATTTTGTGAATAAGTACTTTATTTCATGAAAATGTTTTCATTGTTATATGTCTTAACTTTCATTCTGTTTGAAATGAACTCATATTCTCACATGTATAAGCCACAGCCTTATTTTTTACCTCTAACTTAAAAAAAAAAAAAAAAAAAAATCTCGAGTATAATTCAGGGATAACTTACTTACCATTTACAATAATTTTTTTCATTTTGGAACCATTGCTACACATAAAGTATGCTCACATTCCTGTACTTGTTTGAAAATCATGACCTATTTCCATCTGACTAACTTCTTCTCATATGTTATCAATAGTTCCAGCATAACCAATATTTCTTTTCACATTCAAGTATGTTAAAACATTATCTTCCAACTGCAGATACTTAATTGCTTTTCCACGAAACTCCTTCCACTTGCTGCTTGTTCCTTGAAGTTCATTCTTCTTTTTTTCCACTGTAGTATATTGGGTTCATCCATGTCAAAATGATGTGCTGCAGTGTGGTTCCCATTTTCCTATGAGAATTGAATAACTTGCAGCTTAAAATGTGCATCATTTGCTCAACATTTTCCTTCAAATGACCTGCAACCACAACTAAACTAGTACAAGTGTATGTAATGTTCACCCATCAACAATGGATTTTACAACCAATTGTGAAATATGCGCTGCTGAGTTGCTGTATATTTGTATGTGCCTATTTTTAATTATTTGTATAAATTAAGTCACACTCCTGACTTTTATCTGCTTTTCCGTGACTAAAAAGATCAGTTTACACATGGAAGAATGCAGAACTATTTCTTGTTTGAAGTGCCAAAAAATGGTGCCATGAGATTCTGTAGTTGCATGTCCTACATTCGTATTTTTGCTTATCTGCATCCCCACCAAAAACTCAAGAAGAAGTATTCCTGAGGCAATGGATTATGTGGCCAAAATAGTCACATGGCAACCTGCAGTGTTGCCAAAAAGTAGTTATGTAGTTAGTGTTCCAGGTATGCCCATAGCACATATCTCTGTTTTGGTCAGTGCCCAATGCTAAGCTTATGTGCCTTGTGGAATTTGTGCAGTTCTGTGAATTCTTTTTAGTGGAAACAGATCGCTGTGTACATGCGGAGAATAACAAAGGAAAAAAAAAATTACTGAAAGATTTTTCAGAACAGGTAAGTATTTTATTTTTGATATTTCTTGATTTTAAAATTTTATTGATTCATTGCTTATTTATGAAAAACAGTGTGCCACCATTTCGAAAATAGTGGTACACTATATGATTATCCACACAACCTTGGAAAGAATCATTAGGCAAAGTGCTATGTCACCAAAGTATACAACCCAGAATTTTACAAAGAGGTATTTTTTGGAATTTTACAAAATATAGCAACCCACTAATAGTTGCATGCATATTATGCCAGGGCATAATGCATGCGGTTTTGAAATCTGAGTTTCATGTTTGTGGTTTCTGCTTCTTGTGGTATGTGGAGATTTTTGTAACAACTTGTAATGCCACTGTGAAATTTGAATGCTAATGAAAAAGGCTAGCTGAATGGTTAACTTTTATTTATCTTATCTTTATTTAGCAACATTATTTTAGGAATCTTGCAACTTGAAAGCAGTTTATGAACTCTTTATAGGTGACTGCGATGATAGCTTTTTCCGAATAAGTGCAATTCTCTGATTTTTCTTTTTTTTTAAATTTGTGCAGGTCTTTCACTTTTTTTTTTTTTTTTTTTTTTTTTTTTTAAGTTAAAACGGGTTGATGTATATACAGAAAGCCTGCCAGCTTCCTCTGCAATGCCGAGAATTATGTAATCCTCTGATGTTATATTGAGTTAAAACAGGTCAATGTGTACATAGAGAGTACTACCAAGTTGCTCTGCGAAGCCAAGAATTATGCATATATGAGAAAGTGTAAACACTTCATAATAAAAAAGTGTTTTATTATGAATGTTGCATTTTTTAGTGTACTTAATTTGTTGATGTATTATAAATTTTAGGTGCTTCATTATGGGTTTTTCTTACATTCTTAATTATGTGAATTTGTTGCTATTTTATTTAATATTCAGTGTCCCATAATTTTTTTAAATGGCTACTAGTTTTTGCATGTTAGTTTGGTAAAAAATTAGTTGCCAATGATTGATGACTTTAATAAATAATGGACAAATAATCAGACATATTTAATGGACAAATAATGAGAGAATGCTAAAATGGCTCTTGCATTTAGTGCGTTAACTTAAAAAAAAAGTTTTGAATCTCACCAAGCAGTGCTTTGTTGGAGAAAGAGTCCTGTTTCTCTGGAAGGTTAATCAAAACAAAACTTCCTGCACAGTTGGCCTAGATTACTCGATTGTCTCAGTCTTTTCCCAACGCCTAAGTTTTCAAGTTAAAACTTCTGATGGATTTGAAGTTCCTAATAATGCCTAGAAATTTAGTTAATATTTAATTCCTTTAAAGTATTTTTTCCTTAGTTAATTATTTGTTAACTCTAAAGTTAAAAAGTTTGTTGTTATTTAGTATATCTCTTGTTTCTATGGTGTATCATGTATTTATCTTTACTAGAACAACATCTTTACTAGAACAACTCAATCCTTTAATTAACTAAAAACCTATTATGTATATTTAAAAAATTTGATGCACTATAGCAAGTGCTTACATATATTTGAAAAATATGTGAAATATTTAATGCATAAACACATATTTAAACATAATAAAAAAAGTGCAAGAGAAAATATAGTTTATCCTGCGACTAAGCAACATAGTAAAATATGATATATTATTGTTTAATTATCCTGACTAATACATGGGATGATTTTTTAGTATTTTTTGAGCTGTCATTAATCATTATATTTATATTTTTAAAATTTATTTTATGATGAAATTGATTGATTTATAATAAATTGATTTATTTATTTTCCCAAGTAATTAAAATGTTTTATTATTATTATATTTATGTTCATCTGTCACTGTATTTATAACATTAAAAGGAAAAATATTCAGGGTGATTATTTATTATACCTTACTATTTTTTACATATCAGTTAATCTGAACCTGAAGCTAAACTGATAATTTGAACATAAGAAGGTAGAATGTAAATTGTTTTATTCTTGATCATTTCATGATATTAAATTTTTTTATAGTTTTATGAAAATTTTATCATTTTTAGATATATCTGGTTCTTATCCTCTTGCTTATGACCCTAAAGAAGTTGAAAAAGGATGGTATGAGTGGTGGGAACAAAATGATTTTTTTCATTCTGAGTCAATTCCAAAATATCAAAAAAAGGTACTGAAACACAACATGATTTTTAACACATTTGTTTATATTTTTATGACAAAGAATTTAAAACTAAGAATCCTGTGTTGTAGTTTTGTATATTTGTAATGCTATTGATACTGTTTATTTTATATAAAAGGATGAATACCCCATATTTTCCTTTGTGTTGCCCCCTCCAAATGTGACTGGGAATTTACACATTGGTCATACTTTAACTGCCACTATTCAAGATTGTATTGCAAGATGGTAACTATAATTTTCTCCATTGAATTTATATGTGTAAAACTATTAAAAATAATTTGCATAATAACTATAATTTTATTAAAAGTATTGAAATATGTTAAATCTGAATTAGGTATCGAATGAAAGGTTACAAAGTGCACTGGATACCTGGCTATGATCATGGTGGAATTGCCACTCAGAGAATAGTTGAAAAAAAGATTTTGAAAGAAAAGAAGCTAACAAAACAAGAAATTGGTAAAGAAGACTTTATTGAAGAGCTTAATGAATGGAAAACTATGTAATTATAAATGTTTTTTTTTTTTTTTTTTTACTCTACTGCATTATAATATTTCTAACATGTGTGTAATGAGTTTAGTTTCAAAGCTTATAATAATCCTTGACATTCAACCTAGATAAACTGTGATTTTGTTTAGTAAACAGTGCATACATGGCAGTTAACTTTCTGTTAGGATCATTGCTGCAGATTGTTAAACTTTTCACTTGTGTGTATTCTTTGAAAAATATGAAGAAAGTCACTGAAATATTGTATTACATTAAAAAAAAGTTTTGGATAAATTTATATTTCTTTGTTGGTTTTCTAAGTAAATATTGAATATTTGAATAAGTATTGTGATAATAATGATAAACCATAATATTTTGGTAGGAACTGAAAATGTATTAAAAATAATTGTAATCTGACTTTATGTAATATTTTAGGCTTGATGAATGATGAGATTCATATTCAGTTTTCTAATTTAAATTATTTTTCCATCAAGTTTTCTAATTTTAATTATTTTTCATGTATACTTTTATTTTATACAGTTTCCTGATTTTCAACCCCTGAGTCCAATGAAATCCTCACAAACTACATCACTAGTTTATCTTAGATTCATGAGGAATGTGGAATATATCCAGTTCTTTTAACATCATATTTATCATTAAAATTTTATATCTAATTCATTCATTCTGTGATTAATTTATGGAGACTGTTAGCTGCTTAAGGATTTTAAATTGGATTGGAAGTTATATTTTTAGAATGTATAGCAGTTCAATAATCTATACCTGCTGCATAGATTTCAATGTAAATACATGTGAGGGCTGATAATAAATAGAGAATGTCTATAGGAGTCTGTAATATCAGATGTTATTATTTAATTATATGCCAGTGCCCACCAGTAGCCATGAATAAACTAGTTTAATGTCTTCAAGTAAAAAAAAAAAAAAAAAAAAAAAAAGTTATTGTTTGACTAAATTCTTTAATTTTTAAAAGATTCTTTTAAAAGCTAAAAACTACATCATAAATTCTAAAATATTCATTCTCCCAGGTTAATCAAAAGTATTTGAGATTTTTGTATGCACTTGAAAAATTATTTAAAAAATGTTTAATGCTGAGCAATAATTTTGCATATTTTAATATAATCTAAATAGCAATATTTATTTAAAGTGATTTTCTGGGTCAAAGGACAGAGAGGGATAGGATTTCACAATTTTTTCTGTATATAGAAGGAATATTGATCAATTCCGTATAAAAAGTTGTCCATGAATGACATCATGTCTTTGACAGATAGCCTTTGTATGCTTTGCCTTAAAAAAAAAAAAATCTAATTTTACTTAATCCAATGTTTTCTTCATAAAAAATAACTTTTAGTTATCTTATTAAAATTCCCTCAGAAACTTATTATGCAAGAAGCATGGTTGTTTTAGAAAAATATAAAAAAATTTCTTTCTGTAATATTTGCCCCCTCTCTCTTTGCCATTGCATACCTTGATGAAATGCAGTTTAAACCCTTGTAAAATATCTTTAATAGTATACATGAAATCATTCCTTTTGAAAACAATATTTTATTTAATTTTTTTCCATCAAAAAGTTTTGTTGCATGCATACAGGTTCATAATAGATTGAATGCATGCAGAACCAATGAAAGCTAGATAAATTTGTTTTACCAAAAGAAACTCTTCACATTTCTGGAATTTTCTACAAAAATACTCATATAGTTCTTCCCATTATCACAGTGTACAATTAAACAGTGTACTTCAAACAGTGTATCACAGTGTACTTCAAACTACTAAAAATGTTAAATAAAACACAATGCAAAGCACATCTAAAAAGTAAAGCTAACATGTATATCACAATACTCCAAATTCAGCTCTAAACAAGCAGCTGCTACTCAGAAACTGATGCTGTCTCCAATCTTTTATAATTTTCCTCTGGTTGCCTTTATTACTTCTTGAAATTACTCAAAAGCATATGACAGCTGGATACAGTTACAGCTACATACAGAATCAATTCCAGTTATTCAATTGCATTATGGTGATACTAGGACCGGACCAAAATGTCGCCATATGGTCAGCAAGCTTGTTGACTTTTGGCGATTTCTCGCTATTTAGCGACAAAAATTAATATGTATTTTTAGTCATTGGTATATAAGAAAGGGAAGAAATTCAATATTAGGCACTAGAAACTATTGAGTGGAAATAAAAATGTAATACTCCCAAAACTGAAAGCATTATATTAATACAACATTATACTGAGGTTGGACAAAAATATGGAAACACCGAAATAAAAACATATTGCGGTGTGTAATATGATGTAAGAAAACTGATGACATTCAGCTTGCAGACTTTTCTGAATGGATGAATAAAGGTCTTGTATGCTTTGCAAGGGAATCTTGTACCATTCTTTCTGTAAAACATTGGCAAGTTCAGTTAACGATGATGTCAGATGACAGCGCTTATACAGATTTATCTCCTTATCTCCAAAATAGCGCACAAAGACTCAAATAATATTGATATCTGGTGAATGTGGTGGCCATGATAGATGTGAAAGTTCAACCTCATGCTCATAAAAAGACTCCTGGATAATGTGAGGTGAGTGAACAGGAGCTCTGTGATCTTGGAATATGGCATCACCACTGGGTAACAAAATTTAAAACATGGGTTGGATGCGATCAGCCAAAATGGTCACAGAATCCTTGGAAGTAATGTGACCGTGCACAGTAATGATGGATCCCATGGAATATCATGATATAGCTGGCCAATCCATGATCAAAACCCCTGCCATATTTCATTCTCATCAGCAAACAGTCTCTTATCATACGCTAGGGACAGTGTTCACCAGATGTAAATTCATGCCCAAATTGGAAATAGTGGGAAGCAAAACTCAAATGACAGTCTTCCATTGCTCTACAGTCCAGGTTTTATGACTTCGTCAGCACTTTCTCCTCTTACAGGCATTTTGATTTCTGATGAGTGGCTTTTGAATTGCAGCTTACCCAAAAATATCCTATTTGTGGAGCTCCTTTCTTATGATTTTGGTGCTGACAGGGTTTGGGAGTGCAGCATTCAGTTCAGCAGTCACTTTTGTAGCTGTAGTCCACTTATATTTCATCACAATCCTCTTCAATGATTAAGACATGCGATTTTTGTGTTTTTCCTGTATGAGTTATAAATCTTAGATAGTGTGCCTCTTGAAACACCAAACACTTCAGCTATCTTGGTTACGAAAGCACCCACCATACGAGCCCCAGCAATTTGCCTACATTAGAATTCATTTAGCTTTGATAGCATTCACATCTGTACAGAACACTGTTTTGATAATGAATGACGCAACATATTGTGGAAACACCAAACACTTCAGCTATCTTGGTTACGAACATATTGACGCAACATATTGTGGAAACACCAAACACTTCAGCTATCTTGGTTACGAAAGCACCCACCATACGAGCCCCAGCAATTTGCCTACATTGCAAGTGGTATTAGTGAGCAAACACATCAGTGCCACCAACAGCTTTTGCAAGAATAAACCATTTAGTTCAAACATGCATTTTATGAGGTGCTTCCATATTTTGTCTCTCATCTGTACCTTGGTGTTATATTTACGGTGTGTTGATGCATTTGCTTAGCTTATCGTAGAAGCAGATGTTTAGGTTTTAGTGTGAAAAATATTCAGTTGAAAAATATTACTAAACACTTCTGATTAACTTTTTCAAGTTATAAAATTAAAAACAAATTCTGTGTCTAAATATTTTCTTCCTAAAAATCTATTGTCTAATAAATATTTCTTTGCTTTTAATTGGAATTATTTTTACATGTGACATAATTTATTGTAAATATGTATAACTAATTAAATCAGTCACTTATCAAGAACTATAAAGTTTTTCAAGAATAATAATTTGTTAATTTTAAATATTTGTTTATTTTTTGATAAATGATTCATAAAATAAAGTGGATGCACTTCATGCTTTAAATAATTTAAAATTTTTATATATTTATTTTAGTACTCAGAAAAATATTGAAATCCAGTTAAAAAAATTGGGATCTTCGTTAGATTTCCGTACATCATGCTTTACTATGGATGAGGTAAGCTGCCTTTTTTCTTTTTAATCTAAAATTTATCTCCGATTTTAGGAAGTTTTAATTTTTGTTTTATTAAAAATAAATTTCTTTAAACACCTCTTTCCAACATGAGAAGAAAATTGAGGATTTCTTATATCTTAAGTATCATTTAATCACTTTAAAAATTGGCTAAATATGTTATTTGTATGTGCTCTTTTTAAATTTATAAAAAATTCTTTGAGATATATTGAAATTGGAAAGAAACTATTGTCAAACTTTGAAAAAATCAAACTCAAACACCCTATATATATATACATATAAAAGGGGCAGGGTAGAAAATTTAAATTAATCAAACTTTCAGCAAATTGGAAATTATGCCTAAAAATGTCAAAGATTCTATATTCTATACTTACATATATAGCAAAATATAAATATCTATTGTGCAAGATAAAAATTATTTTTTATATTATTAATGAAAATTATTTCAGTATGTAAAGATTTTTGACACATAAATTTAAAAAAATTTGCTTTAGCTGCATGCTAATGAAAAAATTGTTGATGCTATTTCCCTGAATACCTAAGGGCATTTTTGTGGTGACCCCTTTCTTTGATTCCCTAAGCAAGTGCATATATTGTGTAATGGTTAACTCAGCCTCATGTGCATTTATGTATATTCAGACTAGATGTAACAATTTTCCACAGGTAACACATTTTATAAAGTATTTGTTTATAATAACAATAAAAGCTAGTGCCAGTTTAACATTCAAATGAAACAGCTATATGACGTATACGATATATAAGTATGTGATATACATTATTTATATTTTAACTCCATCCAAAAGTGATGTCATTTCTTTTCCAATACTTTCGTTGAAAGGCGATTGTTTCTCAATCTGTGGTCCTCGGACTACAAGTAGTCCTTTTAAATTTCCAAAAAAGATTTTCAAAAATAAATTTCAAACTAACGTTATATACCACTGTATAACTAAAAATCTGAGATTCAGGAAACTACACATGGCAGTCTTAGACTCTTTAATATACCGGACTGTTGCAGAAAGTTGCAATTTTACGGTTCTTGAAAAAAAGTCTGAAGGCACATGACGTATAAAATTCGGAACGTGGGAAAATCTCTGAAGAGAAATTGGAGGAAGCTGGAGAAGTAGGGGCCGCAAACCTTGCAGGGTGGAGCAAAGCGATACATTCTGAAAAAGTCACCACAAAGTGGTGCCAGCTATCGATGCTAGATTTAACTAGATCAGTCATCTTGCATAAGGAGATGTCTTGCATAAGATCCATGCCGTCTAGAAGTTCAGCTAAGCACAGTGCAAGCTTAAGTTTTTCCGCTGCAGTCTTCTTATTCTTGATTTGCTCAATCAAATGTAAGTAATCTGTTGATAACACCTTTAATTTTGTCCATTTCTGAGAATTCAGAAGAATCATTCGGCAAAATAGTCACAGGAGCATCAACTTTCTGTGTTGAACCAGCTTTGTTATAGTCCTTGGGCGGCATTCCGTTCAGCAGTAATAAGTTTATGAATTTTAGGATAAAACTCACAACCTTTAAATGAGGCCATGTGTTTTTTCCACATTGGACACAAGTTAGTTTATCATCCAGTTGGTTTATCATTTATATCAGGCACATTATTACAGAATAACTTCCCATGTCCATATCGCTGACATCTGAAGTTTAGATTAGATAGTGTTTAGATTGCTCCTATATCTACGAAACTTGACCCAGAGATCGAGTAGTGTTTTCTTCCTGTGTAAATGATCTTACCTTCATTTTTGCTCTTGAAAGAAGCAAAGAAAACTGGGAGTTCTGGTGAACTGCGATACACTGATAACAGGAAACCCATCTTTGTTTAGCTCCACCTTGATGTCATCCACAGGTGAATCATCCAACAAACCACGAATCACTAATTTGAGTGGAGTAGCTTTCTTTGGTCGGAATGTGCTGAGCTGCACCTCATATTTCATTAGAACGGCAAGGGCTCTATCTCTATGATGTGAAGAATTGAAAATTAAGGTTATTTTATCCCTAGTCAGAGCTCCTACATAATTCTTTACACTGCTTTTGGCGAAAAGACCTCCTAAATTGCTCCATTTCACCTCCGGTCTTGGGCAGAAAATCGGGGAAGTTTTTTGTTCCTGAGTTCAGTCTTAGGCTCCGGAGCGGGTGTGAGATTTTTGTCATCCTTTTCCTTATTAACAGCACAGTCCATGGGCTTGGTGACAAAGGCCACTGCGCTAGAGCCCTTACCCAGATTGATAAATATACGATGCCTAACGTGTAAATAGCATTCTGAGGGTGTAAATAGAATTTTGGGGAAAAAAAAAGTAATTCCAGTGTCACGAGGAGTAGGGCGAATCACTCTGCTTCCTGGTAGGGAAAGGAAATTTCATTAGTGGGAGGAGCAAAACGACTTCGAGCAAAGTAGTAATGAAATGTAAAAGTATTGAATCTGAAAGCATTGGGAAGAGCGAGACTCATTCTCGTCTTAATGTCCTGTCGACTAACTATTTGTGTCAGCAAAATGTCCTGTCGGCTAAGTGTCTTTGTTGGCTAAATGTCTTGTTGGCTAACTGTCTGTATTGGCCAAATGTCCTGTCAGCTAAGTGTCCTTGTCAGCTAAATGTCTTTTCGGCTAACTGTCTGTGTCAGCTAAATGTCCTGTTGGCTAAGCATACATGTTGGCTAAGTGTCCATATCAGCTAAATAGTGTTGGTTGTCTTGTCGGCTAAGTGTCTGCGACCACTTTCTAAGTATTCTCATCCGCACTGAAAAATCATGAACTTGATGCTGATTTGGATGAAAACTTTTGTTTGGGCATCTTTATATTTATTTCATTTATGCATACAGAGCTGCATAATTTTTTACAAATGTAAAAAAATAGGCAGCTGTATTAAAAAAAAGGGCAGTTAAAAAATCAAACACTTACTTTTTCCAGGAAATCCTCCTCTAATTTTTTTTGTGGTGTTGTTCTCCCCATGTAGGCAACGATCTGTTTTCGCAGAAAAGAGCAGAAAATTGCACAAACTCAATATTGTGCACAACCTTGGCACTGCACACCAGCCAGAACATGATCACTCAAGAACAGTTAAAATTTCAAGCACTTCAATGAAACTCTCCAACATAATGAAAATAATAAAGGCAAACTCTGCAGTTTCTTTAGGATTTGTTACAGGAAAAACAGTGTACTCAGTGCAAAAAGCAATGCTAATGAGAAGAATGACTGTAGAATTTCAAAAAAGCAAATCCATGTGTACTCAAACATATATGTGTGCTATGTACATACTTAGGTTGTCACATAAATGCTTTTTGGTAACATTTTGGGTTGCCACATAAATACTTTGTGCTGACTTAGTACATTGCCTCATCATTACTTTTTCATAGAAATGTGGATGATCGGAAATTACCAACATATTTTGAATTTATAAAAAATCCTAAATGGGCGGCTTTATCATGATAAAAATTAATTTATGTAATGTACAGGAAGAACAAAGGAAATTGTAAACATTTTAGAGTTTTGCTACTGTATTTTGAACAAAACAACTGCAGTTGTTAGAGAAATTAGTTCACTGTATTGCCACATCAGGATTAGATGCATTTCACATAAAGACATGTTAAACATAAAGTACTAGATATAGTCAAACTGACTAATCAGTTTGTCAAAATTCTAAGATAAGTGTAGACAGCATTTTCTCTCAGTGAGAAAGATATTGGCCTAGAAGGATGCTGAAATTACAGCTGCATACTGAGACAGCTATTTTGTATGTAGTGGATGGGAAAAAGCTTTGTTAAGAAGAGCAGAACAACAAATCTTAGAATATCATTAAAGTACTATATTGCTGTATGGTTAGTAAGGAAACTTTCAAGGTTAACTGGAAGTAAGAAGAAGGCTACTAAGTTAGTCAACCATTTATGCTTTGGGAGCCTTATAATATTTCACAATAAAAGAATGAGCTGTGCTCTGGCTGGCAAGTTTGTGAACACGTATATGCATGTCCA
This sequence comes from Stegodyphus dumicola, assembly GCF_044657685.1. Classification (NCBI taxonomy): domain Eukaryota; kingdom Metazoa; phylum Arthropoda; class Arachnida; order Araneae; family Eresidae; genus Stegodyphus; species Stegodyphus dumicola. The sequence continues at coordinate 78,714,737 of NC_140775.1, forward strand.
TATATTGTGATGTATTCAAAATGCTATTGTGATGTATTCAAAATGCTGCCTTTTCACTCTTCATTGCTGCTGTATGACTCTTTTCTTTCTTTTACCACTTTGTATAAATTTAATAATGATGTTGTTGAAAACATGAATTGCTGTTAAATATTCTTCTAATTTAGCAATTTCATTCATAAACTCTGTGATTGTTATGAGCAGCAACAGAATGGGAAGTAAGAATATCAGTGTGATTACCAACTACATATATCAGAAAATGGTATGCATTTTTGTATACTATTTTTTGATACGTCGAACCCTGCTGTAATGAACCCCAGATGTGAAAAATAATCTTTTAGTCTTGTCCAGTTTCCTATACACGTAATGTGATTTTATACTGTTATAGCAAATTTTCAAAAGTATGAAAACTGGTTGTGATGAAATTTATGGATATCTTTGATTGAAAATTTTTGTATTTTGTATATTTCCTCAGAAGTTTTCTAATTTTTAATAAAAAAGTTACTAACCATTAAAATCATCCATGATCAAAATGTTAGAATCCACATTCCACCCTTGCTTCACGTTCTTTACAGAAAAGAAAACACCTTTATGTTATTTTTATTTTATCTTCATTCCCAGTTTTCACTGCTTTCTAAACAAAGGCTATTTTGATATTCCAGGAAAGAGAAAATAGAGAATCTTAGGAGCTTGCACTTTTACAACTGATTCTTCTTTTAGGGAATGAAATTTGTTTATCCTTATTGTTTTATTTTGCTTGAGTGTAACTGTTCTCTAAATTCTCTTCTCTGAATTACAGTTTTGCATTCTTTAGTTTGTGTACAAGACATTCTTCATAAAGGTTATTGAATCTGTATTGTAACCGTATGCATGTTGAGAAAAAGATTGGTTGTTATAAGATAAGACATTTAGGTGATAAAATTATCTTCCTTTTTCATCTTTTTCAGAATAGCAAGAATCTCATGTAGTCTTTGACCAAACTCTTAGCACTCTGTTTCTGTGTCAAAAGTTCATGCACATTGCAGACTGTAAATGTAAAGGTTCTGAACTGAGGATAAGGTGGCTATTATTTGATAAATGCAGAGTGGCTGCAGCCAAATCGATATCTGCTAAAAATACATTTTATCCAAATCTCCAGTTTGTACCTTATGAAAAAATGTAAACTTGGTGATTCCTGCTCAGCTGAAATGGTTCTTCATTTAAAGAACCCATCATCTGTAAATATTTGGGCTAATGCTTCAGACAGGCCAATGACATTGCCAAGCACTTAGGACGAAATGGAAAAGAACAAACAAATTTAATAACTGCTTGTAATAATAATCGCTATTGAATCTTGATATTACTTATTTTAAAATTTATTATTATTATTGATTATAATTGACTATAATTATTGATTTAATTTTAAAATTATATACATATATATTTCATTTCTTTCAGTAGATCTGACAGTGTCAATTAGTTTTTTTTTTTTTTTTTTTTTAATTCATCATTCAGTTTTGATATATTTTCTAAGATAACCTATCTTTCTTGTCATATTGGATAACGAAAAAACTTAGACTACTTTATCCAATTCAAAATAAGATTAAGAATATAGTATGCAGACATTTTTATTTGCAGCATACTTAATAATATATTTGTGGTGGACCACACAAAAATAAATTAAACTGCTTCAATTAAAAATAATGAATAAATAAACTGCTTCAATTAAAAATAATGAATAAATAAACTGCTTCAATTAAAAATGATAAATAATATTATTTTTAATTGAAGCAGTTTGGAATTTTAATCATACAAATGTATAATGGCATTCTACTGTCAATTGAGCAATAAATAATATGTACTCATTTTCTGTATACTATTTGCATCTGTGTCAGGCTAATTTTTATAATAAAACTCAAAAATATTTTTTAATATATACAATGAGCCATAGATTATGTGAGTGTGGCTGATCATAAGATATTTGGCTTATTAGTAATTGTCCTTAAGTTCTCTTTTTAGGGTTGTGATTTATTTTAACTGATATAGAATTCTATGTACTTCATTCTTTTTGTGTCTTTAGCCAAGAGGTAAAATTGATGTATTTCTTGAATAAAATTACCTAAACTTTAGCTTAGCAGATCTGATATATATATATTTTATGATTTGGAATGTAAGAAACATAAGTTGATTTTAATGATATATTGTTTGTAGAAATGGTTATGCTTAACCATCATGCACATTTTAAGTGTAATTTTGTTTAATGCGAATATGAAAATAATTAACTTCATTATGATCTCATCTTTAACATTAAAAATGCATACTGTTAATATTGTATGTTTAATCTTTCTAAATTTAATTAATTTTTATTTCAAGAATGCTTCAAAAGCTGTAAAGAAAGTGTTCATTGAACTGTATGAAAAGAATCTGATTTATAGAAAGGAAAAATTGGTTAATTGGTCCAGTGAAATAAGATCTGTTATCTCAGACATTGAAGTAAGTTTATTACAATAAATACATATGTAACAAGGTTTCATTTTTGTGGTAATAACATTAAAGGATAGAAAAACAAATTTGTGTTCTTACTTATTTTTGCAAAATCAACTGTCACTGTTAAATAAAATTGTATCATACATTTATTAATCATTAGTGATTTAGTAAAGTAACTTTATTTTTCAATATTACATTGCATTTTCAGTTTTTATCACTTTTATAAATTATAATTCAAAAACCAATCTATAAATATTTCATAAAATATTTAAAGGCTGATTTTTGAAAATTAAGATATTTTTAATGTAATAAAATAAACGAAATGGTCACAAATCTGTAAAATTTAAACATATATGCATGTAATATATAGTTTAATTCAACTATTGGAATTTAGTAGTAGATATAAGTATTAGGTCATGCCATTATAAATGTCATCTTTTGAAGAATGTGTTGAAGAAATAAAAGAATGGGCATTTTTCTGTTAACAAAGCATCATTTAATGCCAAACATAAGTGTTGGCTCAAAATCTATCTAGATGTCAGAAACACTAAGTCTACATAAAGCTTTAAGAAAAGAATGTTTTTTTTTTTTTTAATCCAGAATAAATCAAAATAAAAGAGCAATACAAAATATGTAATGTTTTATGACATTAATTTCAAATTACACAGGAGGCAGAAGTAGAACTACAACTACAAAATATTTTCATCTTTTCATACAGTCTCCAGTATAGGAATTCAGTGATACAGAAATCTAGATGGTGGTGGCCAGTGCTATCCTGATATTTATTTTGCCATTTTGCATGTGGTTTCCTGTATGAGGATTGATAATGTTGTATCCAATGTTAACTTGCAAGTGTTCATATCCAGCAACTGCCAATTCATGCACTTAAGCAACTGAAAATCTAGGAGAGGAAATTCCTGGATTGATGTTTGTTTTTCCAACCTATTTGCTAGGAGTCATTGTATATGTATTCATAACATAATATAAACAGCCTGCCACATTTGGTGCACTGGTACACATTTCCCAACTAGTGCCCTGTTAACAGAATGGTAACTGTACATTCTTCATTTGAATCAATAACATTTTTTTCAGTGCTGTAATGTTTTTTTAATGCCATTTGTAAACAGTCATATGGCTTACTGGAGAAAAAAGTTCTTAAAGGTATATTTTAGTTGTCTCATGGGAACTGAATTGTTTTCCATCAGTGAAATTTTGCAGACTTAGAACCACCAGTCACTTCTTATTGCCAGTAACAGACAGTTCTAGAGCAAATTTTTTTCACATGAATGAACATATTCGCACATTTTCTTTGACTTTATATGAAATTTTCATTCTTTATATGAAATTCACTGCCAAGCTTAGACATGATCCGAGTTTCTTCCAATGAGTTGATGATAATGAATTAACTTTTTTCTACCAACTCTTCATTATTGCATAAGAATTTCTTTCAACTGCAGCTTTCAACATAACACTATCAAAAGACAAGGGCACTCACAGCAACTAGCATCTTCAAGTTAAGGATGGCTTGTTGAAATGTACAAAATCACAGTTTACATTTGTGAATATTCAAAACACCTTTATCATTTTGCACTGTCTCCAAAGTTTTTAAAACATTTGCTACATTATTGCCTTTTTTTAAATATTCATGAAGCACATACTTGATGTGCTCTTCTTTGACTGCCATTTTCATGAGAGGTGATTAAAGTATCAAATTAGCAACTGTGTGCTTGCCAATAAGACTGTCTGTGCTCAGTGGCAGGTATGCGTCCATGATAATAACTTGTTAGAGCCTAGCTTATCTAAAAAATGACATTATTTATGGGATGGCCAAATGATATAATTTTTTATATTCTTTTTCTTCTCTCTGCTCTTTTTCTTCTTTTTGTATGCTAAATTATTTTTATGCGATTTTGGGGAAATTTTTGACTGTTTTCAATATATAGGTTGATCACTTGGAAGTTCCTGGCAGAACAATAAAACGAATTCCAGGCTTAAGTGAACCTGTTGTTTTAGGTTTATTAGACTTCTTTTATTATCCAGTATTGGATTCTGGTAAGATTTCTGTATGAGATATTCAGTGTTATATGTGAAAAATTGTTATTAAAGCATTGTTATTAAAAATATTTTATTTAAAGACTTATCATATTAAGAGGTATTAAGTACATGTTGTAGTATAGCTTAAAATAAATATTTTGAAAATTAATTTATATTACTTTAGTTGCATTTTAATAACTAACATATTTATTACAGTGGTTTTTAATACCATGCAAATGGAATTTTTGAATACTTTGGTATTCAGATAAAAATTAATATATCATTGTTGTAGCTATAAAAAGACATATATAAAAAAATTTTGTCTTCAGTGTGAGATCCATTCAATGGAAAATAATGGTATATGGTTTCTTGCAAAATATTTGTGATGAGAAAATGAGAAGTGAGTGCAGAACTAGATTAACTATTAAACAAAATAAACGTGCACTTACGGCATTGAGGAAAGGGGGCACCACAAAAATGTGCTTAGGGATTCATGAACAAGGGGCACCATAAGAATTTCCCATTTTAACTTTTACTATGGAACATGTTTCAGCTAAAGAGCAAGATCAAGAAAAAAGGAGTAGGGAAAAAAACAGGCATTATGTTGTAAATTAATATGGAGGTACCAAAAATCTTTTAATTGTTAGGACCTCTAAAAATTTTAATCCAGCTCTAAGTTAGCGCAGGCATGTACTAGTATCTTCCATGGTACTAAAACCTTTATAAGACAATTATGCTTTTTATATCTCTTGAACAGTTGCTTTTTTTTTTTTGCTGTATATGAGGTATTCCAGTAACAATAAAGATGTGTGCTTGAATTTTAATATGAGTAATATTTCTTTTGTATGAATGTATATGTTTTGCTCATCTTTCATTGAATTGGATTGGGGAATATCGAATTTAGCACATATATCTGAGGCAAAAGATTTAGACTATAATTATTTCTTTCCTGCATGAAATGTACTGTGCATTTTCTTGCATCTTTAAAATCACTTGTTTGAATTTTGATCATATATGCTACCATCATTTCATTCATCCAGGTTTCTGTTTTGTTTTAAGAGAATATTTCCAGTGACTTCATTGTTATCTTCATGTCTCTTTCAAAATTAATTATTTCTTCTAGAATAGCATCTTTTAGGATATGAAACATTCTAGATGTCACATACTAACACTAGAAATGAAAAAAATGAAAAGAACATGCAAAAATTAATTTTTATTTACAAAGATTTATGTATTAATAATAAAACAATGGTGATATGATTGCTACAGAGTAGTAAAGTAAATGCAGCTGACACACTTGTCTCATGATAGCTTAAGTCATGGGTTAATAAATCATCACTATAATCATAAAGTGTTTAATAACATGTAGTAGTGTATTCATATTCATAATAGAGTCATAGAAAACGATAAATACATGTTATCTGTCAACTGCAAAATTTGGTCATTACTGAACCATAAATTTCGTGGAGATCCCACCAAAGTTGCATCATTTGTTCCTGCAGAATTATGAGTTGCAATTCTATCTGCAACCCTTACAATAAAATATTTGTCAGTCTTTGCACAATTTACCAAATAGCCATTGTTGCGAAAGTATTCAAGCTTTGTTTAGAATGGTATAAGTTCAAACTTCCCTCCGGAGATTGTTCCAATCTACTACTGTTTTATCGGCCATATTGAGCTGTTCTTCTCCCCATTCAACAGCTATTAAATTATCTCAACCAGCTGTAAATGAGCTGGAGTGTAATGAAAAATGTCATTTTAGAGCCCTCAAACTTATTTTATTCAAAATGAAAGGAAAAATAAAACAACAGCACTTAATTTACAATGCTTTTCATAAAAACATATTTTATTGTCCGAAAATCAAGAAGGGAAAATTATGCAAATAATTTTAACTTTCAAAAGATGCAGTTATTAAGAACATAAAAAGTGAAAAGTTGTTATTGATTATCTACATGTAACTATCATAATATTATTTCTTTAAAAGAAATCTGCATTGCAATGAGAATACATAGTAATACTAACATTGCAAAACCTACTGAGATAGCTTTCTTGATTTCTCTTTCTCTGTAACTTGCGATTTGCATGTTTTTACTGTTGTGCTGTTGGACCTCTTTAATCCATAAATAATTAGAGGAGATGAATGTGCAGGTGATTCAGCAAAATTGTAGACTGAATGTCAGTTTGTGTTTGCTTCACTGTGATTAGTCAGTTCTTGTATTAGGCTTTCATAAAATTCAACAGTTAGAAGGAAAATGGCTGGCATGACTTTCACAGGTAGTTTGCAAGTGTGTGTCTTTGTTAGTAAGATGAAAACAATCAGACCATGGATAAACCCATTTTAAAATTTAGAGGAGTTTGTTCTGTGACTGCATTGAAGAAGGAGAATATACAAATTAATGCTGGGGCTATTATTATTCCATTTGCAAAGTATACCCTGCCCAATGGAAAATTATTGCAAATGATGTTATAATACGTTATTTCTCTAAAGATATTCGTCTCATCTTGGCAGATGATTAACATCTAACCTAGTATTTAGTTTTTAATTATAATGTTTTTTTTTTCTCTTTGGCAACTACATGGTATCTTTTGCAATCATGATAATACAAGTTTTTAGAATATTTTGAAAGGAACTGACAAAGAGCAAAATATATCTTATTAAGTTTATTTCATAAAAATTGTATTATCCGCATAATTTATACAGCGTATGACTTAACATATAATATAAAAATACTTTAAGATGTATTTTTCATACTTCTGAGATATGTGTATTCTCATCACACATGCAGAAAAGGCTGGTAATGGCCTTGAAGTGTTTATTTTAAGGGAACAGACTATAGTTACTTTCAGATATGTTTCTCTACAAGTAATAGCTGCCATGGGAGATTTCACACCATTCTTAATTGATTAATGCTCTGTTTACATGCTTTTAACTTGTATTAAAAATCATATCTTTGTAGGCTTATTATATCTGTTATGACATTATGATTGCTAGCTAAAATTATCTTTTGTTTATTTTCAGTCATTACAAATAAATTTTACTGTTATCATTAACTAAAGTTCTGCGTGGAATGTTTTAATCAATTGGAAATATCATACGGTGATTTAAAAATATATAAAAAAATTATGTATGTTGTATTTTGGCTGTAATTATCATGTTTCATGTTACTCGTATTTTAGATGAAAAAATTTTAGTCGCAACCACACGCTTAGAAACAATGCTTGGAGATTCAGCATTAGCAGTGAATCCAGAAGACACAAGATATTCTCATCTGATCGGCAAATCTGTTAAGCATCCTTATACAGAGGATAGCTTACCAATTATATCTGATAAGAGCATAAACAAAAATTTTGGAACAGGTAATGGCTACAATTAAATATGAAAATTATCTGAATCAGTTTTAGATTTCATTAAATGTTTGAGTTTTGTAATTCCTTCAGCTAAGACTATTTTTGTATTTTTTAGATTTTGTAATTTTTTTTTATTCTAGGTATTATGAAGATTACTCCAGGCCACGATTTCCATGACTTTGAACTTGCTGAAAAACATAAGTTAAAGATCTTAAATATATTATCTGATGATGGAACTATTAATCAAGATGTAGAGAACTTTAAAGTAATACTCTTTTTTAATATAAAATTTTTTACTTCTTTCATGTAGTCCACTGTCATAGCCTTCTTTTTCTTGGGCGTGTAACTTCTGGATATGTATTTACTTCCTACCGTAGACGTATCGTATTGCGTGCGTTGCATAAAACAGCCATTTTAACGGCACAAAACTTTATTAACACACAAATAAAAAATAATAAGTACAAACGATTAACACACAAGTATCACTTCGTATCTTGCATCTAAGCTGACATACAACACATGTTTTTCTTTACTTCGCTACTACCTATTAACTACTCTTCTCTAGTCAGTTTCATGAGAGAGAGGCGTTGCAGGCCGTTCGGCTGAACTGCGCATGCGTGGTCATCACGTCATGACACCTCCCCTCGAAAAGATTTGATTGCGTCTTTCAATAACCTGTCAAATCCACATATATAAACATTTCTTGAAACAAAATAAAATAACATCCACAAAATTTTCGAACTTAATTAACTAATTCTTACCATTTTAAATTAAAATTACTTCAACATAAATTCAGTAATCCTATTCATTTAAAAGGATGTAACATTCAATTAACTTTTCAAACTTAAATCCTTCACATAATCATAATCATATAAGCAGTTATCATATAAACGAGACAATACAAATCAATCATTAACATTAAACATAATACTTTAGCAAACCCTGGCTAAATCTTTAAACACATTACCTAACGTTAGAAAAAAAAAATTAGCATTTTAGCTAAAAAAAAAATCAAACTAAACAGTCAAAATGTCTTATAGTTCATAGTTCATAACGTCAGTCATGTTTCACTCACTTGGAAATATAATCATGTCATTTTAAGTCACGTCATCAATAAACTCAGCATAGTCTTTTAGTCTACACATAATGTTACCATTCCATTTTGTTAACGCATAAATTACTGGATGCACATATTCACTTTCTGATTCAACGATTAGCTTTAGCTGTAAAAGCTTATCTATTTGACGATCAACTTCATTTCTTAGAACTTCAGGTATTCGATACGGTTTCTGCTTTCTTGGCATACTTCCAGGTTTCAGTCTGATGCTGTGTTTTCCCACATTGGCGATTTTCGGAATACCAGTTCTTAGGTTCTTATGCCTTCTTAAAATCTCCATAAGTTCTTTCTTCTTATGCGGTTCAAGGTGTGTAAAATCACATTCCTCATTAGAATAGTGTTCTTTTGCTTTCCGTGGAATCATTCTTGGAACGTTTTCAACTTTGCCGAAATCAGTATCTGTATCATATATCACACCGACATTATTCACAGCGGTATTGAACTCTCGTATCTTGTTTGCGTGAACGTGCTTCGATGAATTGTCAGGCATTTGTACTATGTAACTATAATCAGTATGCTTTTTGATGATAGTAGCAGGTCCCGTCCATCTGGCATAAACTTTGTTTTGGCTATCAGGGATTAAAACTATAACCCTGTCACCTTCCTTGAATTCTTTATGACGAGTCTTTCGGTTACGGTAGAATGCATAAGCTTGTTGCTTTCCAACATCTGTAAGTCCTCCGTATTCAGCAGCTTTTTCCAATTTCGTCTTCAAATTATTCAGATAATCGGTAACTGAACTTGACTGTCCATGAGGAACAAGAGTTTCATTAGTCCATGACGATTTCAAAATAGACAACGGGCCATTAGGACATCTTCCATAAAGCATTTGGAACGGACTAACACCAGTCGTAGCATTAGGAACTTCTCGGTAGGCCCAAAGTAAATACGGTAGATGTTTCTCCCAATCTTTCGAATGTTCTCTAACGGTATGATGTATCATTCCCTTTAAAACAGCATTAAATCTTTCTACCAGGCCATTTGAACTTGGATGATAAGGAGTCGAGAACCTTGGGGACGATCCGATCCTTTTCAAAAACTCTTGGGTCAACGAAGCAGTAAAATTAATTCCTTGATCTGAAGCAATAATTTGAGGAATTCCTGTGTGTGAAAAGATTTGCAACAATGCATCGCATGTTGCTTTGGCATTCAAATTCTTCAATGGCACCGCTTCGGGCCACCTTGTACATTGATCAACAGCACACAGAACATATTTGTAACCTCTACAGCTTGGCTCTACAGGTCCTAGGATATCCACATTAATTACCTGGAATGGTTCTTTAGGACGTGTTACTGGCGTAATCGGAACTTCATCAAAGGGACGCTTTTTCGCTTGAAGTTGACAAGAAGTACAAGCACTGCAGTATTCATTTACATCTTTCTTGATTTCCGGCCAATAGAACGAATATCTCAAACGTTCGGCTGTCTTCTTGGTTCGCAGGTGGCTTCCCCATAAGCTAGAATGAGCTAAGTCCAAAATTTGTTTTCTTCTTTCTTTAGGAACGACTAACTGGTAAACTCTTTCTCTTAGAACTTTATCTTTATGATACAAGAAGTTGTCAATAACAATAAAGTTATTACTTCCGTTCTTAACATTTTGCCAGCATGTTTTTAAAGATGGGTCATTCATTTGTTGCACTCGAAACAGTTCTGAATCCGAAGCACATTGATCGTGTCCTGTGCTACCTTTGGAATCATCCTTACCTGTATCTTCATATACAAGCGCACAACATTCTATTATCTTCTTAACAGTTTCATTACATTTTTCATTAATTAGGTTTTCCCTAACATGGTTAAGTATTTCGTCAAAATTTTCAGTTTCATGAAAAGGCATTTCACCGAAACTATCAGTAGCAATGTTTACATTTTTACATTCAAAATTAAACTTTCTTTTATCATCTCCCCTTAACTCATTAAAAGCACTTAACGACAAGAGTAAATCATTACATAACTTATCCACCATTGCACATGTTATAAAAATAGGTGACATAAATTTATCATTTTCAGAATATATTACTAAAGGTAGGTTAATGAGAGGAGCTTTTAAAGCTTGTCCGAAAGCTGACGTGAGGATAACACTTCCATGTGGTGTACGGTATTTTTCTGGTACAATGTCGGTCTTAACAACGGTTAATTGCGTGCCTGTATCTGCTACTGCACTAATTAATTTACCATCACATATAAGTTTAACGGTTGGCAAGTCATCTATTAATTCTTTAACCTCTTGATTCGCAGTAAAATATTTAGAAGAAATCTTTGCAGTTACGGCGTTAGAATTATTCTTAATTTCTTCTTTAGCAACCCTTTCCTTATCTTCATGCAACAATATATTATGATACTTAGAATTACATTTTGAACATTTTAATTGAGAAGGGCAATTTTTTATTCTACAATTCCTTTCGAAACAAAGAAAGCACCGATTAGAAGCCCTTAAACTCTTTTTCCTTTCTTTCGGAGACATAACGCATTTTTCCGAAGCATGATTTTCGCTTTCGCAAAATAAGCAAGGGAAAGTTCGAACAACTGCAATTTTGCTTACATTAGGAGAATAGCTGGCGCCAAATTTGTTGCCGTTGAATGAATTCCGAGTGTGGAAGTTGTTTCGCTTTTCATTTGGTTGTGAATGCCTTCCAAGAGAATTAGCGTGACTCTTAGAATAAAATAAATTTAATGAAGTTCGTTCGCGACTTTCAATTTGTTTTAGAAATTTCATGAGGTTGTCGACATTAAAAGTTTCTTCATCTGCGTTTTGACGAGCAAAATCAAGCGTTATATCCTGAGGTATGCATTTCATTAACAAAGGGTATAGTAACTTTCCATACGATTCGGTCTTGACCCCTATCGAATTTAGTGACCTTACTTGTATGTTGCAGGTATCATATAATTCCCTCAAAGAATTAATGTCATTAGAAATTCGGACAGGCCGTAAATTTAAAAGTTTATGCATGTAAGAATTAATAAGGAGATCTTTTCGACCATACCTATCTTTGAGAATTTTAAAAGCTTCGTCGTAGTTTTCTGGAGATAAAGAAAAGCCTTCTATTGTTTTTAAAGCTGCACCGCCTAACAGGCTAAGCAAGTAATTAAACTTATCTACTTTAGATAGTTTTTCGTTTTGATTTATTGCCGTGTCAAAAGAATTGTAAAATGTCTGCCACATTTCAGCATTCCCATAAAATTTATCAATCATAATCTTCGGCAATTTAACATTATAATCAGAACTTTTATCGACACCAGAAATAGATAAATTGTTACTATCATTAGAAGAACCATTAGAAACTAGCGAATTATTGCTATTTTTTTTTCTTTCAATAATTTTGTGCCTCTAAAGCTCCATTTCGAAATGTTTTCTTCGTATTCCAAGGCACTTTCGATTTCGGTTTCAATGTCATTAACATCAGTCAAAGTTTTAATTTTTTCGTCTAACACTCTCAAAGAAATAGCTTTTACTTTTAAACTTTCCAGTGATTCTTCAAGGTCTTCAAGGTTACCGGCTGCAATTAATGATTCAATAGCATTTGTTACTTTAGTAATGGCTGAACGCATAACTTTCCGTTCTTTCTTAGATTTCGTTAGCTCTTCAGCCATTTTTGTAACCTTGAATTCCACTTTACCACAAAATAAATTGAACAAATTTCTTACCTTTCTGAAGACTCACTTATGCATTTATCCGTGAAATTTGCAGAATGACATATCCCACTTCTGACACCACTGTCATAGCCTTCTTTTTCTTGGGCGTGTAGCTTCTGGATATGTATTTACTTCCTACCGTAGACGTATCGTATTGTGTGCGTTGCATAAAACAGCCATTTTAACGGCACAAAACTTTATTAACACACAAATAAAAAAATAATAAGTACAAACGATTAACACACAAGTATCACTTTGTATCTTGCATCTAAGCTGACATACAACACATTTTCTTCTTTACTTCGCTACTACCTACTAACTACTCTTCTCTAGTCAGTTTCATGAGAGAGAGGCATTGCAGGCCGTTCGGCTGAACTGCGCATGCGTGGTCATCACGTCATGACATCCACTATTAAAGTTAAATATAAGAATTTATTGAAAAGTTTTAAGAGTATTTTAACATTAATTAATTACTTCTCATATATTTTCGTTCGGCTGAACTGCACATGCGTGGTCATTACGTCATGACATCCACTATTAAAGTTAAATATAAGAATTTATTGAAAAGTTTTAAGAGTATTTTAACATTAATTAATTACTTCTCATATATTTTCATGTAATCCTCTGTTAAATGTGCGAATAGATTGAAAATATTTAAGATTGATAATTTTACTTTGAGATGACATTGAAGGCCACACATTTTTTTTTTTTTTTTTTTTTTTTTTTTTTTTCAGAGTACTATCCTTCACACTGATTAATTTCTTACAGCATTTTATGAACCCTTCAAACACATCAAACAGACAGTTTTGTGGTATCCCTTTTAGCATCTCTACCTTTAGTGAACATATCTTTGTGCTCAATTACTTTTTCAGCATTGAGAATGTCCAAAAAACATATCGTGTTAAATCCAGGCTATATGGTAGTTGTTCTAGGTCTTTCCATCTATTTCGGTTAGTTGCCTATTGTACAGCAGCAACACATAGTTAGGTATTGTCCTGGAACAGTAACTATTATTACTTGAGTTTTCTTCCTCACAGCTCAACAGAGGATAGTTTATGGAGAATTTCATCTTATCCACTCTGCATACAGAGAACCTATTATTATAATATTTTCTCATGGTACATCAAGAAACCAAGGTTAAGAAATCAAAAATCATCTCAAATATTCATTCACACCTGAATTCATTATTACATTTGCTGATCTAGATTTCTGGGTATCTAACTGGCATATATATATAATGCATTTGTAATATTCTTATCTTCAAGCAGTCAGTGTATTTAGCCACTTAACTGATTTGCCCATGCGCGGTACTTGCATCACTTCCGGGACTCATGTAATTTGCCTGCACATCATATAGGCTAGAAGAGTTTATATTTTCCTTTAATATTCGTATTTTTGTTTCTCACACAGTGTTGTCAAGAGATGACAAAAGCAGTCCACTGAAGCACAATCACTGTTCTAGTACTCCCCTCTGATTTTGAAGGAAAATATTTTCAAGTGGAATATATAGTTAAAGTTTAAAAAACCTTTTTGGAAAAATTAGCCCTATATCTGGGCTATCTTAAAGCTGAGTTAGTTATTAAAAGTTATAGTTATGGAGTTATTCATTCAAATGTTAAAGTTAATCTGGAATTATTCAAAAGCTGAATCCTGTGTTTGTTTGAATCCTGCATATGCTTTAATAATATAGCATTAAATATCCATCAAATTAAAAGAATAAAAAGCTTGTATTGGGTTGATTGATTAAAATTTTAGGGAATTTATTTGCAAACTAATCATTCATACCACTGAGGCAGTTTGCATATAAAATTTGAATTAAAAGCTAAGTTGAACTTAAGTGAACTTAGTTGTATAAAATTACTACATAATTTCATTAATTAGTGTTATGATATGCAAAAATGTATTATACTTAAAGTACCAAGAATGTCATTCTGTTATACCTTTGCTTTATGTATATGCGTATAGTATAGTGGAACTTTTTAATAACTAAGTGAGTAAAATCATTAGAAATGTTGGTTTTACTAAACCAGTTTTCTCAGACCTTTTTGCTCTATGCACCTCTTTTCCCACTCCAGAAGATCCCAAACTTAAAAAAAGAAAAAGAATATTTATATGTGATGTTTTAAATCTGTAGTTAGAAACATGGATGTATAAACCAACTTCCAGATGTGGCCATTTTTAAACAAAATTTTAATTCAAGATCATTTTGGTACACAACAGATAATTTTGGTAGACAAGCCATGCAGGATTTATGTATAAGCTACACAAGCTATAGCTTAGGGCACCTGTTTTCTTGGGGGGCCCTAAAAAATTAAAATATAGTATAACAGACTTATAAAAGGCTCATATCTCAAATAGCTTAGGGCTTTATCAAGTCTAAATCCGGCCCTGTAAACAAGGTATTTATCTAATCATAATTAATTATGATAATTTTTATGTACATGTATTTTAAAATACGCTATCATCTTTGATAAGTAAGCATAGCAGCAGAGATTTTGCATGGCAGAAGAAGTTAAGAATAAGAAGCAACGTAATTGCTTGTGAAGCAGTATTTATATTAGGTAAGGGCATAAGTAAAGCTAAGATGGGATTTGTTAATTTTAGGTTTCAGTTCTTATTTCAAGCAGTGTTATGTACTTTTTAAAGATCTCGAATTTGGGAGAACAGATGAACTTAAATCTAGAACAGTCAAATTTGAGGTTGCCAATTATTTCTTAACATAGCCATCATATCATCATATTTTATTATGTCCTACATATATATACATTTATTTAGATTAAGATTATTTTCTACGTAGCATGTTTTATAAATTAAACTGCAAAAAGTATAGAAAATGTTGGTAAATACCAAAACTCAAATAAAAATAGTTATATATATATATATTGGTAAACTGAAACCTAAACCTAAATACTTAACAGCTAAATAAAAGGCTGATGGTATTCCTCCCTGAAACTATGCCCAATTGAGAACCCCTTTACTAAGAAAAAGTATTAGGCTGTTTTCCTAGAAATTTCCATGTGAAGACATTCATTAAAAGTACATAAATCTCACATGCTTTAGACAATAATATCTCTGTTTCTCACTATTTCTTTTGTGTGTATAAATATGTCATATATATTCAGTATTATTTGTGTATAGATGTATATTGTCATCTTCTTTTTCTAGGGTAAACACCGCTTAATTGTCAGAGATTTATTGAGAAAAGATTTAAAAGCAAAAGATCTGTATAAAGAATCAAAAAGCCATGCAATGAGTATTCCATTTTGTAGCAGAACTGGGGATATTGTTGAACCTCGATTAAAAGAACAATGGTACTTAAATTGCACACAGATGGGTGAGAAGGCTGTAGAGGTATGTTGACTTGTGACATGTCTAATGTTTTGAAATGTTTATCTGTGTATATGTAAAGTATTTGTTTTTCATTGAAAATATGTAAGTTTTAATATGTAAATTGTGATATATATATGTAATGATATTTTTAAATCACTTGATTAAATTAAATTCTAATCATATTTCTTAAAAATGTGTTGGCAGTTCTCTACCTAAATTGCATCCCTGTACCTACATTTTCGCAAAATCCTTTCTTTATTATAAATTATGGTAACCTGTTGGCACCCGCCAAATTGCCAAACTCATAAATTTTTCATATTACAATAAGTCCTTAAGAACACTCCTTATGAGAAGATAGCATCACCTTGTGATTTCAATTAATATCGCTGATTAGATGAGCACCATGCCGCACACATATCTATAAATAATTGTAATGTTTTAATTGTAAGCAAATAATTGCAAATGTTTGTTCTATGTAATCTATTCAATGTTGTAATTAATGGAAGCTTATGCTATTTTAATTAGTATGAACAATCGAGGTACATCATCATGTAAAATAACATTCTATAATGTATACTATACTGGATAGAGGTAAAATGTAACCATTTCAAGTGATTAGTGCAATATCTCATAGGTGCTTTTTGGGTTCAAGTGTGTTACAGTATGGAGATTGCAAGAAACATAGAAAGAAGTTCGTTGAATAGCTGTCAAACCAACTTTGCACTATATGTAGAATGGTATTTTATTACTGTAACCGACAATTTTGAGTAAATAATACACAGAGCATAAAAGATACAGCTGGATCTCAATTGTATTTGGATAAATTTAACTTGTCAAGGCAGACTTCAGTTTTAGTGAAGTTCCAGATAAGCTACAAATATAAGTGGATGTGATACCATAGATCTTACAGGTATACTCCTACTGCAATAGCTATGCAGTTCCATCAAGGTTTTGATGGAGTACACACTGGCGAAGTGTCCAAGGGCTCCCACCTTCTTACCCTGACACCATACCATTCAGGAAGACTTTCAGCTTGCCAGTATCTTGAGTATCCCCTCACAGATGCCATACACTTATTCATGCCTTCTTTAGGATCTGAACCAGGGCTCATTGGTATGACAGCCAGTCATATATTATCGCCAACCTGTACCAGTATATTGGTATGCCTTTTTTATAGGAGGATTCCGTTGCCTTGTACAGTTTCCTTTGAACATGAATTGAACTCAGACAGCTGGAAGCAGAATTCACAGAATACAGATTTTATTTATGATACAGTATGAATGTTTTTAGTTAAACTGAAGGTGTAGGGATATTTACAACTGCACAAATATGTATCAGTGTCTGCAGAAATTGATTGAGGGGGGATATTCACTAGTACGATTTGTTGGCTGATGATTAATTAGTAATGTTTCTAAGAAAGGCTTTGATTAACCTGAAAGTTGTCTGCTGTTCCATGAGTACAAGCTACGAAAGGCATTGTCCTTTTGTGTTCACTGTTATGATGTGCTGCATTTGGTTGGAAGTATTGAATAATCACCTGAGAATTTAAATGCCCTGTCCATCAGGTGTCTATCCTTAGTCGTATCAATACCCATTCCTTCACCATGCTTTAGTCAAGTTTGTGATATAAACCATGTAATTATTAATAAGCACTCAAACTTTATTTTCTTTGAAAGGCCAGTAAGAACCACAACATGAATGTCATGTACTTTGCTATTTATTCAGTTTATTTTGAATATGTTATTCACATGTATTCACAGTGCTGCAGTGTATTAAAAATTATACGTGTGGGTGTATCAAAATAGTATTATGAGCTAATAGATCTATGCAAATTCAAAATAATTTGGCAGTGAAATATTTGAATAGATGTATGAAATATGTCAGTTACACTGGGAAAGGTAGCTATTTCAAATAATTTATCTATAGTAGAAGTTTGATATCAAAATTTGTGTCTCTTGCAAAGGAACTTTAATCTGCTATTTTAGATACTTTTCTCAGATTCATTATTAATATCTAATAGATAAAGTAAGAATTATAAGAGGAAATTCTATACCAGATTCCTGAAAATAGTTTTAAGTGTTATTCTATGGTGCACACTTATGTACTGAATAATGGAGCTTGTATTTAAATTAATGCATTATTTAATTTTATAGAAATATAAGATTTCTCAAATTAAAATTATTTCATCTAGACCAGTGATATCAACGTATTTTGCCCCATGCATCCCTTTTACCTTTGCTAGAAGGTAATTCCAATCTCCTTTCCTAAGCTTAAAAAATACATGTATATTTATATACATTTAGATTATTTTTTTAATGTCTTTCTATAAATTAAACAATAAAAGATATAGAAAATGTTGATAATACCAAACTTTGAATAAAAGTATTTTTTTATATGCAGAAACTAAATACTTAACAGCTAAATAAAAGGCTGATTGCATTCCTCCCATGAAACTATAAAATCTCCCCCCCCCAGGGAAGAATTCCTCCCTGTTGAGAAACCTGATCTAAATTCAGGCAAGTTTCTAAATTGATTTTTAAGAAAATTTATCTAAAGCAAATCATAGTCAAAATAAATTATTGGAAATACCAAGAAATACTCATTTGTAAAATTTGTTTCTAAAATCAGGTTGTCAAGCAAGGGAAGCTTCGTTTTATCCCAGAACATCATGAAAAAGTCTGGTTTGAGTGGTTCAGACATCTTAAGTATGTCTTAAATTATAATTTAGTTATTCTAAAAAGATATGTATTTCCTTTTTTTTATTTTAAAAAGAGTTACATTGTATTTTATTTTAAAAAATTTATGATGTATATATTTTTTGTCTGATAAGTTTGTTTGTTTTTTTGTCTGTTTGTGTAATTTGCAGTGCACTAAATAATTTTGATTTATAGACTGCTGAAAATAAAACTTTGCATTTATCTCTGTAAGGAACTTCTTACTGAGAATAAATTAACTTTTTATTTTGAAGCTTATAATAGGGATTAATGCTGGAATTGAATTTTGGTATGATGATAAATGTGATGAAATGTGGTAATTTTGTTTAATATGTTTACAATTTTGTGGTAATGTAGAATTTTTCCCTTTAAAACTATGTATGCAAAATATTCAAGCTTCTTATTTTCTATAGATTAGTATTATAATTTCTAAAAAATCTGAATTTTTACCAGCAGTATTTTAGTTGATAATTGTAAAAAAATTATAGCTTTTTTAATGCATAATATGCAAAATTACTTCTTCTGATTATATATAGTGCAATTTTTATACAACTTTTGAACTTATTTAAAAAATTTCACAATAATTTGGTCAGGAGAATAAAAGTTAAAATTATTGGTAAACTTTAATAATGAAGGATCATAATGCTTGTTTCCCAGTAGCTAAGTCTGCAGCACCAATCTTTGACTTAAGGTTTGAAATGAAAACTTTAGTTGTGTAATAATTCATCTGTAAAGTCTGTCTGGCTTTTTTTTCAGTCCGAATAATTTTTTTTATATAAATAGTAGTGTACCTTTTATATATTAAACAATTTATAAACTAGCAAGAGCGATAGTGGCTAGCTTAAACAATGGTTAAGCTATGACACTGTCAAAGGCAATGGATTCAAAGAAAGAGTTATGCTAAGAGATCATTTATTAATAGACTCATTTTCCTTTTTTTATGTTACATTTCACTGCAGTATATTTCC
Organism: Stegodyphus dumicola; assembly: GCF_044657685.1. Taxonomy (NCBI): domain Eukaryota; kingdom Metazoa; phylum Arthropoda; class Arachnida; order Araneae; family Eresidae; genus Stegodyphus; species Stegodyphus dumicola. Next base: position 78,734,341 of record NC_140775.1, read on the forward strand.
TTGGCTGTTTATTCTATAATATTTTTATTGTAATTGTAATGGATCATTAAAAAATAATAAAGGTAGTAGAGGGTGCTATATAGTTAAAATACCTTGTAATTATTTCAAGGTTTTCTCTTCTTCAGATATTGGCAGTGCACTAAGTATTTGCTAATCATACACACAGGGTGATAATTTAATTGTAGACTTAGGACTTGTGTTATTAAATATCCTTTGCTTTTCTGAAAATAACTATACATGGTGCTATGCAAGTTAAGGTAATTTAATTTTGAGGGAATGTTTTAAGCGATGTGTTGTAGGCATTTTTCCAATTGAATGTCAGTAGGGATGGCAGTTTGTGATTCATTATTGAGTTAGCTAAACCCTAAGAGCTAATTTAATTGTTAATGAGATGAATGAGGCATATTATAGAGATTATCATAGTAAGTTTTGCCAGTTTTAAGTGATTGAAGAATAACATGTCTATTCTCAGTGGCCCAAAACATGGACAGCCTTCTTCCATAACAATCTTTGGTTTATTGCAATAGCTTTAAAATCGTGATTGAAATCACATAGACAAGATTTGATGAACTGTCTGTGAAAATGTTTGTTTTTCATCACAATACTCATGTGATTGTGAAAGGCAGGGGGAAAATGCCCTGAATCTGTACTCAGTGAATATTAAACAGCTTCACTTCAGAGCAAAATGAACAAGGATGAACAAAAGGTAATGAATTATTTTGAAAGGAAGTATTAGACCTTCATGAACTCATTTGTGTTTTATGATGAAACTCATGTCTTTCCTCGTGATCTCTAAAAAGAAGAGTTTGAATTGTCACATAAAACACTTAATATACTTTCCAAGAAAATGAATCGAAGAATTTATAGGAATAGTAAAAATGGGGTTGTTTCAAGAACTAGTATTTTTCAAGTGTTTCAAGAGTAGTATTTTAAGATGGAAAAATGGCAGAAAATACAAAAGATGACACCCCCTATGTCTATAAGTTAAATATTTGCTTCTGATGTATATCAGTTTTCCTGTCTTCTACCTTTTTTCAAATCTTTTGTCATAGGTTTCATAGGTTTTACATGTGTCAATTTCAAAGGAATAAACTATTTATTATGCTCAAGGCATTTATGTGCTCACTTCAATATCTTTATCAGCCAAGAATTTTGCTATCGTGATTTTTTTTGGGGGGGAGGGAGGGGTGTTGTCTCTTATCTTTGCTGTTGGTGCAAAATATGGCCAAACTTTTCCCTTAACAGTCCTGGACAAACTGTAAGAGCATTAGAAATCATGAATGAAGGCAGACAAACATCACTTGATAAATTGCTTTCAAAAATTTATCTTTTTATAAAATCTTATTTTTCTTCTTCTAAGAGTAACACACCTGGAAATACAACTTTATACTTTCTTTTTATATGTCTGAAATGTTGTGCTGTGTTCATTGATTACTTATGTAATAAATTTGTTTAATAGAAAAGATCCCGTATTACACAGTAGAATTTACTTTAAGAAGAATATTTTACTTGATGGTTATGATAAAAATATTGTTTTTTTCATCACAATGGTTATCATCGTATTATTTGAAAAGAAATTTTTAAATGATTGATGAGTTTATGATAACCTTATTTATTTATAATTTAATTAGTATGATGAATGTACTCGAAGTTATGAAAAATCATTAGATTCTATTAGAGGAAGCTTGCTGATAAACTTTGCTTTAATATTTTTTAATTTTTTTCTCACTATTGATCTGACAGTTTTATATTTGAGTTTTCTAAAAAATGATAAGTCTATAAGTTAAGTATGTCTATAATTGTGTCTATAAGTTAACCCTATGGTTGCTTAGCTCTCCATCCAGATGAAGTGATAATCTATAAACATTGTCATTTCTTTTAGATAATACCAGAAATTATTAATTATGTTAGGAAAGACAAAAAATTGCAAAAACAAAAAAAGAGTAAAGAATGAATATGATATTTTTCACCTGAAGTTGCAAGTAACAGAATGTTAATATTATAAAAATGGGTTTCAGAGGGCTTTCAGAGTAGAAGTATTATTATGCTTGACAAAATTTTTGTATGATTAATTGGATTGTATTTTGTTTTCTAAATATTTATGATTAAGTGGGAAAAGGTGCTTGTTTTATTCTGGAAATATAATTTATGAAGACACAATAAAACATTTTCCATTGCCAGGGAAAATGGAGATTTTGCCTTCTCCATGAGTATTTCTCTTTTCTGTTTATTATATTTTACTGGAAAACAGTACAAAAGCTTTATGAAATCCATATGATAATGTGTTACTTGGTGATGTTTATATAGATGCATTAAACATCATATGCATATATTGCATATTATATAACTGTTATCTTTTAGTGATAAAGTTTGCTATCTGCTTTAAGTATCAGGGCTATCTCTGGGATCTGTACATAGAATACATTTATATGACAGTTGTAAATTTATGCCTTTTACAACGATTTTTATGACCATTCTCTAATTCTGTTAGATATGTTTTATTGCTAGAAATTCAGTTTCAAAATTTTTCATTTCCACTTTTTTCCTTCTGTATGAGACTGTGTATTTTTGCTTAAAAGTCCATAGTTAAATATGATAAATAATTGTGTAAATGTTCATTGTCAGTCTTTATTTTGATTTTTTTGGTTAGGAAATATAAGAATACATTTGCACTGTTAACAGTGCATTTAAAATCTTAGCACATAACTTGGATCAATACAAATAAAATGACCACTTGTATAAAACATGCAAAGTATATGTAAGATAGCCAGAAAATGAGTTTGATTGTAGTCAGAAAAATAAAAATTTACATTTTCACACACACACACACACACACATACACAAAACTATTGCTTTAGGGTAGGCACTATGTTTCTACATAATTTCTGTGATGCAATTACACTAACTACTAGGATCGCATCTTAAAACCACCAGTTACCAAGAAAAGATTTCAGATATTTGAATAGGTGAAAGTCAGTGATGCAAGGCCCATGGGAAAGATTGAGAGCAATAAGTAGTGAAAAATTGCTGTATTTCAGTATTGATGTCTGGGAAAACATTCTCATGAGTCAAACCATTTTCATTGTTAGCTTGCAGTTTGATCTGAATCCCATGTTGCAATTTATTAAATAGGTTAGGCAGCTCACAGCTGCTACATTTGGAGTCTTGATAGAAGAAGTATGCCAGCAAAATTGCTTCTGTGCTTCCAGACGTAGTGAATGATATTTTTTGAGTGGAAAATGTGTGCTTCATTTTCATATTTTCTGGTGATGAAGATGCCTCCACTCCATTGAACGTTATTTGACACATTTGCTGCCATATATGAGAATACTCATAGTTGGCAACTTCCATTTATTTGCCAGCTAAAAGATAACTCATTATTGATCACTTTACCAAAGCACTGAGTATGAGTATTGCGATAGCAAATGTTTGCAGTTTTTAGGTGTAGCTCATTATTGATCACTGTTTTTAAATCACCGAATATAAATGTTGCCTAAATAACATGCAAAAATGTATGGAATTTTTAGGTGTTTGGCACACAAGAACCTAAATAAGGCACTTTGCATATTGAAATGAATTATTTTTTTTTCAAATTATAGATGCAATAATTAAATAAATAAAATGCAAAATTTTTTAGGAAGAAGCTAGGTCAGCACTGCTACAGTACCATAGATAATTGAGGTATTGCTGAACCTAGCTAACTGTTAAGCTTCCATCCCAGTTTTGAGGAACAACATATCAGGGAATGGTCAGAGGATCTCGCAGTCCTCTTCCCCTATAACCAAACTCTCAAGAGGACTTTTGGCTCACCATATACTGTAGTGCTGTCATGCTGCATGAGCTTTATATACGTACAAACATCAGGGCCTTCTCTGGGATTTGAATCTGGGCCCATCAGTATGCCAGATAGCAGTACTGCCTTCACAGCACTGTGTCAGATGTTTAGCACATGCTTCAAAAATTCTAGTACACCTGCCCATCCATTTCAGTTTCTGTAAGCAACTGTAAGGCACAATGTGTACACAGTTTCTAGTACTTATAGTACAAATACAAGAGAATAAGCTTGAAATTTACAGAAAATGCAGAGTACAGAAAATACAGAGAGAGAAAGAGCGATATTTTGCTAAATTATCATTTCTTCTTTCAAATATTCTCTTCAAGTATTGAATGGATACTTGAAGTATTCAATGGATTGTTAGTGACCAAATTGTTTCGTCACTAACAATCCATTTCATCATCATAGCTTTACTTTGGTCATTAAAAAAGTTTTACCTATTATCATACAATTTAAATCATTCATTGCCTGTTCTTCATAAATGACAATAATTTGCTAATGAGTTTCAGCTTTTTTAATGTTTCTTACATTCATGAAATGGGTAACAGACTGAATTTCACATTCATTCACAGAGCAATTTAATTTTCATACACATTATAAACTCACATCACAAAGCATAACAGTCTGAAAATGGCACTGGTGCTTTGCCAATGTATCAGCAAACTTAGCATGCATATGCACATTTGACAGTGCTGCAGCAATAATATTTAGAACTAGAACTCATTTTATGGGCATCCCTCATATTTTAAACTGTTAAGAACTGATGTGATAGAATGCAATACAAGATATAACTGTTTTTCATTAAATGATAATGAATGAAGTTGGATATTTTTATACTTTGAGTCAGGCAATTCTTATTAATTTATTATAATTATTAAAATGTTATCAATAGCTTTAAGGTTTCGGTAAAATGCAATGAACTGAAAAAGAAGGAAATCAGTATCTATTCAAGAGTTGGTTTTGTTTTTTCCCAGCAAAGAATGTCATTGCATCATTATTAAATGCGAGTGCGATCATTTTTGCTAATCTCTTCATCTAAGTAACTTTGCTAATTTTTTCATTTAATTTAGTATAATTATTTAAGGGAGTTTATGTTTTGGATAGTATTTTTGCTAATACAAAACTGTTTCTTATTCCTGGATAATCATCTAGCACTTGTTATATGTGATTCTTATGTTTCTGATAAAATATCTATATTAATTTTCACTATATCTGTCATTTGAAGAATATACATTTTTTAAAAGGATATGTAAAGAAACAAGTGAGTATATTTTCTCTATGCTATCTTTTATAATATTCATGTTTCAGAGACTGGTGTATTTCAAGGCAGCTATGGTGGGGGCATCGTATACCAGCATATAAAATCTTCTCACCAAATTCTCAGGCATGTTTTTGTAAAAGGCATTCATATATTTTGTAATGTGCTTCGGTATTTTGTTTAATGTCTCTTTGACTATACTTGTAATGGTGTAATTTTTAATGGCACAAATATAATTATAAGATTTATATGCAAAGAAATATTAATATGCAAAGAAAATTAGTTGTAATTAATTTGAAATTTTTTTGAATGCTGTTGATGCTGATATTTAATTTTAATTATTATAAATGTTATAAACTTGTTGTACAGAAGTTTTAAAGGTTTTTTTAAGTAAATTCTGTAAATATGTATATTTCAAACTACACATATAATATACTAAATTCCAGCAAAGGCGAACATTCTATCAGTTTTGCAAACAATCTTAGATTACATTATATTTAACACCAAACTAAAATAAAATCAGTATTTTTGTTAATTTTGGAAATTTATTGAAAGGATATTCGAAAATTAAAATTTAAGGAATTATTGTTTTCACCATGGCTTTTAATTAAAAAAAAATTTGTTTTGAACTGACCCTTGTTCTTCAGATTTTTCAAAATAGCATTATGATAAAATTAACAGTTCTGGCGATATTTTCTCTGAAAAAATGCTGCTAAACTTTCAGAATATTATTGTTATTTTACTCTTTTTTGATGCACTGCTTGATGGAGAAAATGCCATGTTATAGAAATTTTATCTTAGAATTAATCAAATTGCAGAATGCTAATTTAATATGCTAATATTATACAGTAATAACATATGCTAATTTTTACAGTTTGAAATCAATTCATAATTGGGGTTCAGGATGAAAAAAGAAAACAAGTCTGTCTGTTATATTTTGTGACTTTCCTTGATCATAAACATTTCTTTTTGATGTATAAATATAATAAAAATTAATAAAGGTCTAGAAGTATGTGTGAAGTACGAGGAAAGTCTTTTATCAAACAGACATTTTTCAAGAAAATCTGAATACTGCTAATTGGTCTCTAAGTTGTATTATTACTGAAATGTAATGCAATGCAACAAACTTTTGTCAAGCTTAGAGATAGTAGATATAGGATTGAAAGGAAAATTGTGAGAGAAAACTTAGGTATTAAAAAAAAATGTTAGACTGCATTCCTCACTGCATCCTATATTATATACGAGGCGTATTCAGAAACTAAGTACCGTTTTGAAAAAAAGAATAGTAAAACAATTTTTTCGAATCCAATTTTATTTTTACATGAAAATACATGTTTTAAACTTTTTTTTAACATACTTTCCGCTAATGATCAAACACTTGTCATAGCGGGTGACCAGTTTTTGTATACCATCGTCAAAGAAACTTCCCGCCAGTTTTGTAACCATGACTCCACAGCATTTTTCGTGTCATCGTCAGATCCAAAGCGCTTGCCACCAAACTCGCGCTTCATGTGCAGGAACAAGTGATAGTTGGAAGGCGCCAAGTCCGGGCTGTACGGCGGGTGATCGAACTGCTCCCAATGAAACTGTCGAATTAAGGATTGAGTGACACCAGCAGTATGGGGCTGAGCATTGTCGTGGAGCAACACAATTCCTTTACTGAGCATTCCTCTTCGTTTGTTTTGAATGGCACACCTTAGTTTTGTTAAAGTCTCACAATATTGTGCCGCATTAATGGTTTCACCTCTGGGAAGAAATTCAGTAAGCAAAACACCTTTCCTATTCCAGAAGACAGTGCACATGATTTTTTGTGATGACATTGTCACTTTGAACTTTTGTTTTTTCGGAGAATGAGTGTGTCTCCACTCCATCGATTGTTGTTTCGATTCTGGTGTGAAATGACACATCCAAGTTTCATCACCTGTCACAATTCGGTTTAAAAAGTTTTCTCCCTCATCACTGTACCGCGTGAGAAATGTCAGGGCACTACCAAATCGCTTTGTTTTGTGAACATCAGTGAGTATTTTTGGAACCCATCGGGAACGCAGTTTGCGATAATTCAAGCGGTCAGACACAATTTCGAACAAAACAGTACGTGAAATTTGTGGAAATGCCTCTGAAAGAATTGTCATTGTGAAGCGTCTGTTCTCATGAATTGCTTCATCAACTTTCCTTACCAAATCATCAGTGACAACAGAAGGCCGACCACTCCGAGCCTCGGCGTGGACATTTGTTCGACCTGCATTAAACATTCTTACCCACTTTCTCACCATTCCATCACTTATCGCGTATTCACCGTAAACTTCTGTCACTTGACAATAAATTTCGGCCAGTGTAACATTCCTTACGTTCAAAAATTTAATCACGGTACGAATCTCACAGTCAGTGGGAGAACTAATTGTCTTAAACATTTTGAATGTGCACAGCAAACTGAAAACACAACATAGAGCAACCAAAATGGCGACAATTGAAATTCAGTGAACAAGAAAGACTAGTGCGCATGCGTGGGACGCCTACCACAGCGCTGCGACGGCACTAGAATGAAACGGTACTTAGTTTCCGAATACGCTACGTAGTAATAACTTTAGCTACCAGTATGTAACAGTGTCTACAAAGACATATGGGTGTGCCAATATTGCCATAGACTGTGATTTGTAGATTGGCTATAGATTAGTAAATTATCTACATCAGTAAGTTTGCAGTCCTTTAAAAAGTCTGCTTCTCATTTTAGTCCTACAGTCCTGCAAAGAAAACTCTCACTTTGCTCTTTTATTATGAAAGGTTATTGTGATGTCTTTTTAGAATTGTTGAGTTGAAGGAATGGAACACTGCGGCAACAGATAATTCTGATTATTATGGATGTTCAGTGATGATTTTTGTTTTATGTCAGTTTGGAAGATTGTGGGAGACAACACAGACTTTTGGATGATATTGCTGCTATTTGATAGCATCATACAGCTTAGAATCTTGGTTCGACTCCCCTTAATATACACAGTTGATTGCATCAGATTAAGCATCTCTCTATCAGAAGAAAAGTTAAGTTGTGGTATTTGTAACAAGCATAATGATGATGCACTAGTATTGTTATATATTGTTAGCCCAGATGGGCTATTAATTTCGTTTGGCATTTCGCGTCAAAAACTTTAAAAGTCTGAATCACTTTTCAAATTGTTCCCACCAAATATTATCCCCCTATATTATATTTAAAGAAATTAAATAATGAAGAATCTGCATAAATATACGTATGTTTCTCGCATTGTGATAAAACAACAGTACCTAGAGCCATCAACTTTTAAATAATGTATGTCTCTACTTGAATATGAGCATAATCTAGTTCATATTTTGTAAAGAATTTATGAGTTTTTGATTAAAAAACTCAACGATTTAAAAGCAAGCAATGACAACACTTAAAATGTTCAATAAAATGCCCCTTTGTGCATAATATAAAATCTGAAAGCTTTCAGATTTTTTTTAAGATGTTATTTCCTGTTTTCCTGTTTTGTTACTATGCTTTCGATGTATACTAAATAGCATTTTTCTGATATGATACTGAGAGATGATACACAGCTAACATTAGCAGAGAATATCTGCAAAGGGTTGAGGTGTTTTCTTGGCCAGCTCAATATTTAGATCTGTCATGTACTGTGGATCATTATTGTCCAGTTAACGAATGTATTAATTGAATCTTAATGAATGTTGGAAATCTTCAAAATGAAGATATATTTTTGACATTAGTGACTATCACACACTTGGCAATGCCTAAGGACAAATATTGAGAACATACAAAGTGTGTGTTATGTCTTTCCATTTTTTTAAGACATCAGCATGTAGTGGAATAAATATGAAATTAATGTCCAGACATCCTACTGAATTGAACTCAATTAAATTTCTTCTACTTAATACAGAGATTGGTATGATACACAGCTCTGTAAACTGATGTCTTTTGTAGACTATGTTCCAAAGCTAGTGTAGCAAACATGTTGCTAGATAGTGCATAAATGATTGTTCTGCAATGAAGTACATAATATATGTTATTGGAATATTTTCTATTAATTGTAATGGTTTAAGTGTTTATTGGAGTTATCAATAAGATTTGTTATTAAAAATAAAAAATTTTGAAAGCATGTATATTGTTTTTACTCGTAAATTGCAGAGTTTATTATGAAGGCAAAAATAAATATGTGCTACAAGATTGATAAAATTTACAGTTTGCCAGGTCCTAGATGATTAATGCTATGGTTGCCTAATATAATATAATGTAAAGAGTTGTAAAAAAAAATGAGAATATTTCGTTGTTAAAACTTCAGAATTAAGATTATTTATTTAGAGCTTACTTGGCTCTTTTTTGATAGATTTCTTGTATTTTCAAGCATTTCTTCAGAGAATTATATATATTTTTTTCTGTTCACTAGTGTGCATCTAAATAAGAGAACAGCAAAACTGATAGAACTGATTCCAGTAACTTTATATTTTATTTATTATGTTTAATTTAATAACTGTCGCTTAAATAAATTTTGCATTTATATATGCATTAGTGTTGAATGACCAGTAATTAATGCATAATGGGCATTACCCTTTGGTAAACCTTTTAGTAAAAATGCCTTAGTTGCATTTAATAAGTAAATGTTTAGTCACATTTATTGAGACTAGAGGATCTAAATGTGATTTGTTTTGGTTTCTACTTGCAATAAAATATCCCCCAAAACATGTACTGAACTGGAATCTCTCTAAAATTTAGAAGTCAAACAGTGTAAATGGAAGTTTTGAATTTTGAAATCACTATAATAATGTGTTTTAATAGAGTATGAAAAATTAGTTTTATGCACTGTTCAAAATATTTCTAATGTTTCATCTTTTTCGTAAGTAACTCAGTGTTCATTTTGATATTTGAAATTGATTTATTTTATTCATCTTTATTGCACCATATATAAAATATAAAAATTATTTTAGTTAATTTTCAATATTTGGAATTCTTAATGTTGTTATATTTTAAAATCCTAGCATTAATCATGTATCCTTTTTAAATATAGAGTTAATTGTTGGCATTTTTAATACTGTACCGAAATTACTATAAAAATTTTGATATCAGAAAATTTTGATTTTTAGAAGGTGTTTGATGAGAAAAGGGAAAAAACTCTTGCATATGTTACATATATATATTTCAACATATCAAACTTATTATATATACATATATAAGCTTGGTATGTTGAAGTTTTTTTTGTTAGAATGAAAATTAAAAATAGTCCAAATAATATACTTTGAAATGAAACTAAATACAGGTGAATCTTCTGTTAACAGACGTTCATGAGACTCCAGCTAATTGCTTGTTAATAAGAAGTAGCCAATAAAGTAGATTGTTTTGGTCTTTTACTTTGAAAGTCTAGAGATGTAAGAAAAGTCTGTTAATAGGAAGTGACTGTTATTGGAGACTCATCTGTATATACTCGTACATTTTATATTAATAATAAAATGCTTATATATATTTAATGAATAAGAGTAAAAAATTATATTTATATTTTTAATGTTATTTTTTTAATATTAACCTGCAAGTTTAATACAGGTATAGTTTTCTGAAATATATAGATTTAAGGGTAAATATTCTTTAATATTTTGGCTATTATGGTAAAGTCTGGGTGATAATTGTTCTAATTTTTTAAATAATTTGTCCATAAAGTTTTGTTAGCCTCTGTTTGTTCTGTATAACCAGACTTAATCCTTTTATTGAGCTGATTTTTAGATTTAATATCAATTATCAATTATAAATATTAGGAAAGTTTTTTTTAACGTTTCTAAATATTGATTATGGTTCTTTTTTTAAAATCGGATAATATTAAGTAGCGGATAATCTTTTAATATTTGCTCCTAATTTTTAATTTGTGCATTGCATTGCTCTATTTTTCATTGTGATATTGAAATTTAATTTTTTTAAAAATCTTTCTTAATTAATAAAGATTAATCTTTAATTTAAATCTTTTTAAAATCAGCATTAATTGATAATGTGTTATTTTATTTAAACAATAGATAAGACTATAATAGAAAATAATCATTAAATTTCCGCCCATGATTTTTAATTTGTGCATTATGTTGCAGGATAGACTGCATTATTTTTTAATTTTGATGTTGAAATTTTTGATTTTATACGTATATTAAGATAAAAAGTTTCAATGTAATAAAAACACGAGAAATATTTCATAACTATAATTAAAATTAAAATTCTTTAAAAGAACACTTTGATGTTGTTTTAATTATCTTTTTACTGATATTTTACACTATGTCCATAAAAGTCCTTACCCGTTTGCAACTGTTGGCTGTAGACGTTTGTGTGTGTTGGCTTCCAATTGGAAAACAATATATTTATACACAAATATTCATGTTTTGGCATTTCTAAAGTAAAATAATAATAATAATAATTTTGTAAAAAAATTTGTAAATCTAACTTTTTATGCAATCACCCAATTCCTATACTTATAATTAGAAAAAATCTGATGCTTTTTATGAAAAGTTGTTGTAAAGTATGAATGTTATGAAAAATAAAAGTTTCTTCCCATATAACAAATATTGACCAATTGGATATTTGACATCATTTCCAACTTGTCTTGAGAGGTCGAAGGAAAAAAATAAATAAATATAAGAATAAAAAGAAATTAACATCATTTGAGGTTTATTTCCTCTCTTAAATGCCATTATTGATATTCTTTTGTGATTTACTAGTGTGTAATATTTTTAAATTTTATTAGATCTGTTATGCCAAAGAATTTTCGCACAAGTAAATTCGAAGTGCTCAAACATTAAAATTACATTATTATCAGTGCTCAGGAAGTTTTCTACTTTAGAATCATAATCTGATAATTATACGAAAAAAATCTATTAAACTAGAAATATTTTTCTTTTTTAATTTATACATATAATGTAGTGAGTTGGCTGTGCGCAAATACTGAAGTCTGACAAATTCTATTAGATCCTGTGAATAAGATCTCCTTTTTTTTGGGGGGGGAGGGGAGATCTATATTTTTCATGACAATATGCATTGAAATGCTTTTCATTTAAAACGATTAGCATCAGAACTTTCTGAACTGCTATTTTATTTTTAGTTACATGCAAATTCAAACATTTCGCACTACTGTTTATGCACGGCTCCTAAATATAATCTCCATATTTAAAATGAAGTATTTCAGCCAATTTTTGTCATACAAGAGTCTCATTTTTTAGTCATTTGTCATAATGAGTATAAAATTTTCCTAAACATGTGAAGACCGGGTGAATATATAAAAGCTAAATTTCATAATTTTGCAGATTTTTTAAATTTTATTTTTTTTAATTAATTTTTTTTTATTTAAAGTCCCTAAACATGAATATTTGGATCATGTATTAAGAAAATATAAGCAGAATAAATAACAGTTTTCTGTAATATAATATAAAATTTTATTTATTGTTTCAACTTTAATTTTTAAATGCATTATTTGAAATAAATCTGAAGAGACAAATCTTAATTTTAAAAAAAAGTGAATGGTTTGCATATTTGAAGGAGTATGCTTTTTAATTAGTATGTCACTAAACCTGGGACATATTATCCAATGAACATACGTTATTGTTAGTTCTTTAAAAATATTATAGCATTTAAAAGTAATGTATTGCTCATTTACAAAAAAGATAAACTTATTTTTTATTTCTACTTTTTTAATACATTTTAAGCTTAATAATGTCTATAACATTTCTAAAATATGTGATAATTAACTGTTCTTGTCATTATAACAGATTGAAAAAAAGTTTTTATAAATTTTCAATTTTGAGTCTAATTGTTTTGCTAAATGTTAGCCATAATTTCTGTATTGCCACCACCACTGGTTTTATTGCTATCACATAACTGTGTATGTCAAACTCTGCAGTCAAAAGGTTTTGATCAGAAATGCTTAATAAATTAGATTATACTTATATCACAGGGTTGCATTAGCCCAAGCTATATGTCATTTACCTAACAACCCTCTGCAAATTTTGAATTAAAGAATTAACTTTTCGTGAAATGCAATGTTAGATTTGTTGTTGTTGATATGTCTGAGGAGTCAGTGCAGAGGAGTTAAATAGGACCAAAAGTATCCAGAACAGCCGCAGCAACATCAATAATCTTCAAAGAATAGAGGAGTTGGTGCGAGGAAGCTAAATCTATACTGATGAGCTTGGCCAAAAAAGCAGGACAGACGAAGAGATAGTCTGAAGATGTTGGATATCAGTACAGTGAGGACAGCTATTATAATGTCGCTGACCATCAGGGAATATCTTCATTCCTTTAAAGTGTTTTGTTCTCAGTCTGGCTATGGTAGTGGAAATGTCATGGTTACAATTTAGGGCAGGAATTGGAGTTCTTGATTGACTGGGAGATAAGTCTTTGGCTTACTGATTCCATCAGCATCAGTAAGGGTCAAGCTGTTGGAAAGTTGAGGACTAATTTTGGCGTCTTTGGCAAGTGCATCAGGACTTCTGTAAATATCAACATGTGCTGATATCCACTGTAGTGTGCCGGTCCTTTGGGCTGCAGTAGTTTTGTTCATGAGCATGATAGTGATCTGGGTAAGTTGAGAGTTGCCCTTGAGAATGCCTTGGAGTGCAGATTTAGAATGAGAGAATAATAAGAAGCCACTAGAGTTCTGGATTGCCTTGGAAAGGTAGATATCTAAAGTCTTTTTGATGGCCATGAGCTCGCAGGTATCATTTGAGACAATTTTATGGGATTCAAATTCACCATTAGCATAAATGAAATAGATGCTAGCACCACCCTTGTCGAGGTATAAGTCGGAGGAACAATCTGTATATGCAATAGCTAGATTTTGGGCCGAATCTGAAAGTTCATTGATGGTATGGATGCCTTTCTCCTTAATTATTGCAGCTGGCTATTTTTTGTTACAAGGTTGCAAGAGGTTTAAATCTACAATTGTTTGTGGGCAAGGACTGATAGAGAGAAGATATTCTTTAACAATATCAGTATCTTCATGCTGTAAGTGGATTTCTCTCCTGATTTCACTGTCGAATTGTAGGGTGAAGGACCATTTTAATCTATTTTTTACCCTTCCATGCCTTGAAAGTTTTTCTGAAGATATGAAGATATGTAAGGCTTTTAGTTTTGCTTGTGAACTTGATGATGGCCAATTTTCTTCTGTTTTCTAAGGAGGTTAGACTGTGAGCTTAGGAAAAAAGAGAAACATAAAATAATCGCAACTAATCAAAATGGTGTGTTAATAATTAAATAAAAAATAAAGAGAAATTAGTATTTACACATCACACAAACATCCACACAACCATACAAACACACAATCACACAATGACAATGGCTTCTTTATTGTTATTAATAATCTTCATAATCTTATGTGTTATTCCTCTTGCCTTAAGTAAACCATTTTTCATGAAATCTATGTTCGCTCCATCAATGCATCTGGTTAACTTACATTCTGTAATAAAGTGGACATTGTCTCCTACTTTTGTACATATTTTACATAAATCCTTATCTTGAACATGGAATCTTTTCAAATAAAGGGAATATAGACTGTATTCAGTTTCTGCTTTGTTGTTATTTGTAGATGAGACTGCACCAATAATGATCTTAAATGCTCTGTACTGGACAGTGTTGATCTTACCGTTTGAAGAAGATGAGGCTGGTGCCCAAATGAGGGAAGCATATTCTAGAATGGACCAAACAAGCGAAGTATAAGTATTAAGAAGAGTTGTTGGTCATGATTCCCAAGATGCACCACAAGAAAACATACAAAAAATATTAAAACTATTGTATGTAAACAGTGTCAATAATAACGAAACAATTATATTCTATTATTTCAGCTTGAAGTTAAATCTTTATTTATAGTTATGGGAATTTCTCAGTTTCTCACAGCAGTCAGTTTAAGTTACATAATAATTTATGCTGTTTAAACAAATGGGTATTGGTAAAGGGGGGGGAAGCTATGGATTGTCAAGAAATTTGCTAAGACTTGTTGCTTTAGAGGGCAGTTTTTGTCAAGTGCTGTAATATCATAAATCGATTTCACTTGAATACTAAGATTAAATAATTTAAGCATAAGGACTATAGGGTAAGAAGAATAGGATAAGAGGAAAAAAAGATTATGTCACCAAGTAAGAAATACAAAGTAATAACTGATATGAAATGCAAATGGTATGTAAGAAGAAGTTACACTTCATTTTTTTTCGTAATCTCCAAACTGATTGAGATATTTATCAGACTCTGCAGGACCAACTTGTCAATTTTATATTGACAACTGTACAATATAAATAATAATGGAATACATTTACAACTGTACAATAGAAATAATAATGGAAAGGTGTGTTGTGTAATATATCATAAGTAGAATTTATTATTATATCATATATTTTAAAAATATATTTTTATTTTTATATATAATTTTATTAATAATATTAAAAAGTGTGTCATATATTTTAAAAATATATGATTGTTATATTATTTTTGAATAAGATATTGATGAGTCACTTTTTTCATAAAAATTGTTTATTTTAATAAGAATGATAATTTTATTTTAGAAATTTTTATTAAATATTAAATTTATATTGGTAGAAATTTTATATTGGTAGAAATCATGTCCTTGGTCATATATCCAGTCATTTGCAGATGTTTTAACTTCATTGTCAGGAGAAAAACTTTATTCCTAGTAAGTGCTTTTTCATTTGTAGTAACTCAAAAAAGTCATGAAGAGCCTACACTTTCCATTTGAAGTGTTGTAGCAGCTGCTGGCAGTATAGAGTCTTGACAAGCTTTCATTCAACATTAATGGCCGTTTGCATAGCTTCTCTTAATGCTGTTTGAAATAGCATAATAATGATAAGCATTAATGATCTGGCCATGTTTTAGAAAATCAAATAGAGTAACATTGGAAAGAATCCTGAAAGGTTGTGACCATAACTTCGGCAGGCAAGAGTTTCGTTATGGTTTGTGACTCAATATGTTTTTGTTTCATAGTGACTCTTTTGCTTATGGGGATGAGATGGTGCAACCAAGCTTCATCTCTGATATCATTGTGTATGAAAGTTTTAATTATCCATAGCATAACATTGAAGAAATGAGACATCATTCATGTGGCCTTTTGTTAATCAGATAAGGCACAAAACCCATTATGCATAAACCTTTGAATATTGCAAAGCATCTATACACACATGCCGTAATATTCATTGATCATAAGGAATAATTTCTTTGACTCTTGCCATGGGCTTGAACATATGATGTATTCTTTGTGGCACCTTTCCACATCCTTTCTGCGTAACTTAAATGAGTAACCCCACTTTATAGTATATTGTCTGTTCATTGCTTTTGCGGTAAACTTCAATGATTTGACAATAGGTTTTTTTTAAAGACAAATTCATTCCCAGTAAGAAACATATTAGGTTTTTCAACAGTACACTAAATTTTTGAAGTGTCTAACCATTGCGGTGGCTAAAACTAATTTGCTTGTTCACTAAACTTTTGTTGAAAATTTACTAAACCATCTAGCATCATATGTTGTAGTTTGGAGGAACATTTACTTTTATATTAATTCGTGCATTAAAATAATGCTTCTTATAACCTTTTTTTTTTATTCATCCTCACATAAAAGAGAAAATTTTAAGATTATTTTCTCTGCATAATGTAAAATATGGATTTTTAAGTTCAGTAATCGTTTTCTCAATGTAATATTAAAATTAAATTTTGAAATTTTTATTAACTGTAGATATTAAGAAATATGAGTAATTTCTAAAAATGTTTATACTTGGGTATTAAAGAGGGGTAAAAAACGTTTACAACTGTACAATATAAATAATAATGGAAAGGTGTGTTGTGTAATATATCATAAGTAGAATTTATTATTATATCATATATTTTAAAAATATATTTTTATTTTTATATATAATTTTATTAATAATATTAAAAAGTGTGTCATATATTTTAAAAATATATGATTGTTATATTATTTTTGAATAAGATATTGATGAGTCACTTTTTCATAAAAATTGTTTATTTTAATAAGAATGATAATTTTATTTTAGAAATTTTTATTAAATATTAAATTCTATCTTATCAAAATACAGGAAAAAAATTAAATATTTTAATGCATTTTTTAATGCTTTAAAATGACAATTGATGAATTTATAATGAGTATGTAATGCATGAATAACAGCTGCGTTAGTATAAGATTTTAAGAGATATTTTTTAAAAATTATGGGTTTTAACAAGGAAAACTATTTTTCAGTGATGTAGTTAAAGGTACTTAAGTTTTAATTAAACATATAATTTTTTTTTTCAGTTTGTTCCTTTTTTATGTAATATGAACTTCTTTTTAAATCTAACTACATATAGTCAGATTCCAGTTCATTATGGAAATAAATTATGTGTTCTGTTATACCTATACCTAAAAATTTTTATTGCAATGATTTTATTGTAAGTGCTATAAGTTAGATTATTATGTAGCGGAACAAAAATTTGAGTGGTACAATGTAGGTACAATGTAACATAAATTCTGTGAGAAGATTAGTAGTTTTTATATAATGTTTTGCACTGAACTGAATTCTTAAATGACATTTTTTGTTAATTTGCTATTCTGGTGAAATATTTTATTCTCATATTTAATAATATGCAAATTTTATATAATTCTGATACATTTTTTTTAATTTGGGATTGCATGAATTAAAGAAATTTTCTTTTAATAGGTTAATTTCCGTTGGATAGCTGCTAGATCTCATGAAGAAGCCGTTCAGAAAGCATCTGAGAAGTTTAATTTAAATCCAAGTGAAATTACTGCAGTTCAAGGTAAACACTAACACCATCTTTGTTAAGCTTTTTCAGTTTTGTTTTCTATAAATATTTTTGAGTGAATAAACATATCGTTTGAATGGAAGCGATACTATGTTTTGTTACCTGTTGTTTTTATGCATCAAGCTCATAAATGTTCTATTTTTAATAAAACTTATACAGATTCCTTTGCTATTCTGAAGCTGAAATGGCATAAAGTAAAGAGCAATTGTTTTAAATTTATGCAGAAAAAGATTTTGAATGTTCCCCAGCCTTCAAGAAATAAATCCAATTAACTCCTAGCAAGTGTATCTTATAACCTAAATAATTAAAAAATAAATGTGTGATAAATACATAAATAGAAATACCAGGTATCCAAAAAAAGTTCATGCCATAGTTTAAGACCTAGTAATTTCATGCAAATGTCTTTTATTCAGCAAATTAATATCCTTCAGCTTCAATTACATGTTCCTTATGAGTTACAGGTGTAGTAATCCCAAATTTATAAAAGTTCTTGTTTAGCTAAAAAGTTGTCTTGGAGCTGCATGATATCATGATGAAACATTGTTCGAGTATTAAGAAGGGTAAGGTAAAACTTCCCAGCCAAGTGCGTTGATCACCTCCTTGGTTGCTCTCATTGTGTGAGGTCTGGGGTTCTCTTGAAGAATGATTCCTTCTTTTCTATTGATTAGTGCTGGCTGCTTCTTAATGCAGTGCAGCTGCAGTTCTTTGCAACTACGAGGAGTACATCTAGGCTGTGATGGTTTTGCCACTCTCTAGCAAAGAGCAATGGTCCACCAAACACAGAGCAATACCTTCTGTTAATGAATGTTTTCTTTTGGGGGTAAATGCGACAGAACCAAGAGACAACCAATAATGTTTTCTTTTGTAGTTACTGTTACATTTCGTGTCACATGCCAATATTTGGTCCAAGAATGGGGCTTTCTTATGGGATGACAGCAATGAAGAGGAAGTGGTAAGCCATTTGAGTTTGATTGTTTCAGTTGAAACATGAAGAACCCACATACTGAGCTTCCATGTCTTCCTAAATTTGGGTAGATGCAGTCGAATGGTTTCCTGTGACACTCTAAATTCTCATGGAAGATCCTTGCACTCAATATCCTCCTTCAGCAGGGCTTGTTTGATAGTCAATGGATGCTCAATATGAGGCTTGTCCTGGAGGCTCTCATCTCCCAATGCAATTCCTCTGAATCACTTCCCTGCCATCTGTTCATTTGCTAATGACTTTCCAAAAGACAGAGCATATTTTACAGCAGATTCTGTACCATTGCTTACATGTTTTACAGCAGATTCCCATTGCTACATGTTTTACAGCAGATACTTACCATATTTTACAGCAGATTCTGTACCATAGTTTGAACTAAAGTTAGCATAGCCATAAATCATCCTTCGACACTGACATGCTCACTTCAGAATTCTAGTTCCTACAGAATTGCTTTTGACATGACCGGCATGCCTTATAACTCTGCACTGACTAAAGGTTAATGGGAATGTCAACATCTGAAGTTACACCAGGGAGTCTGACAGCTTCCATTTGAATTTAACTTTTCACTCCAATGGCACAAACTGTTTTGGATGTTGTTTCAACTCCCAAAATTGAAAAGAAAGAGAGCACACTGGAAGGACAGTCATAACTGTATGTTGATCTATTAGAGATTCAATAGTGGAAATGCAGGGCTTACAGCATAAAAGGGAGAGAATAGAGATTGTCTTTACATTATTGTATCTATAATTTTTATGCTTGCCTAGACCAGTGTCAAAAGTCAAAATTATTTATTTTATTTATTTTTAATTTGGCTGCTATAAAAATCATGAAGCTAGCTACAAAACCTTCCTGCTAAGACTGATTTATTTTTTCTTCTACTTTACAGTTCTTTGCAGGCTATGAAAACATCTCATGAAAATTGTATGAAATTAGTATACTGTGTCAAATGTAATCATATTTTTCCTATAGTTATTATAAAGAAACAAACTTTGAACCATGCTATTGCTTTTCACCCTTCTTTCTAAAAGCTAAAAACCTCTTCTTTTTTCATTAGTCAAAAAATATTCAGCTCTTTCATGTAAACTAGTTTTTATAAAGTGAATGTTTATAAAGCAAGGGATACCTGTAATTGTAAATTGAATGTTCGCTGAGAAATTCTGTGTCTTTTTGTCATTTGCAAATTCAGTAAATGTTTTGATACTTTCTGATTATCTATATCCTTCGGAAAACTGCAGAAATGTATTGATAAGGTAGCATGCAATGTTGCCAAAAACTAATCCATGATGTTACCAAATCCATGATGGTGATCCATGATCCATATGGTAATCCATGATGTTACCAAAATGTATTTATTTGTGCACCCAGGTATGCACATAATATCTCTCAGAGAACTTGAGAACCTTTTCTTGAGCGTTTTGACTTCTGTGTTTGCTGATTATATTCCCTATTATTTAAATTTCAACATTTTACAATAGTGCTCTACTGCATATTACTTTGGTGGCATTCCTTGCCTCTTTTTCCCTCTTCTCATTGTATGATTTTGGTGTCAAGGTTGTGCACCATGCTGAGCTTGTGCAATTCTCTGATGTTATTTTTTAGCAAAAACAGATTGCAGTGTATATAAAGAGAACAACAGTGCAAAAAATCAGGAAATGTGCATGTCTCACATTGAAAAAGAAAAATATAAAAGAATAGGTGGCACTGGAATAGATGTAAAGATACCCAAACAAACTTTTCTCTCCAGATTTACCAGCAAGTTCACAAATAATCTCTTAATTTCACAACTTTGGATGGGAGTGCAGATAATCAATGTGTTATTTGCTAGTCTCAGTTTAATAAATTTTAATAAGAATATATCTACTTTTGCCCCCCCCCCTCCTTTTTAAAGGCATAAAAGAAATAATGAGTAGATCTTATTTTAATGATTTTCTGAAAGTTCCTTAAAATATCAATGTGGTAAAAAATTCTCTCTTTTTATTGTTAATTTATTTCTGTGAAATTTCTGAATTTAAAAATGATTTTAGAAAATTTGGTAAAAACATTTGAAATACTTTTAGCATTATATTGTTACGAAATGTACAGGCACAGTGAGATGGCTTCCACACAAAGCAGGTTTAGGGTTGCCATAAAATGGCAAGGGAAGGCAAAGTTGCCACATTTGTTGAAAAATCGCCCATTTGGCAACAGAATTGGCGCTATGCCATGGATGGATGGAGAACTTTCTGGAACGAATTCTTACCGGCTTAGCCCAGAATGTTCTCGAACACAAGCCAAAAGCTATATAAACCCAGTCAGTTAGAGTGCCTCGTCTATCGAGCCGATAGTCAATCATTGAGCGTCTCGAAGTCTAACGCCAAGTTGGTCTTCGAGGGCATCGAGAGAGTCTTTAGTATATCGCGAGTTAGTGCATTGTCGAGTTTTATTTTAGAGTGTGCTGAGCTCCGGGATTGACTGAACCGAGTTGACAGCTGTACTCTTGTGTATCGTCGAGTGCACCACAAGTTGTAGCGTGGAGAGTCTCGAGAGTACGTAGAGTTCCGAGAATGACCAAGGAGAGTGGGAAGCTGTGCTTTGCTGTGAAGCTGTCTTCACCCTGATAGCCTGAAGGCTGTGTTGCTGATTGTTCCAGTGTGTTTATAGTAGATCTTCGATGACTGTAAAAAATGACTTTGGAGCTGTCGCGATTAAATGTTGGCTAAATAAAATGTGTTTCGATACTTCATAAAATGTCATCGTAATTCACTCCAAATCCACGAATCCCATACGAATGGAATAATAAATAAGAAAATAATGTAACAGTATAAAGATATAAATTTTTATTTGTGAATGTATTTAATAAAATACAGGGGTTACACAAAAATATGAAAACACTAAAATAAAAAACATATTGCCATGACTAAAACAGTGCAGGAAAACTGTTGGGATTCAAAACAGCATGCAGTCTTCTCAGAATGGATAAATAAAGGTCCTTTATGGTTTGTCATGGAATCTTGTACTGTTCTTTCTGTATAACATTGGCAAGTTCAGTTAACAAGTCAGTCAAGTTCAGTCAGGCAGTGGATAAAGTTCATGCAGATTTATTCCCAAAATAGCCCACAAAAGCTCTATAATATTGTTATGGGGTGACTGTGGTGGCCATGGTAGATGTGAAAGATCACCTTCATGATGAGAAAAACAATTCTGGATTAACAGGAGGTCTGTCATCTTGGAACATGGCATCACCATTGGGGAACACAATTTGTACCATGGGTTGAATGTAACCAGCTAGAATGGTCACATAATCCTTGGCAGTAATGTAACCTTGCACAGTTATGATGAATCTTATAGAATACTATATGGCTGCTCAAAACATGACTGAACTCATGGCATGTTTCACTCTCAGCATCAAACAATCTCTATCATATGCTTGGGATAGCATTTACCGAATGCAAACTCATCTGGAAGTTGGGAACAGTGTGATGCAAGTCTTATGAAACGACTCTCTTCCATTGCTCCACGATGCAGGTTTTATAATTTTGTTGCCATTTTCACTTTTTACAGGCATTTCAATCGCAGATGAGGGGCTTTTTAACGGTAGCTCACCATGGAGCTCCCTTCATATTGTTTTGGTGCTGACAGTGTTTGTGAGAGTGACATTGAGTTCAGGAGTAACATTTGTGGCTATACTCATCTAATTTTTTATCACAACCTTCTTCGATGATCATCTGTCATGTTCACATAACAAACTTTTCCATTTGCAGTGTGCTTTAGCAGAGGTACTTTTTCTGGATTTCCCATAAGAGTTAAAAATCTTAGATACTGTGCTTCTTGAAACACCAAACACTTTAGTTACCTTGGTTATAAAAGCACCCACCATATGAGCCCCAACAATTTGCCCACATTTGAATTCATTTAGCTCAGACATGATGCCGTCACAACTGCACAGAACACTGTCTCGATAACAAATGACACTTGGAACGTATTGAGGATGCTGTACAGGTGGCGTTAGAGAGCAAACACATCAGTGCCACCAACAAATTTTGCTAGAATAAACATTTCATTTCAAATTTTCATGAGGCGTTTCCATACTTTCGTCCAATCTCTGTATTTGAGAATTATTTATAGACCTTAAAAGTGTATTGTAGAATCTACAAAAAATTTGAAATAATTAATTAAAACAAAGAAGATTTATTTAAAATAAATATTAGATGTTTAATTTTTTTTTTTTAAGTTACATTGCTACAAAGTAAGAAATGTTATAAAACCAAATATTAATTAGGCGAGACACAGGTTAATTTAGTAGAATTTGTTTAAAAGGTTTGGACATGTAGATAGAGATGGGATGATTTAAAATTTTTTTGAATTAATTGTGTTAAATTTAAATGCTTAACTAATGTTTGTTGATACCAGAAATTTATCATTTATTACTCTAAATAATTAGACTACAGTGAATATTATATTTATATCTAAAATGTACATCAAAATGTTTTCACATTTTAAAATTATTTAATTGAGTTACTCTGAAATATGAGACAAATCATTTTCACGAATTAAGAGATGTATTCTCCCTCTCCCAAATTACAGTTTTGCAATTAGCAATAAATATATTTTGTTTTGTTACATATGGCTATATTGGAAAAATCAATTTAAACATATAAAACAGCTAAAATATCACACAAGAACAATGATAAATAATAAAAAAGAGAAAACACATTTTAAGTAAGAATCAGAAAAACAAAAGTAAAAAGTTAAAAAACAATTTAAACAACAAGGAAGGGAACATAAGAGATGTAGTCTTTACAAGGAGGTCATGAAATCTCTGACGTTCCATTACACTTTACTTATCTCATCACTTTTCTGAGACTCTTTATATAGTTCTGGGCATATAAGAAGATGCTCTGCATTCATGATGCTCGAATTGCAAATTTGGCATATACTAGATGGAAGGATGGCAATTTTATTAAGATGATGTGCCATGCAATTGTAGCCTGTTTGCAGTCTGAAGTTTGCCACAGCCTCTTTACGGGGTTTTTGAAAAAACTTTTTCCTTGTTTCTTGAATGTTACCTCAGGATATGCCTGTTGATTTTGCTGCCTGGTCAGATTTAAGATTATCTATTAATTTCACAAAATGTGATTTTTAAGTGACACTGGAGGAAGTGGTTTGCTGTCTTGTGGCTCAAGTGTTTCTCTCTTGTGAGTTTGCCTTTTTGTTACCATCGATACCTACATGTGAAAGGATCTATTGAAAAACAATTGTTTTGTTGTGTTTATAAAGAAAGTTCAAGGTTTGTCTTATTTCTGAGAAAGTCTGGGTATTTGTGTCGTGATTTATAACTACAGCCTGGATGGCTGCATTGGAATCGACTAGAATAACTGCTTTAGAGAAACAATCGATCTTTATCTTGAAGTTTTCCAAAGCCAGTGAGATTGCAAGGATCTCTGCATCAAAATTCCTGTGAAGTGTCCCACAGGAGTACATTGGGAAAAAAGTTTACTGTATACACCAGCCCCAGTATTATCTTGCATTTTAGAGCCATCAGTGTATACGATAGTTCATTCAGATTCAGGGTATTGTTCATATAACATACATAATGTGTTTGATTTTAATATTGGGTGAGGAATATTTTTCTTTCTCAAGTCATTAATATTTCACTGCTATTTGATATCAGTATATTCAAGGGGATTAACCATAACCTTGTTACAATTAATTGGTTTGTTTTAATTTATTTCTTGTAATAATTTCTCACAAGCCTCTAGGGGAGACATTTGGGTCTTCATGGGGCATGGTTTGCATTCGTTCATCCATTGGGCTGTATGCGATGCTTTAATTTTAACGAATGTACCAACTACTTGTTTCTTGATATCAGTAACAGTTGGTGGGTTGGAAGTATAGCTTTGCATAGCTGTAATTGGGGTAGTTTTCACCACTCCTGTGATAATGTGAAGAGCTTTGTTTTGGGCATTTTCCATAGAGTCAATCTTTCCCCTTGTGTGGTAGAAATAAACACCTTACTTCCATATTTGAAAATAAGTTTAATATAAGTGTTGTAAGTTTTATTTAGGGTAGTCTGTGAGTTTCCCCATTTGTTACTGGCTAGTCTTTTCAAAATTGAGGATCTTTTCTCTACTTTTTCTATAATAGTATTCACATGATCAGTAAAGTTTTAATTTGTTGGCCAGCCCTACACCTAGATATGTGATATTATTACTTTTTTGAAGAGTAACATTGTCTATTTTGAATTCAAAATCTCTATTCACGTGTCTCAGAGAGAAGAACTGGTAAACTATTTTGTTTTTATTTATAATGATATTGTTCTCTTTGGAACAGGTCTGCAAGACAATTAGTAATAAATACAAATTCGTGGGAATGGTTTAAAAAGTATTATACTTTATATAAGAGTCAATGGAATGAAAAAACAAAGCAGAGTTAAAACATAAGAAGTTTTCTGTGAGCACAGCTGTAACAGATGCACCGGTATGAAGTTAATGGATATCTCATGTGCAGAATTAGGGCTGTTAATTGAAAATGTTGTTTGATTTATTTTAACATTTAATTGGAGGGATTTTCTTCACCCCTTTGCTTTTAAAAAAATGTATAACTTCTGCTTCCTTTTTCTTTCTTTTCCCCTCTCTTCTTTTTTAAAGCAGAAACAGGCTAAATTCCTGTATCATCTTTCTTGAAGTGGAACTGATATCTGTTGCTCACACACATCCATAAGTTTTGAATGTACTGCAGTATTCATTAATATTTGATCATTGCTATGTAAATCGTTTAGACATAGATAGATCATTGCTATGTAAATCGTTTAGACATAGATAGATCATTGCTATGTAAATCGTTTAGACATAGATCATTGCTATGTAAATCTATGATATAAGAGTCAATGGAATGAAAAAACAAAGCAGAGTTAAAACATAAGAAGTTTTCTGTGAGCACAGCTGTAACAGTTGCACCGGTATGAAGTTAATGGATATCTAATATGCAGAATTAGGACTGTTAATTGAAAATGTTGTTTGATTTATTTTAACATTTGATTGGAGGGATTTTCTCCACCACTTTGCTTTTAAAAAAATTTATAACTTCTGCTTCCTTTTTCTTTCTCTCCCCTTCTTTTTTAAAGCAGAAACAGGCTAAATTCCTGTATTGTCTTTCTTGAAGTGGAACTGATATCTGTTGCTCGCATACATCCATAAGTTTTGAATGTACTGCAGTATTCATTAATATTTGATCATTGCTATGTAAATCGTTTAGACATAGATAGATCATTGCTATGTAAATCGTTATTTTTGAATGTACTGCTATATTTTGAATGTACTGCAGTATTCATTAATATTTGATCATTGCTATGTAAATCGTTTAGACATAAATAGATCATTGCTATGTAAATCTGTGATATAAGAGTCAATGGAATGAAAAAACAAAGCAGAGTTAAAACATAAGAGTTAAACATTAGATGCATTCTACAGTGTTATTTTAATTTGTTTAAATTTCTGCTGGATATTCATTTTATGCTTTCAATGTATTTTAATTACTAGTGAATTTTCATTACTGTAGTTTTAATCCAGTTTTTTTAATTAGTTTTTAATAAATATAGTATTTTCTAAGAATTGGATAAAGGTAGCAGTGATTCATATATTGACTGAAATAGATACATATACTAACTGAAAATAATACATGTTGCCTATACAACATTTTTAGTCCAAAGGAGCTTTGTCCCTGAAGGGCTGTTGTTTTCCTTTTGCTATTTTACGTTGTAGCAATCTGTAGCAGTCTTGCTTTTGAGCAAGAAGAAAGGAGGTGAGGACTTTGGCGAATGCCGTTTCCTCCAGTCCGTGAGGCTCGATAAGTTAGAAGAAGTTGGCGAGTTAACGACCCAACTTCGGAATTCTTAGATTGTAATTGTTAACTAATTCTGCAGGAAGGAAGTATTGAATGTCTTCTTTATTGCAGAATTTGGCGATATAGTTCCTTAGATGATTGTAATTTTTACACTCATTCAGTCTGTGCTCAAAATCATCTTGTACTTTGCAATTTATGCATAAAGGAGTTCTTGAAAGTTTTAACTTGAATTTAAGGTAGTTGGTGAGGATACTTCGAGTGAGGATTATGTTAATTTTACATTCCATTTTCCTTGAGTCAGGCCAATTAATATTCAAGTATTTGGTATTTAAAACATTTTTTAAATAACAATAATACTTCGTATTCTGCCAGATGGTATCAATTTCCCCCTTCTTTAATTTCTTTTTTGATATCCTGCCATGTATATATAGGGAAGATTGCATGAATTTACCGCCTGTTTAGCCAAAAAATCTGTCCTTTCGTTGATCTCGATGCCTTTGTGACCAGGTATCCAACAAATTATAATCTTACTATTTTTCTTGTTTTGTAAATTTCATATCGAATATTCTCAATTATGTTGTTATTTGATTATTCGAAGGAGGCAATAGCTTCTACTGCCGCAAGGCTGTCAGTGAAAATTATAGTCGCTTTGGAAAGGTTAGCTAGATATTTCAAAGTGTACCAAATAGCTGTAACTTCCGCGGTGTATATAGAAGCATTTCTTACAATCTTGATGGCTCTGTTAACGGTATTTTGTAGATTTGCTATTCCAAAACTGGTTCTGTCCAAGTTTTTGGAACCGTCTGAGCCCCATACGTTTTCTGCTTTAACATCCGTGGTCAAATTTTTGATAAAAGGAGCGTAATCATTGACAAAATCGTTAAGATTCTTTAAATCAGTGTTACAAAATTTACTGAAGTTTATCCGAGGTGGAATCCGTTTCTTTCGGCGGACAACGTTATTATCTAAAATCCATTTAGAATTATAGCTGTCAAGAACAGCTCTTAAATCATTTCTTTCTTTCTTAAACCTTCCGCCTCTAGTGGTGGGGGAAAAGTGAGCTGCTCCCCGAAATTTTTGATTTATGAAGGACAATGTTCTTTGCCATTTTTTTAACTTATTGTAATGCGGAATAGCTGCAATTCTCCTAATAACGTCGTTGGGAGCAAAATGACATATCCCTAAGGCTTTTCTAATCGCTTTATTGATATATATATATCGTATATGAGTTGGGGAATCATGATTTGCTGGATGATCTTTAGTAAGTGTTTTATCCTCATTCCTTGAGTTGGGTGGGAGAGGATTTTGATCAAGTTTAAAGTGTTATTTAATCTTTTAACTAGATAGGCCTCGTGTGCTTGCCAACTGAGGTTGTGTTCAAAAATAACGCCAAGTACTTTATGCTCTTTTTTCCATCCAATACTGAGAGCACCTATTCTGATGGGGGAAGAGTATTTCTTTCTTCCTCTTGAGTGGAATTAGTGTTGTCAATTAGTGTTGATTTCTCGAAGGAGAAAGCAACCTTGTTTTCAGCAGACCAGCTAAGGATCTTCTTGAGAGTGTCTTGTAAGCAGGAATACCGGCTGTCCTTCCTAACAGTAACATGCGCATAGATATTATCAGCGTAAATGAAAAGCTTGGTACTCTTATCATTCAGTTTACAAAAATCCAACATGAAAAAGTTGTAGAGGAAAGGCGATAAAATGGCTCCTTGTGGAAGGCCCTTGGACATGAGCTTTTCTGTGGATAGGCTAGATCTCCACTTTACAAAAGTAGTACGATTAGTAATAAAATTGTAGATCCAATGCACCAGGGTAGTGTTCATGCCCATCTTTTCCAGCCTTTCAATCAAAATCTCATGCTGCACATTATCGTACGCATTTTTGATATCTAAGCAAATTAAGTAATTTTCCAGATTTTTGCTTCTGGCTGACCAGATAGACTCATAAATGTCTCTAAAGCAGTCAGTTACGCTATTAACTTTTCTAAAGCCATAAATATTTGAAGGAAAAATATTTTCTGTGTCAGCCCCACCACTCTAAGCGGCGCAGGATTATTTTTTCAAGGGCTTTCCCAATGACAGACGTTAAAGAAATTGGCCTGTAATTTGCAATCTGTCTCCCATTTTTATTCGGTTTTAAAATCGGAACAACCCACGATGTTTTCCAGATTGTTGGAATATTACTCAATTGCAGACTTTCATTATACATCTCAATAAAGGCTTTCTGCGTATATCTGGAAGCGACCCTCAGACTTTCGTAAATAATTCCATCGGGACCCGGGGAGGAGTTTTTCCTACTCCTTAGTGCGTACATTAATTCTTTGGCGGAGGCCCACCAGCGGCCGAGCGGTAAAGTCGCTGAACACTGGTAGTTCGGTCCGAGGTTCGAATCCCGCGAACGGGCTGGCTGCATGGGTGTTTTCATGGTTTTCCCCATGTGTAACGTGTATACGAGCCAGTTTCCCTTAGAAAGTCCTCCACGAAGGCATCCCTCCTCTTGGGCAGATAGCCCTAGCGTGCTTTGCCATAATTAAATACACACACACAAAATTCTTTGGCGAAAATTGGCTGAATTTTAGCCGGAAGAAAGTCGATAGGAGCCGACTGGGTAGTATTGTCATTGGCGCTGTAATACTCTGCGAAAATGTCCGCCTGAGCAGCGTTGTTTAATACATCTCTGCATTGGAGTGAGTGATCACAAAATTTACCTCGAAGGAAGAGACCAATAGTTATTTTTTTCAGGTTTTTTTACATTTTTAAAGACTTGCTTGCAAGAATTGGATTCATAGGAAATCTTTGCCCAGTACTTGCGTTTTGCTTTTATTAGCTCTCTTTTGTATTTACCGTTTTCACCCTTATACTCCACCCAGTCGCTTGGATTGAGTGATCTCAGTGCCCTCCTTTTCAACTTACCTCTAAGATGTTTGAATTTGGCGCACTCCAAACTGAACCATGGGTTTTTTGGCTCGACCTTGTAGGTGATTTCTCTGGAGTGTATCTTGATAGCGCTGTTAATTACAGAGGTATAAGCATTAACTTTATCTTCCATATTACCAGCGTGGTTCATAGGCAAGCGTGACAGCGATAGACTGACATCTTGCCAATTCGTATAACTTTTAATTTTTCCAGGTCTCTTTTTAAAGTTATGATTAAAATTAAGATACACAGGGAAACGATCACTTTGACCCGTATCATCAAGTCTCTGGAACGACAGCTTGGACGCGGTATTGACATTTGCCATACAAAGGTCGAGGATTCCTCCTTCTTGGCCACAACTATGAGTAGATTTCTTATTATTTAGAATGATCATATTAGAGTCAATTAGCCAATTCATGAGCTTTTGACCGCTGGGCGATGTAATACTATCTCCAAAATTTGTATGGCGGGCGTTAAAGTCGCCAACCAAGATCGTGAAAGGATCCTTAAAGGAATCCAATATCATTGAGTCTTCTAGTTTAAATCTTCCGGAAGGCCTATAGCAATTTACAATGGTAAATGTTTTACCGTAAGCATGCACTTTGATACTTAGAACTTCTATGTCAGATTTAATTCCAGTATCTGGAAGTTTGGAAACAGGTAAATTTTTTAACACAAAAATGGCAAGGCCACCGCCTTTACTAGGAAAAATTCTTTCCTTTAAAAAACTATTTCAGCCAGAAAGGAAAGGAACCCTAGGGTTCCTACTCCATGTGTCCTGGAGACACACAACAGAATGTTTTAACCAAGAAACAAAAGAAGACAAGAAACTTAAGTTCGCCTCGAAACCTCGACAATTCCAACTAATGATAAAACACATGAAATTAGAAAGTAGCATCATCAATTCGAGGAATTTCCTCTTCTTGAAGCGTGTATGGCCCATTATTATTCTCAAGATATCAGAGGACTAGCTTGATGAATAGTATTCAAATTTAGATGTTCTGTTTGAAGATTTTCATATGCAAGGCAGGTCTTTTCAAGATCTTCCTTGTATTTTTGGATCTGTTTTAGGGAGTTTTCATACAGGCTTCTAAGTTGTGTATTTTCAGTTTTAAGTTTGTTATTGGCTTCCTTAAGATTTAAATTATCTACATAAAGAGAATCAATTTTCCGTTCAAGATTTTCTAATTTTGCGACTATCTTACTTAAAACATTTTCTCCTGGCATCTCCGATACCGAGCCTTTAGTATATATATTTGTGTTAGTAGAGTTTAGTTCTTCCTCTTTCTGGAAAGCTTCTGCCCAGGAAGAATAACTGAAAGTCTGGAGAGGTTTCTTCGATGAAGATTCGCGCTTATGATCGTTCACTTCCCCTTTTTTTATATTTATTTTTGGGCAAGATTTGTCTAAAGCGTTATGCTCACCTCCACATCTAAAGCAACTGGTATTATTTTTACACGGGTCGTTGCAGTCATTTTTACCACAGTTCGCACATCTCGCTTTGCTTTTGTAGAGTTTCGACTTGTGGCCTATATTACAGCACTTGTAGCATATTATGGTATTTTCAATATATTTGTTTACCGCAAAATTTATTTGACCAATTTTGATATCAGACCGATTACAGGAACCAAGTTCCTTAATCAGAATTATTGGCACCTTTTCGTCCGACCTTGGCTTAGTGAATCTTGTAATACATGAAAATTTAATTTCACTTTCTTCTAGGCTAGCTGCTATGTCTTCTAAACTAAGTTGAGTATCAACATTTTTAACTACATGTTTAGTCGTGTACGTATCTTCAATTATTGAGGCCTTTACTCTGACACCTTCGAAGGATTTTAATTTACAGACTTTTTCCATAGTTTTGATTCTTTTCATGGAAATGATGATTTTTTTCTCAGTGCTACTTTGGTTGACGGTTGCACGGATTTTTGGCGATTTACGTTGGCGCAATTGTTGGCACGATTTTTACAATCGTCAGCCATCTTGAAAAACGATGTTTTTTCGCATAGTAAAGTATTCGAAACTTAAAAAAAAAAAAAAAAATATCGTTAAAAGTAATGGATTAATTTTTTGTTGAAAATGTCGTTTTTTAAGATGGCAGGCAAGTGTAAATAAAGACATTTACTATGAGTATAAAATACTAAAGTAAGGCTATTATTACTTTCATATAGGGAAAAAAAAAAAAAAAAACACAGCTATAAAAACATTGTGCCAACGTTTAATTAGATTAAAATATTACTGAAATTGAATATCGAAATAAAAAACATCATCCAACATTTAAAAGAATTAGAATATTATTAAATTTAAATACTTTAAAATACGTTATAGAATAAATACATTTACTACGAGTATAAAATACTAAAGAAAGGTTAAATTATTACTTTCATATAGCATAGAAATAGAACAAAAATACCACTATAAAAACATTGCGCCAATGTTTAATTGGATTAAAATATTACGTAAATTGAATATCGAATTAAAAACCATCATACCAACGTTTAAAAGAATTAAAATATTACTTAAATTAAATACTTTAAAATAAGTAAATAAGAATGCTTCGTACACTAGAGCTAAAATGACAGCAATTAGTTTATTGTCGGTAAAAAAGGAGGAATGTCTAATAATTTTCTTACTGTTATAGCGGTTATTTCTTCCAACATGACCACAATATCATATACGGCCGTCTCAGAATCGGCTCTTCTAACGGTCTTCATCTGTGATCTACATTTTCGCACTTCATAGAAGAAACAATTAGCGACGTTTCCTTCAAAAATTTAAAATAAATTTCCTCTGACCCTTGTAAGAATTTATAAATAAATCTTTGATTAGGAAAGCCAGGCTTGCGAAAATAAGGTCTCAAAGGACAATTTTTTGATTCTGAAACCAAAAATTCTTGGTACTTATCAAAAACAACATTCATCTTTGAAGGAGACATTTTTGAAGGGATTCGAAGATATGAATTAAATTTTAAAATGGCGCGGTAATGCACAAATTTTCAGCAACCTATCAGGGAGCTGATTACAGCTCATTAATGCACAAATATTCTATAACCAATCAGAGAGCTGATTACATCAAGTCTAGAATTAAAATTATTTAAATAATCATACATAATAAAATCATTTTAAAAAAGAAATGCAAAATTAAATTGTATTTTAATATTTAACAGCCATAAATAATGTTTAAAACATTAGATTAAATTTATAGATATTAAAACCAATTACTTTTAAAGTAAGGTGATGTCACTGATTATATCATCCACAGCATAAAATTTCATAAAATATGATAAAGAATAAAATTTTTATTTTAAATAAAAATGCAAAATTAAATTGATTTTTAATATTTAGAAGCCATAAATAATATTTAAAACACGGAATTTATGCATAATAACACGCATTATTTTTTAAATAAAATGTCAACAAAGTATCGGTTACCATAAATAACTTATCCAGCAATGGGTTTACCATAAGTTGTATTACTCGCCAAAAGAAAAATTGCCAAAAAATCGCCAAAATCCGTGCAACCGTCTACCAAAGTAGCACCTTTTTCTCTCTTGTGGTATAAATATTATCTTCTTTATCAGTAATTTCGTTTAGAATAGAACCTTTTTTGAACAACTTACCAACCAGGATACCAGATTCAATTCCTTTCAGAACAATTTTTACCTCTTTTGTGCCATTTTTAAAAGCTATTTTGACATTTTCAATAGCGATTGTGTCCACGCTATAAAAGTTCCCATTTGTTTTCCTCTCTTTATTGCTGCCACTGTCCATGTCATTATCTGGTTTACGCTTAAGTTCACCAGGGATAATCCCAAACAATTCTTCTGGAAACAGAATACAGTCAAATTAATTGAATTACCAGCAGAAAATATATACAGATAAACTTATCGCCAGGCCCACCAGCGGCCGAGCGGTAAAGTCGCTGAACACTGGTAGTTCGGTCCGAGGTTCGAATCCCGCAAACGGGCTGGCTGCATGGGCGTTTTCGTGGTTTTCCCCATGTGTAACGTGTATATGAGCCAGTTTCCCTTAGAAAGTTCTCCACGAAGGCATCCCTCCCCTTAGGCAGATAGCCCCCGAGGCTTTGCCATAATCACACACACACACATAAACTTATCGCCAAAAGAAAAATTTTTCCGTATCAAAAGCACTGAATTTCACAAACACGATTTTACATTGATTCACTACAAACGGCGAATCACTTTTCAAACTGTTGCCATAAAGGATTATCCTGCGTTATATTTAAAGAAATTAAATAATGAAAAATCTGCATAAATGTATGTATATTTCTCGCATTGTGATAAAACAACGGTACATAGAGCCATCGAATTTTGAATGATGTAATCCGCCTACGAATATGAGCATGTGGAAGATCAAATTTGAAATTTGGAATTTGTTTTATTATCGATTTCCTATTTTGCAAAACTTTAACGAATTTTTGATTAACGTAAGAAGGATAACTCAAGGATTTCAAAGCAAGCAATGGCAACGTTGTACAGAAAAACATTTTTATCTCTAGCGCCTGAGTCTCTGTATCCGAAATTCTAAAGATATGCTCATTTGAAAACTATTTTAGGATATTGCTGTTGAACTGAATTGTATGGTTTAAGTGTGAAGAACGTGATATTTAATAAATAAATGTAACACACAAA
The DNA here is from genome assembly GCF_044657685.1 of Stegodyphus dumicola. Classification (NCBI taxonomy): domain Eukaryota; kingdom Metazoa; phylum Arthropoda; class Arachnida; order Araneae; family Eresidae; genus Stegodyphus; species Stegodyphus dumicola. The sequence continues at coordinate 78,768,607 of NC_140775.1, forward strand.
ATATTAAAAAAAGCCCCTTTAGACTAAATTAAAATCTGAAACATTTCAGATTTTCTTTTTTAAAAATATTTTTTCAAATACTATGCTTAATTTTTATAATTATTTCATTATAATAATTTAAACTATGTTTTCTAAATGATTGTAAATTTTAAAGTGTAGACATGTTAAAGTAAAGCTTTTGATTGATTTATTTTTTAAAGATGATGACGTGCTAGATACTTGGTTTTCATCTGCCTTATATCCACTTATTGCTCTGGGATGGCCAAAAAAGGTTTGTATTACCCTTGTTGGTACTTTTCCGTTTTGCCGGCGCAAACGATAAATTCGCCAGTAATGGTACAACTGATGCCAAACGGAATATCTCCGCTGGTAACCTTTTACCTTTCATTTTCAAAACAAGTCGCAGCCGTTTTTTATCAGATTGACTGTTTCTTTCAATACTGGCATACAATTACATAGAATTTTTACAAGATAGTTAAATTTTATGCCCTAAGACCATTCGAGGTAATTAATTAGGATGCAATCACACCACTCACCCGAAGGTGAAAATATAGAAAAGGCAAAATAAAGGGTTAAATTCATCAAATCTAATGAGAATGCACTAGCGAAGTAAAGCACTTCGGTTTTACATAATTTCTGAGTAAGCTATTTGTAGGAATTGAAATAATTCTTGTATTCCATAACTTGTATTCCATAAGATTTAATTTAAGATTTAACTTGAAATTAAATTACTGAGAGAATTAGATTTTTGTAGTGTAGTTTACGTGAGATAAGATTACATGGGGTCACGTGATACAATTCGGCGAATCAGGATGTTGAACCATGAAAGCATAGTAAATTCTTAAATTAATGTCTTTTTACAAATTTATTGTCTTTACTTGGTGGCTTTTTACAAAATTTTAAACCATATTAAAATGTTTATGCTTTCAAAATAAAAAATTCTTAGAACTAACATTTGTTAACATTTTTTATATGTATACTGTCGCCAACAAAGTGTGCTTGGCAAGATTTGCGCTGGCAAAACGGAAAAGTACCATATTGTTTTATAATGTTTCTGAAATATCAGTATTACAAGTATTTATTTTCAAAATAATCAGACACAATGTTTCTAATGCTGTATTTATCAGGGTATAGTAGAAGGATGTGATAAACTCTATTATAGAATAAACATGGGTTGATCTTTACATTATAGTAACTTGGCGAAAATTTGGCAACCAACTCTCCTACAGCAACCCTCTATTTCTTTTTCCCCGCCGCCATTTTGTCTTCACGAAGTAAAGACATGTTTCTTTTCTTTTTATCTACTGAACACTTCTTCCAACAATCTACTAGCCGAATTACACTTATGCTAGAAATTTTATCAAACAAAACTGCTTAATCATGACAAATATTCACTGCAAAATTGGGAAAAAGTGCACAATATACTCCTTACGCGTTTTTCAAAATAACACATACACATAAACCATGTACACCCGACTTATTTTTACTTAAAAAAACATCCCAGAATTGCACAAAAATGGCATTGCACACATTCTTCACTATATCCATGTACACTGCTTTTTTCTCATAAATTAGAAAAATTTCACGAAAATACATGACAATTTTCTCAATCTTTAAACCCGGTAAAAAGAACATATATGAAATTACCTGATCGCGAAAAAGTATTTACCCCTTACAAATATGAACATTTCCACATATAAAATAAATAAAATATCCAAAAACTTTTACCTCTAAATCATCTATTACATTATACACGTCACCAACGAATTCATACCGCAAGCATTACAAATACTTAGTATCAAATATTTAAATTATTTCCATGCACGTTTATTTCAACTTAAACGTATACCAAATTCCTACAAACATAAAATTCACAAAATAACTATCATTTAATTAAAATATCACTAAACCATGTACACGTCGACTTACTTTCACTTAAAAAAACATCCCAGAATTGCACAAAAATGGCATTGCGCACACTCTTCACTATATCCATGTACACTGCTTTTTTCTCATAAATTAGAAAAATTTCACGAAAATACATGACAATTTTCTCAATCTTTAAACCTGGTAAAAAGAACATATATGAAATTACCTGATCGCGAAAAAGTATTTACCCTTTACAAATATGAACATTTCCACATATAAAATAAATAAAATATCCAAAAACTTTTACCTCTAAATCATCTATTACATTATACACGTCACCAACGAATTCATACCGCAAGCATTACAAATACTTAGTATCAAATATTTAAATTATTTCCATGCACGTTTATTTCAACTTAAACGTATACCAAATTCCTACAAACATAAAATTCACAAAATAACTATCATTTAATTAAAATATCACTAAACCATGTACACGTCGACTTACTTTCACTTAAAAAAACATCCCAGAATTGCACAAAAATGGCATTGCGCACACTCTTAACTATATCCATGTACACTGCTTTTTTCTCATAAATTAGAAAAATTTCACGAAAATACATGACAATTTTCTCAATCTTTAAACCTGGTAAAAAGAACATATATGAAATTACCTGATCGCGAAAAAGTATTTACCCTTTACAAATATGAACATTTCCACATATAAAATAAATAAAATATCCAAAAACTTTTACCTCTAAATCATCTATTACATTATACACGTCACCAACGAATTCATACCGCAAGCATTACAAATACTTAGTATCAAATATTTAAATTATTTCCATGCACGTTTATTTCAACTTAAACGTATACCAAATTCCTACAAACATAAAATTCACAAAATAACTATCATTTCATTAAAATATAATTAAATTCAAAAACACTACTTAAAATATGAATGAGCACATACATTAAATTAATAAAAATTACCTTACAATCCTAATTACTTTAAACTAAATCATTGCTAATAACAATTTTCCCAATAATACCAAATTCCTTTCCACTTTATATTAGAACAATGCATAAAAATAATATCCTCAAATAATTAAAAATACTAACTTACCTAATCTTCTTCAGAATCTTGATTACGTGGCGGATACACTTTTCTAATTCATTCAATAATATTATTGAAAGATTTTTTCTGCGAATTTTTCCTCCATACTTCCTCCGCTAAATAAAAAGCAAACTTCTCTTTATCACAATGCCTAAATACCCATTTCAAATTCACTTTACTTAGGGCCATGGGATCCAAAAATTAAACAACACTGTTTCACACAACACAGAATAAAGCTAAATACAAAATTTCCACATTTTTTCCCGATTTCCCCCCTTTTCCGATTAAAGAACCGTAATTCGTCCATTAATATCACATGACATATCCCATGATCTCTCATTTCCCTCATGCAAAATAATGCGTAATCGAAACTGAGTACTGCTCACATTATTACCAAAGTCCCAGGTAGTAAACTTTATCGCCTCCAAAATGTCGCCAAACTACCAGTTACCATATTGTAAAGATCAACCTAAACATGTACATATTTAAAATTTAGTGTTACTGTCATTTAAAAATTAGTATTACTGAAATTAAGTTTCAGAAAGACTGCATTTCTGTCTAATGTATTTATTTTGTTAAAATATATTAATTTTAATCTTTTAGAATACATCAACATTAATAGTTGCAAGGTTCTGTTTCAGAAGAAGTCTATAGGAGTTGTGTAATAGTTATAGTTGTGAGGCTGTGTTTCATAACAATGGGAAAGAAGAGGAAAAAAAAGAACAAGTATTTATAGAATAGGTGAAATGCATAAACAATTTGAAGCATATTTAAATAGATGCTGCTGTATGTCTTCTGAAAATCTGGCACCGAGCTGCTATATGTAGAAAAAATAGTCATTAAATGTTGATTAGAGGAAGATCCATGTATATGCAGTATTATGCAATGAAATTATATAAGAGTTATATAAAGGTCTTAGAGTAGAAATGTCTGGAAGCAATTAATTAAAAAAACGATAGAGCAGAAAGAGAAAAGCTTTCTGTATGGAAAAAGAATGCCTGATAGAAATAAGAGAGTTAAAATAAAATTTAAAATTTCATGCTATATGTAGGATGGCACATGAAAAACTGCCCCATCTGTCAGCCATGAGTATCTACTGTTTGATTCTTTGCTGAAAAGAATACATCTCACTGATAACCTTTACCTGTCTTCATGTCGTTAGTATTGGCAATGGGAAAGGCCTACAATAGTTGCAATAATGAAATGAGTGAGTTTTTCATCATGCTTGTATAGACAGACTGGCTTGTTTATACATGTATGATGAAAAACTGCTCTTGCAAAATATCTAGCTGTAATTAGTCCAGAAAGGAAAACAGAGATAATGCAAAATTTTGCTTAATGTGAGCAATATCACAGATTACTGAAATTGCTTATAGAATATATCTAAGAGCAGTACTTGCCAAGCAACAGCAAAAGCTTTCAGCACAGCTTCATGCATTATTGTCATTATTATTATTATTAACGTGTTATGTCATCACCTTTTGCTGAGGGGTGAGTGTAAACACTTCTGTTTTTTGTTATTGGAACAAAAATTAACTGTGATATATTTTCCCCATTTAATTTAGAAAAATACAATTATTGAAGTTTATTTACAAAATGAAGTAATTGGTATGACTTTATATTTTAAGGTCTTAAAAATTATGTTCCTTAGTAAGTAGAGTTTACTAAAAATATTAAGTACTTGTTTATGCAATAACTGCTGATACACCCTTGAGCAATCTCTTGGGATGTTTGGTTTATGTAATCTGATTTGTTAATTTCTGAAGTGTTTTGTATGGCAGTTGCATTCAAATGACATTAGACAGATTGCTATTCTGTTCAACTTGTCTTTGCATCCAAATGAAAGAAGGCAAGTGATAATTGTACCGCATTGCTGCTCTTATTCCTCTATTTTACTGATCTTATACCTCTATTTACACATGTCCCATTATTTATGTGCAGATTGCAGTCTCGGAATTGAAGTTGATATTGAAATAAAGAAGCTATTCCTACTTTCTCCTTTCCCTTTAAAAAAGGAAGTGAGAACATTAACAAGGTAAAAAAGGATTAAAATTAGTATCTTTGTAGAAGAATCCAAACGAGCTTCTAAGCTTGTCCAATGTTAATTCAGTTATATTGTATTTTTGAGTACCAGATAACCAGTAAGTGGCAAATATTATTACAAAATACTCCAAGTTTGATGCGGCTGGGAAGTTATATTTTATATAGATTTAAAAGTTAATTTGTGGTTGAAATTAATTCAAAAAAGTTGTGATGTAAAGATACAGTAAGATCTTTGAGGGTAGGAAAAAACACGATTAGTCATTGAAATTTACTCTAATCAAGCATCATTAGCTTTTTTTATGCTAAGTAGCTATTGATTCTGACCTTTTACACAGTACCAAATAATTTTAGTTTATTTACTGAAGCATTTTAATTGATTTACATTGGCTACAAGTATTATACTGAAGAGTAAATGCACTATAAAGTTTCCATGATGATAATGAATGTTTCACAGAACATACTTTAGTCTAACTTTTGCTAATAAATGAATGTTTTGAAGGAAAAAAGAAATTCTTCAGTATTATTATTAAAAAGTATTTAACCTTGTTAAAATGTTATAGATAATGTTTTTTGATGCATTTTAAATTATAAATTAGTAATAGTTAATATTCTGCATTTTTAGTATTGATTAAAATATTTTGTATATCATCAATGACACTTTTACATTTTTGATGACATTATCATATATATATTATGGTAATTTTTGACCTGAAAAATACATTTTGTGTGTTTTCTTAAATTGATTGTATTAAACTAGGCTATATTTTTGGATATATTTAACTTTTTTTTTTTTTTTTTTTTTTTTTTTTTTTTAAGTTAAAAGTTCTATTAAAATTTTTGATTCAGTTTTTAATGCTAAGATTTAAATTTTTTGTTTTGTTTTGTTTCATGCAATAGTGATGTTTGAAATTTTTAGGAAAATGCATTGGAAAAGCTATACCCACTTACTTTAATGGAAACTGGATTTGATATTCTTTTTTTCTGGGTTGCAAGAATGGTTATGTTAGGGCAACAAATTACTGAAAAACTTCCTTTTCATGAGGTAACTCTATTTTATTGCTTCTCTTAGTGTACAAGGCAAGTATACTTAAAAAAATATGTACTTTTTAAAATCAGTTCTTTCCTGAACTCAACTGGTGTTTAACTTTCTTATACTAGTTGCTTTTGTGACCAGTCTTCAGTAAAAATAACAATAAGACAATGATGGAAAAAAAATGAAACAAAAAAGGATTTAAAAAACAATATTTTGTGTTTATAATGAATCTGCAGATACACCATTATATGCAATTTTTTTTTTTTTTTTTTTTTGAAAGTTGCTTTGAAAAATAATCATTAAGCTTATTTTATTTTTAGAAGGCACGGGTTAGACATATGCATTCAACAGATAAATATTTGCTAAGTGGTTATTTCAATATGTTATACATGCTGAGCTTAGTATGAAATGTAAATATTGAAATGCAGACACTATTTAAATAAAATTAGTCTTTCCTTTAAAAGAACATTAGATTTAAATAATTTTAAAAAAGATATTTTCTAACTATCCTCACCCTCACTCAAATGATCTCAACTCATTTGTGACTTTGGAGAGCATTCATAAACTCGTTGCCAGTTATTTTTTTAGCAGCCTAATGCACAAAAAGGAACAGTCATTTTCTAAAGAATTCTATACAAAAGTAGTCAATTAATAAAATTAAAAAAGTGAGAAACATTGGTTTTAAAACACTTACCTTTTTTTGAGAAAATTTTTTTTTCTTTAAAAAATAAATAAATAAATAAAATAAAATAAAATAAAATAAAATAAATAAATGAGAGAGTTACGCAAATTTAGCATTGTGCAACTTTGGCATTATGCAGTGGCCAAAACAGACATATGTTATATGCATACCTGGGTTGCCACATAAATACTTTTTCCCAACATTGGGGGTTGCCACATAGCTATTGTCGCAACATACAGCTTTGGCTTATGAATAGTTTTTCCCCATGACTTTTTAACAAGGGTGCAGATAATCAGAAAATACCAATCCTGTTTAGCAGTTTCAGTTATTTCTTTATTGATAAAATGTTTAAACTTACTTCTGTCCATGTGAATTTTAATATTAATATTTTAATTGTAAAGTCACTAATTTTACTGTAAAAAAGTAATGGGAAGCACTTACGTTATCAAAAAGTCTTGAATAATTTTTCTTGACTGAAGACCCATGTGTCGAAAGAAGGTGAAAATTAAAAAGGGAGTTGGAAAATTAATTGTCTCCATACAATAAGATTTACTATAAACTTTGAATAACAGATTTTTTAAAGAAGGCAAAAGATGCGAAAAATTCCTTAAAAATAAATGGGTTCAGAAAATGATATCATCGACCTAAAAAATGCTGTTGCATCATTATACTGAACAGAAATAGAGAAGAAATATAATAAGAATGAGCTTAAATTAAATTAGCTGTATATACATATTTATACTTTGAATAAAAAATTACTGAATTAAAAAAAAATTTTCACAAGTTTTTGGAATGCATCCTTCCATTTTGTATTGGTTGTTAGTCTACTACAACATGATATCATACAGCATGGTGTTTTCTAGGAACTTATCTACTTTGTTATGGGAAGGATACTGGTATTTATTTTTATACCTTACCTGTTCATAATTTGTGATGCTATCAGTAGAAATTGCAGCATGTGATATCCATTGGTGTTGTTTTTTGATTTATTGGCCACAATTAAAAAATAATATCAAAAACCACATAGATTATTGAAAATAAAAGTGCATATATATGATTTTATATTTCAGAAAAACAAAATTAAACAACATTTTAAATGTACTTGTATATATTATCACACAAAGCTTGCAAATTTCATATCATGATAACATATGATTTTGAATGTAGGTCTGCATACAAGTTTATCCTTGGAATTTTAAAAATTCACTGTGTATGCAGCGGAATTTCATAATACCATATGCTAACAAAGATGAACATTGCCCTGAAAGTCTACGGCTGTGGAGTCGGTAGGGAAAATATAAGTCCTACTCCTGGAATTTTAAAGACTCTGACTCCGACTCCAACTCCCACTCCCTCATATACATATATATGTAAACATATACAGCTTATTTTTTTAATATAAAATAGTATTAGATGCTATAGAAAAAACATTTGATGGCATAGAAAATTATTTATATTAATTATCATTTATAATGAAATGGAAAACTGGTATTAGGTATTTCTAAGAAACAGTATAGCTATGGCAAGATCTTGGTTGGAGCACCATAGATCTGATTTGATAAACTTCAGAGCTGGGAAGAGTCTTTCCATGCTAATTTGAGTAGGAGGAAAACCAGTTACTGTTAGGGCTACATCTTTAAACTTTTCAGGATAGATTTTTTATAAGTTTTAAAAGAGGTGTCTTGCAAGAGCAATCATATTTCTCTATTTCTTCAAGGGCCGTGTAGAAATCTTGTTTGTATTTCTTCATTTTTATATCTAAAGGCTTTTAGTTCTTTATTTTCATTCACGTTGCCTTAGCCTTTTCAATATTATCCAAAAATATATCTCAAAATCTAATTCATCACTGAAAGAGGATGATAGAGACTCAGTTGCAATGTCTGCTATTTGACTGTCCTTATTTGAATACTTCAATTGTTTTGAAAATAATTTCATTCCTATTGGAAGTTCATATATTTCGTTTTTTTTTTTTTTTTTTTTTTTTTTTTGTCTTCTTAATTTGTTCATCATCCAACAAAATTTGGTGTTTTGGATCTATATATATTGAACCCAGCAAGATCACATTGTCTAGCAAACTAATTTCTCTTTTCTTCATTGAAGAAATGATTCCTTCTGCAATAAACCCTCCATTTCAGAAAGAACAAACATCACATTCTTCCATTCTCGCCTCCTGTTAATTCTTCAGATTGAGGCTTTTTTGTGGCTATGTACAAAGAAGAGTCTAAAATTATGAAAGATCATTCTACAGTCTTTCTGTTAGTGAAACATTAGGATTATCTACATCTTCTAAAAAAGTTCTTAATTCTAACAACCTTCATATCATCAAATATGTACTTCCTCTTCGTGTTGCTTGATATTGATCAAGCAACATGGCTCCTTTTCCTGTTCTCTTTGTAAAAAGGCATCAATTTTGGGAGTTCTTGCTGCTATTGCTACTTACATAAATTTACCAGGGAAATTTGTAACTAAATGAATCAGTTTAATCACTAATGGCAAATATCACATCCATTCTCCTCTCTTATATTTATTTATTAATATGTCAATAAAGTAGAAAATAACTATTTATTAATGTACATAGTCATTAATAAAATAATAACTCAGTTTGTCATTAATTTGTTTTTCGATTCACTTTAATTTTATTTAAAATTCAAACTGTCCAAAAAAAACTGGAGTCGGAATCAATCTGTTTTTAGCAACTCCTTTTACCCCAAAATCTGCCTAACTCCGACTCCACAGCCCTGTGAAAATCTTTGAAAGTCTGCAGTTCTTCTTCAGCCTCCTTTTGTATAATTTTCTTGCTTTGCATGTTGTGTTCGTCTTCATTTTCTCACCTTCCTCCTCATCATCTTTCACCTTTCCCAGCACATGTCAGATTATTTCATCGTATTCTTAAGAATGTGACAAAAATAGAATTGTCTATATCCATTTGAACCTGCATCTCCTCTTCATTAATACCAACTTCTCCAAACATGTAATCATATCAAGGATAACAGTCATGGGTGCCGAATATGTTTCAAAACTAAGATAATATTCTTCACTTACCTAGTCACCTAAGAACATGATCATAGGCCACAATTTATACCAACAACAGTATAAAATAAGATTCTTTACATATTTTCAGACATAGTAAATATGGCATCTGTCAATGTGAATTGTTTCTGAAAATCAGATTTCACACAAAGATGCATAATTATTCGAATTATTTAACATTAATATATTGTATTTGAAGAAGTTAAAATGTGACATGATACTACAGTTGTGATTATAGCCATTTTCATCACATAAAAACGTATACCGTTCATTTAAAATGTTTGAGAAAAATGCAATTTTCTTTTCAATAACTATTAAGTTGGGTAACTGTAGCTATGGCTTTTAATTGTAAAAAGGGAAAAAAAAAAAAAAAAAAAACTTTCTTCAGAATAAGTAAAATGATAATTAAAAAAGAACCTCTTTGAAGAAGGTTTTGGGGGTTTTCATGAGGTAATTTTTTCTCCTGTTAAAACTATGCTATGATGGAATAATATCATAAGCAGATTGCCCTCTTTCATGTAGCATTGCTATTTTGAAAGCTTATTTAAATACATGATTTAATGTTCTGTATTTTGAATATATATAACTAGCAGGTCTATCATAACTATTCAATTTGCAACTGTTTCAGGAATTTAATTGCAATCTGAATACAAAAATGAAATTTTGTTTTTTAGAATTTTTTTAATTAGAAAATTTTTTTAAATCGATTTTAAATGATAAATTTATATTCGAGGTGTCAGAGTGCAATCTGAAGCAGATTACAGTTTTTTAAAAGAGAAGCCTAACTACCTGATAAAAATTAATATTTTTGATCCAGATCCAGCTATTGTAAATCGTACTGCTAAAAAATTGTTTTATCTTCTAAGAGGAAGAATTATATAACAATTCAAGACAGTTCAAGAAAAGGATGTCAAGAGATAATTAACATGGCTATTTAGTTATTTAGTGAATACAAGTTTAGAAATATTCATATTTCTTTGTTGGTTATAACTTATGGAATTTGTACCCATGGCAGCTCCTATAATTTAAGTAACTTTGTATGTAAACTGAGTTAGGTGTTTTGTATTTTCTGGTAACATAATGTTAGCATAATGTTTTTTTTTATTTAATAAGCAAATTGTTGTGTAAATTATGATATTAAGAATTTATTGATTATATCATAAAGACTATAATAATAATAATAATAATAATAATAATAATAAAATTCTGTAATCTTTTCTCAGGTACTTTTACATGGAATGGTTTGTGATTCACATGGAACAAAAATGACCAAGTCATTAGGAAATACTCTTGATCCATTAGATGTGATAAAAGGCATATCTTTAGAGGTTTGCTTGCATATCTCTATTGCACTGAAAATTGTATACATCAACTGATTAAATGCATAAATGTTTTTCTGAAGTTTCTTTTCAGTGGTAAATATTCATCTATTTTGAGGTACAGTAGTCTCGCTTATCCAACATAAATGGCAGAACATCAGATAATGGGAAGGCGTTAAGAAAAAGCCCATTAATTGTCAATCTGTGCAACCACATCATCACCTAATAATGATTTTTTTTAATAAAGTAGGAAAAATAAACTAAAAAATGAACTTACAGACACCTAATTTTCTGAAGTTAAATATAGTACTTAATAGTACTTCAAAAGTTATGTCCTGTAATGATTGAAAGAAATTTTTTATCATAGTCTGTTGTCAGGGGGGTCGCCAAAAATTTTAGCAATTTTGATATTTCTTAAACTTAATATAATAATTTTACAATTACCAAATATTTTTACACAATGTATCTGAAAATAGATAAAGATACGACAATACAGGCAAAGAAAAAAAAATCGAATACGTTTTGATGCATTCTTTTTATAATATAAACGTTCATTTTCCTTGCTTCGCACATGACGCTGCCATTTCATCTGTTACTTATTTAAAAATTTCACATTGTTCTATGTCTTAAAATTAGAAATTAAAGTTGATGACCTAAAACTGCAATAGTATATTACAGTACAAGTGAAAAAATTGACAGTTTCACTCACGCACGTGTCGGATTTGCGCAATACAAAAGTTTTGTAAATATTATGAGGTCCTGGGGATCGTGAAAAAATCTCAGTGATAAAAGGGGATCATGACTCAAAAAAGTTTAAGAAACCCTGCTTTAAAGGAACATATTTGTTTTTATCTTAATTCTTTTTTATTATTTCTATTTTTCCATATTCTCCAGAAGATAAATTAATCAAAATTTAAAAGCAGATGTAGATATTATTTTGTAATCTTACATTTACAACAAATATTTTTAAGTGTTTACTTATGATTATATTACAATATTTTTCTAGTCTTTTGATGAAAGGAAGCAATACATAAGTTTTCTTTGTCTAATGTTAAGTTTATTATAAGTAAGACTGAGTTGTTCAGAGTTAGTTAATAATAGATAGATTTTATAATGCTAGTTATTTTTGTGTTAAACTCAAATTTATATTTGATTTGATTTAGTTTTCAGCAAATAATGGTGGATAAATTTTGTAACCTGTAGCTTTTGTAGTTCTATGAGTCATTGAATGAACTTTCTCATAAGTGGTTGAGTTATAGCCAAACAGTTAGATGTGGTGGTGATAATTGAGCATAATAAGATTTTGATAGTTAAATTAATTGGTTAAAACCAATATTATATTTTAACATCTGAGAAGTTAAGAAGGCGAACTGAATGCATTTGCATCAAATGGTAATAAATTTGATATATATTTATTTGATCTTTTTTATACTGATATTTAGAGTACTTCATGAGTATTTAATAAAATTTATACATTTATTTAAAAAGGTGAATATTTTGTGTCTTAATTAATTATTTTGAAATTCTATCTTAAATTATTATTTAAAGTTGCATCTGAATTAAAAATTGTTATTTTTGAAATTTGTATCTTAATCAAAAGTATTTTGAACTTATACCTGGTTTCAAAATTGATTATATTTTGAAGTTATATGTGCTTTCAAAACTGAATACATTTTGAAGTTAAATTGTTTGTTTTTTTAAATAAGTGTCTTATTGAATATTTTTTGAAGTATTATATTTTAATCTTAAAGTTGTATTTTAATTAAAATTTATACATTATTTTGAAGTTGATATTTTTATACTAACTTCAAAATAATATATTTATATTATGAAGCTGTGTCTTCAAAATATTGAAGAAATTTTATCTTAATTAAAAATTACCTTTTTGTGTATTAAAACACCACTACTATAATTTCTTAGTTATTCAATAAAACTGTATAAAAAACTGCATTTTAATTTAAAATTATGCAGGATATGTTGAAACGGGCTAAAGAAGATCAAGTTAGTTTATCTCCAGAGGAAATGAAAAGCATAATATGTGGTTATCGAAAAAATTTCCCTCAGGGTATACCAGAATGTGGAACTGATGGCCTTCGTCTTTCATTGCTCTCACATGATGTTCAGCGTAAGTTTTTATAAAAATTCAATTCAGATGCCTAAAGGACTTCTAACATTTTTATATAACTGAATTTAGTATATAATAAGGAAGATGACTGTCATAGCCTTGGGCACAAACTCAAATAGCAGAGAAAGCAGAAATGCTTGTAGTTACTTTATCCTTTTCTTGTGGGTATAATATTATGGGTTCATAAGCTAATATAGTGATCAATTATATTTATTCAGTTACAATCCCTATTACAAAGCTACAGTTACTGAACCAAAATGTTGCCATATGGGCGGCATGTTTGGCGATTTCTCGCTAAATTTGGCAACAAAATCTAGTCTTCAAAACTGTTGCCATCTTGCTGATACCTCAGCTTGGCAGTTTAGTGAGGTAGCCATTTACTCAATATTAAATAGACTTTCCTCTGTATTCGTATTTTTCCAGCAGTGCTTCCTCCTCCTAGATCAGTGGTTGGCAGACTTTTCCAGGGTATGGGCTTCTAATTTTTTCAAGGTATTGCGTTTTGCCCAGTGGCATAGGTGTAGTGAGCTAAAAAAATGTCTACAGTATTTATTATAACTTAATAATAAATATTATAACTTAATAAGTACTTATTACTTAATAAGTGTTTATTATAACTTTAATAATAAATATGGAATATGTACTTCTGTACCTAAAAAAACTTACTCTTTTAAAACCACATTTAAGGCAAGCCTTAAACATAATAATTTCAAATGATGCATTTCCTATCAAATAATTCAAAAGACATTAAAAAAGTAAATCATTTTCATCTATAGTTCTTGTAGTTATAGTTAGTAGAAGACTTAGTCTGCATACTGTCCACCAATGTTAAATATCTCGGTATATAAATACTAACTGGTAATCTTGCACTGGATTCTAAATGGTTGTTTGTGAGACGGCAACAATATGTTGTCTTAATTATATTTATCATTCAAAATGCAGATTTTCACAGATAGTTAGAGTCAAAGAACGATGTTAAATGAAATGCAACTCTTTTTAAATTAGGATTCTTTACTTCGTTCATTAGATTTAAAAAGTTATTCTTAGATTCTGAACTACATGCTTTTAAAGTTATGTCGTTCTGAAGGAGAAAAACTTCGTTTTCCTCCAGAGATAAAGGGAACGTATAATTTATATTTTCAGTTACTTCTTCTAAATCAAAATTGCCAAATGGGTAACACAGGAATGTAACAATTAGTTCTAGTCTAGATTCTCTATTAACAATTAGATCTAGTCTAGATTTTTCAATTCTTGAAAACATCTCTCAAATTCGGAGTGAAGTTTTATTTCATCATAATACCCATTTCTCTTTGTTTAATGTACCTCTGTTTTTAAACAACTCGTCAGAATGAAATTTTTTGTTCATGCTTCATCAACTGGGAAGATATTAGCTTTAACTTATTTTTGAAAGTATTAACAAATCCTATCAATTCTACTATTGTTTGATTTTTTTCCTTGCAATTGTAAGTTCAATTCATTAATATGGATTGTTATATCAGTAACAAAAACTAAATCCATCAACCAAACGTCATGAATGAATTCAATGTACACTTTATCATTTGATTCTAAAAATCTTTTACCTCTTGTATTAGGCCCCTGAATTTTTGTAAAAATATACTCCAGCTTAATCAATGGACATCTGCATGATATAACAATTCCTCGTAATCAGATTCGTGTTTTTTTTGGTTGAGCCCGAAACAGTCTTTGCTGAAGTCTTCTTCCTCGATTTGAGTTCACAATTTTTATGCAGATTCCCATAACATGACGAAAATTTACAATTTTACACCAGAGGGCCTGTTGGTGAATAATGCAATGCTACAAAAGTAAATGAAATATGTCTCTGATACACATAGCCAAAAATCTATTGACTGCGCTGGTCACTGATGGGGACCTATCAGTTGTCATCGGTACATCTTTATAAACTGGAATTGTTTTCTTCTCTATGTAATTTTTGAAGGTGCAGTAAAAGTCTTCACCTCATGTTTTCTTCTTTAAAAGTAATATTATTAATAATGCATCTTTTACACTCATATCCTAAAAAACCATTTTTATAAAAATGCTAAGTTGAGAATATCAACCATGTCCATAGATTCGTTAAACTGCAAAGAAAAGCAAATTCAGTTAGTAATATCTTCGGTTAGCTGATCAGCCAGATCAGAATTCACTATTTCTATTCTGCGCATGACAGTTCTAGGCGAAAGTTGTACGTTTTTAATTGCTGAAATAAATTCATTTTTGTTCTTGAATGAATCAAATAATAAATCGCTGGATTCCAGAAAACTTTTTATCATTTCTCCATCTGCAAAAGGTTCCTTATAGTTTGCTAACACATGACTCATACGAAAAAATGCAGCTGTTGCAGCCTTAGATGTAATATTGGGTTAAATAAAATATGATTGTTGTCTAATTAATTATGATTTAAATTCTTTTAACTTTTCCGTCATTCACTTTTTAACGGAAAATCTGTATCAAAACTTCCGTGATTGGTTTTGAAATGTCTTTGAACGTTTTCTTTTTTTGGAAGTGCCACACTTGCATGACATATATAGCACACACATTTTGCATTGAGCATTGTGAAGAAAAACTGTTCTTTCCATTCTGTATTAAAATTGTATGTTTTTCTTTTCTTAACACATGTTTTCAACATTGTATCCCTCTTTTAAAATATGACAGATTACTATTTTTACTACAAAAACACAAGTAACACAAAATTGTCAAGTTGAATGTTTAAGGAACTTTAGCGACTGCTAGACCATGGAGTGTGGACGTATTCAATGCAGCGGGCAGCGAACACATGTGAATCAATGAATCTGTAACCAATGTATGTATTTAAACATCATCATGTGCTTTAATGAAGGTACATGTGTCATCTACACATTCGTTGAATCATTTGCTTAAGTAAACATAGTCACATCGATTGTGAAAAGCCAATTCTCTAGTCTAGCTAGCATTGGTGTTCCATAAATATCCTTCCTTTAGTATGCGTGTCTTAGGTCTTAGTAAAGGCGGTCACCCCAAAATCCACCAGTTGATGCTCACCCCTGCTGAGATTTTCATGTTACATTATATTAAAATAGGCTACAATTTTACATATAATTTTGTTAAAATGATCCATATATGTACAAAAATTGGTATCAATATCAGTTCACCACTTGTTGAGCACCCTGGCATTGTTCTCAGTGATGAGACAGTTGGTCATTTATGACTAATGCCTTTGACTAGTCCTGACCAATGATTGTAGAGCAAGTGTCCAGCCACTGGGAGGAAAAAATTACTTTTCTTGAACTGATTTATTAGTTTTTAGTTAAAAAAGTCCTACTATTAATACATGGAAAAAATTAAATATGAATAGTTATAATACACAATTAAAATAAATAATTAAAATTTAAATCTCATATTTATGTTCTGAGTGAAGGTGTTTAAAAATGTAATTCTTTCTTATTCTTTCTTAAGCTAGCTTTTCAGAAGTCTAGAGATGTGATTATAAAAAATGAAAATGTTTTTGACAGTCTCCTGGTTGGTGTTTCAAACAAATTCTACCAATACATAGATTTGACCTTTTGAGTTTGCTTTCAATTTCTGGCACATATTTATTGTGAAGTCCACTGATAGTGTTTAGTCTAACTTCTGATTGAAATAGAACAATTAAAATTTTGCTAGTTTATTTATGTGTAACTCAGTATGCAAAATAAGCTATTCTTTCATTTCATGCATTATTGAATTGTCCTGAGCTATATGCTAAATTTTCGTACCTTCAGATGACGGATTTCTCAGTTTACTGACAAGATGATAAGTACTGATTGCCATTAACTTTATACAGAGATAGAATATGGCAGAAGGTCATGTATCAGATTTTGCTAGATAACGTCAAATGAGAAAGGTCACAGCTTTAAAATTTCATACTGATCACAATATTATGAATATCATGCTTAGAATCACATCATTCAGGAGGGAGACTGAATCATTTACTGTGTTACTCACAGATAACTGTGGTACAAGGTAAGAGTATTTTATTACACATTGTTTCTGCAATAATAATAATAATGAAACTAATATAGCAATACAGTTAAGTAAAGATAATCTGGGTCAGTTATGATATAAATAAAGTTAGACAAAAGTTTTGAAGCAGTATTTGATTAGGATTGTGGTCATCACGAAGACTGGGAAAAAGGAGGGTCCTTAACTCCTTGAGTGGCATGTCTGTCTTAATCCAGTCATGAGGCTGCTCAGAGGGTTAAGGCAAGATTGAGGGAGTTATATTATTTCTTATGGAAAAGTGATGTGGTCATATGTTGTGTAGCTTCCAGTTTTGATCAGTTATTTTGCGGAACTTTTCTAAATAAAAAGGAACCATTCTTGAGATAATTTGTGGCTTATTTAAAAGTAGAGTTACGATTATAGCATGTTGCAGTGATCTTGATTACAGCATAATGATTAGGCAAGATTAAATGTATAAAATAAATTTGCTATAACTGCAATATATAAAACTTTTAATTATTTTAACAAAAGCTCTTATATATTCTTCTTCATGTGCAACAAAATGATACAAAGTCAGTATATTATACAAAAGAAATTTAAATATAGTAATCAGAGAATGAAGTTTAGTACTTTGAAATTACTTGCAAGGAAAAGTTGTATGTATTTCCAGTTTCTGTATGGATGCAAATCATATTTGATAGGAATCCTGTTCATAATAACTTATAAAGAAATAAGTATAATTATTTTAAATAATTATTCAAAGTGTTTATGATATCGTCAAATTTTTAATTACAGTTTTCCTCAGTTGTATCTGAAAAATATGTTTTATTTGATCGGTTATTTAAATTTGGAGCATATTCAATTAATTTGCATTTGCAATTATTTTGTAATCTTTAATATAGATCAACAAATCAGTATTGATGTGAAAGCTGTGCGAACATGTCGACATTTTTGTAATAAAATTTGGCAAGGCTTCAGGTTCTTCAGAAAATCTATTGAAAATTATCCAGTGGGTTCTCTTACTCCTCTTACTTCTGAGGAAGTAAGTAGTCAAAATAATATAGTGTAAATTGTTATTGTGTTACTTATTTTTCTGTATGTTTTGAGGTAAATATCTAACAAATTAAATTGTGTTAGCTTACGATAAGCAAAATTTTTATGATGATATGCAAAAATTGTTAAAGCTTATAAGCAAAAATCAAGAAATTTGTGATTTTAATTGTTACAGAAATTAAAGAACATTAAAGAACATTTTATTGTTACAACAAATTTTCCTTCATTTTCTTGTCTTGTATCTTGTTTTAGGACAATAAATATTTTAGTATATATACTATTTTAGTATATTTTTTAATATACTTTTATACTATTTTAGTATAAAATATATTTTAGTATATTATATATATATAATACTATATTTTATAGTAATAAAATATAGTATTTAATAAAATGTAGTATAATAATATATATAATACTATATTTTATAGTAATTTTAATATAGTATATATTTATATATACTATATTTTACTATATATATTTTAGTATATAATTTATACTATTTTAGTATATTTTTTAATTACAATACTTTATTTTAATAGGTTTTAAATCTGGAAAGGGAAAGCGTTGATCGATGGATACTCAGTCGATTAGCTGGCCTTGTGGCAGTGAGCAACACACATCTAGAAGAATTCAATTTTCATTTAGTAGCTGCTGCAATAAGACAGTTTTGGGTTAAAAACTTTTGTGATATATATCTTGTAAGTCAGTTTTTCATAATAGCTGTATTTTAATTTGATGAGATCAGAAAATTTTTTTATGGGAAATGTCTTTTTTTTTTTTTTTTTTTTTTTTTTTTTTTTTTTTCTGAATGTATGAAATGATCATAATTGAAGTGCAAGTTTTAAATTCATCTGAAAGATAACGATTGGATCTAAGATCTTCAAACTGGCCTATGGTAGGAGGGAATTATTTTCTCTTTAAAAATAATTGGCTTGCAGCATTATGCTGAAAGTTGAAGTATTTATACATTGTACAACTATTTTCTTATTCAGCCTATCAGTATGATCATTAATTGGGCTGCTTCTGTTATGAGGGATCTAGACTCAGATCCTATCTTAAGATGCTTCAGATATCTTCAGATTTGAGTAAAGTATATATGTTTGCGTGAATGTCTGCCTATCTTGCAAGTACAGTATCATTATGAGATTCTGGCTGTTGATGTAACAAAGTATCGAGTATCCAGCTAATATTGTGTAAATGCCTTATTTTTGAGTTCCTGGCCATTAAACGGCACTTTCCCCCATATACTGTGGGATTTATGGCCAATGCTACATGTTATTAAGCAAATTGCCCTGGGTAATGATATAAGGTATGAATGATATAAGGTGTGTAAAAAATTTTTCCTATGTGTCTTAACCCTTACTTGACTATCTTTTGTTATATCAAAACTGATTTTATGCAAATTTGAACATAAAAGAGAGGAATTTTGCTTCCTTAAAAATTCCTCACATTCTTTTGTTGGGGCATCAGACTGTTATTTAAGAAATGATAATATTCTCTGTAAAAGATTGTGTTTCAGGAATGAAATATTTTGATACAGAAGTAACCAGGTGGTTGCATTAAGACCCTGTGAATTAATAAGTATGCTAAGGCTCCTACTAATTTGTGGCATACAATGAAAGAGTTTTTAAAAAAGGCTTTTATTTATTAAATTAGTATAAAACAGGAAATGGTCTTTTTGAGAAAATGAAATAGATAACGATTTGTTGTGAAATGTTTGATAAATTTGCAATGTATGTTTTATTTTACTGCCAATTTATGCAAAAATGATGCATATGAAATAAACATATGTTCTATAGTTTTCTGCAAAATTAAAAAAGGATTTTTTTTGGAGGGAAATGCAAGCTGTATGATCAATCTTATATTCAACTTAATATTCAGTCTTCAGTAGGATTATCAATGCAAAATTATAAAATTGTGGTGATATATATGCTGAGATATGAATGAAATCCTTCTATATTCTTCCAAAATTACATTTGATGTTGCTCTACTGCATATCAGAATTGGAATTCAGTGTTTAATACATAGGTTCTCAGTCTTTTTTGCCTACTACCCTCTTTTTGGAAAAAAAAAGAAAGACTTTTATTTTTTAAATTAATAATGTAACTACTGTTTTCAAACTCTTTTGGGTCTTTGTCCACTTTTTCAAACAGTGATTCTTTGGCACCCTTTTGGGTGAAGTATATTATATTATATATTGAAAAACAAGGATAATTTGTAAAATATTACTTTGTTAAAATATTAACAAATCAGTGTATTGCTCAATTTTTGATTAAGAAATATACATTATTGGGTGGGGGGACCCATCATGTTATTAATGAGACCTGTGCTTGATATAAAGACACTAATTTTCGATATTTGGTGCCATATTTGTCATCATCAATCTTAAACTGCACAAGGCCAATAGTACTGCACAGGCCAATAGTATCAACTGTTCCACTATTAATACTATTGGCCTGTGCAAACCTGTAAATATTAGGTTTGTTGATTGAGCTGGAATGTACACACACTCTGGTGCTCCATGTGGTGCACTAACCGTGCTGTGACTTGTAGTCAGAAAGGTATTAAATAACCAACAATAGGTGCCTGAACGGCCAAGATTCCAATGATCTATTTTCCACTGTCCCCCTAAAATATGCGATAGAATGCAACTGGAAGCAATCTCATTTGAAACATCCAAACCTCTTTGTTCATTAGTGGTGAGGGGAAGAAGACATTGTGCATCTCAAATGAAATTTAGAGCATTTCAGTATTTCAAGAGGGGTTTAGCTTTGTAAGGGTTAAAAGTATTTGTTAAAACATGTGTTCGACGATTTTTACTATTAATCAAACTTTTCAGCATGCTATTGTGAGTATTATCTGGGGGGGGGCAGTTAGTCCTCAATGTACTTAATTTGCCTTGGACCAAAAACACCACTTTAGATCTCGTCAACACCACCTAACTTGGGTATTAATAATCTTGTTGAAAACCGCTGGTTAACGCAACAATTATTGCAATAGAGAAACACAAACAACAGAGTGATTTGTTATCTGCTTTCTGTGGTGTAACCATCTTTTTCATTAGATATGAAACTGTTTTGGGTTCTACCTTGAAAACACTATTTAGCATGATAATGTTACTAGTTTATCAGATCTTCGATAGCCTATTACTCCTAAAACTATTTATAAATGTTGATAGTTAGTTTTTTTTTTTTAATGTAGTAGAGACTTTATGATTTTTTTTTTTTTTTTTTTTTTTTTTTTTTTTTTTTACTGTAGAAATTAAAATTTGATGTTTTGCATTTCTTTTATTCCTAGAAATCTTCACCTTGTGATTTTTCTTTATAACAAGATTAAAAGTATGAATTTTAAATTTAATCGATAGTGTACAGATAGGAGGAGAAGAAAAGATTATTATTGTTTTTTTATTAAAAAAGGGGATTTAAAACATCTTGATTAGTGTTAAAGTTAGTTATGCATATTCTTTGAGTCATAGTATTTCAGTATTTCCTGTTCCATTGGGAAATGACCAATTCTTTTTTTTTTTTTTTCTTTTTTAAACTCTTAAATAGAGTTTTGAAATTTAAGTTTGCGTTTTAAGTAGCCACCCCTTTTATTTTTATAAGATAATAGTAATATTTATTTTTATACTTCAGTGAAAGTTTTGTTAGTTTTCAGCTATCTGATAAAGTTTTTAGAAAATTCTTTGCAGCAGTTGTGGATCAACTATCAAAGCAGAGTTTAAAATACAGATTTTATGTATGATCACTGGTATACATTGAGGGAAGGGAAAGATTATTATCGTCTCTTAACGGAAAAAATCTTTCTCAAGATTGAAGATAGATATGCATATTTTGTAACCCAAAAGATTTCAGTATTTTTCATGTTAACATTAAGTAAAAAAAACTCTGATGATCAATATATAAAAACATCTATGTGCAGTTATTAAATTCTTGGAAAATACAGTATTAAAGGGTAAGTGTGCTTATTGTACACCAGAATCCTAATTATCTATTTTGAAGATTATTATTATTATTATGGTTTCTTAACAGTGTTCTTTGTGAAGTACTTGAAGAAGAGGAAAATAAGTCACTTTGATTCAGTGAAGCTCATTGTTAATGTTTAGTGTGAAGTTAAGAATTTAATAATATATTATGCATGGGAAAAAACTGTTTCCTATAAGACTAAAACATTTGTCAATGGAACAACAGCATTAAGCACCACTGAAACTATTTCTAGTGTCAAAGGTTTTGAATTGTTGGTTAAAAAAGCATGGATATCTGGATGAAGAAAGGGAAAAGTAATTTCATCACACCAAGGTAGTGTTGTTGCAGTGACATCAAAGAAATCGGTAGAAGTGCACAAAGAGTTGAAATGATAAAGATAGCCATGATAAGGCTTTCTAGTATGTAGATGAGCTGTTAAACTATTTAGGCGAACATGCTGAATTCTCGTTTTGTGATATCAGAACTTTTTGCACTGTTTTGTGTATTATCTGAAAGAATGCTATTTAAGCTTAAAAAGAAAAAAATTAGTAGAGCAATTTTTTTTGTGAAAAAACACTGAAGATCTGCATAAATGTTACTAGTATTTTAATTAAAGCATATTTTAAACAATGTTGTTCATTAAAAACCTTTGAAAATTAGTTTTTAGGATACATATCCATTAATTATGATTTTATGGGATTATTTTTACATTATCCTTTTCCAAATATCCATGTATTAGTCAAACATGGATAATTTAGAGTTCAGTGCATATTTGTATACTCTCCTACTTGATCCATCTGAATTTAAAAAAAAAAAAAAAAAAATTAAGCATTGAGACAGATTTTCATCTTCATTCTCTAAAAGAGAGACTAGATTGATGAGATGAAACTTATGTGCTTAATTTTTTTTAAGTGAGTCTAAGTTGATTTAAACATCCTTAAATATTATAGATTTTTGTTTGTTTGAATCAGCAGTTGAAGATTTTATTCATTTATTTATTTGTTGTTATTATTACTTAAATTATTAACATAACATTATTAAAACATTAAAAATTAATAATTAAAACATAAAAATTAATAATTATATAACTTCTGTGCTGTGATAATTTGATTACACAATTTTAAAAATATTTGCTTCTTTCAGGAATATGTAAAAAGTGTTTTACTAACAGACAATGCACAACGTTATTTTGTATGTCGTGTGATGTTAACATGTATTGAGACATTTTTAAAAGTCATTTCTCCTGTTATGCCATTTCTCTCAGAAGAGCTTTACCAGAGGTTATCATTATTAGCAAATATCGAAACTTCACCCAGTATTTCTGTTGCTTCATATCCAGTTGCTAGTGAAGTAAGTATTAATATTAGCTGAATTATATTTTTATGTATTTAAGTGTACAACTTTCTCTGTATGCATATATTATATAAATATATATATATGTAAAAAAATTGTGTTTATATATGTGCATATATATATGAATATTATGATATGATTAATTGAATTTGAGTTTTAAACAATTTTGGTTCCTTCAGATGATGTGACCAGCATATTCAACCTAGTTTTTTTTTTCCATATACCTGAATGGGCATGTAGGTACATATCATTTCTTCTGGTTGAGATCTGATACAGTTGTTTTTTGCATTGCCAATAAATTTCTATTAATTCGTTTTAATTTTCAGCAGTATGTTTTATAATTGTGTAGTATTGATTAACAAACCAACTTAAGTTGCATGGAACTTTAAAGTTAATTTTTGTTGTGAAGATGCAGCATTAAATGGTGTTTGTTGAGATATTAAAATATCTAAGTAAATTGCAAAGTGCTTTTTGAATTTTGTTCATTTAAGGAAAAATGATGGTTGATAATTTTTTAAATGAATCTTTTTTAAATGAGGGTTGAAAAAGATCCATAAATTTTCCCAAAAGGTAAGCTAAGAAGATTTCCAAGTGATTATTCTTTTTAATGAAGTATTTATAACTCATAGAGTGTTTTCTCAATATTTATTCACCTTAAGATAGAAGAATTGGTTGACCTGTGAACAGAAATTTGTAAATTAATTTCATTTTCTCTTATTTTATGATATGCTTTGAATCATAATCAGAAGATATATTTTTGAAGTAGTATTGAATTGTTTTTGGGAGGAATTAGCATTAAAAGATTGGTTAATAAATTAATTAGAATATTTTGAGGTTGACTCCCCCTTTTTAAATATATTCTTTTGTGATAATTGTTTTATGTTTGGTATGCTGAAAAAAATTTTACACAGGTAATTTGCTAAGATTTCAAAATCTAAAAATAAGTTATTAATATTCTCATGAAGTTTTATTACTTTACATTTGTAATTTGGTAATCATTCAAAACATTCATTAAAGTACAAATATTTTTTATTTTTTATTAATGCAAATAATATTACAAGTTGGCTATGTGCTATTACTGAAGAACACTAGTGCTTTCTAGAAGACAAATTTTGTAAGATTTTGTGATTCCATTTAAGAAAAACTATGCGACAACTTGCACAGAATTGCACATCATTTAAATATCTTAGCTTCAGAAACATTTTTCTAAACTAAACTGATATTTTATTTTTAGTTTTGGGCACTTATTTGATGTGGACATTTAGCGGACAAGACATTTAACCGACCTACACATTTAGGTGAAAGGACATTTAGCCAACAGCAGGTAGCTGACGATGTGTGCATTTAGATTGCAACAATTTTTAGTAAAATTTCTTCATATTTACCCGACTACTATTTCACCTTTCTATCAATTACAAAATTGCTCAGATTTTCCTCAAGTTTATCTTTCAAGTGATTTTTCACCTTAAGTTAGCTCCCTGCTTAATTCTTAAAGATTCTGCCTTTGATTTGAATTCTTCGGGAATTTCAGCATATCATGTCAATATAGTTTTGGCATATGTCATCCAAAATGAAAAAGCATTGAAATTTCTTCTCAGGGATAAGGAATCATATGTTCAAAAAGAAAAGTAAAGAACTTTTTTATGGCTAATCACAATTGGATATTTAATCATAATCTTGATGCTGTATCTACAGAAATTATTTGCAGAGCTTCTTCATTTAATAAACTTGATTTCTTTGAACCCTTTCAAGTGAATACTTTTTTCCATTTTTAGTTAATGACATTAGTTTTCCAATTTAGTTCTTTCCAACATTTTCAAAATTTTAATAGTAGTTTAGTTTTCTCATATTTCATACTATTTTCCAAAAAAGATCTTGCTACATTCAATTTCTCTTTGTTCCACCCTTTGCTTTCCATATAAAATTATTTTGCTCTTCTCACTGCTGAAATCTTCTTTTTACCTCCAGAAAAATAGGGCTTGTCTCTTTTTAACTAATAACCACTTAACCAACAGGACATTCAACTAATACATGCATTTGGTTAATAACATGTGTGGCCACCAGCATGGGTGGCCCAAAACAGGTCTGCTCTCATATACAAAACTATTTTAACAAAAAGATGTCCATGATCAGAGGCCATTTTCAGTGTCACTACAAGTAGGTGTATGGAGAAGTATCCCATTTTTTGTTTATTTAATGGCAGAAAAAGCACAGATGATATATAAATTACATGCTATTGTATACAAATCATTGAACATATTTTAAAATAAAAAAAATTGTATATCATAATAGTTTATAATTAATAAAATAATTTAAAAAGAAATGTAATACATGGCTTGATATACAAATAATAAAATACATTAAGGAAATATTATGCATAATTCCATGCAAAAAATTTAGTGCAGGTTGTTTCTGTCTATCACAATTGATATTTTGTATTATTGTTTCTCTATGCTCATCCTCTTTTATTTTATTTTAAGCTAGTTTTCCTCCAATAGCCTTCTCTGCTTCACTTTTGACATGAAAATGTTCTTTTTGAATTTTTGTAATTATTGATAAAATTTCTTATGTGAGAAAGACCAATTAAAGTTTTCCATCACTGATCCCATGCTTCCACATTATTTAATGCATTAGAGAGATTAAATTCCTCCTTTGCAAAGACAGAATAGACTTCAGGTGGAAATATTTGTGATCATCTGTGAGTTCACTCGTCCCTCTGGTTGCATGGGATCTTTAAGAATCGAACAAAAATTTTATCGATAGGTGAAAATGATTTGAAAGTTAAACTTGTGGAAAATCTGTACAGTTTTGTAAGTGATAGAAATATTAAATAGTTGTTTGATAAATATGGAAAAATTTTACTGATGTTGCATGTTTTAGTTTAAATGTATGTGTTATCATCTGCATGTTAACGGTTAAATGTCTTGTTATCTAAGTGTCTGTGTTGGATAAAAGTATGTGTTAGCTAAATATCTTGTCAGCCTGTGACTGAAAAATTAGTATAATAACAAAATATTAAGAATAACAACTAGTTAGAAGATCTAAATGTTAAAATATATGAAAATACCTAAAGCTATTTTAAACTCAGAATATATATATATATATATATATATATATATAGTATAAACTGTGTATAAAAATAATGGTAGAAAAATTAAATTAGTACTGAAAGCAAAATGAAATAAAATGTTATGCAAACAGATGTAAATAAGGAAAAATAATTATGAACTAAAAATTCAAAGGCAAATTTAAGAAGCTTATCAGCCATGAGAAAACGATAGCAACTGCTACAAGTTATTTAACTGTTTTTGCACATCTGCTGATATAGTTGATCCATTTAAAAAATACTTTGATCTTAAGTTTCAAAATAATTTAGTTTTCTTTTAATTAAATATCTAGTTACTTATATTCTTATTAGGGTGTTTAAAATGATTCTGTTAAGAAATAACAATTAAGTATAGCAAGTTAATGGAAAGATTTCATATTTTTGAAATTTACATTGATGGTATTTGGCATTCATTTCATCTGAAACCAGTTGGTCTCAAATTTGTTGCTGCTTGGCTGTTGTTTCAGATCAAAATAGTTGTTTCTGTATGGTGGCATGAAACTTGGTTAATTTTGCTGCAGTACAGCATTGAAGTACATCATGTTTGTAACTACAAGCATTAATTTTAGTTTAAAAGTTTCTTTGTCATTTACTTCTAATTTATTGGTTAATTAGTAGTGCCTTTCCACTTTTGTGCATGCTGTGCAACATGTATACATTTTTTCTGTGTTTGATTAAGTCTAAAATATTATTGCAAAAGTGTTTATAATTTTTTATTAAGCTGAAACATAGATTTATACAATAGGATTTTAACTGTGCAATAGTCCAATTCTTTTCTGAATGGTATTTCAAGATATCAGCAGATATCTCTGAGGGAATATGTATGTTGAGTTAATCTAAGTTGAAAATTAGTCATCAATATAAATTTATTGAAAAATGATATTTAATCATATATAACACTTAAATTTCTATCATCTGTAACTAAAATATTTTATTGAGTTAAAATTGATAGTTCCCCCCTCCCAATTAAGAAAAAAGAAAGTTTTTTTTTTTTTTTTTTTTTTAAACAAGTTTGTAACTAATTCAGAAGTCAAACAACAAAAATCAGCGTTAATTTACAAAATTTTCACAGGACTAGTTTCGATGGTTTTACCGAACCATCATCTTCAGCTGCAAAACCGCAAATGAACAAGATAGGAAATAATGTTTAGATAAGATAAGAAAGCCTGGACAAGAATAAGCAAGTGGCGCCATCTGTTGGCGAAACCAGAACTAAAACATAATTTCTCTAAAAGCCGAAGGCAAATTTGGATTGGAATTAGGATCGTTAACTAGAACAGAAAGATTTTTATGAATGTGAAATGCCTCTAGAAAATCCAGTTCTCCAATGGAAGATGTTTTTTGAATAATTTTGGCAGCAGAAAAATTGAAAGTGTGATTTTCGGACCAACAATGTTGAGCAACAGAAGACTTCTGTGTTTCCTTTTTTCTAACATATGCCTCATGTTCTTTGACGCGAAATTTTAAGGCTCTCTTAGTTTGGCCAATGTAAATTAAACCGCACTGGCAAGGAATCCTATAAATACCCCAGGAATTCATATCCGGAATGGGGTCCTTGAGTATAGAAGTTGGAATTTTATTGATGGGAGAGTAAACAACCCGAAAGTTAAATTTCTGCAAAATATGTGCAACTTTATAGCTAATTGATGGAAAGAAGGGAATGACAACAGAATTTTTATAATCTCCTAAAATAAGAGTGTGGCTTTTAGTGTGTTGAGATGAGAATTTTTTAACTGCTTGATTAATAATGTTGGGTGAAAAGCCCCTGTCAATAGCTATTGCTTTTAAATAATTTAGTTCTTCATCAAGGGCTAGTTTGGAGGAGCAAACTTGAAGAGCACGGAAAACATAGGAATAAAATGAAGCTAACTTTTGTTTAGTCGGATGACATGATTTAAAGTGTGGTGGAAGGCAAACCGATGAAGGTTTACGGTAAACTGTAGTACTGAAGTTGGATGTGTTACGTGTGACCCGAATGTCGAGAAACGGAAGAGAATTGCAAGTCTCAAGTTCAAAAGTGAACTGAATAGCAGGATCAATAGAATTCATTGTTGAAAGAACTTTATTTAAATCATCTTTATTACCTTCAAACAGAGTAAAAGTATCGTCTACGCAGCGGAACCATGCCGGGAAGTTTAAAGTTTCAAACAATTTTGATTCATAATAATGCATGTAGATATAAGCCAGGATGGGACTGAGGGGGCTTCCCATGGCTAATCCCTCAGTTTGCTTGTAATATTTATTTTGGAAAACAAAATGTGTTTGTTTCAAACAGAGTTGAGTGAGAGAAATTAGCTCATCAATTTCGATGCAAGAGAAATGAAATTCGCGAAGTCTGGTTTCTAGACATCTTAATGCACCCTCCACTGGGACATTGGTGAATAATGATTTTACATCAAAAGAAACCATGAGTAAATTACGAGGAGAAATGTTTTTAACCTTTTTTACAAACTCTATTGAATTTTTTATGGTGTAAATGTTATTGTCTAATAGAGTGGAAAATCTAGAAACTAAATATTTAGCTAATGGATACGAGGCAGTACCTAAATTTGATACAATAGGGTGGAAAGGAATACCACTTTTATGAATTTTGGGAAGAGCATATAATCTGGCACAATTCGCAACAGATGGGATAAGCGAATGTTTTAAGTTGCTTGAAATGATTTGCGAAGATTTGATCGCAGTTTTTATTTTGGATAAGTCCGAAGGTGAAGGATCTTTAGGGATCGGATTATATGGTCCTTCGTTTAAGAGTTTAGTGACACCATCAATGTAAGTGTTCTTATCCATGACGACTATCTGGCCACCTTTGGCGGCCTTTGAAATGACAATATCCGGGTTAGAATGAATCTCGCGCATTGTAGCTCTTTCTCTCGCAGTTAGATTTGGTTTCAAAGGTTTATTATTGAATTTCACATTATGAGCGATAAGATGCCTAATCATTTCTTTCTGTGAATCTGAAACTTTACTGAACTTGAAAGCTTTTTCGATAGGAGCCAAAATCTTTGGAATCAAGGGTTTACAGGTTTGTGAGAAGTTAAAATTATATTTTAGAATTCTCTCTTGTTCTTCTGAAAGACTAACATTAGAAATATTAGCTATTGGCTTGATGTTTACAATGGGAAGATTTTTTGAACTACTTGGACTGGAAGACTGTAAAAGAAGTTTTTCGAATTTAACTGCAAGGGTGTTTTTATGACGGTTAACTGCATTCTCCGTTCTAGACCAAGACTTTTGTTCAAGGGCAGTGAACAAAAGGTTAAAAACATTTCTCCTCGTAATTTACTCATGGTTTCTTTTGATGTAAAATCATTATTCACCAATGTCCCAGTGGAGGGTGCATTAAGATGTCTAGAAACCAGACTTCGCGAATTTCATTTCTCTTGCATCGAAATTGATGAGCTAATTTCTCTCACTCAACTCTGTTTGAAACAAACACATTTTGTTTTCCAAAATAAATATTACAAGCAAACTGAGGGATTAGCCATGGGAAGCCCCTCAGTCCCATCTTGGCTGATATCTACATGCATTATTATGAATCAAAATTATTTGAAACTTTAAACTTCCTGGCATGGTTCCGCTACGTAGACGATACTTTTACCCTGTTTGAAGGTTATAAAGATGATTTAAATAGAGTTCTTTCAACAATGAATTCTATTGATCCTGCTATTCAATTCACTTTTGAACTTGAGACTTGCAATTCTCTTCCGTTTCTCGACATTCTGGTCACACGTAACACATCCAACTTCAGTACTACAGTTTACCGTAAACCTTCATCGGTTTGCCTTCCACCACACTTTAAATCATGTCATCTGACTAAACAAAAGTTAGCTTCATTTTATTCCTATGTTTTCCGTGCTCTTCAAGTTTGCTCCTCCAAACTAGCCCTTGATGAAGAACTAAATTATTTAAAAGCAATAGCTATTGACAGGGGCTTTTCACCCAACATTATTAATCAAGCAGTTAAAAAATTCTCATCTCAACACACTAAAAGCCACACTCTTATTTTAGGAGATTATAAAAATTCTGTTGTCATTCCCTTCTTTCCATCAATTAGCTATAAAGTTGCACATATTTTGCAGAAATTTAACTTTCGGGTTGTTTACTCTCCCATCAATAAAATTCCAACTTCTATACTCAAGGACCCCATTCCGGATATGAATTCCTGGGGTATTTATAGGATTCCTTGCCAGTGCGGTTTAATTTACATTGGCCAAACTAAGAGAGCCTTAAAATTTCGCGTCAAAGAACATGAGGCATATGTTAGAAAAAAGGAAACACAGAAGTCTTCTGTTGCTCAACATTGTTGGTCCGAAAATCACACTTTCAATTTTTCTGCTGCCAAAATTATTCAAAAAATATCTTCCATTGGAGAACTGGATTTTCTAGAGGCATTTCACATTCATAAAAATCTTTCTGTTCTAGTTAACGATCCTAATTCCAATCCAAATTTGCCTTCGGCTTTTAGAGAAATTATGTTTTAGTTCTGGTTTCGCCAACAGATGGCGCCACTTGCTTATTCTTGTCCAGGCTTTCTTATCTTATCTAAACATTATTTCCTATCTTGTTCATTTGCGGTTTTGCAGCTGAAGATGATGGTTCGGTAAAACCATCGAAACTAGTCCTGTGAAAATTTTGTAAATTAACGCTGATTTTTGTTGTTTGACTTCTGAATTAGTATTTATTCGGCGTGTTATTGTGTCTTAATTAAGTTTGTAACTGTAAAGAAAAAATAGTATGTTTCTTTTCTCCCAATAGTATTCTGGTTGGAGAAACACAGTTTTGGAAGCAGATTTACATACTGTTACAGATTTGATAGAAATTGCTAGATCATTAAAAGCTCGACATGGTGTTACCAAACTACGGCCTGCAGGTACTTTTTTCTCTCTCTTTTAAATTCATTTCAACTGTCATTTTGAACATTTACTTAAAAAAAGACAACTTATGTAGTTTTTTATAATTTGTAATCAAATGTTTCATTTGCAGTTACAATAGCTGTGGAAGAAGAAAACACTATTTCAGCTCTGAGTCCATTTAGTAACCTTATAATTTTACTTGCCAAACTAGAATCTGTAACATTTCATCTTACTCAAGGTCAAGAATTTTTTGAGCATCATCCTCAAGATTCATGGGTATTTCAGACGCATGAGCATGGCATTACTGTTATAATGGATATTGGAGTGAGTATGATGATACTATGTATCTGAAAAATATTTGAATTTAATTACTTATGAATAGATTCCAAAGCTTTGGAATCTATTCAGTTTTCTTTTACTTCAGTATTCTTTCGTATTATACATGTAATAGATAAATATAA
Source organism: Stegodyphus dumicola (assembly GCF_044657685.1). Taxonomy (NCBI): domain Eukaryota; kingdom Metazoa; phylum Arthropoda; class Arachnida; order Araneae; family Eresidae; genus Stegodyphus; species Stegodyphus dumicola. The sequence continues at coordinate 78,800,600 of NC_140775.1, forward strand.
TCTAACAAAACAGCACATTATATTGAACATTAGAAACACTTATAAATTTTAATAATTTGAAATAAGAATTTTATGTGGTCCAGAGTAACATTAAATTTTCAGGCTGCAGTTGTGGTAAATTTATAGTAGTATGCGCCGTCAGAAATTATAATTTTTTAGAGAAAAATAATCAATCATTTTTTAGTGTACAGAGTGATTAAGAGCTAAGACGCTGGATGAAAGCATGTAGAGTATAAATTTCCAGATTATTAGACACAAGATCAAAGAATACAGATTCAAAAGTATTATTTTACTTAATATCTGGTAACTATCAGAATGATGGATTTTAAGTAAACAAGGTGGTAAAGATAAAATGTATGTAATTCATATAAATTCACAATCATATAAGTAACTGTAACCTTTGAGAAATCATTAGCTAAGAATTCTGTTACTGAAACCATTGATAGTTACTGATCCAAATCCAATTTTTGAAATGCATAGTAAAAGATTAGTAGTATTATTTTTAGGCATAGTAGATTCATGTATTATTTTTAGGCATGATAATGAATTTTGATAATTTATAGTTCTCATGTATTGCTGTGAAGCTGTGATTAGGCATAGATTTTGTTTATTTATTTTACAAATTCCAAGCATTAGTGCTTAAGCCACTTCATGCCTTCTCCAGTACTTTCTAACAATGTCCTCATATCGGGAAAGTGCAGTACAATTATTTAAATGTTCAAAAATCATAGGCTAGTTGGAGTTATACAAAACAGTTTGGGGAATCCACCATTGCAATTCTAGAAAAGTAGTTTCACAAACAGTCATGTTTGTTCAGATGTCTAAATAGACCTACAGCTGTTTTTCTTGGTAAACTGGGAATGAAAGTTCTCTCTTTTTTCAGAATCCTCCATCTCTTATATATAAAATGTTGAATCATACCCTGTTTAAGAATTTGTAAGAGTCAGGTTAACAAACAGTTTAGTCATATAAAAATAAAATGGTTGATAACTGTGTTGCATTATCAAAGTTTCTTTCTTAGCTAATGTATCGGCTTTTTCGTTGATCATAATTTCACAGTGGGCTGGAATCCATTGGAATAAAGTCATTGATTAGGCATAGATTAATGCAAGTTGTTGCACTTTAATTTCAAAATACCGTGAATTTAATTGGTCAAAAGTAATCAAATTCAGATATTTTTTAATAATTTTGGAAAAATCTGTTCTAAAAACAAGCTTAAGGCAAACTTTGTTTTAGCTTCGTTTTGCTTAGATTTTTCTTCCTCTGATGTATTATAAAATCTCTTATGACATCTGCCTTAACAGAGAATAGTATTTTTCAGAATATAAATAAACATCAATATTGAACATCATTTCTAAGGCAAAAGGCTAAAATCATATGGAACTACAGACTTTATCTTAGGGAGGTTTCACTGTACTTCAGACTTGTAAATACTGTAGGATTCTTGATCGTTACTTTATTTTCATTTTGTTAAAATATTTTTTATATTTTTAATAATTTCTATGTACATGTGGTACTAATTATTAAAAAGAAATTTTATGAACATTATAATATAATGAATTATTTATTATATTATTATGATAAGTAATGAATTAATATTATATTGTAATGTTGTTTATGTGTCAAATTTGCAGGAAAGGGTTAATATTCAAGAGAATGAAGCCAACAAATTAGATAGCATTCGATCAGAGTTGAACAAGTTGAACAAAATGTTGTCCGACCGTGGTTATCGGAAAAATGCTCCTCTCAGTGTGCAAGAAAAGACAATGGCAAAAGTAAAGGAATTTTAATTTAAAAAACTGAGCATCATTCCTTACATGTGTAAATCAGATAGTTGCAAAGACTGTATCTCATTTTCTAATTTGTGCTTAAATCTGCTTTTAAACGCCAAATTTTCCTGCTTGTTATTTGCTACTTATGAATATATTTATGCTAATTTGTTCAAATACTAATTAATAGTTATAATTAAAATTAGAGTAATGTGTTCAATGATTAGAAAAATGTTATTTCTGCATATAATCAATATATTGTTTTGCACTTTGTTTAGTAAAATTGCATTTATAGGCCTTTTTCTCCCCCCTTTTTTTATTTGTATAATCACTTGATAGTATTATAATGATTACATAATCTAATGACAAATTAAATTTCATCTAAAGCATTATCATACTCTTTTAAATAAAATGTTATATTAAATAATCTTTTTAATAAAATGCTATATTCTGTTAATTATAATTTCACATGACAGAAATTTAGTTATGCAATATTGTTTTATAATAATTAAATTAGTTTATAATTTTAAAGTCTCTAACTCTGCTTCTAATTTTAAATCTGTTTAGCTGTGTGGTGTCCAGGGGTGTAGCTAGAGGGAGCAAGGGAGGGCATCTGTCCCCGGGCGCAGAATCCAAGGGGAGCCAAACTGATGTTACGACATTTTAGAATTAAATGTTTTCCATCCTTGGCAAGCAGTAGGGGACGCGAAATCTTCAGTTGTCCCTGGGTGCTGAAAACCCTAGCTACGACTCTGGTGGTGTCTTCTAATTAATAAATTAAATATGCATTGAGAATATATGCTGATATTTATAGTATATATAAGCATAGGCCGCCTCAGCTATACATCCTCAGCAATGAAGGATTCATAAAAGTTAGATCAAAGGTGTGAGTGCTTATGTAAAGGAAATAATAATCATAAGTGTGGAACTAAAGTCAATTCCAAGTTAACTTGGGGTGGATTAACCTGGTTGTATCTAATGAAAGTTTGTTTGTTGTACGGTAATGGAAAAAATACCATCATCACAAACCATCAACATAAAACTAAACTATCTACAGAAAATACAGAAACTAAAAAATGTGTAGCAGATCATATGATAGTTATTTGTAACTCTGTTTTTTGTTTTCTAATGTTGATGTATTCTTCCATTATTTACAGTAGTTCTGTGTGTTTTAAGTACTTTTTTAATTTACATAACCATATGAACTAATTTTATGGATTAAATTGCATGAAAATACAGGCAGTTTTTAATATTATTTTCTATTAATTATAATGCAGGTTATAATTTTTTTTGTTCCTTTTTTTTGGGGGGGTGCCCTCAATTTAACTGTGATTTTGAGCATACATTACCCCCAGTATTATCTCCGTTAATCAGGGTTTAACTACAAGTACTTTAATATTTGAAGTTACAGTACTCAATTTTTAGAGTTACCAGTATTATTTCCTTTGTAATAATTATATTTCTAAAGTTTATTATTATTATTATTTATATAATATAAATATACTCCTTTTGCTAATTTTTAAATATTACTATTTATTTATTTCCAGAAAGCATCTTTAGAAGGAGAACTTCAAAAATATCTGAATCAATATGGAAAAAGTGAATCTGAGAAAAAAGAGGATTCTTCATGTTCATGAAGAATAAATGATTGTTATGATACTGATGTTCTATAGAGTGAAGGATTCAACTATTCTGTAGAGTATCTTTGTTACGTTAGTTTCGTATGGAAGTGCATAAAAACTAATCAACATCTAGAATCATGACATACTCAAAACACAGTTTATGGCATTTATGATGAACATATGTTCTATGTAAATATAAGAAGTGTAAACCCTTCCATCTTTTGCATGATAGAGTATTATTTTTGTGTAATTTATTCCTAGTTTTTGTGTCACCCTGAAATTAAAAAACATAATATCATCCTGGAAGCTAATTTATGATCTAGATTATATATGTCTTTCATAGTTTTTATGAATAAGCAGGTGCAGATATAAATGTGGAAATATTTATTCAATTTTAAAATAAAGTTATCTGTGATTTGTATTGTAGCTGTTCTTCATGCTGCAGATTTTTTTTAAATGAAAATAGAGCCAAACTTGAACCTGGATTTAATTTTATCTTAAATTAATTCAGTTTTCCCCCGGGTTCATATTTCTAAGCTTGTGTTTCGTAAGTAACTGCACTGAATAACTGAACATTTGTTTATGAATTGATAGAATGTACATCATTAATGATATAATTACAAAATAATAGAGTGTGCATAGAGTGTACCATCATCATTTCCCATTGCACTAAAAATAATGATTTTTTTTCATCTAGTAGCATTAATATTTTTCAGTTTCATTTATTTATTATTTTAAATCTATTTATGTACTTTTAGTATCTTTTTTCTTCTTCTCAAATTCCTTTTAGCTGTTTTGATTTTTATGAGAGCCATTTGATAAGTATGGTGTAAAAATAGGTGAAACAATATAAAAAAAAAAAAAAAAAAAAGAACTGATTTTATTTTCTAACATTGTCTTTTTTTAATGCTATATGTGGAATCTATTACGTATGCAGTATTTTTACATTGTTGAAAAAGTTGTTTTTTTTAGAGACTGCAAAATATATATTCGAAGCTGTGATGACATATTATTTAACAAGCATTTCTTCAATAAGCTAAATTTTCAGGTTTATGGATAAGACGTTGCTTGGGCTCAAATTTAGAGAAATAGGATTTCTTGGTCATCATTTCAGTACTTGGAAATCAGTTCATTTTTGATTCAGTTCTTCTATCAGATGGTCGAATAATGTTTCACGGTTGCTTTCTGTTATTATTTTTCTTTTCTTCAATCCAATCTGATGATTCCAGCTAACACATTCCATTTCTTTTGACATACTTTCATTGCTTGCTGTCCACTGCTTTGACATAGATGCGTAATAGTGGATCCATGTTTCATGTTCTGCAGCTATGAATCAGTGCAAAAAGTCTTGTGAATGCAATCAAACATCACCACATAGTGCTATGAATCTCCTGGTCTTCTATAATGATATCATAGGTATTGTATCAGTCCGTCGATATGTTGTGTTCTGGATACACCAGAATTCGGAAAGTTTTACTTTTTAGCACTTCCAGTCAATATGCTGTATGATCATATGGTGCTGAGGGGTGGGGACAAGGGTAAGAAGCACCTTCAAAGTCAGAATATTTGTTGCTGTGATTTGGTAAAAGAATTTATTGCACTAGTGTGCCTTGTGGCTATTAATATTATTTTCTGTTCCCGAGTTTTTATGCTATATATTTAATGCTACTGTCACTACCATTGTTTAGATCCATGTTTGATGTAGATATGCTTTCAGATTTCCTCATTTAACATTAAAATCCCATCTTATCAAGTGCTTTTATGATAGTTAAAGAATATGACAAATTTTGGCAGTCTTTGGTCTAAAGGATAAAGGTAAATAACTCAGTATGTTGTTGTTTGTAGTGACTGTGATTGTACTCACAAATCCATCATTCCAGTCTAAGGAAAAAAACAGGGACACTTGTATAGAATCCCTCAAAATTTAATTGACAATATCTCAGAAAATTTTAATAGTGTAAAACTTTTTCAGGAGACTGCTAAGGTATATAAAATATTTTTATCAAGATGCATTTTTGCATGAATGCAGAGTCCATGTAAAATTTAAAATTTTATTATGTTATTAAAAGTCATGACATGACCAAATTTATCCTAGGCTGAAAGTCTGTCTTATTTATTTATTAAATCTGAGTCATGGCACTGTGATTAGTTGTTCAAGAAGTATTTTCATGTACAGTATTTTTGAAATATCTTCTAGTGTTAAAAAAGAAGAAAGAAAAAATTTTAAAGTTTGAAAAACTTCAAAGACATTGTTGTGGATTAAATTAAAGGATGAAAAGCAATATTTTAATCTTTAGAAGGACACTTCACTGAAAATAAGCTTTTCCTTTCTAATTTATTTTATATGAAAATGGTGTAGATTTTATAATTGATCACTGGACTTTCTGAGCTTACAGATAAATATATTTTGTTAAAAGAAGAGAGATAATTGTGTAGCACCCTTTAAATTTATCTAGTTGCTTTTTCAGTACATATAATTGTAAATGTAAGCAATAAAAATATTCCATAAAAAGGTTATATTAACATTAAATTGAAGAATATTTCAAGTGTTTAAAACAATTAGAAAAAGTAGTAAATTAATGTTTTGGTAATAAATTATCCTTGTTAAATAAAATGAAGACACTACAGAGATAACTGCTGTGGCAAATGAAGCATAGATAATATTGTTACACCATTTCAAGTATAATGTTAGCCGTGAAGAAGTGATAATATTTTGCTAATGTGCTATTTTAACCCGTAACAGAGAACGTGCGGTCTGACGGACCGTGCCACATGTTCCTCCCATCACCCCTATTGCATGCTTTGTCCAAGTGATTGGATTCTTTCCCTAGCTTCACGTTTCATGACCTTCTTTCTGGCCTCTTTTTATCAGAATGCTTTGGCAAGTGTATCTGTTGAAATTCTTCTAGAGCGGTCTGTGAGACCTCACCTCCCTCTCAGTGTTACAATTTTCGGCAGTAGTGAACACATGGCTCTGAAGTTAGGTCCGCGGAGATTCATTTATCCTTCTGATCCACGTTATGCAGAAGAAATGAAAAAAATTCTAGACGAAGTTGGAAGTGATTTTAGTGAAGAAGATGACTGTGAAGAAAATTTCTGCGAAAAAAGGCGAGCAGCGGTTTTGATGTCATCATTGCATCATTCGATAGAAACAGACTCGGAAACACAGAAACCTGAAATAATTGGTTTTTATAACAGAACCAAAGGTGGTGTTGATGCTTTAGATGAAAAATGTTCTGTCCATTCCTGTAGTAGGAGAACAACGCGTTGGCCTATGGCTCTTTTCTACTGGTTAGTAGATATGAGTACAGTAAATGCATACATTTTGCACCAAGGTTATAACCAAAACCCTGTTATGACCAGAATAGTGTTTTCGAAAGAATTAGCGAGAGAATTAGTCCAACCACTACTACACATGAGAGGAAAAAATCCAAGAATAAATCGAGAATTGCGCCTGACGATAAAGCGGATTTTAGGAAAAGAAGCTGAGTCTAAGGATGTGGAGCAGTGCACAGAAGAAGCAAAATTAAAATCAAGGAAAACATGTCGTCTGTGCCCCCCAAGCAGGAAAAGAAAGACAGTATATTTATGTTTATCTTGCCAAGACCCTGTTTGTTTGGAATGCACGCAAAAGTTATGCAATGAATATGCTAAAGAAGACGAAAACTAAATTGTTTACTATCAGAAAATCAGTGAGATACTGATATTTTAGGTACTGTCAAAATTTTTCTGTATTGTGCTACATACAATTTTCTGCGGTTAAAATTTGCTTTGAATATTAACTAATATAGATAAAATAGTTAATTCAAAATAGATGCATTCTTATTTTTAGTTTTATAGAATTTAGTGCAGCATATGATTTTCATCAAAAAATTTGAGGCTATGTGGAAATTGTCTGAGAAAACTTTAATTTAACTTTAAAGTGTAAAAACATATTTTCTTTTCAGAGTAAAATGTTCAAAGAACATCTAAGTGAACTATCATGATGATATTTTAATTAGACGATTTAAAAATATTTATTATAATGCGCGGTCTCTGAGACCGCACGTTCCCTGCTGTGTTCAAATTTTTCACCTTCCTGTTACGGGTTAAAAATCATTTTGCTGAACAACAGCTGTGTGTGTCCAGGAAGAGTTACTTTTCTGTGTTAAATAGAATCAAACACTTCAATAACATGAAATTTGCCCATTTTCTTTTGGGGGGTGGGGATAATTTTATTTAAAGCTAAAATTCAAAATTCAGGAAAATGTTTAGAAAAATAACTGAAATTATATTATTTGAATATTTCATTTCAAAAAATTATCTTGCTGTTTACTGTCTCTTCTGCATTCATTGCAAAAGAAAAAATTAATTGAAATATACAGTAAAAATGTAAAACTTATATTGGACAAGATAACAAGTGTTCTGACTGAAATATTTTGTGTAATGAAGTGCATCATTTTAATGCAGATTGTAATTGCAAAATAGCTCATACTCGCAAGTCTAGAAGAATTCTGATAATGTGTAAGCTCTGAACCATATATTATCTTTGTTTCTACAACTTTACCTAAACTGTAAATGGCAACAGAAAAATGTTATTAGAATAATAATGTTTTAAAAAGATAAATGTCTTAAAGTAATAGATAACTATAGGTCTGCCATCAAAACAAAACTTATATATTCTATATATATCTGAAAAAAATGTTGAAAACATTTCAGTATGAACGAAATCAATTCTGTATATTTTAATAACAATAAACGGGCTACATGATTTCATAAAACATTTTACTCTACTTGGAAAAGAGGGATTGCAATTTTTAAATTCCATTGAAACCTCAGTTATCTATTACAAAAAATGAAATCCTTGGCAATCAGTGATATTTCTAACATGGTAATAAAAACATTATGGACTGAAAAATTGCCGCATCATATTAAACAGTGATTGGTGGTTATTGTATTGTGGTTTGGTTAGTGATGAAGGTATTGATAAATTGGCTATTATGGCTGATAAGATTTTTGACATGCATTCACAAAATGAAGTATATGAGTTTCATGTAACTGAAGTTAAGAATTCGAGCGCCTTGGCAAATACCATTTTACAATTATTGGAGAAGATATCTTAGCTGAAACGGTGAACTGAAAAGCTCCATTTCCATCACCAGCCAAATGAATGAAGCCGTAGTACAGAAATAAATAACAGGTCATTGTCTAGAGCAGGGTTTCTTAAACCTTTTTCATTTGCTACCCCTTTTTATCACTGAGATTCTGTCGCGACCCTCAGGATCCTATAATATTTACGCAAAATTTGTGGGATTCCATAAGTATTGCGCAAATCCGACACACGCGTGAGTAAACTGTCAACTTTTTCACGTGTACTGTAATATATTATTGCAGTTTAGGTCATTAACTTTAATTTCTTATTTTAAGCCATAAAACGATGTGAAAGTTTTAAATACACTGGTGTGCAAAAATTAAGGACGAGACGGTTTTTTCAATATAACTTTGTACAAAAGCTTTCCAAATCAACACATTTAATACCGTAAGATCTCCAATACGTAAAGACATGAGTAATGTAAGCAATACTTACTAAAAGAGAAATCAGAGGGATAAAAAGAAGCTTTATTGAAAAAGTAGCATGGAGTGCAATGCGACTGAAAGCCGAAACATCCCTGTGATGGGTGTCCAGCAAGAAACATCCGGTCTTTAATAGGGGATATGATCTCCCCTGACTGCTAGGCAGGTTTCACAGCGTCTGCCCATGCTGAGAATGAGGGTGTCAATGAGTTGTTGAGGCACTGCTGCCCATTCGTCTTGCAGCGCCAATCGAAGCTCCGGAATCGTTACTGGTGTTAAGGTACGAGCTGCCAAGCGTCTGCCTAGAAAATCCCATACATGCTCGATGGGATTGAGATCCGGAGATCTTGCCGGCCAATCCATACGTTCAATATCCTCACTGTCTAAGAGCTGTTCGGCAGCTACTGTGCGATTACATGGTGCATTGTCGCCCATGAAAAACAACTGCGGACCCATAGCGCCTCTAAAAAGACGCACATATGGAAGAAGAATCTCGTTACAATAACGGGTCCCGTTGACTGAACCTGCGTCGAAGATGCAGTCTGTACGACTACCAAGCATGATGCCTCCCCAAACGAGAACACCGCCACCTCCATACCTGTCCTTTTCAATGATGTTCGAGGGATGATTGCGGCTTCCTCGCTCTCTCCAGATGTGTATGCGATGAGAATCGCTACTCAGACTGAATCTGCTCTCATCTGTAAAGAGTACTCGTCCCCATTCATTGTCTCTCCAATTCCGGTGTTCCCGGCACCACAGAGAACGCCTTCTCCGATGGCCAGGCGTTAGAGGTACACACCGTACAAAGCGTCGGGCAAACAGACCACCACCGTGCAGTCTTCTGGCCACGGTAAAACTCGATATCGGTCGTCCAGTCGCCTGTGTCGTATGTCTAGCGATTTCTCCCGCTGTCTGCCGCCTGTTTCTTCTGGCCTGTAAGGCAATATACCGGTCATCTGCGGGTGTGGTTCCTCGTAGACGACCACTACTAAACCCCCGGATAGCTGTTCCTGTAGTTTGAAATTGTCTCCAAAGTTGTGAGCTGTGAGCAATTCCGAACTCTGCAGCCACACATGTCACACTGCGGCCTTCCTCGAACTTCCCAATGATTCGACCTCGGGTAAAAGCATCCAGATGTCGTCTAACAGATTGATTATTCGCCATTTCTCGCTGAGGCAGCAACTCGGTGTGATTTTAACTGCTATACGGCGTGCAATCTCTTTGCCAGAAATACTGATCTTACACCGACAACATGCTTTATACTACTCAGACACTCCCCCATTACGTCTACCTGCATATCTGCGCATGTGTTACCGTACATCACCTTACTTAATCTCCTGATTGGTCTTTCTGTCCGCTCTGCTCTTCGTTCAGCTGATATGCTAATTTTTCGACTTCGTCCTTAATTTTTGCACACCAGTGTAGGTCATGGACGAAATGACAGCGTCACGTGCAAAGCAAGGAAAATAAACATTTATATTCTAAAAAGAATGCGTCGAAACGTTTCCCCCCGTCTGTATTGTCTTATCTTCATCTATTTTTTTCAGATACATTGTGTAAAAATATTTGAGATACATTGTGTAAAATTATTATAATAAGTTAAAGAAATATCAAAACTGGTAAAATTTTTGGCGACGCCCTGCTGCAAGTCGCGACCCACAATTTAAGAAACCCTGCCTAGAAGCAGAAGCAGAAGTCCGAAGCGTAGGTACCTGGATGGTAGACTCTTGTTATTAACACTCTACTTTTGGATCCAGATGTTTTCTGGGAAAATGTAAGCCACCATGTAACTGGAAAAACCAAGAAAACTTGCCTGCACATCAGAATTAGCGGCGAGTTCTGTTTGCTGAAGATTTAAAAAATTGCCGTGAATTCAATTATAGACTTTTTGTAATTGACAAAGGAAAAGAGGGATAAATGTTTTGATTGACAGTGGTGCGAAGGTAACTCTTTCCAGCCACGTGTAATGACAAAGTAAGTGGCGACTTTAAACTTTATGCTGCAAATGTTACCGAAATCCCATGTTTCGGACACAAAATTTTAACTCTTCAACTCTTGGGACTTCGCCGTGTTCAGTGGCTATTTATGAAAGTCAATAAAGGCATTTTTAATGTATATCCGTGTAATTTCTTAAGCAAAACATAATGTTGAACATTATATAACTACTAATGGCAAACCAGTTTATTCAAAAGTAAGACAGTTAGATCCTAAAAGACTAGAAATAGTTATTCAAGAATTCAACTTTATGCTTGAAAACAATATTATAAGACCTTCAAATTCACCATAGACAAGCCCATTTCATTTAGTCGCAAAAACAGACGGCACTCTGAGATCATTGCCGCTTAAATGTACCACAGTACCAGATTGCTACACTTTACCCAGAATTGAAGACTTCCAGCTTCCATTATATTTTAAACGGCAAGAATATATTTTCTAAGCTTGAGTTACTTAGAGCCTGTTACCAAATTCGAATAACAGAAGTTAAACAAAAAGCAGCGAACTTGTGCATATAACACCATGTGGATTTCTTGAATTTAATGTCATAAGTTTTGGCTTAAAAATGCTCCGTCGTTTCAAAGATTCATTAATAGAGTTTTGACTTGACTAGATATTTGAATGGCTTTCTGATAGCAGCGGAAACTGAGAAACAGCGTAAGGAACATCTTACGGAGGTTATTTAATAGAATTATACAGTATGGTATGGTCTTACAAACCAACAATCGAAATTAGTAATGGGAGTGAACAAATTGGAATTTTGCGGATATATGATAATAAAACCTCCTCCAGGAAAAGCGCAAGTCATAAAAATTATAATCTTCCTGCAACTATTCACCAACTTCGTTAATTTTTAAGAATAATTAACTTTTATAGAAGAAACTTAAAGGATGCAGCTAATACCCATGCTCTCTTAAATTAATATTTAAAAGGTTCAACAACAACAACAAAAAAAAAAAAAAAAAAAAGATTGAAGGGAAATTCCATGGACAGAAGAAGCAAAGAACTTCTTTGAAAAATGCAAAGAAGATTTAGCCAGTGCTGCTTTATCAACCTTTCCTAATACAGATCTAATATTAGCTTTATGTACAGACGCCTCTAAGTTCACAATTGGATCTGTTCTACATAAATATTAAGATGGAGATTGGAAGCCAAAAGCATTCTGTTCCAAACAGTTATATGACACCGAAAAACCTTATAGCACATATAAACGGAAACTTTTAAGTATCTATCTTTCCATCAAACAATTTAAACATTTAATTCAACACAAGAATTTACGATATTCGCATATAACAAGCCAATTATATTTGCATTTAAACAGAAAAGTGATAAAGCGTCTACAAGACAACTAAGATATCTCCAGTATATTCCTCAGTTTTCAACAAATACAAAATACCATAACTGGAAAAAATAATATTGTTGCGAGACGCCAAGCTGCGGAGAGATAGCTTCTTCGCAAAGCGAAGTTAGGGATCTGTCTTTTTCTGCCACAAATTCGCAGAAAAAACCAGATCAGCTTGAGAGCGACCGAGTTGGGAGCTGTACTTTAGTGCTTTGCCGTGAAGCTGTCTTCACCGTTATAGCCTGAAGGCCTGTGATGCTATTTGTTTCAGCGTTTTTCGACGGCTGTAAACGTGTCTTTGGAACTGTCCTGTGTAATACTGGCGAATAAAAATGTCCTGTGTAATACTTGTGTTTTGATTCTTCATCAAGTGTTATCATCAATTACTCCAAATCCACGAACCCGTAGAACGCAACAATATTGTTGCATACTAAATGTCTATAAGTGAATCAGTTTCGGGCATCGATTATGACAAAATTGCTGATGAACAAATCAATAATTAAGAACTAAAAGGATTACTAAACAGTAGCAAAAATTTTAATTTTAAACACTATCCACTACCACTGGAAAAATAATCTGGTGTGATGTTTCAACTTCAAATATTCGACCGTTTATACCACAATCATTTCGAATGAATGTTTTCCACAAAATACATGACCTGAACCCTCCTGGCGTCATATCATTAGTGAAACAAGTAGCATCAAGATTCATCTGGAAGAATATTAAAAAGATATTAGCGAATAAGCTAAAACTTCCATTATTTCTCAGAAAAATAAACTGGAGAAATCAGCAACTCTGTGCAGCAACGGCGCGACAACTGTCACGGTTTACTGTGGCCAGACGCCTTCAGAAAGGGAGCCTATTCGCCCGCCGTCCTGAACGCTGCCTCCCGTTGAAAGTTGGCCACCGACGCCACCGTTTACAGTGGTACAGAGAGCACAAAATGGGACAACTGATCAATGGAGTCGTGTCCTCTTTACGGATGAGAGTCGGTTCAGTACCAGAAACGATTCTCAACGCGTTTTGATTTGGAGAGAGGTCGGGACTCGGTTTTATCCCAGTAACATCAAGGAAAGACACCGTAACGGTGGTCCTGGAGTTCTTGTCTGGGGAGGCATTATGCTGAACGAATAAACTGAGCTCCACGTTTTCGACAGAGGGTCTGTAACCGGGGATCGCTATTGTGAGGAGGTACTCCTTCCCCATGTGCGTCTGTTCCGAGGTGCCATTGGCACAGACTTAATTTTTATGGATGACAATTCACGGCCACATCGGACTCTTGCTGTTGAGGAGCTACTGGAAAGTAAAGATATCACTCGAATGGATTGGCCAGCGTACTCCCCAGATTTAAATCCCATCGAGCATATGTGGGATGCTTTGGGGAGATGCATTGCAGCACGCTTACATCCTCCGGAGAACACCCAACAACTCAAACAGATGCAGATTGAGGAATGGGCAATCCTACCGCAAGAAATGTTGCACGAGCTGGTTCTGAGTATGCGGAGATGGTGCGAAGCAACCATTGCAGTGAGAGGAAGGCATATCCCATATTAAGGAACATCTGCTTGTTGTTCTTCTTCTTGGATAGACAATCATGAGTCACGATACTATGCGTTCAATAAAGCTTGTTTTTGTTTGATTCCATACCGTATGCATTGTATTCCTTTTTCTTTCGTCATCCTTTACGTGCATAATACTCTCCTTCATTTCTGCATTTCATGTCTCTCAGTTGATCTCTCTTGGAGTTATGGGAAAAAACCCTGCTGTTGCTTAAGTTTTGCACACCAGTGTACAATTATTGTTGTGTAGAGAATTTGTCTGATAGCGTTATAAAAACTAGGTGAATGATTTTCTGATTTATGGAAATCTTAATTTTATTTGATTCTGAATTATTTATTTTAAGGCTTTAATTTTGGGGAAAAACAGATGCTTCTGGGAATGTTATTTAGTTTAAAAGAATATTATTTATTTTCTTTTATTTGCAAATTTTGTACAAGCTTTGATTCATTGTGAAAAGAAGCAGGGAAAGGGAAGCAATTTTTTTGCTAAGTCATGATTTCGCGCGCTTTGTCCTTTAGAATGTTCTAGAAGGAATTTTCATTGTGTAGTTGACCTTAAGAGAGGAAGTACGCGACAGAAAGGTTAAAGGTTGCTACTTGACTTTCGATGTAAGTCATTCAGGTTTTTGGCGATTGAGGGTCGGGTTGTTGGCTAAGTGAAGAAGGGCGCGCATGCGCGATCACCCTTATTTCCGCATTCAGGGGTTGAAAACGCAAATTTTGCCAAAATAAAGGGGGCGATAATTGAAGCCATAGTGGGAGCCCGCGTTTGTGAAGGAGACGAAGAAAAATTGAGTTGAATCACTCTCTGGCTGGCTGGACTTACTTTAGAACGTGACTCTTGAAAACTGGCTTGAGAGCGATAGACAAGATGTAATTTACGAAGAGAGATTGTTTCCCGGCGGGGAGCGGCAAATATGCTCCCCGGCCGCGTTTTGGTTAAGAGGCGAGACTTACTGACTGGCTTGTGGAACTTACTTTGGACGTTACTCGTGAAGCTTGCTCTTGGGATGAGCAAGAACAGGCGAGCCGTAATTGCCTAGAAAAACGTTTCTGGCCGGGAGCTGCAAACATGCTCCCTTGCCGCGTTCTGGTAAAAAGGCGAAATTGAACCGGGGGAGGGACTTAAGACTTTCAAGACCAGGCGGATAGCCGTGCTGGGCAGCAGTGCTCCTGTTTCTGTTTTACAGAGGTAAAATAACTTCGTCATTATGAAAACCAGTTACCTGCGTGTTGACTTAAGACTTTCAAGACCAAGCGGATAGCCGTGCTGGGCAGCAGTGCTCCTGTTTCTGTTTTCCAGACTTAAAAATAGCTTCGTCATTATGAAAACCAGTTACCTGCGTGTGTGTTTTCGCAAATAGTGCCAGGACAGGACGATGTCTTCTGAAACTTCCATTTTGTGACCGTAAAGATGTGCCCCGCCGACGTCAACGCTTATTAGGATACGAGTCCTCCACTTCAAGATGTCCACCCAAGATAAGTTTAATTTTTTTTTGTGTTTGAACTTTAAGTAAGTTTTCAACAACTTCCTTAGAATGTAAAAACAACGTCAAATCTTAAATTAATTCTCAGGCTTTCAATTGTTTCCCTTTCCCCTTTTAAATTACCAAGACAAACCTTAAAGTTTTTTTTATATGAATTTAAATGTAAAAAAAAAAAAAAAAAAAAAAGTAAATGACAAATTGAAGAATTCTCCTTAGACTCTCTGATGAGGATAAGATTTTATTTTATTGTGATGAAATTGAATAAACTGATATTTAATCTGGAAACCAATTTCAGTACATATCTTTATATATTTTACATGTTTTCGTATATATATATATATATTGTATTGTGATTTTTTTCATTTATGTATTCGATCCTATCACGGCAAGTAAGCTATATAACATTATTCGGCACTCACATTCCAAATCCAACTCATTTGAAGAACCCGATGAAAGACTTAACATTGTGCTTATTGATATAATTGGACCATACCCCTTCAAATGCTATAAATATTGCTTAACATGCATCCATAGTTTTACTTGTTGGATAGAAGTTATACCGATTGAAAATATTACCACAGAAACAATCACAAAAGTATTTTATGCAAATTGGATTTGTCGCTTTGGTGTTCCGTATTGCGTGATCACAGACAGGGGAAATCTGTTCAGATCAGAACTTTTCAGAAGTTTAGGTATTATTTATGGAATTAAAATGCAAACAACTTCATACCATCCACAAAACAATGGAAAAATTGAAAGACGACACAGCACATTAAAAGCAGCCGTCAGAGCTAACAATTCAGTCAAAATGGTTTGAAATTTTACCAGCTACACTCCTTACTGCACACACATCTCTGCGTGATGGTACCAACTCCTGCATTGCAGAAATGGTTTATGATATATCACTGAAGCTACCAGGATAATTCTTTCAAAAACCAAAATCCAAATTAAAATCAGATACCTTCCCTGCGTATAACCCAACTGCGCGAATAAAGTTTTCTTCCCTTTGCCTGCCAGGCAATTTAACGACCTCATTCCGAAGAAGACCCCTCCCTTTCAAAAAGCTGAGGGTTGCTATCCAGTTTTACTTTTCGAAGCCAAAAGTAGCCAACAGGAAAAGAAAAAGGGAGAAATAGGATTATATATCACAAGAATTAAAGAATATCTAATAAGAATTAATTATTCTTATTAGATATTGGTAGGGGTCTTCACTTAAATTTTGCGCAGTTCGTATCCTACCTAGTAAGGTAAATGCAAGAACAAATAGAACAATAACAATCCATTAAAAGTTTTTTTTTTTTCTTTCTTTAAAGAAAGAGAGAAAATGTGGGAATTATTTTCTTCTCACGAGAATTTAGATTCATTTTCAATTTTCATATGTATTTGTCAGAGTGGACCGTGTTAAGAAAGCATTAGAATCCCCTTGTGAAGGACATTTTCCATTTAATACCAGAAATAACAAGTATTATGCAGTGACAGTTAAAGGAACGGATGTGTTTCGGTCGATCGATGAAAATAAACTTATTTCTTAGCCTGAGGCGAAGATAATTCTCGAAACTTAACAAATAAAGAAAACAAAACACCTTATTAAACGGAAATGAAAATGGAAAGACGGAGGATTGAAAATGTAAAATAACACGTAGTAGGAGAAGAATTACTTTTCCAGCACGTTATCAAGATTATGTGAGCATTTAATATTGTGTATTAATTATTGATTTAATGATTGTAAACAGTCTGTAAATAACATTTATATTCCTTATTGAGATGTAAGTAATCAGGTGATATTAACAACTATTTTTCTCCTTGTATCGCAACTAAAAGGTTAGTGTGCTTGGAAAGGGAATAGTGTAACCTTTATAAACCATATATAATTTTTATTTTTTCATCTTTATGTAGATTATGAATGGCAACAGAAAACGATATTATTAGAATAATAATGTTTTAAAAAGGTAAGTGGTGTTAAAATAATAAATAATTAGTGTAACTTCGATAAACCGTATATAGTCTTTGTTTCTGCATCTTTATGTATACTGCGAATGTCTACAAAAAAAAAAGTGTTTTTAGAATAATAATATTTTAAAAAGATCAATATTTTAAAATAATAAACAATTTTCTTTAAAATATAGTATTGAAAATTTAGTCTTAAACAGAAATATTTATTTATTTATTTTTTATTATGATATTTTCTTATTAACTGAGATAGTGATTTTACAACTGAGACTACTAAGATTTTTACAAGATCATGAGGATTTATGTTAAGTAACTAAATTTTATGATTTAAAATTTACTCTTACTTTTCGTTTCCGTAGCCCTCAATAAAATGCAAATTAGCAGGTTGAGTATTTAAAGTCGAGGATTTTGAATGTTTTAGCATTAGAACTTTTTGAGAGTGTTGCCTTCTGATTTCGTTCTATCCGCTACCTGTGCCAGTGATTATTACGGCTTTAGCCATTTCGTAAGCCGACATTAAAACGCGCCGTTAAAATATTTGAGTTAGTTTAAATAGCCATATCATTAGTGAAACACGACAATTTTATGTAATGTGCAATTACGTTACCTTAAACTTGAATTTAAAATTTTGCTAATTCAAATACTCACGAGTGGCGGAGGTTATATGCATGCACAAGTGTTGCTTTCTGTTTAATTTAAAGATTTAATATAAAGGTTATTTTAACCTTTTCAGGACTTTGTCATATTAATTCAGACGGAGCGATAATTCGTTTCTCAGTCTAGAAGGGTCTAAACGTCTACACAAATAGAAAACTACATTTGGCGTCCAACTTTTTCAAGAACCATGCCCGGCAACGGCTTAACTTTTAGCCTTGATCTTCCAACCTAAGATTACAAGTTTCCAAAACACCTGTAAATCCAATGGAAGGATTTAGATATATTTTAGATATAATGCTTGTATGAATGAAATTATCAACTAGTCTCGAGGGTAGAAGTTCGGTTTTGATGTTTTTGAAAAGATTAGAAATGTATTTCTTTTATTATACCCCGTTGTAGAAGTTCAGAAAGTTGCTATAGCAAACGCTGCTCTGCAAGGTCAAGCGTTGAACTGGTACAAGGGTATTGGAAAGTGTCTACTAGATGAATTAGCTAATGAGAATTATAAATTAGGAGCATTCACAGCTGCATTTGTCAGAACATTCCTGTAGTTAAAGATAAAGTGAACTAGAATCAGAACTGTATGGTAAATATCAAACAAATGAGGATAAGTTATCTGATTTCATTCTAAGGAATGCTCAGATGATAAAATTATATGGGAAAAAAATCAGATTAGGAAGTTATTGAAGTAATATTGCGCAGGTTGTTGCCACAAATCCAGGACTTTTCAGAGTTGAGAAATCTTGGTAACCCTAGTAACCGTCAAACCTTAAACCTTTGTAACTTTTTAACTTTCTTGAGTTAGCTGTAAAATTTGTAAGTTGGCTTATTTCGGCAAGGCACAAGTTTGACGAAAGGTTTAGATGAAACTTTTAGAAGCCTGTAGCCGAAAGAAGTGACAAATTGGACGGAAGTTTCAATGAAAGGAAAGCGGGTGTGATAAGGAGAAACTTTTAAACTAGGTAGGGATGCCATAAGTCAGAGAGGTCAGTCATTTAAAATAAAGAAAAGTCCTTTCAGGTTCAATTAAGTACGGTTTTAATTAAAATGTTCCACTTGCAAGTATTCAAATCGTCTTGAATGGAATCTCGTCAATAATATCGCTAGACACAGGAGCGCGAAGTAGTTTTTGGCGGAAATGCTTTTTAAGTAATATTTTAGCATCTATTAATTATTTGATATTACAAGAATTAAAGTGATAACAGCGCAAGGAAAACAAACACTTTGAATGCGTATGGCGAGGGACTTGGATATTTAAGCTAAGAATGAGTAGCATAGCGTGGTTTTTTTTCGTTGTTAAAAATTTGCAGGCAAGCGGGATTTTGGGGGTGGATCAGCTGGTGCGCGAAATAATTTTTAGAAAGAGTCTGCGCAGTTGGACGAAAACATTGAAAGAGAAAGCGGTAGAGCTAAAAGGCTTTGGACGTGAAACATTTGTCTCCAGAAGAAAAAATAAAAGCTTGACAATTAGTCAGAAAATTTTCAGATTTATTTGATGATACCTCAGTGTTAATGCATGTCGTGAGTCACTCGATTGAAACTGGAGAATAACTGAGAAACTAAAAGTGAAGTAAAGTGCGGTTGCAAAGTTGAATAAAGGTTGCCAAGTCATTTTGGTATCTTGCAAGGTACATTTTGTGTGTTTTTCCCATGTTTGGTTCTCGAAGATTTAACTATCGCTGAAGTTGGTTTGGTCAAATATTAAAGACGTTTATATTTAGGTCTAAAATAAATTAATATATGATTATTAACATATCTGTATTGTTGCGTGCGTACGGGTTCGTAACTGCTTGAATGCACAAGTCTGATGAAAAGTTAATAAATTTTATTCTTGTCACAAGAATTAAAAACAAAATGCTGAAATTTTTCCTCACAGATATTCGTATAATATCTCAATATCACACAGTAGTTATATTTTAAACTATTAAAACGTTAAATAGAACACAATTCAAAGCGCAGAGAAAGCTGATCCGTTCTCAAAATTTACTGCAGCTAAGTAAACAACAACAGCTCACTAAAACAACTGAACTGAGGTGTTTTTCTCCCGCTTTTTAAAGCTTTTTAATGATGCACGAGAACATTCTGGTAATTTTTATTTTCTCGAGATTTCTGGAAAACAAAAAGCGTAGAATTACGGTTACAGTTAGCATGTAGCATTACATTTATTCAAATTAAATATCAGTTACGGAGATAAACTTTTATTAAATGTTAAATGCACGTACTCTTGTATTTTTACTTTTCCGGCGTAGCTTGCTCTTAAAATTCATCACGCGCTGCATTGCACGGGAAAATAATAATTTTTTCATTCAATAATGTTCTTGAACACCTTTTATTTTTATGCATTTAAAAGTAATATTAGTGATGTTTCCTTACTCCTAGAGCATCTGTAGTCTACTGAAATTTGGTGACTATTTATATAAAAGTACTTCATCAAGATAAATTTCCATATTTCGCCTTTGTGTGTACTTTAGAAAATTGATATGTTTATAAATATGGATTACAAATGATCTTTAACAATGTGGAGATTAAGAATGCCAAACCACTGCGCTACTGAAAATGCACACACCTTGACTGGTAAAATCTTGCTATTGAATAGAAGCCTGATAATATAAACAGTCTATTAACACTCACGTTTTAGCTTTTGCGCATTAGATATTATTTTCTTGCAATAAACTTAGCTACAAAAAAGAAGAAAATCACAGGAAAAAAATCATGTATTTACAATACCCTGTTACACATGTTTTACTACTTACGCGCATCCTATGTTTACCAGAGTTGGTTGCCTGTAGCGATATCAGTATTATCATATTTAGTATATAAAACACTACAGACATTATAAATATTCATAGATGCCAGAAGTGAAACGTTTTGTGTATAGAATGACTCATAAGCTATACACAAATTTGTGTGCATACGGTGTGTATAAAATGACTTCATAATTCTTCCCAGGATTTCGAAAATCCATAGTTCAATAACAACAAATCTAATAAAAAGATACATATCAATGCATAAAGAATTTCTCTAAATTTCGTATGTGCTTCCCAGATATCGATATGGGCGCCATTTGGAGACATGACCGACTTCAATTTCACCCGACAATTTCATTTTGTAGCGCGAAGGCAGGCGGTTTCCTTGAACTTGTACTACTCACGGATTGTCTTATATGTAGGTGCTTCTGTTTGACATTTCGTGCGAAGTCTCACTTGTACGCCGAAACCAACTCATAATCAACGAACTAACTTTTGTGTTCAGTACCGAATGGTATGCTTATGTTATATTGGCCAGCTAATGGTTAAATCTACAAATATACAGAAAGACTCGTAATGACTATAAGCTTAGAGAGATTCTTTATATACTGCTGGACATATTTTTGTTCTGTTTGGTACAGTTACGGGACTATAAACTTTCGAAATCCTACAGAGAATTACAAATCAGCTTATTCTTTACTGTAACTAATAATAAAATATTAGGTTTTAACGAAAGTTTCCCGCCACAGCAAATACTATCTGCGCAAATGGTTCGCGTTAGCGTGTTTAATCATATTTTGTCAAACGATTTTTGACATTTGAAAGAAAGAGACGTGTTTTAGAACACCGTGTCGTGAAATGTGTAAAAAAAATATTGATAGCATTAAGTACCAGGTGCCTGAAATGGAACTATCTCGCTACCAGATCAGAACCATCCTTTACTTCCAGTTTTGTTGCAAAAAGTCAGCTACAGAATGTCCCCAGATCCATGTGTACAGCTTTACCTACTAATTTTGTATCATATGAGACTGTGAAGGTTTGATACCGATAGTTCAAAAACAAGGACTATGACATTCAAAGGAGCAGAGCGTTCTGGCAGGCCTACTGATATTGATAAGGCCCGCCTGCGAGAACTTGTGGAAAAAAATCAGTATGCAATCACTCGAGAGCTTGCTAAGGAGTTAGACGTTAGTACTATGTCTATTAGTCGCGCTATGCATCGCATAAACTTGACGTAGGAGTTCAATTGCTGGGTGCCGCATGAGCTGACTCAAGCAGATAAGGACAGACACATTCGAACCGACACTAATTTGCTCAAATATTAATGCAAGGACAAAATTCTGCACCGGATCGTCTCTTGTAATGAAAAGTGGATTTACTTCAATAATACCTGGTGTATCTGGTGGAATAGCCGCGGTATTATCCGCAAAGACTATCTGGAAAAAGGTAAAACCCTCGACAGTAAGGTGTACAGCGAGATGCTAGTCCATGTCAACATGGACTCTGCTATCAAGAAAAAACGTCGAACTGAGTTCAGGCGCAAAAAAGGTAATGTTGCATCAAGATAATGCAAGACCACATGTGTCTGCATCCACCGGCTGGTCGCTGTATGGTCTCGAATGGGATATTTTGCCACACTCACCATATAGCCCCGATATTGCGCCTTCGAACTTCTACTTTTTTTCAAACCTGCAGCTACATCTTGCAGGTGCTATCTTCCATTTTGCACAGGACGCCCGAAATGAGGTTGATCTGTTTTTGGACTCGCGGCCAGCAAGTTTCTGGGCCGAAGGCTTTGAAAAACTACCAAAACTTTGTTAGAAAGTCATACATTTAGGTAGTGTTTACTAGCCGCATTAAAGGTACTACTTTCGTTTTTTTTTTTTTTTTTTTAATTTCATTAAGGAAGTTTTTTGGCGGGAAACTTTCGTTACAACCAGTTAGAGTGACAACCACGTACATGTTAACTAGTAGTGATAATCTTAACTTCTTTTCAAATTTAAAAGTTTATGCGGTTTGTCCTCGAATTTATTTTTCAAACTGTCCACGTTTATAAAGATCTTCTACTGTATTTAGAAGAGGGGATAATTTTACATATAAATGAAGCAATGCAATTCAAATTCGCTTTTTGTTCAAGGGTTAACAGTACGTTTCGTATAAACTTTCTAAATGTAATAAAAAAGTGATATTTTTTTGTTTCCACTGTTTGATTATTTTATCCACTATTCTGTATACTAAAAGAAACCGACAGCGGACCTCCCCCCCAAAAAAAGAGATCTAAGGAACTTAATGACCTTGAGATCGCTAAAAGCGTAACTAATATTTTTCCTCCTTATCTTTACGAAGGTTAACGCTCTAAAGTAGCAAAGGATTCGATTTCACTTCCTGCTGAGTATCTTTTCGGTTGATGAATGCTCCTTCTATGAATGGCGTTATGGAAACTCAGACATTATACATTTAGTCCATGTACAGTTTTATTAATTTTAGTTATAGATATGAATTTAAACAATAAGGAACTGAAACAGTGAAATATATCGTATAAATTCCACGTTGTATGGTTACAGAAATTCATTTAAATTAAATTTATTTAAGTTCCAATATCATTTACATTTACATTAGTTTATGCGATATGAATAATTTGTAATTAATTGTAACTATCAGAATAGTTCAATAAGCTTATGAAATTGCGCAAACGTTTTAGGTAGGTATTTTACAAGAAATGACTCAGATTTGAGAGCATTTAACATATACTTCAAGATGAGAAGATAATTTTCTAAAATTTATTTTTGAAATGAAGAAAGGTAAATGTTAGGTCAAGACAGATCACGTTTTATGAAGATTTGATGTTATAGATACATAAATCTAATAATAATAATAATAATAATAATAATAGTAATCTGAAGTAGTTATAAGTATTCTGATATCAAGAATTTTCTAGTAAAATCCCTGTTAATCAAACTTTGACTTGCCCCTGGAAAACAAGCATTCAGTTAGTGTTTCCAAAAACTAGCTATCTTTCAGCCTTTTAAATTAAACTTCTCTGTTCCCGCCTCACCCGGGTTATCTCTTTCTAACGGACAAAACAGGAAAAGAGTTCATTGCACATTTCATAATCTCAGTATATTATATGTAATCACGATAAACAGTGAAATTTCTACCCAATAGAATTTTCATATAGGATATACCGTATTTATGCGAATCTAATGCGCCATCGAATCTAATACGCATCCCCATTTTAAAACTTTAAATAATAAAAAAATTGTTTGTCGGCGAATGTAATGCGCATCAATGGTATGAGGAATTCATTGAATCTTATTTTATACAAATATGGATTTGTATATAAATTATCAATCAATGGTATAATAATTTTATTTAAATTTAGATACCATATTTTATACAACAATGGATTTATACATAAAGTAGTACAACATAGAATTAACTTATTAGTGGGCTATTGTTGTGTGAAACAATCATTGTTAATTACCACTACCGTATATACGGTATCTATCGTAAAATATGGACATGAAATAAATCGTAACATTTCTATAGCTAACAGTTTCTACAAACCGTGATTAATAGTAATCGTCTTTATTCACTAATGTTTTCATCACTGGAATCCTCGCAGCTCTCTTCGTCAGAAGCAGATTCATTTCTTCTTTCCTCATCGTCATCATCGTCATCCTCGACGTTCCAGAGCACGTCATCTTCACTGCCATTCAATGAATTTGAAATGCAGCATTTCTTGAAAGATTTCGCAATCATTGGATCTTCGATGCTTTTCCAAGCAGCAGAAACCCAGTGTGCAACAATGTGCGGTGCAGTACGCTTAATTTTTCCTATCGGGGTCAATTCACGGTTTGGCTCACAAAACCATTTTTCGTACTCCGCCTGAACGTAACTCTTAAAAGGTTTATTTATACTAACGTCAAGTGGCTGTAACACAGACGTCATCCCTCCAGGAATGATTACAAGATCACTGCCTAGGCTGCGCGTGTTCTTTTTTACGTCGTCGGTGAGA
This sequence comes from Stegodyphus dumicola, assembly GCF_044657685.1. Classification (NCBI taxonomy): domain Eukaryota; kingdom Metazoa; phylum Arthropoda; class Arachnida; order Araneae; family Eresidae; genus Stegodyphus; species Stegodyphus dumicola. The sequence continues at coordinate 78,825,299 of NC_140775.1, forward strand.
TAACCACGAAATGCGTCCAGACAAAGCATTGATGGTGGATTGAGGAGCCCACCGGGACGGCGTTCCCATACATTTCGGAGCCAATCAAGCATTAATGATTCCGTCATCCACCCCTTCTCTTGGTTTCGAATCAGGACATCATCTGGGAACAGCTTTTCATTCTTAGGGGTTTTAAGGCTTGTTTTCCGTTTGAAGATTAAGAAAGGGGGAAGTTTGCACCCGTCTGCTGTTATTGCCAGCATCACTGTTACGCGTTGTTTTACACATCCCCAAGTTTTAATGATAACTTCCTTAGTCCCCTTCTCCGTAATGGTGTAGTTATGAGGCATATCAAACTAAATTGGCGTCTCGTCAGCGTTGCCAATTTGCCCCATTGAAAAATTCTTTTCCTTCCGAAGTGTGATGACATACCGCTGAAATGTTAGTAATTTTCCCTCAAAATCTGCAGGAAGCTTTTGGCATATTGTTGTACGGCGTCTTAGAGATAAGCCCATCCGCTTCATAGACCGATCCACCCATCCACCGGCTAGCCTTAAACTCTTGTTTCGGTATTCCAAGAACTTCAGCCTCCTCTTTAGCTTTATTTCTTATGGTGTCACTAGTCACAGGTTGTTCATTTTTCTTCCTTTCACGTACAATTTCCAAAACGTTTTCTTCAATTTTAGGGTGTCTTCCTTTGCGAGAGCCAGTGAATTTCTTTCTACTAGCTTTTAGTTGCAAACAGTGCCAATTTCTGTTGCCGCCACAAGCGAACACTGCTCTCAGCTACGTTGAACTCTCCCCTGCCTTTCTATTGCCATTTTTTTCAGCATAAAGAATTACTTTACGTTTGAAAGTAGCGTCATATGACATTCTCCTCTATTTGCCCTCCCTTTCGTGACTACGTACTCTGCAGTTTGTATCCTCTATGCAATAATGTGTCAACGATAAATGTAACGGTAAATCTAGTCGACAAATACAGTAATCCATTGTTACGATTTAAATTTGGTTGATGTCATCGGCGAACTTTAAACTCGAATCTAATGCGCCATCGAATCTAATGCGCACCCCAATTTTGAATATTACATTTGGCCAAAAACGATGCGCATTACATTCGCGTAAATACGGTAATTGTTCTTTTAACATTATATTCAGAGGTACTTATTAAAATATGTATTACTGGTTTTTTATGTAAGTAAAAAATGTTTATATTATTAACATGTATGGAAAAATATGAGTTATAATATATTTGTGATAATATTTTACCAGCTATGCATTTGCATTATTTTATTTAATAAAGATGCGCTATGCACATTATAGAGTTTCCGTGTTCTTTTAAGTAGCATACAATGCAGACTCTAAGTAGTAGACGAAGTAGCTAATACTCGCTATATCTTTTCAGAATAAATACTGCAGAGGAAGGTTTTAGTAACCTTTTTATTTAAACTAAATTAAAACAGATGCACGTACTTGGTGCTCACATATTACCACCATTTGTGGCGTAAATTTAACAGAAAATAAGAATGTAACAAATCACTAATAAATTAAGATATCCAACGACTGGTTCCTTAGCTTAACTAAACGCTAAATCGGTTGCACGCAGCAAAGCCGAGCCTAAAAATATCAATATAAACTTAAAGTTGTCTAACAACCGACTAGAAAGCTAATTTCAAACACGCAGCATAAACTCGGAACTAAGTCCACTACTACTACTACTTTTCGAACTCCTTGAAACGCAGCTTAAATACTGCTTCTGAAACAACTTTAGATTAGTATCTACGTCATAACAAATTTATATTCTTTCAGGAAACTGAAATTAGGAGGGAAAGGAAAAGAAAACGAAACATAATTGATTAGAATAAAATAAAGTCTTTTCAAAATTTCCCGTCAGAATTTAAATATTTGAAAATAAGGTCTTTAAACGACCTGTTCGAAAAAAAAATTTTTTTTTAAATTTAAACTTGAAGAGCCAGCCTTACAATACAATGCTACTTAAATACTTAAAATTTTTACACTTCAAATTCCAGTAACACAATATTCAAATCTCGAATACATATTTTATGTCGACTCTCATGTCTTTCCAATGGATCTAGAAGGAAGCTAATATTAGTTGAAGTTCTAGATAATACACGCATTTCACTAGACAAATCATGAATTTTATTTTCACAAGTTTAATATTTTTTTCACTTCTAGTTCTCCAGCATACGCGTGTGCTGAGATCTTTAAACGCAAGTAAAAGTGGTGTGTTTAAATAACAACTTCTGCCTCTGACCAACAGTCTACATATTAAATATCTCAGACACACAAGACTTCAACAGACTCCCTATTTTCAAACTCATCCTAGTGTACTTATTCAACATGCAATTATTGAAGCGAGCAAAAGTTTCATAGAAAATAAAATTTTCAGCTACTTGCTGCAACAAAAATAATAAAACCTCGCTTGACGCAGAAACAATTTAGATAACTCTTAACAAGCACTTTGTGTATTTTTAGACATAACAGTACTGAATACTTGAAAATAAAATAAAATTTTACTTATCTCTTTGAATTGGCATAGTCCGTCATGCGTTTCTGCACAAACTCGTTCCATGATGGAAATGGTCTTGCTGCGGCCACAATTTCTCGTCTTTCACACGACGAATGGCCGTTGCTCGTCAGACTGGCGACCGAGTTTTCATAGCGTGCTCTTCTATCCATCTTTACTTCCTGGGGAAAGTATTCTCAGGAGGTAGTCTTTTTCTTCCTTTGGGACATGTCGTCCGTTGATTGCCGTGGAATACTATCTGCTTTGGTTGTCTGTTCCCCATCATCCATCCTCTGCCGCTTGCCGAGGAACCCTCTTGTGTTTTTCGTCGGCTGTGGTTGATTCCTACCTGCTGACCGCTGGTGGTTGTCTGGTCATTGTGGGTCTTTCATAGAGCGTTGTGGCTTTCCTTCCGTCGACCACTGGTAGTAGCCTTGTTGTTTGCTGACCAGCCTTGAAGACTGTTCCACTCTTTTTCTCTTTTCACTAGCTCCTTCCCCTGTTCGTCTAATTTAATGAGAGAAAGAGCATCCGCGACAACATTTTCTTTACCCGGTAAATGTTTCAATACTAAATTATATTCCTACAGCTTCAGTGCGCACCTTATCAATCGAGGTGACAAGTTTTTACCTGAGTAAAGCCCAAGAATAGAAAAGCACATAAAAAAGGAAAAATTAAAACATAATGGATTAGATTTTAACATAAAGTGTAGTTAAATTTCCCTAATGTTAAAAAATATATTGGTGCAGCAGTAGTCGTAATTATCATTAATGTTAATATTTAATACATATAAAATATTAGCTTTATGTTAACTGCGACCGTCTATACCACCCATCGAAGCAGGAGTTTTGCAGATGTAACAAATTACTTAGAGAAGGAAACGCAGATTTCTCTTAATGTACACATTTGAGCTATTAGTAAAGTTGATAAGATGTATTGATTTAATAATTTAGTACTGATTTGGAATAAAGTTTTGATTTTAAATTTCTATCCTTTTATGAAATAGAAATGTATTGTCACGAAATGTCCAGCTGCGGTAAGATAGCTTCCCCGCCAAACAGGTTTAGGGTTACCAGAAAATAGCAAGGGAAGGCAGGATTGTCATATTTGGCAATAAATCGCCCATTTGGCGACATTTGACCACAAAATTGGGGATATGCCATAGACGGCTGGAGAAACTTCTAGAACGAATTCTTACGGGTTTGGACCAAAATGTTCTCGAAGGCAGCCGGAAAGCTATATAAATCCTGCCTGCACGCGGAGTAGCAGTCTAGCCAGTTAGTTAATAGTCAGTGAGCGAGTGTCTCGTAGTCTAGCGCCGAGTTTTTCGACGAGTGTATCGAGAGAGTCTCTTAGTGTATCGCGAGTTAGTGCATCGTCGAGTTTTATCTAAGAGCGTGTTGAGAACCGAGTCGGGAGCTGTACTCTAGTGTATCGTCGAGTGCATCACGAGTTGTAGCGTGGAGAGTCTCGAGAGTACGTAGAGTTCCGAGAACGACCGAGCAGAGTAGGGAGCTGTACTCTGGTGCTTTGCCGTGAAGATGTCTCCACCGTTATAACCTGACAACCCGAAGGCTGTTTTGCTGATTGTTTCAGTGTGTTTATAGTAGTTTTTCGACGACTGTAAACGGGTTTTTGGAGCTATCTTGACTAATAATGGCTAAATAAATTGTGTTTTCATTCTTCATCAAGTGTTATCGTTAATCACTCCAAGTCCACGAACCCGTACGTAAGAAAAGCGCAAGAGTATCTATGAGCTTCGATTCAGTCGATTTTGTGATACACCAATAGTTACTAAGTTATCTACAAAATCCTACGTATATTAATTATTAATTTTATTTTCATCGTATTTAAAAGTACTTTAATAGACAAAAGCTTTTTTGCCCTACTCAGGATTTTCTCAGTATAAAGGTATAACAGTATTACAAAATGAAATTAGCTAAAGAGCATAATTACCATATTTTAAATATAAATCAGAATAATCTCATTATAAATCGTTTATAAGGTATTTCTCCCGCCTTCCTAGCGTGCCTTCGTGATGTAGTGGTCAGCACAATGAGTCGGTATTTCAGAAGTCCGTGGTTCGATTCAGAGGCGTTTGCTCATTTTTCATCTCTCCGGCTTTTATAATTAATCTAATGTTTCTACAAGTTCAATAATCTAAATCATGCATTGCAGAGAATTTTAGTCAATCTGAAATTCTTTTAAAATAGCTTTGTGGCTCAACACGAAAACCTACCGAAAACTTCCGATTTTTGCAGAAGAATTTCCCAGTTTTTCATATTTTAAGGTTAGCACCTATGACAATAATAATAAGTTTAAAATCTTACTCTTAAATATAATGTAAAATTATACAGTTTTACTTGAACTTTTGCGTGCATGAAAGACGAAAAGGTAATTTATCCACGGAACTTTAGCAATTAAGTTAAACGTTCCTTTTTAGGGCATTCACCTAAAGCTTACTTTATAGAACAATCGTTATAATGAGAGAAAGAGAGAGCGAGGATATGATGCTGCCATCACTCTGACTAATTCTGAGAATCATATTGATAACTGCATATTCGAAACTCGTACGACTTTGATATATATATTTTGCAACCAAGCAGACGGGACTGTGGTTAGTGACACTGAAGGCCGTGCTTAAGGGTTTGCGTTCGAATTTCAAAGAAGACATGGGTGCTTGTAAACGTATAATGTCTGTGTGGCAAGGCGGACTCAAAATACACGGCCAGCCAAAATCCTTCCAAGAGGTTGCTGGAAGTGAAAAAGAGGTGGGAGATCCTCGAACCGCTCTCTGGGATGTTCTCCCTCGGAATTCCAAACTGGGAAAGAAACTTAGCAGTTATCTAGGTACAGCAATGCCTCAATCACCTATGGTATTACAGAGGTATTGGCCTAACTTTCGTCTGTACCTGTATTGCAAAAACAATCAACATGCTCAACCAACATCCTATTTTGCTCTGCATTAATTAAATAATAGTTTTAAAGGCAAGGAATAACTAAGGCAAAAGTAAATTGCGGTCTTTTTAAATTCCCCTTTCTCTTCATTAGAATACGAATAATGAATAAGCAACAACCGGCGTCTAAAACTGTAAGCATTGTGGGGCTTATTATCCACAGCTGTCTTTAAAAGTTTAAATGCAAGATAATTCTGGCTTAATATATAATGATGCTAATTTAGGCTATATGTTTCTATACCATAGCTCGAAAGTAGACAATGCAGTAATCACTTGAGTTTTAAATCTTATCACTTTCCCTATGAAAGCGCTGAAAGGACGATAGATTCCCATAGACAAATAGTCTTCAAATGCTTTGGCAAGTCAACCAATTACCGTTCAAAGGCTAAAGGTGACAATTTCAATAAATCTTCAACTTCTATAAATTTCAAGGAACTACGTAGATGTCAAGGACAACCAATGTTTTTATAAATTCCCTTAAAGTTATTGCAACACTCATATACACTTTTTTTCACTGAAAAAGGATCTACAACTTGATTAATGGTCGCAAAAATGTTAAAAAGTATAGTTCCGTGAACGCTTTTGTCGAAAACTTTCGCATGAAAAAAATTAAAAATCAAAGGACAAAAATATATTTTCTTGAAAATTTTTCAATTGTCTCATGCATTAGTAAGATGACTATTTTTTTTTTCAGAATTTATTTCCGAAATAATTAAATTTGACGACTTATACTTAACCATCTTACTTGTATTATAAGTACTGAAAAACGTTCTCTTTCTTTTGATCGACTGACTTAAGTATTCGTATGATTCAGGAATATTGCATTTTGTGATTAACATAGACTGTCGAAATTTTGTTGAGTCTGAAGTTTAGAATATTCAAATAATATCCACGTATTATTATTCATTTTGGTAACTAGAGGAATTATTTCTGCATGTTTTCTTCCTACGCATAGATAAATTCAATGCTAGTTTTGTAGAGACATTAAGTTATTTCGATGCTGGAGACGTGAAAAATGAGTAATGCCCTCGCCGGGACTCGAACCACCCTCTCGAATAAGCGCTGAGTGTGCTGGCCATTACACCACGAAGGCGTGCTAAGAAGGCGGGAAAAGTACCTTATGTACTTCCCCTTTTAAAGGGCGGCCGGGGATTAGGGGACCCGATCGCCAAATCCTGGTGGTGAAGAATCATCATCCACCACCTTTTCAGTTCGGGAACCACTGTAGAGTCATAGGTTATTTTAAGCAGGAGATGTGAAAAATGAGCAGTACCCTCGCCGGGACTCGAAACTCGGTCCTCTCCAGTACGCACCGAGTGTGCTTTCCATTACTCCACGAAGGTATGCTAAGACGGCGGGAGAAATACCTTATATACTCCCCCTTTTAAAGGGCGACAATGGATTAGGAGGCCAAATCCTGGTGGTGTAGAATCATCATCCACCGCCTTTTCTTAGTTAGGGTGCCACTGCAAAGTCAGAATTTTTCGGAATCAGGAAAAATGAGCAATGCTCTCTCAGGGACTCGAACCTCGGACCTCTCGAATATGCGCCGAGTGTACTGGCCATTACACCACGAAGACATGCTAAGAAGGCAGGAGAAATACCTTATAGTTTTTAAAATTAGAAAGAAATAGACTACTTTAAAATTAGGAGAAAAATTCACGAATCAATTGAATTATATTTTCGCACATGTGTCGAATTTTTAAAGTATTGCACATTTTAAAAAATACGATAGTTTGCTAAATAATTCACTATCATGGAGCTAATTTTTGCTTCATTCCTTATTATCTGATCGTAACATTAACGAAATGATGAAGTGCATGCGATTGTAAATTCGGAAATTAAAACAAGTTGAATGCATTGCGTAGAGGCAAAAGGCCAGATGATTTTAAACAAATGATGAAGAATCACAACATGAAATGAATGTAAAATTGCAGCAATCCTATATGAATTCCAATAACTTAATTTGCTCTTGAATGCTTGCGACATTGCCAGCTATTTTATTAGAACGATTTTAAGAAAGAATTGCAAAATTTTAGAAAATTACCTACAACATTTTAGTATATTCGCTCCTCCATTTTCAGACGGATATTACACTTCTCTTCGAGCTAGAAAAGGTTACGTATAAAATCGGAAATGAGCACGTAATGTAAGGAAAAATTATTTACGTGGTCTTTGTAAGTTGCCCTTTTCTAAAGTAACCTTTCTAGCAATTAACTAACATTCTATGTTTATAACGTCTCATACTAAAAGAGTATGTGTTTTCAAGAGCCTTTTCTTCTATTTAAAGCATACGAAAAGTAATTAAGAATATAAATTTAAGACGAGCAGTTTTAATATATTTTTGCACAACCTATTTAAAGCCTGTCAGTTTATGTTAGAGGAGCAATGGCATCAAAATCATAGTCTACATTTAAAATGTTGCACTTATCTAATTTCTCTAACAATAAAATACACTCTTAAACAAAACAAAAACAAAAAAAAAAAAAAAAAAAACGGCCCACCCCCGACGCACCGAGAAGATATAAAGCAAATTAGACACAAATTGATATGCATACAGGTTTCGACGGAAAATGCAAAACTTCACATTTTGGCTGTCAATGAATGAACGAGTGTCGCTACAGCGCATCCGATCTGCGCAACTGGCAGGATATTTAAGAGGAGAAATTGCGATAGGTTAATCGCGGCAAATAAAGCAAGTTGGAGTTGGAGTAGACAGTAACTATGCCTCGCATACAGGTGCGCGAACGATATGCGCAGATATCAAAATTTGAGTGAGGTTGTGTAGTTGGGTTCAAAGTGGCCGGTTGGTTTTATCGGTAAAGAGCTCGACATTTGAGCAGGAGCGATGCCCCTATCAGACGATGTTGGCAGGAATGGGTGAACCATGGCCGCACACAGCGTCAAGAAGAAAGCGGTAGGCCTAGAAAAACGACAGAACGTGAAGACCGAGCAATCGTCAGAGCGGCACTCACAGCCCCAGATGCATCATTATCATCGATTGTACGTGCAACTAGTGCTTCAGTGACCCCAAGGACCATTCATAGACCGCTCACAGAAAGGGGGCTGAGGTCACAGCGCCCCTTGTGTGGACTACCATTGACCTCTGTACAACGTCAAGCCCGTTTGCAGTGGTGTCGGCCTCATTCGCATTGGAATATCACTGACTGGAGTAGAATAGTCTTCAGTGATGAGTCCCACTTTGAACTGAGCACCGATGACCAGCGAAGGGAAGTCTGGAGACGCCCTGGACAGAGGTGTGATACCAAGACAGGCCGACAACCAGGAGTGATGGTCTGGTGTGCCATTTCATTTCATAGTAGAACCCCTTTTGTTGTCATCCGTCGCAACCTTACAGCACAGCGGTACGTCGACGAAGTTCTAAGGCCCGTTGAGTTGCCCTTCATGTCACTCCACCCTGGGCTTACATTTCAGCAAGATAATGCCCGCCCCCACACTGCACATGTTTCTACTGCTTGCCTTAGTACTTGCCGAACATTACCTTGGCCAGCAAATTCGCCGGATTTCTCTCCTATTGAGCATGTTTGGAGCATTATGGGCAGGGCCCTCCAACCAGCTCGAGATGTTGACGATCTAATGCGCCAGTTGGACAGAATTTAGCACGATATCCTTCAGGAGGATATCCGCAACCTCTATCAATTGATATTAAGCCGAATAACTGCTTGCATAAGGGCCAGAGGTGGACAAACGCGTTACAGACTTTTTCACTTTGTGAAGCTCTATCACTTCAATAAATCATCCAATTTTTCTCAAACTGTAATTATTTGTTTTTCTGTACATGTACATGACTTCTACCGATTTTCTTCCCATTCGGATAACTCCTTCTTGGTGCGTAGTTTTTTTTTTGTCTTAAGAGTGTATATGTAATTTTAGCAAACGCTGTAGCAAGTCAGTGATTCGCTATGTGAGGATCGTGACACAATTTTTTGTAGGTCGCGAAAGGTTCTGAAGTACGCTTTCGTTAATTATTTAATTTCGTTTATTGTTTGATTATATATATTATTTAACTGTTATTGGAATGAATTACCAGTTAATTTTGTGTTACTTATTAGCCCAATAGGGGCGTTAATCTTAAAGCGGCATTTTGCTCTGAATCAATTTAAACGACTTATCATTTTTCAAATTGTTGCCACCAAATACTATCGCCCTGTATTATATTTAAGGAAATTAAGTAATGAAGAATTTGCATGAGTGTATGCACGTTTCTCGCATTGTGGAAAAACAACGATACTTAGAGCCATGAAATTTTGCATAGCGTATTCCTCCACCTGGAAGCCCGAATCTTGAATTTCAAATTTGCTTTATTACTATTTCATAATTTTAAAACTTTAACGAGTTTTAAGAAACTCGACGATTTTAAAGAGAGCAGTGGCAACACACCATACTGAATAAAATATTTTTATCTCCAGTGCGCGAGACTGTCTATTGGAAATTCTAAACGTATCCAGTTTTTAAATATTTTTAGCTCAAAGGGGCGTTAGCCCAAATGCTCTCGAAACATGTTTGTATGTGTAAATGGAAACAAAAAAAAAAAAAAAAAAAAAAAAAAAAAAAAAAACGCCTCTTTGGGAATGATTTTAGGAATCTCCTTTTCCTTCTTTGTTTGTTGAAAGCAACATGGGCCGACTTAAACTGAAACCATTTTTATATGGTCGCGACGAATTGCAGTTATATTTATGTGGGTCACGAAGTCAAAAAGTTGGGAAATATAACAACGGGGTTATACTGGTAACTCTAAAATTAATATTAAATTGCACATATGGCCATTGATATGGTATCTTTGTTAAGCGCTGTGGCTTTGGCACGTTATTGTTTAATCAGAACATTTGAAAAGCTAGATAGAGCTGTGTTGATCATTTTTCCAAATTCTAAAATACTGTTGGACTGAAAATTTAAATATTAATTTACAAACCATTTTCCTTAAAAACCCCATCGTTTCGTAAAGAAGCATTTAGAGTAAGTGATTATTGTTTATTGAACTTATTTCCATTCTGGTTTTCCATAAAATCGTTTTCATCCGTCTGTAATATCCATTTTCATCTGTCATATTAACAAATGACGACGTACAATATCCGAGGTTATTTTGAAAATATGAGATACTTTCAGAGGCCTTAACTGCAACAAAGCAATCAAATATAATTCGAGATTGTTCGACACATTCGTGAGTAATTAGTTTATCCTGTTTGTAAACGAAATATATGCTACTTAAGTGAGACAATAATCCTCTTTACATAGCAGCTACAAAAGATAATTTTTTAAAGTCAATCAAAACATTCTCTAATTTGAAGCAGTCAGTCTTTTGTAGCTGTGAATAAATTTAAATTTCTTAATAAAGCAAAATAAATTATGATATACAGTAAAGTTATTTTTCCTGTCAGTGTGTAACGTTTCACTCCTTAATCAACCTAATTTCTTAAACCCTAAGACTGTCAGGCGATTTATCGCTCCGCCTGTGAAAGTAATTTCAGAGTCAGGAGAAAGTTTAAACAACCCCTTCATTTCCAACTTTAAACTTAACAATGCACGGCTTGTGCTTAAAAATAATCTCAGCAGTTTGTGGGTTTTAGGTAACACAGAAAGTAAATTATAATTCAAGGTAAAATTAATGCTGGAGATTCACAACGAAAAATCTGACAAGCTTTTGCTGAGTGATTAGTCTAGCAAAAGACTTACGCCAGGTAGCATAAGTCTCAGATCTGAGCGAGGAAATATCACAACTGTCAGCCGAAGCTCTCGCTGCCCTGATATGTATAATAGTTAGCGAAGCTGACTGGTGTACCGATGGGCCGAGTTTGAGTCCCAAAGAAAGCATGGATGCTTGTAAGTGTACAGTGACCATGCGGCTTAGGGACACTTAAAATACGAGCTGAAAGTCCTTTCGAGTAGTTTAGAGAGGTAGGAGGAGAGCACTGGGAGATTTTCGAGCCGTCCTCCATCAAAATTGGGGCGGAGTTAGGCAGTTAGCGTGGCAAGACTATACATGTATGAAAAAGGGTGAAAGTTTGTTTTGGCCATTTCTACTTGTATCTTCGAAAGCTCTCTCTCTGACTTTCAAGAACCCGATATCTCTTGGTGTCTATGTCATGGTTAACTACATGTGTTAACTATGGAGTTTCATATAATAAGGGCTGAAAAAGTGCTCACCGAATTTACTTTCTTTTGTTTACCTTTGGGGGGGGCAAAGCGTTCATGTCCAGGAGATATGGTTCTGCTTTCTTCTCCATACCTTCATCTGTAACTGCATAGATTCCTGTTAAAAATCAATTCGCGCAACTGCTGATTAAAAATTTTCAACCCTAATATAACATTCAATTGAAAATATCTACCAACATGAAACAGAATCTTCTGACTTCTCTGGTCCACAGCACCCCTTCCTAGTTTAAATTACTCGCCTTTTTATCAACACTAACCATCGTTTTTGATGAAAAATTCTGCCAGCCTCCAAAGTGTCTCTCCCGAGAAATTTCTCATCTCTCTCGGTTGCTCCGTTTCTAAACCACTCACTTTTCGTTGAACTCTCGCGTATACATACTTTCTGACTTTCAAATTTTGCGGCTAGTTAAAACAACTCGTCTAATGCATTGGGATTTACCTGGAAAAAAAAGTAAAGATAAGATGCTGGAACTTCATCGTCCAAAAGTCTAACAAGTGTTGGCTCAGTTTTAAGTAAATGTGTTAATGGTTCTTCTAGCAAAAAAGGTTAATGCCAGGTAACTTTTAAGTCTGAGATCTAAGTGGAGAAATTCCACAACAGACAGCGTCGCTGTTAAAGCTGCCTTTCTAACTTTGAAAAACTCTAATCTTATACATACTTTTCTCAACTACATCCTGATGAGAGCTAATGAAAAGTAGAAGAGATAGTTCTACAATTCAAATAAAAAGATAATGCGTCAATTAACTTAAATAATCTACAAGTTTCTGCAGACTTGGTCTATGAATTACAGTAATTAATAAAGTTAATAAAAGGCAATGGCTAAGATTTATAATACACTTAATTACTAATAATTTTATTTAATTCGGTACAGAATAATAAGAGGACATTTTTATTGGAAAGAAGAGAAATATAAAGGATTTCAGAGTTATATCACTTAAAAATTTAGATTATTATTTTGCTTAATAATAAGAAAATATAATTTTAAATAGAAACCATTATGTCCCATTCAATGAGAAATCTATGACATAGTCAATTATTATTCTATTATATAGTCTAAATTGTCAACATCAGTTAAAAATAGTATAAATGTTTATTTGCGATACTTTGCAAAAAGTATAACCATTTAACTTTAGATGCATTTTAAATAAGAATAGCTATAAAATTTACTTTTTGCATGGAAAAATTTAAAGTTTTCAAAGCATTTTCTGTCTACTGTAAAAGAATAAAAAGTCGTACTGCTTTAATTCTTTTTTGAGAGAAGTTAAAAGTTTACTAAAAACTTGGGATTCGTAGAATATTTTGTTTCAAAATAAGGGTAAAGCGTTTCCCCCCCCTTTTTTTGTACAATCTTCCTAGTCCGAATTAAGTTTCCTCTATTATGCTAATTCTCATTCACATGAATATTATCTGAGCAATAAAAGTTTAATAAAAATGGTACTGTTAGAAATTAATTTTATAAGTTCTTTATAGATATTAATTATATTGCATAAAACATCTCATTTAATAAAAAAGATGAAAAAACGAATATAGGAATAGGCAAAAAACAAACAGCGTTCATGGAGGGATAATTCAAATTTTAAATCGCTTGCTGACTCATATATTTGTCCCATCAGTATGGCCCACCTTGTATAACTGTATAAGTTGCTATTTCATGCAACGTAAGATTTTTAGTTTTATCATGAAAGATGGCTGGCAAATTGCCACTTTTTAGCGATGTTACCATTCAATGTGGCATTAGAAATTTTTTTAATTTAAAACTACATCTTACTTAAAAATTGAGCAATATAGCAGCAACATGTGTACTTTTTATTTGATTATTTTTAATTCCATTTGATTCATGTAATGTATTTCACAGATCATTTTTACAAATATTTGTGCAATTATTTAACTAAAAGAAGATGTTTTGCGTGTCGTATATTAAGTACGTCATTACAGAATCATCATTTACGCGTTGCTTCACATCGAGATTTTTAAGCTTTGTCTCTCAACCAGTTACTGAGCGGTTAAAGAAAGACTGCTGAAGACTGGTAGTTCATCCCGGATTTGAGCCCAAGCGAACTGGCTGGCTTTATTGGTAGTTTTTTGTGTCTATCTCCATGTGCACCGTAAATCCAGTGTCCTTTAGAAAGTTCTCTACGAAGGCTTTCCTCCCCTTAGCCAAATATCTCTCATGACCTTCGCTGTGCTAAAACGACTTAAACAAACTTAGGCTTTGTGGTCAAGAGGTGACCATCAGTCTTGAAAATATTGTGTCAACTCAAGTGGTTCCTAAGAGACGAAATTAAAAATTATTTCAGTAATCCCTTGTTATTGGACTCCAAATTCGAGATGATCATCTGAATGCTGACTTATCAAGTTGAGGAAAAAAAACTCGGAAACTTTTTTTTTTTTTTAATGCAGTGCTGAATCTGAATTAAAACGTTTTTGATAAAAGTACAGCAGCTGCTCATGCCGTATTTAAAAAAAAGTTCAGTAAAAGTCAGTTTCTTCAGTTATTTACATTAGAGGTGCGAAGTACATTGAAATTCGCATGAAGCATTAAAAAATCACATTAAATGTTTCCTTACAATTTTCATTTTTTATGATTTCCACCCAAGATTATTAAAAGAAAAACTGAGAGATAACATCATAGTATATAAAATATAGAGTGGACGGATTACGTATGGAAACTGGGGAACTTCCGGGCGAATTCTTCACACGGATCTACTTAAATTTAATAGTAATATATGGGTATCGTTATGGACTTCCGTTATAGTTGTATGCACAGAATATCCCGTTATAGTTGTATGCACAGAATATCCCGTTATAGTTGTATGCACAGAATACCCCGTTATAGTTATATGCGCAGAAGTTAAATATAATATTTTTAGCAATTGTCACGTTTAGTCCGTTTGTCAGAAAATCCTTTTCTTCGGTGTATGTATGTAAGTTGTGAACTGAACTGAATCTCATATATTCCAAAGAGTGCCCAGCCCAGAGCTAGAAAATAATCTTTGTTCTTTGACTCTTCTCAGTCTGACTCCAGAAGGTCCTGATTTTATATATTTCCTTGACGGCATTGTTTCAAATACCATAATTAGCGCAGTCGGCAAATTGTACAGAGTTAGCGTTAGCTCAAGGAAATTCCAGACATTATAATTTGTAGGCGTGGAACGAAAATCAGCGCCTCTATGCGTAGGCGCGAGAAAATCTTTTTTATTCCCTTTGCTTTCATTAACTCAAGTCTCCTCAACCCATAAACCACCGGACAGTGGCAAGATGGAAAATGTTGATGGTTACCAGATGTTGACGTTTGTCACCACGGTCTTCCTACGGGCCTCCAGTTGCACTTTTTTCTTACTTCGTTTCGTTTCCCGCTTCGTTTAGCTTTGCAGAATTCGAGAAATTGCTGGCACGTTTACTGGTGTGGCCTCGTGGATCGTGTGCAAGTGGTTGGCAATAAATCTTTATTCTCGGTTTAAACCTTTTCGAATTTAGGGTGAAAGTTCGTGTTTGAAATATGCCGTAAAGCGGTATAAGTTTGATGTTTAATTTTAATAACCGCCGAAGTAGGAATAATGGAGAAAAGTGTGTTGCCTAAGCGGACTAGTTTTTATTCATTATTTTTATTTTTTTACTTTTGGGTATTGTATCATCATTCCGCAGCTCAACTTCCTTCAGGTAAGTTTTGCACTAAATTTAAATTATGCATTTTCAAGAATCTTTTAGCAAGAATTCTTTCGCTCTCTCTCTCTCTCTCTCTTTTTTTTTTTAAATATCGTTTGCTTGTCGCGATCTTTAACAAGGAAGCCATATTTCTCTAATGCAGAATTTTTTATTCCCCCCCCCAAAAAATGCTACATTTTAATTGATTCTATTTTAGCTTACAATAGCTTGTAGCAAAGTAAGTTACGTTGATTGTTTCTGTCACTTAAAAAATTATTGTAACACTGTGCATACTGTTAACTGTAATTCCTCAATAAACAGTACAATAATGACATATTATTTTCGTCCTTTAAAAAGATCTGTGATAGCGTGCAAAATATTGTACTTTTACCTAAGTAGAGTTTTTTTTTTTTTTTTTTTTTTTTTTTTGCTGTTTCTTCGTATAAAATATATTTGGGGGGAAAAGTTTCCTTTTTAATTTCTTTAGCAAAAATAAAAAAATTAATGAAACAATTCATTTGTGCAGAGAGTATATTTGAAATATCACTAACAGTTATTAACTATTTGAAAATATTTGATAAAAAGAAGAACGGAAAAGTAATAAAAAAAGGAAACCAATTGTTTGTCTGATTACTAGTCAATTGTGAGGAAAATTTCTCAACGAAGTTATATTCCTTCTAACTAGTATGTGTATTTATTATTTTCCCCTATAATATGTATTTTGGAAAGCAATTTTGTTCCTTTTTTCAGTAAAAGGTAAGTAATTGAAGGAAATTTTTATTTATGCTGTAAGGATATTTTAAATATTAGTATTGGTTATCAATCAATTTGGAAATATTTGATACATTGATAACAATTGATCTGGTTACTAAATCAACTGTAAAAAGTTAGGGTTACCAGATTTTAGGGAAAAAATACTGGACAACAACAAAATATTCCAATATACTGAAAAGTACTTTAAAGTACTGAAAAGCAAATTGGATCTCTTTTATAGCATGGCTGCAGCGAGCATAAGTGAATTGACTGAGACAGCATATTTTTAGTAGTGAATAATTTCCTCAGAAACACTTTGTTAGATTTTATATGTTCATAAAAATAACTGTTTGAATGTTTGGAACTGACTTTTAAGTTTAAACATTCTTCACTGTTGTTTTGAAGTGCAAATGATGTTTATAATCGAAATGTTCCTTTCTGCTAAATGCTGATGAACTTTTTTTTTTCCTTTTTTAGTGGAAAATGTCTTTAGTTAGATCGCTAGTCACTCTCACTTAAAAATTCCTGATATTTTTTAATACCGGACCCTGCTCCGGACGTAATAACAAATTTCAGGTTATCCCGACTAATCTTGGACGTCTGGTAACCTTATCAAGAATTTTTCTTAACGGAGTGCTTAGTATTCTTTTTAACTAGTATATGTATAATTTCTAAAAAAATATTCCAGTACAGTAGTAGGACTTTAACCAGATAAAAATATTTAAGAAGCATTTTACTTCATTTTATATGCAAACAGATGAGAATACTTTCACAGCCTAATTGTCAACGACATGAAAAATATAAATAACAGTTACGAGGCTTATCAGACATGCAGATTGTTCAGTGTTTTCTGACAATATGCGCATATACCGACAGAAATAGCATCTTTATGTTGAAAGCTATTGCATTTTAATGAGAAATCTTTTTTTTTTTTTAAAACTGAAATTAATTTTATTTTAAGACAATTCAGGTAAAGTATGGGCGAATAATATAGTAATTCTCATATAACAGAATAGTATCCTACAAAATAGTACATTGTAATAACTTTGTAATATAAAAAAAGGATTAACAGATTAAAACCAGCAAAAAATAAAAGCGTGATCAAGTTTCAAAAGTCCTTTTTTTAATAATACCAGATATCTTTTTGTTTTTCTTAATTAGAAATTTTCAAAGTACTTACGTATTATCCCGTAGAAAGTTCGCTCCATTAAACTATCAGAGTTGGCCAAAGATACAATAAAACATTCGTTAGCCACTCATCCCTGTCTACCAAATAGCCGCTGATGGAGAAATACTCCACCCGCTTCTTTTCTGCGTTTCGTAAAAAGACTTTCATAAATTTCTACTACTTTTTAGGCTTTTCGATTTTACCGGAAGCTTTGTTTACGCCAAACTCGTCGCAGTTGATCCTTCTAATCCAATATTGTTTTTTCAGCCATATCCAGCTGTTCTTCTCCATTCAAGATGATAATTCTCTCACCCAGCTATAAATGTAACGGAACTGCTGAGTGGTATAGTGGTTAGTGATGCTGACTGCGGTACCGATGGGCCCCTTGTTCGAATCCCGGGAACGGCATGAATGTTTATAAGCGTTTAGTGTCTGTGCGACGAGAGTGCACTTAAAATAAACAGCCAACCGAATGTTCTTTCGAGAGGTTAGTGGGAGGGGAAACGGGGCGGGAGACCTTCAGACACCCTCCCCCGGAGTGTGTTCACTCAAAACTGGGGCGGAAGCTAAACAAGTAGCAGGTTCCGGCGATACCTAATATATATCTGCGAGAATGCACAGCTGCCGGCTTTGTTTTAACCTGTGCATGTATGCATGTACCGGAGTGCAATAACAGACGAGATTCTGCGCAGAAACCCTCCTATAGCATGGCAACAGAATTTCATTCTAGAACTTTAATGCCTATGCGTAAACCCTCTTACAAATGCGTTATACGTCGCTTTATGAATGTACATCTTTTGTTTTTATTCTAAACATTTATAAAATTGAGTTACATTCTATGCCATCATTTGTAATAACAATAACAACTGATTTATTTATGCACACAAAATAAATTTCGGAAATATATGCATTCTGTCATATCGAAATTCTTTTGAAATTGAATCATGCTCGCGATTTTCACAGTATGTGTATGTTCAGCTCAAACACTTCAGCTTCACTTTGTAGATTACATAAATTACGTAACTGGGTAAGCAACGGATTTTTAAAAGGAAATATATTTCTCTATACATAAAAATATAAATTTTTTTACAACTTTTGAGAAAAGAGAAAGACAAAGGAGAAAAGGCATTTGATGTTGCAAAAAGTATTAAGTTAAAAAAAATAAAGGAGGAAACGGTGAGAACAATTAAAAAATATTTTATTTTTAGAAGTCGAACGCATCCCTCTTTTATATCGGTCGATAGTTTTGTATAACACTGTTTCACCCAACGCGGTACATTTTAGAAACCTAGCTACCGTGTTTTAGGAGGGATACCTGTATTGCTAACCTTGTAATCTTTAGAATGATAAACCCGGACAAAAAAAAAAAAAAAAAGGTCTGAAAGTTTTCAGATTTTACATTACGCCCAAAGGGGCGTTTTGTGTGTTACCTTTATTTATTAAATATCATGTTCTTCTAACTTAAAACATCAAATTCAGTGAACAGCAATATCGCAAAATAATTTTTAAATGAGCATATCTGATTTTCCGATACACAGTCTCGTGCGCTGGAGATAATTTTTTTTTTCCCCCGTACAATGTTGCTATGGCTCGTTTTGAAATCGTTGAATTTGTTAATCAAAAATTCGTTAAAGTTTTAAAAAATATGAAATAGATAATAAAACAAATTCCAAATTTGGGCTTACAGATGCCCATATTCGGGTAGAAACGTACGTTATTCAAAATTCGATGGCTCTAGGTACCGTCTTTTATCACAATGCGAGAAACATACATACATTTATGCAGATTCTTCATAATTTAATTTCTTTAAATATAATACAGAGCTGTAATATTTGATGGCAACAGTTTGAAAAGTGAACCGACATTTAAAGTTTTCAACACAAAATGCCAAAGCGAAATTAATAGCCCTTCTGGTCTTAACGCCCTTTGGGCTAAGGCTAAGAAAAAGTGATTTCTTTTCAAACTTTTTTCCCCCAAGGAATTTGCCATAGCTTGTATGTTTTTTGGTCGTAAAATGATCTCATTGTTTGAAAGCACCTGAATTGCATTCTCCGGTCAGAAATATATTAACAGAAGAATATAAGACAGCTGCCTCAAAAACTGTCTTCTACTGCATGTTCTGCTGTTCACAACGTTAATACAGACTTTCTTATAATTTTTTTACTGTAATTACGTTAACATCTTTCTGTTCATGGCGTTATTGGTAGTCGACTTCAGTATGTCTAATTTAACTTAGTGTCATTTATGGAAAAATTACTGGTACTTACCTATTATCGCAACCTTCTTTAGTAGAAATCACCAGATTTTCAGAATGTGTCAAACTCTGACAGTTCAGATAACCCAACTTCAGGTAACCATGCTCATAACAATCCTTCAGCCAAGCAACATCACCATTTTCATTTGCGATTTTTTTTTATTTCATTCCAAGTTAGAACGATTTTTATGGAGAGATCATGCTATTTTTTGCTTTAAACTCCATTTTAAAATATCACTTGTAAAATTTACAAGCAAAAAAAAAAAAAAAAAAAACTGGGCTAAAATTTTGACAGGAATACAACATTTTGCCACAAAATCACTAAAGGCAACAATGCCGAGTTTGTGCCATTCTCTGGTGTTTTTTTAGGCGAAAATAGATCGCTGGGTGTATAAGGCGATAAGCAACGCTAAAAAATTATAGAAAGATTTCGCAAAAAAATTTGTTTCATTTTTTTAGTATATCATATAATTCTTATTTAATAATTAAAATTTGTATTTTAAATTTTTAAAGTGTGTTTTCTTTTGATATGTTGATAATGTTTGCCGATGTAGAATAAATATTCTTAGTCTGAGAATATTCTTAAAAAAATTCATGAAAATCGGCAATGTGCATCCGATATGTAACTTTTACCATTTCATCTATAAAAATCGCCAAACTGAATCAAGGTCGTTGAGTTAGTATGTCAGACCCAAATTACTTAAATAGTATCCTCTAGCCAAAGCATGCTATAAAACAGATTACATTTATCATATCAAGGTCTAAAAATTACAGATAACATGGAAAAATACCTCATCTTTATATACTTGAACTTGCTATTAATATTGAATCTTCTCGTATAGTAGATTTATAATGTTATTAGTAGCATCAAAAGTGTACATTGAATTACGTTTTAATTTCCATTTCTATTTTATTTACTGTATCTTCAAATTTATTAAAAATCTTTTTAAACCTTTTTAAATCATAAGATTTATTTTCATATCAAATCTTTTTATATTTATGCATTGTTTGTTAAATTTTAAAGCTTGTTCGTTTTAAAAAGTTAAATACGACTAGTTTTAATTTCTTTTAAATCGCATTTAATTATCATGCTATGTATTATTTCTTGTAGCAAACGATTTTTATACAACTTCTGTAATTTACACCTTAACTCACTGATTTCCTTTGTAAGACGTTGAGAACATTTTGTGCAGCATAGATATTTTATATACACTTTAAACTCGTCTGTTAAAGGCGAGCAAGCATCACAGAACACTGACGGTAAAAGGTTTCAAGTGGAGTTTCAAAGTGTCAGGATCGCATTGCTAGAAAGCTTTTATGAAAGCAGGAAAAAAATGTAACAATATCCCAATTATATTTCGCAAAAGCTTTATTACCTTTCTTTCTTTTAATTCGCGGATGTAGAGTCACTATTATGGGTAAGATTCTCGGAAAAAGCTGTTATATTTTTGTTAAGTGCTAGAATTATCTGTTTTGTTTGTCTTGAATTCGAAGTAAAAATTTCATTATAATGGAAGTTTACTGGTGATTAGGGAAGTTTTATTTAGAAAAGATGGGTGTAGTTTTTCTATGCTAATGAATTAGCCTAGAGGGTTATTTTCGTTAATTTTTTTTATATCCTGTTCTAAAACAATCAAACTAAACAAAAGATGAGTGTATTTTTGTTAACTATATAATATTGTCTTATAGATAAAATGATGTATAATGGCACTGGATCATCCAAAATTGAAATTATATATCATCGATGGTTAAATGAACAAATTGTAACAGAATAAAGAATTGATTGAATACTCCACGTAAAACACTTTGAATTAGGTGGTTAATTGATTGGTCAATTTATTAAAGCAAAGCACTTGAAGGCAAACTTTTGAGAAGGATTGCCTTTGTAGATGATTTCTAAGGTAATGTGGCTAGTATTATGTTACACCTGAAGAAAACCACGAAATCTCTTACAGCGGTTTATTCACTGGGATTTGAAGCAGTCCAAATAAAACCATTGTCAAATAATTTCCGAAAGAAGAACAAACTTACGAAAAATTGGTTAGGAAGAAAAAACAAAGTCAAATAGGGGGAAAAACTGGTTCGAGTTTTGAAGTAAAAGTTGCAAAACGATCACTTATATAAGCTTTAAATTAAAAATATTGAAATAACAGAACATTATTTCCTTACTAAAAAAGGTCAAAAGAGTGCTTGAGTTGGTTCAGGGTTTAAAGGAGAAAGTAAATGAAGAAACAGCGCAGCCACACTTGAGTGCATTTGTTAGAAATGGGATAAAACTATATCTGTAGAAACTTAAGAAGTTGATTTGCACTTTTAAGATAAAACAAAAAGACCTAATTACAAAAGCTGATATTCCATAAGCAATATGAAGATCTTACTTATTGATAAATAATAATATTTACTCACTGATAAGTAAGATTAAGTAATAAAATTACTTGTTGATAAATCTCTTCCTTTTTTAACAATTATTTTAACGGAGCCTTTGTTTTATGAATATTTTTATAGATTAAACAAACCGAAGTAAGCTGATACATTTCTACAAAATATATAAAAATATCATGCAGATATTTTCACAGAGAATATTTTTCAGAACTGGGATTCTGAAAAGGTAGATTATTTCGTTTTCTGCAGACAAAGTTACACTCCTGCTAAAAAAATAAGCAACAGAGGGAAAACACTGTATAAAACAAAAACTATTTAATTGATGCGTGAAATTGATCCAAGGGGCTGGTGTGGCATTATAGACGACAAAGCAAACAATAAAGCAAAGACATATAAAAAACACATGTATTACTACCATCACATCGCGAAAGACCATCATGAAAACATCAAGCTAATAACGGGTATGATACCCTTTCGCTGAAATGCATGCTTAATAACGGCGAGGTAAGCTGCCAATAGTGTCGTTGATCGCTTGTTGTGGCAGTAGCGCCCATTCCTGTAGTAATGCAAATCGGAGCTCGTGAAGGGTGCCTTGCGGCACCCTGCAATTCCGTCGTCGCTACTTGCCCCACGCATGTTTTATGAGATTCAAGTGAAGTGATCTAGCAGGCCACCATGTTGTGGAATGTTTGTCACTCTCCGGATAACTCCGCACCACTCGAGCTCTATGCGAGCGGGCGTTATGATCCATAAATATCGCGTCGGTATCCTTTGCAGCGATAAAAGGATACACAAGAGGGTGTACAGTTTCATACTGTTGCGTTCTTTACGAATTCGTGAATTTGCAATGATTGAAAACACTTTATAAAGAATGAAAACACAGTTTGTTAGCCAGTATTACTCAGAACATTTCCAAAAATACGTTTACAGTCGTCGAAAACTACGACAAGCACGCTGAAACAATCAGCGGCACAGCCTTCGGGCTATCAGTGAAAGCGGTATGGGTGAAGATGGCTTCACGGCAAAGCACTAGATTATAGCTTCCAATTCGATTCGGTCGTTCTTGGAACTCAACGTACTCTCGAGAATCTCCACGCTACAACTCGCGATACACTCGACGATACATTCGATAGCCTCAACGATGAACACTCTCGATGCACCAACTCGCGATATATTCGACGACCAACTCGACACTAGACTAGCCAATTAACTTGATAGACTACGAGACACTCGATAGACTCGCGATCAACTAAAAAACTCTAACGAGACACTCGATAGACTCGCGATCGACTAAGAAACTCTAACGAGACACACTGCTACTCCGGGTACAGGCAGGGTTTATATAGCTTTTGGCCTGTTTCCACGTCTTCTACAGACGTTTTAATCCCTTTGATAATGATTCTACAGCCTACTGCTGACACTACGATGCACATTCAGCTCACTCGCAGCAGCGGATTGACTTGCACCAGTTTGCAACATCCCTAGAACCCTCCAGCGCATTTCAACGAGCAAATTGTGTCTTTATTAATATTAATTATATATTTCTGATTATCAGTTTTAGTGATTAAAATTGCTTTCACGAGGACAAAAAAAGTTAGATATTTATTAATTTTTTTTAAAAAAGCTTAGGTACTCTAATTTAAAAAATTGGGTAGTTTTATTTTAAAATTACATGGCTAAGATACTGATCATAATTGATATGTGCTCTATAAGAGGATATGAGTGAACATACGAATGAACACTTTTTTAGAATATTTTTTAAATAATCAAAATTAAGAACCTTTTTTTACATACTTTTTTTAATAAATTGTATTTGTCTAAAAGTAAAAAAAATGAAACTGAGCAGCTACACTGGTTGCAAAGGATTATGTTGATAGCTAAGAATAAATGTAAAAATATCTAACTTGCAGAATGCAAGAGAATGAATATAAAATTCTAAATCTTAAATTTTACATTTGAAACATAAAAAACATAGACTCTGCCTTGCGATACGAGCCTCAGGATAAGTATCTTTTACTAGTATGCACAGAAAAAGTGAGACGTTAAATGGTTGAAGTGTTTAAGACGAGCAAACACCGTATTAAATTTCATCTAAAGTGCCATAAATAAAGCGCAGGATATTTTCCTAAGCTCTTACACTCATAAATCTAATACGCACGTTGCGACGTTTAGTGTTTTTATTTTATTCAAGAATTCCAACTAAAAGCAAGTTTACTGTGAGCCAAAAGTTATTATAAACCTGATGTACTGATGTGCTGTAATGACTGCAATGTACGTACTGTGCATGTAAATGTTTTGAATAGGAAAATGCTTATGTATCAATTTTTGGGCTCTGAATGAGGGGAATTTTCAAATTGGTTATTTTACGAAAATAAAGTAATGCATGGAGAGTGAGTGAATTTCATTCATACATACCTAAAAAGGTCGTAATCGTACGAAAATAATATGCGATATTTGAAACACTTCAGCTCAGTATATCAATAATATTTAAATAAGGTCAAGAAATGCCTAAAGTTTCAAGAAAGCTGAATTAGAAAATAATGTTTTGGTTCAAATCGTGTTTAATAGCAAATGAATTACACATTTGTCTATCCTTTTTGGGTATATTTCATTTGGCGTAAGTTAGTAACGGAACTAAACTATCTGTTAAAAATATCGGAAAGTGTTGTTAATAATTAGAAAAAAAGTTAGGAATAAATGTAGTTTATGAATGATGATCGGCTAAATTATGTTTTCCCTTGTGTAATTTCAAATATACAGACATTAAGTAAATGTAACATAAAAAGGTTTAATTTTTCTAAAACTGTGTAACATGAACTAGGTCATGAATTCCCAAATGACCTCCGAAGTTGTCATCTACCATCTGGCATCTCTGAAAACCGGAACTAGACAAGCGAGTTCAAATCCTTTATTAAAGTTGTCAGCATTTTCCGTGGTTAAAAAGCGTCATTAAAACAATTTAATAAGAGAAAATCTCAATTATTAGATACATATTCGGACATTCGTTCACGCAGATTAGTGTTATGACTTTTTACATCTTTATGCATTATCGTCGAGACTTAAAATACCAGTTTCTTGTTTTTTATCGGAATTCATTGTAAATATTATGTGTTGTTTCATGTAATTAGTTATACGGTAAGCTACTATCAAGAATGCCAACTAAAACGCTCTGATACTCTGATACTCAAGCAGTATTTCAAACTCTACTTACTACTCTCTATTTTCAATTTCTACTCAAACTCTGTTACTCTCTAAGTGTTATCCCATACTACAAATTACGATGACCACTGCTAATATTTAAACATACGTTATACATTTTTAGTGTTCTATGATTGGGAACTGTGGATTATTTACTCTTGCTTAATTTTTCTTCATCTGATACTTGGTATATTCTTTGTTCAATCACTTGTTAAAGTGTCTACGGTGTAATGTAGTGAGTTATTTACTCTTGCTTAATTTTTCTTCATCTGATACTTGGTATATTCTTTGTTCAATCACTTGTTAAAGTGTCTACGGTGTAATGTAGTGAGTGCAATGAGAGGTATAGTTAAGTGTTGAAAAAAATTGCTCGAAAATTTTAATTATTGTAAAAGGTTATTTGGCGACGAAGAAAATTAAACTCTGTTTCGTTGCTTGCTACATTACAATGGTTTCCTTTCTAATATTTCCTTTGCTTGCAGAAATTTGTCTTTCAACAACACAAAACACAAATTTATCTCCAAACTAAAAGAATAATACACAAATTGTCAGATGAATTTTGAAACTTTAAAAATATTTCCCTCTGAGAATAAAGAATTAGCCTTTAAAAGTATTTTTCGCTGAGAAATAGAGAGTTAAGAATACAGTAAGTTACAATAAACAAATAATAGTAATACAGGGATAATGAAGGATTATCAGAGGCAGCGAGCAGAAACTCATGGTTGGGTGAGGAATCAGTGTATGCCTCAATTGTTGTATGAAATAAATTGATGACACTTTTTTTTCCCCTCAGCAGCTAGATCCTAGAAACCATCACTGTATTTAAACAACGTCTTTTGCTATTTTCTTCATTGACTGAATCTTTTAAATATAAATACGATTGTCAATTAAATAATGGTTATGATGACATGAAATACGGAAGAGTCTTCGTTGAGAGGAAACGAATTTGATCCTGTTGCTGTTATCAAAAACGAAACAGAGAAGACATCAAATTATTACTCCTTTGAATTCTCACAGTTTGTTCTAAAATATGGTCTACAGAACTTAATTTCAGATATTGCAATTAAACAGGAGATTTTTTCATCATGAATATTTATGAAATCCTACCATACCGTATACAGAACATAAAAGATGTAACGAAATAGACTTCAATAATATCACTGATAATTTTAAACAGTAAAAGCTGCAAAAATAATATTTTAGATTGGTGTAATTAAAGATTTATTTCACAAACAAACATAGTACATTAGTCTATTGGCTCCTGACTTCAAATTGGTCTTTATAATTATAATTCCGTTTCTTTAAATAATTTTTTGCCCACCAGCGGCAGAGCGGTAAAGTCGCTGAACACTGGTAGTTCGATCCGAGGTTTGAATCCCGCGAATGGGCTGGCTGCATAGGCGTTTTCGTGGTTTTCCCAATATGTAACGTGTATACGAGCCAGTTTCCCTTAGAAAGTCCTCCACGAAGGCATCCCTTCCCTTAGACAGATAGCCCTAGTGTAATTTTCCATAATTAAATAAACCAAACCAAACCAAACCAAACCAAACCTTTAAATAATTTTAATCCACGTTTTTTAATCCGAAAATAATCTTTATTAAAGTTCTTAGCAAGTGTAAACAGTTCTTAGAACAACAACATAGAATAACAATAATCTTTTTGTTGCCACTCCAAGAACAACAAAATTGAATAATCTTTTTGTTGCCAATTCAAAAACAACAAAAACCAAATAAAATGATATTAATTAGTATTTAAAATTTCTGTATAAGCTACAACAAGTTTATGTTTCTGTATATCGTTTTGACATTTTGTAGCATTCTCGGGGGAGGGGGTGCACTGAGATGTGCGGCATGTTCAGAGGCAGCTCTAGGTGGAAAAAAAACTCTATTATACATCGCCATCTTACTGCATACACGTGTACCACCCTACTACTTATACACCATCATACTGCTAATGAATGTTGCAGCTTCACACAACATCACATTAATTCATCTTAAACATCCAAACTTATTGAATCGCAGCATATTATTCCATTAAGAAAATATCAGGCCTCGGTTGGAATGGTGAACCTAGGAATGCCTTCTAGAATTCGTATGACAACTTCTTCAGTAGCGTTCATACAGCTTCGAATTAGCTCCAAATGCCTTTCATTTATTTGGTCCGCTCAAAATACACATGTTCCATGAATGGTATAGACTTTGGAAAAAGGTCCGCCAGCAACAATTCACAGACTTATATGCAACAGCTGTTAGGACCCAAATGCATCGATGGTATAGGAGTCGCACTATAGGTGGGAGCCATTTAAAAAATGAAAATGGTTGTTGCATAAGTACTTCAAGCACTTTTATTTCTGTAGCCTTTTTTAACCTACTTATTAACACCTCTATGCATATGTAAGATGAATTCTAACTTTAATTTGTAATAGCCTCTTAAATCTGATTTTTAATTTGGTTATTTCCTCTTTATATTATAAAAATAACAATGTACTTATAATAATTTTTTCATAAATGCGTCGTTTCAAAATTAATCACTGCCACATGATTATTATATATGCTAATGTACACTGCTGGCCACCGTAAATGCAAGGAAGCATGGAAATGACATGAAATTTACAACACGCATTAGCGGAGGTGAGATATACAAATGATTAGAATTTCAGAGCAGACGTACATCACGCGCGCCTGTGGCGCCACTTCAAAGTGCTATTTAAGGCTTGGAGTTTTCGACGATTTCAAGTTCGGCAATTGTGTTTTTCTTGTGGTTTTTTTCAAAATAACGATCAATTATGCCTCGCAGTAAACAGCGATCATCGTTTGATCAAGTATCCGAGTTCAACAAAGGAAGGATAGTGACCTACCGAGAGTGTGGATTATCTTTCAGGGAAATCGGTAGTCGTGTTGGACGAAACCAAACAGCTGTAAGAATTTACTTAGGATTGATTGATTTTCCGCCACTTGACCTTAAAAATCAATGTTGCTACTTTAAAGAAAAACTGGTCAAATTATTTAAAATTAACAAGATATTAAGTTTTTATATCAATAATAAGAAGTATCTTATTTATATGGAAAGTGCGAATTATTTAGTACGATTTCTTCCACTTGCTTTTCTTCATGTTGAACCAAATTTTAAAATCCGATTGTTAGCCCAAAGGGCGTTAGCCCAGAAGGGCTATTGATTTTATTTTGGCATTTTGCGTTGAAAACCTTAAATGTTGGTTCACTTTTCAAATTATTGCCACCAAATATTATCGTTCTGTGCTATATTTAAAGAAATTAAATACTGAAAAATCTGCATGAATGTATGTATGTTTCTCGCACTGTGACAAAACAACGATACTTAGAGACATCAAATTTTGAATAACGTAATCTTCCACCGAATATGGGCATCTGAAAGCTTTAATTTGGAATTTGAAATTTGTTTTATTATCGATTTCATATTTTCTAACACTTTAAAGAATTTTTGATTAACAAACTCAACGATTTCAAAGCGAGCAATGACAACACGCGTAAAAAAAAAAAAAAAAAAAAACCTCCAGCGCGTGAGACTGTGTATTGGAAATTCTAAAGATATGCTCATTTTAAAATTATTTTGCAATATTGCTGCTGAATTGAATTTTATGGTTTAAGAGCAAAGAACATGAGTAAATAATAATAATAATAAATAAAGTAAATAAAGGTAACACACCAAGAGTTAAAAAAAGTCGCTTTGGGCGTAATATAAAATTTGAAAAACTTTCGGATTTTTTTATAATTGGATTCAAATAGTCTAATTGTTGTAGTTCTCAACTCTAATATGGAAAATCTGAATGAAATAATTCTATAGAATCAAATTCGTTTTAATGATTTCATATGTTTTCTTGCTGTATATAATTCTTCTCTTACTGGTATAAAAATGCTGACGAGGCCTATATAAAAGAGCAGTATTAAATTCTTTGTTTTAATTTTTATGCAAAAACCTCATGTTTCCTTGCTCAGCACATGGAAAGATGTTAGTTTTTCTCTCGCAAATTACGGATTAAGGTCTGTAATATATTATATCTCTACAATAATTATTAAATACGTGCAGAACTGCATTGTTTGGAATCTTGGGTAGTCGTCTAAGGAAGATTCTGATATAAACGTAGGCTGTCTGAAATGTTCCACCCTAACAAAGAAAAAAGATATTTTTTCTCCAAAATTACCTTTATTTTTCGACATAGTCTCGCTGTAAGTTTATACATTTCTTACAGTGATGCTCCCATCCTTTTAACCCGCCTAAATAATATATGGAATCTTTATCTCTAACGTCTTTTACATTTGACGAAAACATGTGTCCTCCAAGTGCTTCTTTTAACCTAGGAAACTAGAAAAAGGTCACTTGGTGCCGGATCTGGCGAATAGGGCAGGAGGTCAAGGAGTTCAAATCATAATTCATGGATTTTCGCTTTGCAACCGCTGAGGTGGGATATGGAGCACTGTCTTGGTGAAAGAAAATTTTTATCATTTGCATGTGGCCATTTTACAGTAATTTCTGCCTTCAGCTTGTCAAGTAACGCATAGTACTTGTATACTCTGGTAATGGTTTTTTCGGCGTAATCTATTGAGGCAATCCCATGACTGTCCCAGAAAACTGTTACCATCTTTCTCCCAGCAGAAGGAACAGTTTTTGCCATTTTTGGAGCCAATTTCGCCTTTGAAGTCCACTGTTTTGACTCTGTTTTTGTTTCTCGGCTGTAATGACGAATCCAGGTTTCACCTACAGTGATTATTAGTAAAAAAATCTCCGATTTATTGCGCCAACAGAAAAGTGCAAATGTTCATTAGGACACATTTTCGATCCAAAGTATGCAAACTCCGCACCCAACGGGCAGCCAGTTTGCGCGTATCTAAATCTTGGTTCAATATGTGGCAAACACATTCTTTCGACATGATAATAGCCTAATAGCCTCTCTGCTATCTTTCTAACTTTGATTCAATGGTCGTCAGCACCATTTGGTGGATTTAGCGATGTTTTCTTCAGTGGTTGCAGTTTATGGCCGTCCTTAACGTTCATCGTCATGCAAGCTCATATGACCACGTTTATATTTAGCTGCCCAAAATTTCACAGTAGTAAACGATGGCGCACAATCCCCGAACTGTGTGTCCAACTCCTCTTTAATCTGATTAGGCATATTACCTTTCAAAAACAAGTATCTAATGACAAAACAATTCTCGATTGTTTCCATTTTTCCAAAAACAGTCACACCAACTCATAAAAGTAATTGTCAAACAAAATATTCGAGTTCAAAATAGCTGAAATTTTGATTGATAGTTATCAAATGATGCCCAAACAAGTCCTCCCCACTTTATATATATGTGGGGAAGACATATATATAAAGGACCTCAATATGTAGATCGCAACTCAAATCATCTACATCTTGAGGTCGGAAACGTTTCAGACAGCTCTCATACGTATTATGTATAGACGATGTTAAAGAGTGGCTAAATTTTCTTTGCTCAGAGCCGTCAGATACTTGTGCCTGCCCTAATACCATGCATCCGTAATCTGCTATTTTGAGAATGCTGACGTTTTAGTAAGACAATGAATAGCAGATTTCTGTGCAAGGTATTCATATATTATTCATGGCTTTATAACTTTGCTTATGATACATTAGTTTATTATAATGAGGTTAAATAATATTTTCTCCAATACAGCACCTTTACAAGGAATAAATATTACTTTGAATGCTACACATGTTAGGGATGTCAAATACCACCATCTCACCCCAAGATTAGCTCTCTTAGTGATTTTACAAACGGATAAATGGGGTCGTTCGTATCATGGTTGTGAGGGACCGTAAATCATTAATTAACTTTTAAAAATAGTAAATATACCTTGTGTAATCTTGAAAATAAAGGAGATTTTAGCTCTTTCTAAAATCAAAATTGTGAGAGGCTCTGCGTTTAAAGGGGCTTCCAAACCAGTATTTAATTTTTAAAAAAAATCTGATATGGACACTGCATAACTGTCCTTGCCTATTAAATTACACACATTTTTTGCCGCACTTCATTGAAACTTATTTCCTAGAATTATTCTAACTTAATAAACCGAACCCTCAAGGCAAATTGAAAACTACATAAAAAATTGCAAATTGTGAAATATCTCGGACAATTTTTGTTCTATGGGAGCCAAACTTCTTATAATTTTATTTTTTCATAACGAATATAAAACTTTCTAAAATATAAGTATAGGAACCGGGAGATTGCATTAAAAGTTAGATGCCATTATTTGAGAAAATAATTTTCTTTTGAAATTTGACATCACTAAAACATGAATAGTTCCGTCATTTAAAACACTTTTGTAATTGGAAGTGAACGACGAACGATTGCGAAAATAAAGGCCAATTAAGCACTTTTAAGTCGGGTAAGGTGTGGACATATATATTTATACACGTTTGGCATTGCCGACTGCAATAAAAAAAAGTGTACAACTAGATTTTATAGCAATGACATATACAAAATTTCAGCGTCCTGCGGCTAATTGTTTTTGAGTTATGCAAGATCCATTCATACACACATACGTAAGTGCGTACGGAAATCACGAATAAAAATACCTTTTGAGTCCACTTTAAATCCATTTTGCAATCCGTTTTCGAAAAAACAGTTTTTATTCTGTACGTACGTACAGACGTCACGAAAAAAAAAAACCGTGCAAATAGATTCGGGAACGGTCAAAATGAATATTTCTGTTAAAATATGATACTCGAAATCTTTCGCGATTACCATGCTTCCTTTACTTCTTAACAAGGAAGACAAGGGAAACCTCAAGTTCAAGAAAATGGGCTCTTCGCTTCCAAAAGCACTAACTGCTTAATTCAATAGGTAAGATTTTCACGAACTTCAGTTATGGTAGTGGCAGAAGTACATTTCCAATCAAAGGTTTACGAGTGGCTTTTGTTTATCTTCTTTCATTCATTTTGACTTTTTCCATTTATATATGGTTCATTAGTTTCCTTAAGGGTAGTAATATCTGCTTTAGAGAAACCAGATTATTTTTCTTCTACTGTGAGTTCTCTTAGATTTCCTGTAGCTGAAAATTTTCATTGCTTAGCTGTTTCGAAACATGAACTTAAGCTATACATGCCTACTTGAGTACATTAATTCCATTTATGTATTAAAAAATAATTTTTATTCTCTTATTAAATATTTAAAAAAAAACTTCTTTCCTGTAACTATTGCTTTGCAATACTTTCAGAACAAATGCTATAATACTGTTGTTTACTCCCAGAGGGAGAAAACTGAGAAATTGCTTGAATTTGAACGTCAGATTCAAGCAGTTTCTCAGTTTAATTTTATTTACACTCATGTCGGAGTGTTAATTTTTATTTACACTCATGTCAAGTCGGAGATTAATTTTATTTACACTCATGTCAAGTCGGAGATTAATTTTATTTACACTCATGTCCATAAATTAAGGATAATGCAAAATCAGGCAAAGGAAGAGTTACAAGCAAAACAAATTTGACTTATTTGTAAAGCTTATTTATTACACAAAAGGTAAAGAGCAAAAAAAGATGCTATATGTTTGATGTTATTAAAAGATTAGCGATTTTTTCTCCCTGGAGCAAATTACAAAAAAAAAAACTATTTACAAAAAACCAATATTACATGGTTGGTATGATTGTTAATACATTGTATGTCTCCCAGACGATGCAATACAGTCCGTACAACGCCTAGGCATGCTGAGTATCAAATTATCGATCTGATCTTGGGGGATATTACACCACTCAAAAAGCAATGCTCTCCGAAGTTCCAGTAGACATGTAGGAGGAGGTTGACGGGCTGCAACTCGTCGGCCAAGCATGTCCCACACGTGATCTACTGGATTCAAGTCCGGTGAGAATGCTGGCCAGTCCATACGGGTGATATCCTCCGACTGAAGGCATTTGCTTACGATGTTTGCACGGTGAGGACGCGCGTTGTCATCCATAAACACAAATTGTGCGCCCATGGCGCCCCGAAACAAACGTACATGTTGTTACAGAATGACGTCCCGATAGATTTGGCTTGTCATGGTTCCAATTTGAACATGCAGGTCAGTTCTGGAACCCAGAATAATTCCACCCCAAACGAGCACTCCTGCACCACCGTAACGGTGTCGTTCAGTGATGTTTTCTTGGTGGTAAGGGTACCTGGAGCTCTCCATATGAAAGTCCGGCGAGAATCAGACTGCAAGCTAAACCTGGACTCGTCGGAAAACATCACACAAGCCCACTGTTGCGGTGTCCACAATGCATGCTCTCTACTCCAGGCTAACCGCAGGCGACAGTGAGTTGCAGTAAGTGGAACATATCTGACAGGTCTACGAGCATATAGACCAATCTGCCCTAAGCGTCGTACACGGTCTGCCTTGAAATTGTCGTACCAGTGGCTGAAGAGAGCTGACGAGACAGGTCTGAGGCTGTGCTCCGCCGTTTCTTTTGGCAGTAACTGCCAAATAGCGGTCCTCATTCGGCGTTGTAACTCTGGGGCGACCTGTGCTCTAACGTCTGCTCACATTACCATCATCTTGGAATCGCTGCC
This sequence comes from Stegodyphus dumicola, assembly GCF_044657685.1. NCBI lineage: Eukaryota > Metazoa > Arthropoda > Arachnida > Araneae > Eresidae > Stegodyphus > Stegodyphus dumicola. The sequence continues at coordinate 78,858,874 of NC_140775.1, forward strand.
AAAGCCTGGAAATGACACTCTGGACAATTCCAAGTTCGTCTGATACTTCCAGTTCGGTACGCCCACATTCCAGACGACCGATAATTCTATCACGTAAAAAATCATCCAAATGCGTCCTTTTTGTCATAATTATTCGGTTATTGCGCTGAATTGCTTATAAAGCGCCTGCGAACAATTTTACTTCTTTGCCTGTATTCCTTGTATATCACTCTCTTACACTCTCGTCATTGTGACGTACCATCAGTGTCATCTGGTTACTTCCTGAAATTTGCTTATGATTCTTGAAGATGTGTGTAATGATTTTACAGGTGATATATTTATTTTAGAGTTCGATCTCCGCGTGACACCGAATTATCCTTAATTTATGGACATGAGTATATATTTATTTTAATATTTGTGCTAACATAAGTTTTTATTTAAGATAAAATTCACTTATAATGTATAAGGTGTTCTCTCTCTCTTTTCTGCATGCCTTCGTGGTGTAACTGAAAGCACACTGGATTCGGGAGTACCAGGGTTCGAGTTCTGGCGAGGACAGTGCATATTTTTCATGTATCATGCTAAAATTCGTTAATTTTGTTTTTTTTTAACCTTCATATACTTTATGACAACGTGCTTCTTGAAAATCCTTTTCAACTTTGGTCAACGTTACAACTTTGTTTTGATTCATATTTTCTCATAAGTGTATGAGAAATTTTTGATTTAATTTAGAAAATGCTTCAGATAATCTTTTTTGTAGTGAACTGTTTCTCAAGTGCAAATATTTTATATCACAAGAGTATTCGTCTACTTACTGGAAGCAAATAATGAAAAATAAACAATGTCAGCAAATGTCACATAGCGCATTTTGTAGGCGAAGCGATGTTTTAACGATAATGCTGCGTTGCATGTAGAGAAGCATATACTTGTATGCATATGCTGGCAGTAAATTTAAATTAGAGGATTTTTTATCTTAGCTTTTAGTCGTCATAAAAGCGAATCGTTGCTCGTCGAGGTAGTATTGTTATAATATAAGTATTTTGATACAAAATCGAACATTCTAAATTAATATTAATTCTAATTTTTTTCATATTTCGAATCGTACGTCTCAGATTATGCCAAGTTTCTTAAAAATCACCTGAGTAGTTTTGAAAAAATTTGGTCTCGAAATTTTAGCATCAATTTAGCTCATAAGGTAAGTGACCTCGTTCGAAGGGCTTTTTTCAATATGTTTGTTATATTTCTGAATTTATGAAGTGTTTTTACTGGATGGCACTCGCACTTAAATATAATCACTAGAAAAGTTTAGATTAAGTGACATTAGATTTATCTTACAAGCTGAGGTGTCAAAACAATGCTGCAGTTTTAAATGTTCTGTTTAGTAGCTAATTTAAATAGCGGACAGTTAAGCAGACGATTTTTAATCTAACGTTATTTCTTTAGAAACCGTAATATTGCACGAGATTTCCATCTTTCCATCGGTCAATAACCACTTCTTAAAACCGCTCTGTTCTGAAAATAAGTATGTATAATTAATACCCTCGCGTGTTCTTTAGATTAGTTTCCTTGTGATTATTTTCGCTTCACAGAACTCGAGTGTCCTTTCAAAGGGTGTTCAACGAAAATATCGCGGCAACAACATCGCAGATGAAAACGTCACGGAGAAAACAACGCAAGGCGAAAACGTCGTGGTACAAAACATCGTGGGAGAAAAGAAAGCAAAGAGAAAACATCGCAGTTCTAAAACATCGCAGTTAAAAAATCGTCATTGAAAAAAAGCAGTTCGTGGTAAAAAAACAAAGTACCTACAAATTATCGCATGACGATAACATCACAGGCATGCATTTTTTTTTCAGGTTTACAAAGCTGTAAATGCATTTTCGCATAATGAATTGGGAGCGCAAGAAGGAAAGAGGAATATTTTTACTTTTATATTTCATATTTTTGAATGAACTAATAAATTTTTGCCGAAAAAGTAAGAAGTTAACTTAAGCATTTAAAAATTGAAAATGAGTAGAAAATTAATGGAACTTATAGCGCTTAGTAGAATTTTAAATCTACATAGTTAATTAAAAAAGGTCACTAATAAATTAATCTTTTTATAAAGTTTTATTTATAATTTTTTATGAAAAATACAGGTTAAAATGTTTAGGAAAAGGAAGATAATTACCTCTATAAAAATTGCTTAGTTAATAATCAAATTACTTTCTTTCACGTTTGTTAATCTGATGATGTTTTGGTGAAAATTATATCTTGTTTTAGTTCCGTTTATTCGTAAAGTGTCGTTAACATTTCTTGCACTTCCAAATCTCTATGCAAGTATGCATTTACAACTTTTAAAACCTGAAAAACGCATGTGTGCGATGTTATCGTCATGCGATGATTTGTAGGTACTTTAACGTATTTTTTACTGCGATACTTTCGACGACGATGTTTTTAAACTGCGAAGTTTTTGAACCGCTTTATTTTCGACGACGATACTTTGTACCACGATGTTTTAGAACTGCGATGTTTTTCTCTTTGCTTTCTTTTCTCTCACGATGTTTTGTACCTCGACGTTTTCGCGTTGCGCTGTTTTCTCCACAGCGTTTTTGTCCGCAATGATTTTGCCGCGATGGTTTCGGCTGTAACCCTTTCAAAGGATAGTTTTTCTTGCATGGAGGAGGTAAAAGGAATGCGACATTCTACTCTTAGAGCCGTGGAAAAAATAGATCTGTACAAGTCTTCTTTTAATTATTTGTCGTATTTGTATTAAGACAGGTAGTTACATGAATGAAAATTTGCAGTATTTCTATCTTTTTTTAATACTCGCTGATTGCTAGATTGTCGTATTAAAACTTCGGTTAGTTGAACTTCAGTAAGTTGGAATGGTAATCGTAACTAGAAATTCGAAGATAAATCAAACTGAATATCGAAACATACTATTCGAAATTGGTACTGATTCAAAGTCGAAATTTTAGTATTTGTTTTTTGACGGATGTGTTCCTTCAATTTTGACTTGAGTATATTTGGATTGATATTGCTTTTTTTCCATAAAAGCGAAAAGCTTATGCACGGTATACCTATATCGTAGCGCGTAGTTTCAAACTAAGCATTTAACAACATAAACTAGTTTAAGATTTTGACGGCTTACACCATATCTCGTCTCTTAGTAAAATGTATGCAATATAAATTTTATATTAACTTTTTTACAAATAATGTTACAAATGGCTAATTTTCCCATTATTAAATTTAATTTAAAAAATATTCTCTTTAATCTGTCAATTACTGGTCTTCAAAATTATCAAAATTCTGTGATTTAGAATATCTGCTCCCGATATTAGTATGGGATTATTAAATGGGACAAGATAAACATTGGATTCTCTTGACCAAAAAAATATGAAAGACGCTTTATTCCTCTATCATTTAATAAGCATATTTTAACTCAACTACTATCCTCCAGGTTTACTTTAAGCTTAATTTGTAGTTAAAATGTCTAGAAAATGAAAAGTAGTCTCCATGAAATAGGCAAATAAAGTTTTAAAAGAATTTGATATGAATACAAAATTTATGTAAATTGTCGAAAAAACTAAACATTCTTATGCCAACATTGAAAAACCAATGTTTATGAAAGAAGGAAATTAGAGGAAAGAACATGAGTTTACGGAAAACCACTTCAGCGCTTATTGAATTCCGTGTTCAAGGTTCAAATAATATTTTGCTGAAGTTTTTCACTCAATGAAATGCGTCAAATATTCCAGCGAAGGGGCCTATACCAACAACAAAAGATAGAAGAAATAACATAGCGAAGGGCAGTATTAATTTAAATTACGCCATTGAACATTATATTATACTATAAATGGAGATGTCATAGCCGAATTGATTGAAGATTCACGAATTTATGCAAAAAAACAATATGGATATCAACTAAAAATGCTTTTCGTGTTGATTAAACTAATCTTTTCTTTCTCATTCCTTCAAAATATCTAACCCCCAAAAGACGTTCAGTACCATGAACAAAATCGCTTCACTATTTTACCCTGGCTAATTACTGAGTAAAGGTTACACCTTTACTCATAAGAATGTCGCAAAAAACAAACTATTTCGAATGCTTGTACGGTATATATAGCGAATAAAAAACAGAGGAGCATTGCGGATATATCCGTAAAATGCCTTAAGAAAATCATTAAGGTATTAAGGTTTTCTTGAAACGGGAATTTAAAAAATAGGAAATTTGAATTTATTCAGAAATATGGATAATATATTAAAAAAGTAAACGTAGGAGGATAAAATTTCGTAAAGCAATGGCATAATGATAAAACCGTGGAAAATTTTTTGCATGCGTATTATTTTAAAGTGCAGACAATACAACTTTTTCATTTATATATCTTTTCTTAATGGCCCACTAGAAGTGGTCTTATGAATCGTGCTTTACGGTAATTTCTCTTTTAATGCAGAATGCAGTTTTCAAGGACATAGTGACGAATACTTGGCTGACAAAGTATTCTTTGGAAAGAAATGCTATTCAAATAAATAAAATTAAATTTTAAAAAAAAATCTGAAAGGTTTCAGATTTTAAATTACGTCCAAAAGGGCGTTTTTTTAACGTTTTGTGTGTTACCTTTATTTATTAAATATCATGTTCTTTGCACTTAAACCATAAAATTCAGTTTAATAGCAATGTCGCAAAATAATTTTAAAATGAGCCTATCTTTAGAATTTCCGATACACAGTTCCGCGCGCTGGAGATAAAAAGGTTTTTTCCCCATAGAGTGTTGCCATTGCTCGCTTGAGTTTGTAAATCAAAAATTCGTTAAAGTTTTTAAAAAATATGAAATCGATCATAAAACAAATTCCAAATTTCAAATTTGGTCTTCCACATGCCCATATTCGTAGGAGGACTACGTCATTCAAAATTCGATGGCTCTATTGTTTTATCATAGTGCGATAAATATACATACATTTATGCAGATTTTTCATTATTTAACTTCTTCAAATATAATGCGGGACTCTTAACATTTGGTGGCAACAGTTTGAAAAGTGAAACGGACATTTATAGTGATTCAACGCAAAATCGCAAAACAAAAGCAATAGTCTTTGAGGGACAAAGTCCCTTTGGACTAAAAAGTATATATGAATAAACATGTGTTACAAATTTTGTACATAGATAGATAATTTTATTAAAATTATGCGCAAAAGTTTTGTATAATGTAACATGAAAAGCTCAGAGAAAAGATGCTCTGCGGGAAAATACGAATACAGGGGCAAGTCTATTTTAACATTGAGTAAGTGGCTATCTCCCCAGTTTGGCTAGATACCGTAATGGTTTTGGCAACTAATTATCTTTTTTTGTCGTTCAGATTTTCTTGAAATATATGTAAAATATATTAAGTCCTAGGTTTTAAAAATATCCCTCCCTTTGGCGGGCAATTAACCGACGTATGCTTGGCCTTTACTAACGCCGAAGTGGTGGCCACTTTATTAAGGATGCACTAATAGGATTCGAACCCGGGCCCTTTGGTATCGCAGTAGGGTCCCCTAACCACTATACCGTTTGAGTGGGGGTTTTAAAAATAAAGTCTGAAATACTAATAAATTTTAAACCTGATAAGTACTGTGGTTTCGAAAGGCGTTTGATTCTATAGCGATTAATATTCAAGCTTTAATTAATAATATATGGAAAGGTCTTATTGAGTATACATTTCTACTAGATTACATAACCTATTAAATAATTATAGCATCGGAAATGTAAGTGATGTAATTTCTCTATTTTAAATTTTGAGTACTAGGAGCAATTTTTTAGCGTTACTGAACTTCCAAACAAGGTGCTATTTCTATTAATGTTTATTTATAATTTCTACAATCCTGCAAGAAAAGTTTCGTTTCACTTTTAACAATTTTATTTTAATTTTCAATACCAGGATCTAGTATAAATAGATTGAAATTTTTACCGATTGCACGTACATTTTCTTCGTTCTGTTTCAAATGCAAAAGTCAGTCATCAAGTACGTAGGTTAAGTATGGGTGTATCAGAGTAAACAAATTTAGTCGCTAGTTTCAAATCTGTCAAATTTTTGGAATCTCGAGTCTACCGAATGCTTAAACTTTTACGATTTGGCAATAGCAAATATTGCTTTGATTTAAAACAAGAGTTATGCGGGTATGATGTTTCAGATTTTTAGCTTATAGTTTTAGAAAATTTTGTCATTAACTCATCTTGAAGGTATCAGACTGCAATCAAACATTTTCAGATTGACATTTTTATTAAAAAATTAATTTTGAGCTTTAGTCAAAAATCTAAAACAATTTCTTTTCCTTTCTTTCGGTCTCTTTTTTCCTTTCCCTCTCTTTTTTTTACCTTTCTTGTTTCGTTTTCCCTTTCCTCATTTTTTTTTTTTTTTTTTTTTTTTTTTTTTTTTTTTTTTTTTTTGTTCTCTTTTTTCTCTTCCTCTTTTTAGGAATTTTGGGTTATTTTGTTTAGCCATTATGTAAAAGGTGTCAGATTGCAAAAAAGATTCAATAAAAAGTATCACGTGAAGCTTCTTTGACCTCGTTTGACCGCACATTTTATTACTCTTGAAATAAAATCAAACATGTCTGTGCATGCTATCCGTGTTGTAGGTATTTGCATATTCTGTTCCCAAAAATTAATGTACCTGTTTGTCATTATTAGGCATGAATGACAAGATTCAGAATCCATTAAAACTACTTTGACAAACTACTTTTAGCTGTGAGGCGACAATACAAGCTATCAGCAAAATGGAAATGCAACTTGATCTCGGTTGACCTTTCCGGGCAACAGTTTATCATGGTCACTTTCCCAACTGTACATCTCGTAGACTTTGCTATTACTCTGTCTCTAAAGAAAGCCTGAAATGTTATGAGTCATTCGTATTTTCTCGCACATTATTGTTGACGCCAGAGAGATGAGAATGTCGTAGCGATGAATGATTATTAATTGCAGAAAGCGTTAAAGCGGGAGAATAGAAAACAAAGGCACTTATGTCCTGCTTCTGTCGTTATTATTGACATTAGAAAAGTCTTTAGCAACATCTCTCCAAAATTTTGGACACTTTTATGTTACATTACGCTACCACCTGTATATCAACTATTCTCTTGGATAAGTGTTGCCACCTGCAAAGAAAAAAGCCTTTCATCTGCGAGTTAAAGTATAATCTCAAAGTAAAGTAAAGTTCTCAGAGTGTTGCCATTCAGAAAAAAGTAATGTTTCTAAAATTTATTCAGTCTATAATTAACAGACTGAGCGAGAATTACAAACGAAATCCTTAATAAATTAAAAATTTTCATTTTATTTTTTAATGATATATCTAAGCGATGTAAATTAAAGTAGGCTTTAAGTTTTATTTGCAAAGTTATTTCAATTTATTACAGACTTTTCTAATATAGTATTATGTACCCGTTACAGAATCTTTTTTGTTTCATTTTTTGTATTATATTGTATTATATATGTATTTGTATTTTGTAAATAATTATTTCTTCTTTTTTTTCTTCAAAGGATAGAGCCATTTTTAATAACGTTGATTTGATACAGCACGGTTCTTTTCAGAACTCGGAAAAATACTAAATCTACAATATTCATTTCGTAATTACACTTAAAGAGACACTGTATATTCAGACTCTAAGAACGATTTCATTTTGAATGCATTAATTTTGTTCGAGCGAAATACTAACATTTTCCAAATAAGAAAATGGACAATAGTTAGTTTACTAAATTGTCAGCCTAATGAATACAGTAGGAGAGAAGTCATGGTTGTACAAATTATTGAAGAACTGTTGAAAGTTCTGGTGAAAGTCTTACAAGGTTTGATTTTTGCCTTCTTTGGTTTACCTAACCTCATATACATTGTTCAACCAAATTATCGTCCTCAGAAATCAGTAAAATGTACCGCTCAAGTAAAATCTCTGAACTCGTTTTATCTGCGCGTGCATTAAAGTATTTCCAGATGTACACACAAATAACAAGACATTCACTGCATAAATCTTGACATTTTCAAGATTACAAAATTTTAATTTGGGACATCATTTAGTGTTTTTAGAATTGGCGAGACACGCGAAGCGGATATTCTTGATCTATCTTCCATATATCCAGAATAAAATTTCCGTGCACTCATAGTTGCCAAAACGTACATTCTTTCAAGATGATTTGGGATTAGTTTTTCCTCTTACAGAAATCGGAAAAAAAAAATAAAAATAAAAATAAAAACTCAAATTTACGCAAAGCGTTATTTTTAAACCTCCGATGTAAGTTCTTATCTGGAGAAAAGCAACTAAACTTGTTCTCTGCTAATATTTACTTGAGCTTCTCTGGAGAGAGGAAATGACAGGCGATGTTCGTTACATGTGTGGACGAGCGATTTTTTCTGCTCTAACTTGTTCGATGTGCGAGTATATTTATATAAAATGTGCTGCAAATATAGTTACAGTTAGCCGCACGAAGATTTAAGTATTCTACCACTGTTTTTAATGCTGCTACAATTCTTACTTTTATCCACATATATAAATAAAAATTATGATTCAAGTTAATGTTATAAACAAAGTAGTATCCAGATAAAGCATGTTTGGTCCCATGTTCTTTTGTCCATCTTACAATGTGTTAAAACGATCCAGTTTAACGTGATTCTGTTAGTGTTGTGCTTTCGAGGAAGTTTCATTTTTATTGAGATTTTACTTCTTCAGGGATGTTATGGTAATCGGAAGTCAATATCTTCTACAAATTCCTACATAAAACTAAAAAAGATATGATTATATTCCAAATAGAAAACAATAAATTTTCAGAAGTTTTTGAATATATTAAAACTATATTAAACTACATTTACAGTTATAACTTTGTTTCTTAACCTACAATTTCATTCTAGGTTCTGCAGATCTCTTGAGGGCCGTTAGCATAGAACATGGACTTGTAGGAGTTAGTCAGACGACAGGAATCTGCGATAACAGGGCACTTAGGTTAGACGAAGATGGTAACCCCGTTTACGGTGCACCGGACGTTGCTTTCAGCATTGCTCAAACTGCTGTGCTGACTGTCACTACCTCGCAGCTCTTTACAGGTAAGAAGTTTCATTTTTAAGTAAAACCAAGGATGAGAAATGCCAGAATAAAATTTAATATGAAACAATGGGATATTATTTCTAAAACGCGATGCCGTATAAGTGGAATAACGTAAAATAATACCATTCTTAATGATATAATAAGCATGATTAGATACTTTAGATTTTATCATATATTTTGAGAAAAAAACCACGCATAGTGAAGAAATTCCTTGAATCATTTAATTAAAATGAATACTTAACAAATGCTGACTGGCAGCTGCTAATTATGCTTCCTCCAAAATATGATAAATGCGCACCTCCATATGCGATGAAATTAACTATCTGCACAATTTTATATTCAACAAAGGTAAAAGTGCTAAATAATAGGATAGCTCTTGTAATCAATTTAAGTTGTCCGAAGTTTATTTCACTCAAACAGTAGTAAATGGCAATCAATGTTAAAAACAATGTTAAAAACATTTTTCATGCATTCTCCGAATTCAGGTATGACTGAAAACAGTATTCTTGAAGCACTTTTAAAAGGTAAGGTCTGATCCTGCTTAGGGATCAGAGTTATTGAAATAGAGTGGTTCAAAACTAAATATTTCGGATGGAGTACTTCGGGTATTTATATCATTTAAGTGATAAACTGCTTATCGAAACTGCCTGATAAATTCTGCACCATTTAGAAACTAGAAATCGGAACTAACTCGTTAAAGTTTTCATATCTCCATTTTAGTTGTGAGGTAAAAATATCTGTATATTCCCACATTTCTACTATAAAAATATTTTTCTGAAAAATTAGTTCTTATATCAATTTATTCTTAACGATCTGATTTACTAAATTTTATTTTTCCATTTTCTTCATATTCTGTTGATATATTCATCTCTAAAGTTAAATTTTCACATTTCTCAAGAAGATCTGTCATTTCCTGTAAAAGAAAAAAGAGAGAGAGAGAAAGATAATTCTTCTATTATGTTTATGTTTGATTCAGTATGGCAAAGCAAGACGAGGGTTATGTGCCTAAGAAGAGAGATTTCGTTGTAGAGGACTTTTTAAAGGAAACTGGCTCGTGCAAAGTTTCATACTGGTAAAACCATGAAAACGCCCTGCAGCTAACTAATTTGTTGGGAATCGATATTAAGTTAAGCCATCTATTAAACATGAAGATTTATGTTCAGCTACGGATTTGATCGCAAGATATTATTTAGCTTTTCTGTTTCTTACAACATTAAATTCCACGAATAAAATTTTAAAAATTTGCTTAAAAAAAGCTGTTAATTTCAACCCATTGAAGTGATATAACATTTATTCCCTTATAAAAATTTGAAGGATTTATATAAATACAAAGCAATATTAAGGAGCTGAAATGTCTCTTGAAACGGGCAGTTCATAAGCATGTAAGGCTGAGATGTGGTAAGTCCCAAGGACTTCATCTGGCTTAGCTGGATCAGCAGTGTCATACGGAGTGGCTGAAACGAGCTGAAATGTCTTTTGAAACGGGCAGTTCATAAGCACGTAAGGCTAAGCTGTGGTTACTTCCTAAAGACTTCAGCTGACTTAGCTGTATCAGCAATGTCATACGTAGTGGGTGAATGACTGGTGATCACTAAATAAGGTTCTTTACCCTAAACAAGTTTGTACGGCATAAATTTTCGGCCTTTTTTATTTATTGATCTCCTAATAAGATGCAGTGTCACCCATACTTTGTCACCTGGTTTGTAGGAAGGTTTTGTTTTTGATGATCATTATACGTTTTTCACTTGTCTTGCTTCTGTTTGACGTGGTCTTTAAGCTTTAGGGTTAAAGGGGCAAATCGTTTGAGACATAGGGTTATCTCAACCACGAAGTTATCCACTAAATAAATCGTGCTAACATTATCTCTTGTTCTTAATTCTCTGCCAAATAGCACATAATCGCAAATATTCTATTAAGACGGCAAGGAATGAGGGATGATTCTTGACAACATCACTGAATATGGACGACGTCCCTGGTATAATTGTTAAAAATTTTAACAGAAAAAATGTTAAATATTTTCCAAAAATAGTACCTGATTTTTAAGAACTTCAGCATTAGCAAAATTTATCAACTTTAATTTAAAATTAATGCTATTTTAAAGGGAAACGTTTGTCATAATATGTTGATATTTAATATGATGGGTCATATGACACGCATTTAAAGTCAGACCAACTAAGCAGTGTTTCTAAAACTGAGGAAACAATCTGTATTGGAATAAATGCTAATTGAGAATAGAAACCGTTTCATTGAAAGTAGTGCAGACTTTATCCTTGTAGAAGGACACAAATTCTACATTGAATATTTCCTTGCAGTAATAATAGAAGCATATATTTATTATGGAGATCAATGATCTTCAACCATTTTATATTTACGAGAGCATCGGTAGCACCGTCTTTCTCGTGATAAATCGGTAAGTAAATATAATTAATAATGTGTAAGGCACCTGGCATATACAAATAAAAGTTAAACTGCTATACATTTCTACAATGATATATTACTTAGAATAAAGTAATGATATATTACTTAGAATAAAGGTAGGTCTCCAAATGAAAAGGGGACACATAAATGATACTATTTGCGTAAATATGCTGACCTTGCCAGGTGAAAAATATACATGAGTGCCCAAGATAAACATACCTGTCAGCAAAGATTATCCTGCTCATGGCTGTGTTACTAAGCATTAACTGCCTACACATAAGCACCCCGTAGATTGAAATAATACGTTGACATTTCATATAAGTGTACCACAGTGTTCCAATCTGGTCTACGAGATGATGAATACTATAAGGGAGGGATATATTCGGTTGCGTGAAGAACTATTCAGCTGTTTCTTGGATCTGATCGTCTTTTGTAAACCGGCTTCCCTTCAATACTTTTTAAGTGGGCTGAGCACATGGAAATCGCAAAATGACAAGTCAAAGCGGTAAGGGATGATGGAAAACAATCCAGTGGAGATACTGCACTAGATCTTTGCAAAAAGGTTTATCAGGAGGACAGACTTTGTCATTTAAAAGAATAATCTCTTTTGTTAACTTGCCACATCGACGATTCTTTGATGGCTGTTTTTAATTTGCATAAGGTATAGCAATAGTTGTTTGCATTAACTGTATCTCCCGTTTACAACCAATCCAAGAGCAAAAAGCCATTATCATTAAAAAAAAAAAAAAAAAAAAAAAAAAAAAACCCCTTTTTCGTGGCGAGGAGAACCGGCATGTCGTCATTCTGTATTAATTTGCTTTATTGCTAGATCAAAGAAATGATAAGATGTTTCGTCGTAAGCCACGATTTAAAAAAGAAAGATTTTTCTTCGGTGTGATAACGAAGCAAATACTGGAAACAACCATACTCATTTAGAAAGACTTCTGGGCTTCAGTGAGCACAAACCTTGCTGTATTGCAAATTTTTATGCAGAATAAGCATCCGTTGTTCAGAGAAGACCTGTCTGCAATCTTTTGAGTGGTTATTCGACGATTCTTCTTCACAAAGGAGTTCACTGCAGTATAGTAAGCCACAATGTAAAGCACGGCGCAGAAGACCGTGGATATGTGTTTACGTTGTAGAAGAGGGTGATGAACATAGTCAGAAGTGAATCATATGCCTTCACGAAATAACTTACGAAACCTTTTTTTTATTTAACTGAATTAAGCTGTATTTAACATGGGAATAATTAGCTCTGTATTTAACTTAAAAAAGAAAATGTAATGAAAGGAATGATCAGTGGTAAATCAATAGTGAGGCTTAGGCCAATCGCAGTACAACGCATTGTAAGGATTATGTTAATTTTATTAACAGTTAAATTTTGAGTTAAAATTCCTTTCCTGTCAAATTCTTAACTTCAACTTACTGCTTCCGGCCAGAACTTAGTTTTGGAATTTTTCTGAATACTTAATGAGGAGGAGGAGTATTTAAACCGCGAAGTTACTTGCAGAGTTAGAGAGAATCAGAGTTTCTGATTTACGCGCGTCTGCTTTTTGGCCACTCTCTCTCTCAAAGCTGTTATTACGCTCGGCTGTACTCAGGCCCTTGATAAGCTTCGTAGTCAAATAAAGTTAAGGGGCCAACTCGGTTAGAATCTTGATAGCATCGTCTATAAGCTATAATTCTTTAGTTAATCTTAGTTTTAGTTTAATTTTTAGTCGTTTAAGTTCAAGTCCAAGTGTCGGCTTTGATTATACACTCCAAGACAGAGTTTTGTTAAATCTTATTGGAATAATAAAGGGTTAGTTACTCTTCCATCTTGTTGTTTTTTGTCACACGAACTTAAGCGATTATTCGCTAACTAGTTCTTAAGATTCGTCACTTTCTACAGTAACTGAGAATTACACAGTGAAAATCTTACAAGATGTTCAGTTGGATACTGACAAACTGACGTAAATGATTAAATGAGATCAAACGTAAAACGGATATTTACAAAAGAATTCTGCACACAAAATGCCTTGAATATTAGAAAATGCGTGAAATTCGTGTTCAAGATTGCCCAACAGGCTCACTGACCGACAGAAATAACAGTGTGTGACAATGTGCCAGGGACTATTGCACTGTTTCGATAAGATGAAGGAGAACCTTTGTAGTCTATGAGTTGCTAGCTACGAGGAACTGCAACAGGCGATCCATGAATGGGTCCGTAGTACTTCTAAAAGAACTTTTTCGGCAAGCATCTAGAAACTTTTTGGGAAATGGGAGCATTGCATCCATTTGAGTGAGAATTACCTGAAATATTCATGTATGTGTTCCAACAAATAAATTATGTTCTGTTATAAGGTATTTTTCCCACCTTCTTGGCATGCCTTTTTCGTCTGGTGGTCTGCACGCTGGACGCGTATTCAAGAGGTCCGTGGTTCGATTCCCGGCGAAAGCGTTGCGTATTTTTCATCTTTCCTGCTTCCAAAATACCTAATGTATCTACACTGTAATTTTACTTGCCTTAGTTGAAATGATTACTGAACGACTCAGATATAATGCACAATATATAAGAATTATCGTTTTTGATATTAGAAATTAACTAAAAATAAAATGAATAAGTTTAAAATTTATGCAGAGTTACTTCTAGTATTGTGATTTTTGACACTACGTTTCATCTTCTTGGACTTCAGCTTGAGTTGTAAGGCAATACTTCTACCCGTAACAAATCATTACGGTATTGATCGATAATCCGTAGATGAGTATTTCGGATTTACAAACTTCAAAGCCAAAAATAATGATTTATATAAGCAAATGAAAGCAAAATATTTTATTTTAAATGCTGCATTTTCTAAGAACGTAAATTTGTTTTCATTAACTAACTTTTAAAAGTTTTCTTCAGTTACGCGTGTTTTCGTTACTGGTCGTTTTGGCGATTTTAGAATTTCTATCTGCATTCCTATAAAATTGAACTTAATGAGTTTCACAATAGATTTACTTATTTCTATTAAATTATCAAGATTATTATTGTTAACCTGGAATATAACTAAATTATTTCCAAAAACAAAGTATGCGCGTTGCCCGTTCATATGTTCGAGCTGGATCCACGGTAGTCGAGTTTCAGCAGTAGCACTGTAGTAGATTGCACTAAAAAGTTTCACAGAGTAAAAAGTACCATCATGTAATTGTTAAATTTTTTGCCTGAAAGTAAGTTAATTCATGTTAAAAATGTTAGCAACTTGAATTTCCCTTGCTTTACTACTGCATAGTATCATTTATTTACATTGTTTTCAAATAAAAATAATAAAAAGCATTTTGAATCGAAATATTGAGGCATATGTTATTGATTTATTATGCATCACACTTTTTTAATGTCTCCGGCCATATATCATAAATTATTAAACCTGTAACTGCCGTGGCATTTCCCAATAATTAGAATTTTGATTATTCATCTTGTAATCGATTATCATTAACAATGTTTCATGTAATTGATTTTGTTTCCTTTATTTTTCCAGGTACTTTTCCTTATGACTTCTCCGTTTTGGCAACTATTCGACCGAAACAAGGTATTGAAGCATTCCTCTTCACTATTTATAATAATATCGGGCAAGAAGAAATGGCCGTCGGTGTTGGTGAGAACGTCACTTTCATGTGTCGTCATTCAGCGGAATTTACTGCATTAGCGCAAGTTTCCTTTCCGGTTGCAGTGAACGATGGCAAGTACGTAAATTAAAAAAAAACTATCTCTTGAATCCAACAAGAGTATTTATTGAAATCTACAGACTGTTGATCTTGCGTATAAGACGTAGGAAAAAAATTTAAGAAACCCGAAAACATATTAATATCTTTATGTCTCATTTTTACATTTGCTGTTCAATTTATAAAATACGACTATATGAAGAAGATTAAAATTCTGTATTAGGCTATTAATAATATTTTAAGTTAATATAATTATTATTAATAATATTTTAATTTATTAATAATTTATATCTGAATGATTTTTAACTTGGTATTATTAATATTCAAGTAGAGAGAAGTATTAAGAAATTAGAACTAAAATTTTAATTGTCAATTTGATTGAGGAAACAAAAATAAAAACAATCTAATTTGAAACCAAAATCAATAGCCATATTATTGATACGCACTATACCTAAATCAAGTTTAGTCAACTCCCAGTTTACCGGGGTAATGGGAATTGACTTCCACGGTTAACTCAAAATCACGTTTAATCCGAGCTAAGTTGAAAAGAAGCATAAAGAGGAGCATACTTTTATATAGGTTACAGAAAAGTACTGTTAAAAGTTCATCCATAATTTTCAAGCAGATTAATCTGGAGAATAAGTTAATTTGCTTATGTAAATTAAATTAACATTGAAAATAAAAAAGTAAATGATGGAAGAAAAATGTCATTCGATATGAATGAATTAAATTTTAAGTTGCATTAAAATCAGCACTTACAAGAGAACTTGAATAATGCCATTGAGCTAAAATTCACGTAAAAATTCGGTTTAAACTTTCTTTTCATTTTCTTTTTAGTCCAAAGGGGCAATTTGCCCGGATGGGCTATTAATTTCGCTTTGGCATTTTGTGTTGATTCACTATAGACGGCGAATCACTTTTTAAATTGTTGCCACCAAATATTAGAGCCCTGTATTATGCTTAAAGAAATTAAATAATGAAAAATCTGCATAAATGTATGTATGTTTCTCGCAGTGTGATAAACAAATGGTACTTAAAGCCATCAAATTTTGAATAACGTACGTCTCCACCCGAATATAGGCATCTGGAAGCCCAAATTTGGAGTAAGGAATTTATTTTATTATCTATTTCATATTTTGTAAACCATTTATGAGTTTTTGATTAAGAAACTCACCGATTTCAAAGTGAGCAATGGCAACACTGTACGAAAAAAAAAAAAAATATCTGCAGCGAGCGAGACTGTGTATCGGAAATTCTAAAGGTATGCTCTTTTAAATATTTTGCGATATTTCTATTGAATTGAAGTTTATGGTTTAAGTGCGAAGAACATCATATTTAATAAATGAAGGTAATACACAAAACGTTAAAAACTACTCTTTGGGCGTAATATAAAATCTGAAAGCTTTCAGAATTCTTTTTCTTTCTTTTTCTATTTTTGCTATCCCACGCATTTCTACTCTCCTTTTCATATTTTTCAGTAGACAGTTTATGTCTTTGAATAGTGGTGTAGTACTATGAATGAAGGTGAACGCTACTATAGTTGTTAAGAACTGTGAATAGGGGTGTAGAACTATGAATAGTGATGTAGAACTGGCGGCCCGCGGGCTGTATGTGGTCAGTTTTTAAGCGATCCGCAAATATTATCTCGTAATTTAATTATCATTATTATGGCGTGAACTCTTACGGCAAAAATTTAAAGAAATGTTTAAGTCTGTAATGATTTTGAGTCCAGTTTTATATTATTTTCATTATTAGTAAAACAAACGGGAGTAATGCCTCAGAAAAATCTACCAATTGAGCTAATTTCAATTAATTTACTCTGTGGTATAAATCTTAATCAAAGATATAAAGAAACAGATTTTATTTTTTTTCTCACTTGTTAAAAAGCTAATATTTACTGTTACGAATTTTTGCAGTAAGAATAATCGCTTTGTTGCAAATAAATATATAAGCGAAAATTTTTTACGCGGTTGAAAATTAAGTCTAAAATAGCAACCAGCTGACCGATGAGCGTTTATAATTCGTGATAAATATAGTTTCTAGTAATTGTTTCCTAAAATGATAAATTTTATCAAAATCGAAATATCATGAAATGTTGTAGGTCTGAAAATTGAAGTAATAAATAAGGAAGTTTTAATTTACTTATATACTAATATACATATAATTACGTCAAAGAAAATTTAATAAATAAAAAAGAAACTTGTTAATTTTCAGTTTAAGTTGAAAATAAATTATTTAGTAGTTAATTTAACATATATTAATTACTATTTGAATTAAATGTCAGTCTGAAAATTTAGTATTTAGCTATCAATAGATTTGTGTTACAGAGAGTAACCAATACAGATTTTACACATTCAGATTTCAGACAGGAAGAGACAATAGAGATTAGCCAACATTTAGATTTCAGACAGGAAGTACATATACAAATTGAATTTTTTCGTTACGTTATTATTGTTGCTGTTTTTAAGTAATCAGTAGATAAAATTAAAAATTTAGATTAACAAATTTTCTTTTTAAAAAAACTTTTCATTTTATTAAAAAAAAAAAAGAATTGGCGCATCAGCTGCTTTTATGGCCCATCTGCGTTTGAGACCACTGCCGTAGGCAGATGGTTTGTGGTAGTTTTCCCATTGTTGTGCATTAAACGATTTATAATTTTTTACTTCTTTGTATGACGCAAAGGAAGTACTGTAATAGCGAAAATTTTCTGATATTATATTTGGACGGAAATATCGATTTTGACCGTTCCCGAATCCATTTGGACGTTTCTTTTTGCGTGACGTCTGTACGTATGGACAGGATTAAGGTCTCTTTTTTTGCAAAATGGATTGTAAAATGGATTTAAAATATATTCAAAAGGGATTTTTTTTCATTACATCGGTACGTACGTATCAACATACACGATTGTTATTGACATAGTTTATAATTAATTTATGTAAACTTGAGTATTATAATTATTAGATGAATGCTAATGTAAGTGGGAAGTTTTCTCAGTATTAGAGTTTGTTGGATGGGCGTTAACTAACAGAAGGTTATGTTGTTGGATAAATATATTTTAGGTATCTTAAAATTTTGGATACATTACCATAATATTCCTGTCATGAACTATCAATCTATAGGGATATTAATTTTTTTCTTCTTATATTTTTAAAACAGGAGGTACAGAAAATTTACTATGTCCTTGACGGCATTCGAACCGCGAATCTTCCATTGTTAACTGGAAGCGCTAATACATCACGAGAGCCAATACGGGTAAAGTCATAGTTCCGTACATTTTTCCCCACTTAAAGGACGACTGGGAAGAAGCATGAGATTTACAAAATTTAAGTGGTGATGAATTTATTGTTCACCACATTTTAGTTTTAGTCCTAGTAGTTTCTTTTTGGAGAGGGGAAGCAGAAAACATGAAAAATCAGACATGCTCTGTTCGGGATTTAAAACATTTGTCTTCTAATGCCAGCTGGACAAGTTAATCAATTACGCCGTGATCTAAACTTATTAATTAGTAAGGCCGAATTATTGCACGAGAGTACGTATAAATGAAAGTACGAGAGTACATGTAATTCCTTATAAATCTAGCTAGTGTTCAGGTAAAATAAAGGAAAACAATAAATATTAATGCTCCATAAAAATATTTACTGTTTATTGCAATAATGGAGAGGTATTAGCTATTTGCAACAGCTAACTCAAATTTCTTTCATTGCAGATGGCACAGAATTGCTCTGAGTATCAAGGGAAATTCAGTCACATTGTTAAATGAATGCGGCCAACAACTAACAGAATCGCTCAATCGAACGGAAAGTTCCTTCATTGACGCTGCAGGGATTATGTTGCTCGGACAGCAGTTAGTTGACGGTGTGTATTACGAGGTAAAGCATCGGAAATTAATTACTAAGAACGATCTAGCGTAGATCTTTTATCTTTTTAACTGACAAAATCCTGTTTCAGATTAGCAACTGCTTTACGTTTACTTAATGCCCAACCTTATCTTTTAAGCTTATTCTTACATAGAATAATAATAATAATAAAAAAACACAGTTAAAACGAGAATCAAAATAAACAAAACTGATTAGTGGAATAATGTTTTTTATATGGAAAATTAAGTTTCAAAATTACACATTTATTATGGTTATTATTATACATACGAGATCTCCATCTTATCTGAATCATATCTGAATATCTATTTAATGACAAATAGAATGAAAATACCCGTGAACTGCTAACGTCACCCTGTATTTATATGTGCTATACTCGTGTGCATTCCAGCATTTTTGAGCATTTTGGTTGAAGAGTAACTACAGCATCACATCTGAATATCTATTTAACGACAAATAGAATGTTAAAATATTTTTGCAATGTACAGAGAAATTTTAAGAATGTTTTGAATAAATATATGAATCATAGACTTTATTTTTAAATATTAGACGAAAGTATAGATAAGTAATATTTGCATCTTATTCATAATGGTATCTAAGTTAATGACATGCCTGTAGCATGCTTATGTTTTGATATTTCAGTATTCTGTGTATACTCTCATATTTATACAAGTATCAAAATGCAGGTATTAATATATGTTTAATGCTATATATAAAAATCGGATTAAAGCTATTTTTTAAATGTCCTTCTATGACATTTCGAAATGTATATATTCACACGAATGTATTTTCTTATAGATATGTGTATAAAAATTAACTACACTTTAATATTTGTAATGCTTTTAACATTTATTACTCTTTACTATTATAGATGTTAAAATAAAGTACATATTTCTCTTAATTTCTTCAATCGTTGTTAGTTATTTAGTACTTCATAATGACTACCTTAGTTACCTTATTTACAGAAAAACTCCATACAACCGAACTAAGTGTGGCAAAAACATTTCGGATAAAACTTTCGGATAGCCAATGCCCAGACTTATTTTTACCATGAGGGGGGGGGAGCTCATTTTTATGCGCAGAAGTTTCGAAAATAATGTTAAAATTAATTTTAGATAAAGAGCTTTAAAGTCTCTGTTTTAAAATTATTTTCATTTAAATCACGGAGCTTTAAAGCAAAAACGTTTTAGAGTTTTTTTAATTATGATTATCATTTTCAAGCCTTTAACCAATTTTCTGGAAACAAAGTTCAAGAAATACGTAATGAATATTAAACATATTGAAGTTAAAAATGCATCATTATTTACAAAAGAAGAGCAACTTATTAAAACACATGAAATAAGAAATTGTCTCATACTGATTCTAAATGTGTAGATTTCCAATTTTAGAAATTGTCTTCTGAAATTTTGCCAACTTCAGTGAGAGTTTAATGAAACTTTATATGTACAAAGGCA
Source organism: Stegodyphus dumicola (assembly GCF_044657685.1). Lineage (NCBI taxonomy): Eukaryota > Metazoa > Arthropoda > Arachnida > Araneae > Eresidae > Stegodyphus > Stegodyphus dumicola. The sequence continues at coordinate 78,879,329 of NC_140775.1, forward strand.
AAAATTTACTTAAAACATATTGAAAATCTTTTTATAATTTTCTGAAAATTTTCATCTTTCTGTTTCTGGCAATTTATTTGCTTTAAAAATTATTCGACACCATTTATAGCTAAGAAAATGAAAGTTATCCTCTTATCGGAAGTTTCATAGGTTATCATATTTGTTTCTGATCATTTGAGGTTTCTTACATTTATCTCATTCTTTGTGCCTGTTATAACATGTATTTACCTTTAAATTAGTGTTTCTCAGATTTTAGTACATATATTACTAATGGTAAATTATGATTATCATTTCGTATTATAGGATTATTTTTAGTGGTACAATTTTTACAAAAAGACATAAATGAATATTCTAAATGAGTGCAGTGCAAATGGCGCTCCTTTGGTACATACATGGATTGTACATACGTTCATTATTCTTATTTATGTGGTGCAAAGTTTAAAAAGTTTGAACCCTTGCTTTAAAGAATGAAGTATGAAAAGGCATTGATTAAAAATGACTAATTTTCAAATTTTATGTATAAATTTTAGTTTTCTTCATATAGTGAATGAACGGGGTTTTATTTATATTTTATAATTATTATTCCTTGGTATTTCAGTACTTGTCTGGCGAATGTTTTCTCGTTCAGATAGACCGAGGATAATACACTGAATTTATATTCCTTTAACTACGAAACTTATAATATCTTTCAAGAACTTATATCTTTATCTACTTTCAGTTTTTGTTTCATATCTTTTTGATACTTTAGGGTGATATTCAACAACTGCAAATAGTACCTACTCCAGAAGCTGCATATGAACAGTGCATAGACTACGTTCCTGACTGTGACTCTCCACTTCCTTATGCTACTGGGCCAGAGGATACAGTATTTCCCGTTTTCCCAAATCCCGGATTACCTGACTTGCCGCTTTCAGGTGAAGATGATGATGATGATGAATTTCCTGACTATACGTATCCTGAACAAACTCCTGGAATCTTTACAAACTATACATTCACGTATACCCCTCCCGTATGTTATCTTGCTTTATTTATGCTTTATTCAAATGTTTTAGGCGTCTCTTGTCTATAATGTTCTCCTACCCTATTAATCAATCCCTAGGATATCTTGAGAGAAGATTGCAAGTGCTTATGACAAAGCTCTACGGTGTTAAACTTTATGATATAAAACTTTACTTTTTTATTATTTATTTTTTTTTTTTTTGAAATTTGTTACATTAAGTTTAATGCAGCTCAATATTAAAACCTGCAGTATTTGCCGTTTAAAAATTAAATTATAGTAGTTCCTTGCTGGAACTTTTTATTTACCAAATGTGCTTAATAACACACTGTAGATGTGATTATTGCATTCATGGTTGAAATTTCTTCTTTAAGTATTTAGGATAATGCATAATCAATTTGCGTCACTTTTACGTTTATATAATAGAATTACATAACGTCAATGCTTAAATTTTCTTCAGTCCTTTCAAGAAAAGCATTTCACTCTTGAACGTTTATGATAAATTTCGGTATTAAAAAATCAAAATGTTCAGGCAAAAATAATATATTTTCGTGCGATATCCATATAAAATGACTACATGAAGCATTTTCTTGAAACGTGCCGTTTCGATAAAATCCGAAGTATCATTTTAGGTATATTTTAAAATAAAGTTTGGTAATTCTAAAATATAAATTTGGATTTCATATTGACTTAAAGTATATTTTATTAATGAAACTATAAGGATTATGTTAATTTTATTAACAGTTAAATTTTCAGTTAAACTTCCTTTCCTGTCGATTCTTAATTTCAGCTTAGCACTTCCGGCCAGAACTTAGTTTTAAAATCACGTCTGAATGCTAATGAGGAAGAGCGGTATTTAACCGCGAAGTTCTACTGTCTTAGAGAGATACCAGATATTCTGGCTCCACGCGTCCGCATTTTTAGGCTTCTCTCTCGTAAGCTATTTTTGCGCTCGGCCGTACTTTAGGCCTTTGATAGCTTCGCAGTCAATTAGCGTTAAGGAGCCAACTCTGTTAGAATTTTGATAGCTTCGACTATATCTCTTTAGTTAAAATTAGTTTAGTTTAATTATTAGTTTAAGTTCAAGTCCCAGTGTCGGCTTTATTGTACAGTGTCGGCAGCGTTCATAGCGTAATTTGGCTTGCGTAGTACAATGACGTACTGCATGAATGCGCGCCAGCTCGTGCCGCATTTGTGTACTAATGAGCTGCCATTTCGAGTGTGACAGTGATATGGACCGGTGGAGTGCACAGCATCGTGCCTTTATTGTTGAAAGTTATTTCAAGAATAACTACTCTGTTATTGCTACCCAGCGTCTATTTCGGCAAAATTTCAACTTGGGACGTTATGGAAAAGTTTTAGATGGATGGACCATTGCGACAGACATTTCCAGGTAGAGTAATTTCCCGTTTTGGTGACATTTCCTTGCCGCCTCGCTCACCTGATCTTTCATGTGCAGACTTTTTCCTTTGGGGGCCACCTGAAGCAAGAAGTTTTCCGAACACGTTGTGCCACCATTCCTGAGTTGAAGGATCGCACCAGAACTGCTGTCGGCAATGTCCCAGGGAATACGTTACGCCGAGTTATGGCAAGCTTTCAACACCGCCTAGATAAATGTGTTGTGCAGAGGGAACATCATTTGACAGGCATCATGTTCAAAATGTAATCCACGCAATGGACAATGACTTACACATTAGTAAATGGCATACCTTTAACTATTAATTGACATAAGAGGTAATAAATAAATTACAGTTACTGCCTTATGGTGTATTTTTAATATCCTACTATGAAACGCTGCCGCACCCTGTACAACTCCAAGACAGAGTTTTGTTACACTTGATTGGAATAATAAAGGGTTATTTTACACTTCTATATTGTTGTTTCCTGTCACACGAACTCAAAGGATTATTCGCTTACTAGTTCTTAAGATCCTTCACTTTCAACTGTAACTTAGAATTACACAGTGGAGAATCTTACAAAACCTATGAAGCTAATTTTTGGTATGCTTTACAAATGCAATTGCCGTTTTATCGTATGACAAAATGCTCAGATTTTAATAGCTGAAACGACAAAAGTGATAGCTGTCATTAACAACCAAGAAGCTGTCGATAATCAGATTTATTCTATGTAAACAGTTTGAATTATTACATTTGCAGTTGCATTTTTGTATTAATAGTAAAAAAAAAAGATTACGTTTGAAATTATTTAAAACAATATAAAAATATAATAAATATTTAGAATATTTTATAAATATTTAAAATCCGAGTATGCAAAATTCAATTATTCAATTCAGTGTTAAAATCAAGTAGCTTTGGAATGTTATTATGGTTAATTCTCTTTAATCTATTGGCTTATTTATTTATATATTTCAATGTTTACCTGAAAAATAATATTATTTTCTAAGAGAATATTAATGTGTAAATCTTCTTCACCATGTTCTATAAAATAATATGTAAGTAATTTCGAAATATCGCTGAAGACCACCAATCTAATGATATTACTGAATTAGCCTCATTTCGTATTTAATAATTAAAAATTTGGTTACTTTTCTTGTAAACGTACTGAAAGTCTTTCAGTGAAATTTGACACCTGATTTCTAATCGATATCAGAAAATTAGAATATTTATCGGAATTTTGTGATTTAAAAATTTTTTAAGATCCATACAGTTAATATGTTAGCATAGAATGTTATTGAAAAAATTAATAAATTTATTATAATCATTTTACTTTAAATCCTTCACACTGACAATGAAAACACTTTTATTCTGTTGGCATAATGGTAAGGCAGACGGCTGTCATAAACGTGGGTCAGGGTTGAATTCGGAGAGCAGCCTGTTTGGGGCGCTAAACCCAGGGTTTATAGGCTTGGTAATCCGACCTCTTGCCACTCATGGCGTTTGATGTCAGTTAGTATGTAATGTTTTTAGCAGAGTGCTAAAAATTTTTGTCATGTGAATTGATTATAATTTCTTTGTTTCGCCATCCAAGCTTTGATAGGAATTCTCCGAAAAAAACTAGAATTTAATTCCTATCTTTATTATTAGAACAAAATTCCAGAAATAATTTAGTATATACGAGTCAGTTCCCCTTAGAAAGCCCTCCACGAAGGCATCCCTCCCCTTAGGCAGATAGCCCTAGTGTTCTTTGCCATAATTAAACAAACCAAACCAAACCAGAAATAATTTGTTGGTAAGAGTAGTATTAGAAATGTTTTTTGTAATGGCATGATCAGTTTATGCTTTGCCTTTACTGATACAGAAATTTCTTATTGGCTATGAAATTACGAAAAACATAGCATATGCAAGATAATTATGGCTATAAACCTTTAACGTTAGAGGCTTAAGAAATTTTTTAGTAATTAATTAATATAAGTAGAAGAGAAACACACATGCACACAATTTAAAATTAGTTAACAAAGCAGCCTAAGAATAGTGTAGATTTTGATAGAGAGTTTTACTCTAAGGATTTCAAAAGTAATCAAACATAGATCTTTTTTATTCAGGCGCAAATATGTTCTGTAAAAGGAGGAAGGAAAATGTTAAAAAAATGTTTTGCTCCTGAAGAAGAGAAATTTATGTTTGTCGCCCTTGATATGGACAATTTTATTCAAAACCTATGCCAATTTAAAGCTGCTGGTTTTTTTTTTTTTTTTTTTTTTTCTGAATTTGAAACTAACTTATGTTAGTAAATTAACAATGTAATTTAATAGATCAGATCTAAGTATAATACACATCTGTATACATGATTTTTATTTTTATAGGTTGAGAGTAATCCCGTGGATGAAAACACTGGATATCATTATTACAACGTTCAGGTGAGGAAATGTTATTCAGAAAATCAGAATTCGATTTTAAGAATTTACATTATTAACATATATGAAAAGTAATGAATTATAATTTCGTTTCAAATAATATGAAATGTGAAATAAAAATACATCTAAAGCAGCAGTTACTGGATATTTAATAGTTGCTTATAGAAAGTAATATAAGAGAAAAGTCTTTGATCTGAAATTAGATTTTTTTCCTTGATAAGTCTTTTAATACGCATTTTCTAACATAATAATATTTAATTCTCTTTAAATTAATTATTTGTTCTTCATAATTCTTATTGAAAAGAGAAATTACACTCGAAAATCCGATACAAAAAAGTAAACTAGAATAATTAATGAATGGGATTTATTTACGTTTTTAAGAGGAACAACTGATGATCTCTGTTTTCTTTCGCTGAACGTTAATTCGAAAAATACTGCGGAGTAATAGAGCAAAGCCATTTTATTAAAAACAGTTTTGCATACAAATATGACAGCTTTTAATATAATTTTTCTTCAGCTATTTGCTGTTGTTTTCGTAATAGATATTACCCCATAATAAGAATGTAAAGAAGAGTTAATGTATTAGCTACTATTTTGATTGCGAAATGCTATGTAAGAATTTTATTTAAATAAAATGTATGTTTATACAGTAAACAAATTTTTTCTCCCAATGAATTTGGAATATTCAATGCTTATATATTTAATTTTTCTTCCAAGTAGGGTTTACCTGGCCCTCGAGGTTATCAAGGACCGCCTGGTCCTCCAGGAGTCAAAGGCGAGAAGGTAAAATTATTATTCAGAATTTTATAAAAATACTTTAAATCTTTCTGATACCAAAAAAGAATAAAGTTTTAAGTTTTTAGCATAAAATGCTGTTTATAAAATAAAGGTTTTATTGTCCGAAACCACATTAATATAAGAATATGTAGTCTGGAAGACAGCAATGCCAATAAAGCAATTCACTTTTCGAAAAAAATATGAAACTGTATTTTTGTAAAAATATCCGTTTTACAATTCCCATTTTTTATCCATAATTATTGTCTATAAGATATCTAAACTAGTGGTCAGAAGTTATGCGAAATCGTTTTGTTTTTATAGAAATTACGACATCTTTTTTAATTGTTATAGAAAATTCCGTGGAATAAAATGTAAATTTCCTTAAATGCCGCAGGAATGATCATTTTAGTAGGTAAAATCATTTTTTGTTCCAGTGGAAATCTTAAATACTCACAAAAAGATTACATGGAAAAATGTTTGGTATATTGTTTGTATTGGTATATTGGTAAATGTTTGGTATCTTCTTCAGAACTTTTCCACAATAACATCACGAGCTCTTTCATAAGTGGAATTAGTTAATTTCCTAAGTAATTCAGCAATATTTCATGTTGACGTGGTGTTTACCTTTTAGTTCGGCTGTAGTTCCTACACAAAACATTATAATTCAGCACGATTTCATGCTGGCGTTTCAGCGTTTTTCAGTTCCTTTTAATTTTTACGTAATGTTTTCTGCATCTTTTGCCAGTACCAACCCGAAGGTTTTATAAATTCATGTCTGGGGAGTAACAGAATCCATATCTTGAAGGTAAAATTTACATAACTAGCGGTAGAAATGTTGTTTTGGGCAGTGAGCGCCAAATATTGATTATGATGCTCACCTAGCGATCCTTTTCATGGTTCTGCGAATGCTCTGAATAACACATTCGTAAAGTTTATTTTAATTAATACGTTATTAAGTGGCATATAATAAAATATATGAGTTTGAATAACGAAAGATAATCAAAAGTCTGAGAGAAAGAAATTTAGCAGCTTCACTCTGCCATGCTGAGACTCTTTTTAATGCTGCCTACTTTTAGCGTTATGCTATGAAATGATGAATTTGTCCATAATTCAAATTAAGCTAAAAATCGCGGAATAGTGATGCCAGGTTATTAAGCCTCAAATATGAACTTTAAATGATAGACGATTTTTATTTTTTCTGTCCGTTCATTCAGCTCTCAATAACAGAAAGCTAATTTTGTTAGCGTCTTAGTTTTTATAACTTCAAACAGAAGTGCAAATAAATATTTTAATTGTTTTCACATTGTTTTAATTATATCTAAGATTATTTATTATATTTAACAGAAGATTTTTATTATATCTAACATCTGTATTCTAAGATTTATAGCTATATGGCATATGAATCGCATGCGCTATGATGACGCATCGGCTTCCTGTTCATTATGTCTTTCGAGCATACAGCCCTTTGTAGAGCCACAGTTTAGCGGGATATGTTTTTCTATGCATCAAGAAATGCAACATACAAGTTCGTTGATCATGTAGAATCCATTCCACTTAGTTATTAACGATAAATTTCAGTCTTCCTGTACAATCACAGAAGATACGCGACCTCATGCAGTGCATTTGTAACGCATTACAGTCGTTTGGATCGTTACTAAAGTCTGGATACAACATTTTGTGCTATTCCGAATTCCATTGCAAATTTGATAATTATGATGGCATTTTTTCAATTTTCCTGTAATTTTTTCGCTTAAAAATCATGAATTAATACGACATTAATCTCTGAGGCATTACAAAAATTTCACGTTCATAGATTTACAATTTCTTCTTTAGAATTTCTGAAAAATACAGCTCGTGATAGGACTAATTTCTTTTGCAGGTGTTTCCAAGTTACTTGTAATTTCTAAACGTAACAATCAGAAATATGCATAGCCACCAAATTTCCTACTACGCATATTTTAATTATAAAAAGCAATAAATAAATAATATAAAAAGCAACGGATTTTTACCAGGACGAATATTCATAATGGTGTTCGTTTTAAGTTTCGAGAACGAGTATAGCTAGTTTACGTTTTATCATTTACTGCGCATTTTCACATTTGTTTAGGAAAAGATATGAAATATATGAATATACAATACTTTGGGGCACAGAAATAGCTTACACTGTATTTCGAAAATTCATTTAGAATAAAACTTTAGAGAAATACTTATAATATGGGTTCTTGAGAAAAGTCCTTAATTATTGTTCTTTATTAGTAATTAACTTTTATTTTATTTTTTTTCATGAAAATGTCAAGTAATATAATATTTATATTTTAAAAGTAATATTAATAATTAATATTTATATTTTTATATTTTATTTACAATTAAGGATATTGTTATTCTGAAATTCTGTGTGTTGTAGGCGGGCCTTTTCGAAAGCTAAAAGGTATTTTATTGCATATATTCCAATTCTGCGAAACATTTAAAAATTTATTGCAAAGGAACTGCATAGCCGATGCCAAATTTTACTGTACTAAAATACAGGTAAGCTTTCCAATTTTTTTTACGTTTATAAAATATGACCAGTACATCTGTTTATCTTTGCTAATAAAGTGGACACGTATGCGATAAACCATTCTATTCCGCACTCGTGCTGGCATATCGTGATAGATAAGAGTAACAACCTTCAACATACGACTGTGGGAGCAGCGGAGAATGGAGGCACGAAGGCAGTATCTTTTACAAATTCCTACACTAGAAAATCACATACGACTGAATTCGGAAACTGGTGTGGCCATCGTTTTAACATGTAATCTAGTCGTCTTCTGCTGCCTATTCATCTTACTAATAACTTTTGATTGAGATACTCTCCCAAATAGTCTCGATAACGGTCACGGTGGTAGTGAGCCAGATAACTGTCTTGGTGAAAGAGGTAATCATTGCTGTCTTCATTCAGCTTTATACAACGTTTCCGCAACGCTTCGAAATACACAAAAGTATATTGAATGTTATTTTTTAATAGCTGCAATCGAAGTACTAATTTTTTATTTTATAAAATTACAATAAAATTAAAGATTGCATATAATAAAATATTTAAAGAAATTTGAAATCTAAATATTTTTAAACGACTAAATTGTATCTATTTAGTCGTTTAAAAATATCCATATTTACAATCAGCTTTGTTTTTCAGGGAGACCAGGGTCGTGATGGATTAAATGGATTAGATGGTGCTGTCGGCCCCCCTGGTCACATATTTATGATTCCAGTAAGATGAAGCATTTAATTTAATTAGAAAGATCAATTAATGTATTTATCTGATGTTTGCTTTTTCCAGAATATGCGAATTGTGCTGTTTAAGTGTTATTTAGTAGCATACTTTTACGATTATTTCTATACTTATTCTTTGAAATAATTTATGGTGTTAATTTAATTCTAAATGATTATTTACTGTAATATTTGCTATAAGTATAATTAATTAACAGTAGCTCCTTTTATTTTACGTATATTATTATTGCTCTTTTTTAGCTTTCACGTTTTCATATTTTGATAAGATATCGTACGCTTTTATAAATTAATTAACAACATTTAATTTTATTTAACATGCATTATTATTGTTATTTTTTAACTTTTACATTTTCCTATTTTGATAAGATGTATTACGCTTTCATAAATTAATTAACAGCATTTCATTTTATTTTATGAACATTTTTATTGTTCTTTTTTACCTTTTCTTATTTTGATAAGATATCTTACGCTATCATAGTCTTAAACTTATTTTTTATTTCTGCACTGACTTTCGAACATTGGTATCTGGTATTAAACGCCCAAGCGGATTATCTATAATTTATTTTATCATAATGGGAAATTTTTATTATAATGAGCAGTTATTAGCAATACAGAGTTCAGAGTTGAAAACTAGAAAATACCATAAATTTAGTGTTCTCAGTTCTTGTTGAAAATTCTGTAAACTTAAATACCAGTTTAAAGAACATATTTAAATGAAATGGCCAAAGAGGATCGCAAAGATAACAGCAAACCTTACAACTGTATAAAGAAAGGAAGCGGAAAATATTACCATAAATGCGAAGAAGCTTAAAAGTAAAGCAAGAAACAATTTTGATAATTGTTAGATAGTTTCAGCTGCATTTAGGATTTAACTTTCAAGTTTAAGAAACTGCTAATCTCGACTGAAACTGATCACGCGAAATAATTATTACAATTTACAGCAGTTTTTAGATTTTGAAATAAGAAAAAATGATTTAGAATCAAAATTATATTGGTGTATAAGAAATCTTCTACATATGAAGCTTTTTTAATAATTTGACAAGTTTTCTTATAACAAAAAAGAAGCGTAAGCTAAAGCTTTGACATGCCTAAAGAGAGCAGAATCTCAATTGCATTAGTGAATGGATAATAATGAATTATAAAACTCAATTAAAGACCTACACCTTAAAGACCACACCTACATTAAAGACCTTAATTGAGCAATGGCTATCAATAAAAATGCAGAAAGATAACCTTTCAAAAATTAGGAAACCTCCGATGGTGTAATCTGAAATGCTTTAGAAGTGATGTATTTCAATAAACGCGATGTTGATTTGTAGTGTAGTAACACTGTAAGCTTTTAATGTAGTAAGCGGAAGTAATGTAATAATCTTTTCTAAAGATATAAAAGAGGAATACGATAAAAGTGCAACCAGCGCTATATTTCAGATAAATGACGAGCAATTTCATAAATTTATGCTAATTTTCAAGAATTAAAAAAAAAATAAAAAATAAAAAACCATATTCGTGAAAAACTGGGCATTTCAAACAGCTATTTTTCATGAAAGAAGTCGGAGACTCTTGGAAAAGGTGTAGAATGAAACGCCAATATGTGTTACACATCAACGTTCAACTTCTGATTTTGAATTCGACAATACAGAACTACGTTCGCTTGGATATTACATGATTAGTCGTTAGGAGTATAAATTTTTTACCGCTGTCAGCAATGCAGTAAGTGATGAAACTAGTGATTTTGAATACAGTGATTTCTTACTTAGGAATCAACTATTGATCTTCTTGACAATGATACAATACTTCTTTTACGGAATAGAGCAGTTAAATTGTACTGATTATATACAGTCTGTCAACTAACGACTTGAACTATTATAGTGTTGAATTAAAGTAGCAGGTTTAAATAGTTCTAATTTATTTATTTAATGCTTTATTGCTAATATCAATAACCTATTCGAGATGTAAGAATAATGCATTGGGACCTAGAATTTTATTTCTTAATGCTGTTTAATTTCATGAGACATATTATTTAGTTTTCATTTTAAATTCGACATTAAATGCTGTTTAATTTGCCTATTTCGTCCAGAAATGCTTTTGAACTGTATCGCTGTTATTGCTGGCTTATTTTGTTTTAAATGAATTATCCGTTATTCATTACACGCGTAATTTAGATATTTTATTCGCCATATATTGCCATAGTCTTACATCACACTTATTCAGCTATTTCTATGGTAAATTTGTATTATCACTTAAAACATTTTACCCATTTGGTTAATGTTACATATTTTTAGTTATTTCTTTTATTTCAAATCCTTTGAATGCAGTTGTAGTTAATTGTGCTACTTATGTTCTAATCCCACTAACATCTGCAATGAAAGACTGCATTTTCGATTTTTTAATTCACATATTGATATTGTTGTGCGTTTTTTTAGTATCAGCCTCAAGGAGACAATAAAGGACCAGATAATACCGAACCATTAAGGCAAATGTTGAGCCAGCACATGGTAATATATTTTAAGTATTATTTGATATAATTTTCTTGCTTGATTTACGATAGTGTTGCGAATTTTGTAAATATGTAAATCATTTTAGTAAAATAATATGTGAAATTGTAGTATCTCATGCATAATGTAACATGAAATGCCTCAAAAATGTGAAGCTGTCTCGGAAAAATAAGGTTACAAGGCAATTCCATTTAACATTGAGGTAAATGGGCATCTCAACAAATTGAAGATTGCTTTGGTGAAGGTTTTTGTCACCAAATTTGGTGAGAAATTTTCCTAAGTTGCCAAACTTAGCGAGTATTTGGCGACATTTGGGTTTGATCCCTATATAACTGTAATCAGTCTGATCCTATATCTAACTGCAACTGTATATGCCTTCCAACAATTTCCAGAAATCGAAGGTACTAGAAATTTCTCATTGGGCCGACGGAAAACTATATAAGACCGAGAGAGCATCAGTTCTCGGTTTAGTTCAGCTCAGACTATTAAGAGATCTCAGTGCGAGTTTCGCTCGTTAGATGCGCTTTGCATTCCGTTGTGTTTAACGTTCTCAGTAGTCTGAAGTAGTAACTGCTGATAATGCTTCGTCATATTAAGAAGAGCTGTACGAACACGTTTGTTAAAAATTCTAGAACTTTAAAGTGTTTCTTTTGCGAAAAGGAATTTTGTAAAGTTGTCATTGGTTATGTGTGCATTCAGTCCATTACGGAACTGTACCCTCGAAGCAATAGGGTTTTAAGGGAACTTTCATGGTTGATGGGAACCTAATAAAAATTAATAAATTAAAATTAAAGTGGAATGTATATCGTTACACAAGGCTGGAGTTACTTATTCTGAAAATGACCTCAAATCTGAATTAAAAATTCAGTAGTAAACTGTAAATTGATTGTAATGACAACTGTAATATGAAGATTGAAAATATGTGAAAATCTAGTTACTGAAAATTTGAAACAAGTAAGAATGTAGATATAAATTAAACTCTACAATTAATCAAAAATTCACTGAAGATTTAAAGATAATTAGAATTCTGCTTAATGTTAAGAAATTCTTGTTTGAAGAGCCCAGTTTTTGTTAGTTTTTTGTTTTGTTATTCCTTACACGAAATAGTATATTTAATATAGTTATGAAAAAGAAAATTAAAGTATAGAAAACATGATCCTGTTTTATGATGAAATTATAATTAGTTAACATGAATATTATTTCATTTTTTGATAAACCCTAAATACAGTATTCCTCGCACAGTCCGGGGAATTAGTTCCACTTATATACCAGACTGTTTAAAACTGGACTAATCGAAAAACTAAATACATATAAAAATTATGACTGGTTTGAATTTTTTTTTTCTGAACGCATTCAGTATCCGAAATTTCTGTCCTATTTTCATAAAACGTGATTAATAAATCTGTATGTCTTTATTAGAAATAATTTTTGAGAATGCATGTTTTTCGCAATTCACATTTTTGTTTTCTAAGAACCCAGTTCCGATGACTACACTCTGTTTGGTCTTTTCGTATCGTATATTTCTTCTTAGCAATGAACTGCATTGTTTGTCATTTGATGAACTGTAAGATTTACGTTCAATGTTGACATCATCTTCCATAATACGCTGTGACAAATTCTCACCACTCCGATAACTTTTGAGAGTTGTTTATCTTTTACTTCTCGTATTGGTACTTAAATTCTGTCGTCATTGTTTTATTTGCCTTCCCGTTGTTCCTCTATGTTAGTAAGTGTTTTATTATTTGGTACACAGTTTCCCAAACTTGTAGCTGACGGAGCCCTTTTCAGTCAACTCTTCTTGTAGATCCGTTATAATAGATATAGATCGGTAAGTAACTGATGTTTGAAAATAGTAACAGTACAGTAGGAAATGTACAGTAGGAAAGAGGTATTAAAAGAGCAGGTAACATTGCAGAGGTATAGATAGTAAGGAAATGTAAAGTAAGGAGATATCTAAACAGTCCCTGCAGTATTCATGAAATGAAATTATATTTTAAAGTTTTAAATTTCCCATAATATATCAATTTATTCTCAATTTGGTATTTTTAGTCATGCATAAAATATTCTTCCAAAGTTCCATAACGCAAACCAGTTTTTGTTACAACAGGTATTTTACATTATTCCTAAGGGCAGCATTAAGGTCATTGCAGCAAATTAGGTTCCTGAAGATTAATTATTACACTAAATTCAAGTTCATATTCGCTCATTACTTATTATTTAAAGTTTTTAATACGCTTTATATAGGACAACTGCAATCCAGTTTTACTGTCATGCAATTATAGTGGTTCTGTAGCCTAAATTAACTGATGACTGATAAAAAAAGGTAAAAATTTTTAATGAGGCACTTTTGATTGCATTTTTGTGCAACGTTCCCATACTTTACTTCAACTGTTGAATACCTTATTCAACAGTTATAATTTACGCGAATTCTGCATATTGGTTTCATACCTGCACAGGCGAAGAATATAGCTTTATAAGGATATGTAATTGAGAAAGACAGCAATTCTAATTTTGCTTTCTCATACAAGATTTTGAATCTATCTTGTATGCAGCCCAAACTCCGGTAGACACTAGTTTTGAAACACGATTTTTAATCCGCTGTCAGATGTCAAATCTGTAAGGATTTCCTATTACGTTGAGTTTAGGATGATAAGTTTTTGTTCAAAATGAATACATTCAGTATTCATTGAGTCACTGTAGCATCTTGTCTTGAGCTGTTGGAAAATAAAATTCAAACGAGTATTCCAAAGTTTCGAAGTACATCTTTCCGAAATGTGTTTTCTCTTGAATCTCGATGCTACTTTATTACAAGAAAGTTTCTGTAAGAGGAATACAGTCATTTTCTTTCCTTCCCATATATTCAGATCAATGCATAAATTTCTCTTAAGAGAACGTATTTTGGCCATTTGCATCAAAAGGTGTGGCATATTCTCCTAAAAATGATAAATTACCTTTCAATTTGTTCATTTTGTTAAACGTTTCAGCCAATGGGCCATTTTATACAGCCAGTCTTCATCATTTGAAACCGTCGCCAACGTGGACGGTTTATATATTTGATGAAATTGCATGCTACTCCTTGTGCATGCAATTTCATCAAATATTTCCTTGAGACAATCACACGATGTAGCAGGAGGATCTCATGGTGGCTTCAGGTATTCTTCGCATACTAATATGTAGAATCCGCTTTTAAAGAGTTCGGTATTTTTAGAATTTCTTATTTTTATTATTACCTTATTATAAATGAACCTTAGCTAATTGCCCCGAAAAAAAAACATGTATAAGAATTAGTTAGATATCATAGTATTATCACTGTAAACATTCATGGTGAAGTGATTCCAAAACGATTAGGTATTTGTATTTATATGGGGCTAAGTTTCGAGCAGATTTCAGGAATGCTCGAAAGATCGAGAATGAGAAAGTGGCGTAGACTTTTGGAACGCGATTTTAATTCTTTGTGAGATGTCAAATCTGCAATGACCTCGCATTCAGTTAAATTGGATAAACTTTTTATTTAGATTGAACAGATTCAGTATATATTTGCAGGATAATGAAGTTCAAGCGAATCTTTCATGGCTTCGAGATGCGCCTGAACAATTTTTTATATTATTGTCTTGTATCTTGATGTTATTTTCTTCTAAGGAGGTATGAGAGATGCAATCATAACCGTAATTTTCTGTAGCCATCAATCAATGCATAAATTTCCTCCTAAAAGAAGACACTGGCCTTTTCATCAAAAACAAAGGCACATTTCCCTAGTGATGATAAATTCCATTCAATTTGTTCCTTTTGCTAAGAACGTTCAGAGCGTATACCATTTTACAAGCACAATTTTCATCATGGTAAACTGTCGTCAATACAGGGTTTTTACTGGATCATTAAAAATGCTACAAACTGTGCAGTTTCATCAAATATGTCAGTGTTTTGTTTTTTTTCCCAAGATAAATACCAATTCAGGACTCATTTCCGTTTGATTTTAAGAGGTCTCAACTTTATATAGTTTATTAGCTTTATTATTGCCTTTATTAGTAAACACATAGTAGCTGCACAACTAAATCTCACAAAGAAATTGAACAAAGGAAAAACTCATGGAAGACTCGCTTAGATATCACAATATTATCAGTATGAACATTCACTGCGAAGTGACTGCAAATTGACTAGCCATCCATGTTTATACGGAGCTAAGTTTATAAGCCTTCTTAGCATGCCTTCGTGGTGTAGTGGTTCTGCACGCTGGGCCGGTATTCCAGAGGTCCGCGGTTCGGTTCCCGGCGAAGGCGTTGTTAATTTTTCATCTTTCCTGCTTCCAAAATACCTAATGTCTCTACAAGTTTTAAGAAGCTTTGAACGGATTCCAGGAATTCTCGAAGGATAGAGAATAAACGAGAAGCTTCTCCGAATGTGCAGCTTCCAAGAAGTGACTAAGTCACTGGCGGCGATATAGGTCCCGCGAGGCCTGTGATACGGGGAGCCCCGGGACTTGAAAGACCCCTGACAGAGCACTGAAAATTCAGATTTTTTGCAGATAAAGTAAAAATATTTATATAAGCAACTGTATAAATCATAATATTGTCTAAACTTTAAGATTCTTTTCATGAGTTTAAACTTGTCAGCTTTAAAATTTATTGTTGGCGGAGCTTTTTAGTTTATAACTATAATACATTAAACCATAATAAATTATGCCCGCTTACTATTCCTAAGTATGTTTTTGTTTTGTTTGATAATTCGTAAGTATAAAGTTCAAGTGTTATTTTGCTTTTAAGTTCTTTTTCCATGTGCGGATTCTATTTACGGCTTTGTATCCGCGCCGAAATAAGTCTTATAAGACAGGCTTGTCCAAGAGACTTTGGGCCTTGGAAATGCATTTCAGTGGGCCGCATGGTGTATAAATTTAAATATAAATATTTTGAGATGGAAATTTAAAATAGACTACATTATTGTTATAGTTTTTGTTATTATTCTTAAATTAATAATAGAACAATTAAACATTTATGGCTATACATAAATAATTATAATAATAATCAATATAACAATCGAATAAAATTTTATTTACTATAATCAGTGCGATATTTGTTTTTCCTTTCTTTTACTTAGTTTTTTCAAGTCTGTCCTAATACTTCCATTTGCACATCGTTATTGATGTTGCAGGGTTTCTTCAATTAAGGATGCTTGTGATTTATATTTCGTGCATTTTATTATAAAAAAAATCTGATGTGTACACCACATGACTTCCTTGTACGGAATATTAAATTATACGCATTTTTCTTGCATTTTATTTAAACTTATTAGATTGAATTAAACCTACTTCGCCGACAGCGCATAAACCACAATAGAATAAATGCATTCTTTAAAATTCACTTTGTTTACCATAGCGCTAGTTTACCATAGCGCTAGTTTACCATAGCGCTTTGTTTTCCATAGCGCTTTGTTTACCATAGCTTACTTTGTTACTCTGGCGTTAGGTTTACTTAACAGTATTATATTTCATTCATATTATAACTCAGAATGCACAAAATGTATATCATTTAAAGAATTATCTAATCGTTGCCACATGTTCTATTCAAATACTATAATAAAGCTAGAACTATGTATAAAAGAAATTAAGCAAACAAAACAAAACAGGAACAGTTTTTCACAGACGATTGAGTATTTCTCATTTAATTAATTCAGTTCTCACTTCGCGAGAAGGCAAAAATACATAAAAACTCAAAATATCTATATTAAAAATTACGAAGTAAATCTCAAACGCTTATTTCCTCGAAAAAATTCCAGAAAGAATTAAGCATGATTTAATTGGCAATAATAAATGAATGCGTTATCTTTGTTGTTGCGAAGCTAAGTTTCTCTAGATCGGCAACAAATCCACTAGTCTCCTGTTTCAAATGTAAACATCAGTGGCCGCCATTAAAAACAGGCTTAGCGGCAATTAAACAACTTTAAAATTGCTGATAATTCTAAAAATATTGCACACAGATTTACTAAAGGTATAAAATCTTTAACCGGAAGATAAAAACAACATAATTCAATCATTTTTAAAGCAAAAAATGTACGATTTACAAACATATAAGAGTAAAGAAACTAAGATCACTGAGCCGGGTAATAGAGTAAATATATATATAAATATATTTATATACGTTTGGTGCGGCCGATTGCAACCAAAATACGAGGTGCACATCTACATGTTATAGCAGTCCTATATACAAAATTTCAACGTTCTGAGGCTACTCGTTTTTGAGTTATGCGAGATACGTACGTACGCACGTATGTACATACGTTCGTACAGACGCCACAAAAAATTCTCTTCAGAATTAATTTTAAAGCAGTTTTATATTTTTTTTGAAGGAAAAGAGTATTTTATTCTGTCCTTACGTACAGATATGATGCAAAAACATCGTTAAATTGCATTCGATAGCGGTCAAAATGGATATTTTCGTTGAAATATGCTGCCTGAAACTTTTCGCGATTACAATACTTCCTTTTTACTTCGTACAAGGAAGTAAAAAGGAAGAAAGAAAGATTCGCAGACATAACCTAATTCAAAAGCTTTCACAGCTTTTTGTTTCAGATTTCTCAAATTAAAAATTTTGATTGTTTTGTTGTTGTTGTCTTGTCCATATTACATGGAATAATGTTTGCCAGAGCCTACTCCGAAGAGAGGTAACAATTTTGATTATATAAGTCTTATAAAAATCAGTTTTTGATTCAGATGTTTTGGAAATGCGTTTCAATCTGCAAATGCACTGCAAATCAATTAACTCCATTTGGAGATTTTTCTAAAGCTGCTTCAGTATCCATGTGGGAGGCAATCGAATATATTTCAAATATTTTATCATGTTTCTGCAAATTGGTGAATCGATTGTCAAAAGCAGTTATAAGTCTTCTTATGTCTTATAACTATGTTTATAAAGACTTCTTATGTCTTATGACTTATTATTATGTCTATGGAATATTTCTTATTTCTTTGGAATTTTTATCACATTCCAAATTTTTAAATTTTTTCGATAATGGAAAGTATTAAATGCTATCATTTTTAATTGCGATTCAAATATATTAACAATTTCTTCGGCAATGCTTTCATCTAGGTAAAAGGATCGATTATCAAATTATATTTCCCTTGTAAAGTTATGTTTTTCCAATAAAAAACATAAATTCAACAACCTTTCATCATTACTTAATTCTGCACTGGTTTTTGGTTCTCATTCAAAATCAAACGAATTTCTTCGCGTAATTAAAAAAAAAAAAAAAAAAAAAAAAAGAGTAAACATTTTCCCACTACATAACTATTTGGCATGGCTGAAATATATAACATAATCATATTTAGTATATAATTCCATTGGAAATTCCTTAAATTGTTGATACGAAAGTGCATGTGATCAAGTATAGCTTACTATTTTTAGGTATAACACGATTCATCGATAGTACTTAAAAGCACACATTTTGTGGATGTATCAAACAACGGATAATAATTAAATATTCTGTTTTAAGGTTATATGATTATAATTTATTTATTAGTAATTTTACCAATCATCAGCCATCAGTTGATACTCCAGAAAGAATTTTTAAACTCCAGACGTTTCCGTATGAAGAGTTTTCGATAACCTGAAAAACTTCACCTTTTGCAATAATACCCTTTAAACTGATCAGGTTTAACATTTCTTCGGTTGACGAACGAATACCACAAGCTAAGCTGTGCAAAATGTCCGTACTTTTATCATATGCTAAAGAGAAATATTTGAAATCTCGAATTAGATTGCGCAGATTTATGACAGTTTCGTTTTGAATGTCGGTAATTTTCGAAGATATATTGTTTCCGACATGTACTGATATTTAAAAATAATTTGCTTTTATCAGGCACAATATCTTTTGCAGCAGCTTCTAAACGTTCTTTTACAAACTCGCCATCCGAAAATTTGTTTTCCGTTTTTAGCAGCTAGAAATGAAACATAATAATTTGCCCTCATTATATTAGACGGTTGTTGTAATATTCAAATAAACATTCTTTGTTGAGCTTTTAATTACGATATAAATTTTGTGAGTACCCCCCCCCCACAATTTTATATAACTTTTCACATCTTTAAACAATGGACGAGACAGAGAAGTAAAATGACACGTGCTAGCAGAGTTAGAGAGTGTAGGAAAGTGAGTGTGCATTTTAACAAAGCTGTATTATAGAGTCGTTTATTTTTCTTTACATTTTGATCATTAACTTGATAAAGAATATCCTCAATGCTACTCTTACATAATGGCGTAATGCGGATTAATTTTCAGATGACGCACTTAAGATTCATATATTAATAACTTTAAGACAGGTAATTACGGGATAGGTATATTAATAGCTTTTAGATAGGAAGGAGACGTAGCCAAATTAAAATGAGGAAGTAAAAGGACTGTTGTTAAATTAAAGTTAGCACTTTTCTTTCATATCTCTATCTATATCTAAAAAAACATATATAGTTTTAGTTTGTTTTATGAAAGACGTTATATAATATAGCTTTTATTCGTTTAGTTGGCGATGCGAGGAGCTCCAGGACCTGTCGGATTAAGTGGTCTCTCAGGACCTGTGGTATGTATATCATAATAAACTTTTCCGATTAGTTGATTGAAATGAAAATATATGTTATCTGCAAGACTGAGAATTATTATTAGTCAAAAGATGCTTTGTCCTTGAAAGACTATTGTTTTCGTTTTGCGATTTTGCGTTCACTATAAAACTATTCACTTTTCAAACTGTTGCCAGCAAATGTTAGAGTCCTGCATTATATTTCAAGAAATTAAATAATGAAAAATCTGCATAAATGTATATATTTTTCTCGCATTGTGATAAAACAACGGTACATAGAGCCATCGGATTTTGAATGACGTAATCCTACTGCGAATATGGGGATGTGGAAGCCCAAATTTGAAATTTGGAATTTGTTTTATTATAGATTTCATATTTTGTAAATCTTTAACGAATTTTTGATTAACAAAATCAAGGATTTCAAAGCGAGCAACATTGTACAGAAAAAACATTTTTATTTCAAATTTAAACTTTATGTATTTCGTTAAATTTTTTTAAAATATTTCTAACGTTATAATTATTATAGAGTTGTGAATTAGTATTTTCATAGTATGTATGAAGTAAAAATGTTTTTATAGAAAAGTGCTAAGTATAATAAATTGTAGCAAGGTTTGCAGATAAATGTCGATATTGTACTTAATGGACGTAAAAATGTAATTTAAATTGTAAAGTAAAACTGCAAAAACGTATATGAAAGACTTCTCTTTTTTCAAATGATGAGACGACTCAATTTCAAAGAAAATGACTCAATTTCAAATGTAAATGATGCGCAGTGCAATGCATTTAAATGCACAACGCACTTCTAAATGTTAATGTGTACAATGTAAAATTCAAAACTTCGCTTACTATTTAGCGTCAAGTATTGTCCTTTTACAGATCTAATGAACAATTTTCATCATTATAAGAAAATTGTAGGATGCATAATATGATAGAAAAATATTTTACTGCATCTATAATTCAGAATTTAATTCAAGCGAAATGAATAAATTTATGCAATTTATTTTCATTTTCTCATAAAACCTGCATTTATGTTCGGTAGGGACCACCAGGATTTCAGGGTCCAAAAGGAGAACCAGGCGAAGCCGGAGAAGAAGTAAGTAGAAAAAAACACATTATTTTTTCCTCAGATTTACATTTGGTTTTCTTCTTTGAAATGTAATACACTTAATCTCTAAATGTGCATATTAAGTAATTAACTTCTCATGTATAATGTAATAAATATAATTAAATAATTCTCTTGCGCCATTGCTACAAGGAATGAAGTTTGAATTTAACAAATACAATTTAACAAACGCAAAAAATACAAATACAAATATTATTTAACTTTACTATTAGTTTCTTATGAAGCAATGTAATAAATATATTTATTTATTAAAAGTTTGGGGAAAAATTTGAAAAATATTATATTCTACTAACGGTCTTCGGTAACGGGTACTACTGTGTTTTTATATTAATTAAATTTACAGTCTAGCGCGTGACTATATAGATCAAGATGTTATTAAAATTTAGTGTAAATTAACTTGTATTTGAATAATCTTTTACAATAAATAAAATTATTGGCATTAATTTTTTTTAAATGTTTTTGTGTTCTTCTGTTAGAACTGTCGGAAAGAACAGAAGTAATTTCTTGAACTGCAAAAGAGAAAGAAAATCAACGTACTTTTTATTCTCACTATATGGAAGAAAACTATCGAGAATTGTTCAGTGCAAGGAACTTTAGCATTTTGCAATAGTTTTCCAAGGAGTGAATATTACGATTTGAAATGTGATTCTAATGATTCGGTTCTTCTTGTAGGTTAGTCATGGCTATTTCTGATTACGTCACCAACCATTCATTAAAATTCTCGATAACAAAAGGTGTGTGTGTGTGATTATGGCAAAGCCTAGAGGGCTCTCTGCCTAAGGAGAGGGATGCTTTCATGGAGGACTTTCTAAGGGAAACTGGCTCGTATACACGTTATATATGAGGAAAACCAGGAAAACGCTCATGCAGCCAGCCCGTTCGCGGGATTCGAACCTCGGACTGAACTACCAGTGTTCAGCGACTTTACTGCTCGGCCGCTGGTGGGCCCGATAACAAAAGGCAACTGAAATTTGTAACATAATCAAGAATGACAGACTGAAGAATTATCAAAGTGTTTTGGTTTCTAATCTGAAAAGGAGCGTTTGTTGTAAATGTTTCTTGAAGGCTGATGAAATTCGAAAGAAGCATCTTAAATTTCTTATTAGCCAAAGCTGATATTCTCACTTTCTTGTTCTTATAATTAGGAGCTTCATCCCGGAAATTTCTCAAATTATTTTCAAAATTTCTGCCATACCAGAAGTATCTTATATTTCAGGCTTATATTTACTAAGATACAGATAGCATGCATATAGCATGCCAATCCTACAACATGATTTGTCTCTAACACGGTTTGAAGACGGTAGAAAATATCCTTTAACACGGCAGTTTTATACTAAAACAAAGGAAACTGCTATTACTGACTCCCTACAGCCAATTTTCTGATACTGCGCCATCATAACGTATTAAAATGGAACAAAATTAGGAGAATTCATCATGCAGATAAATTAGGAATACCAGAAGAAAGAAGAAGAAGCAATTACGTAAGCACATGCAGCCGAAGAACTAACGTTGGATTTCTTAGATAAAGGTTCTTTTCTTAGAAAAGCACAAAATTTGAGGGTACTTTTCCGTTTTGTCGGCGCAGCCGCTTAATGTCGCCAATAATGGTGCAACTGATGCCAAACGGAATATCCTCGCTGGTAATCTTTTACGCCTCATTTTCAAAACAAGTCGCAGCCATTTCTCATCAGATTGATTGGTTCTTTCAATACTCGCATACAATTACATAGAATTTTTACCAGATAATTAAATTTTATGCCATAAGGCCATTAGCGGTAATTAAGTCAATTAGGATACAATCATACCGTTCACCAGAAAGCGAAAATACGGAAAAGGCAATGTCAAGTATTAAATTCACCAATTCTAACGAGAATACACTGCAGTTTTACATAATTTCTGAGTAATCTATTCGTACGAATTGCAATAAGTCTTGCCTTTAAACTTGTATTCCAAATTAAGATTTAACTTGAAATTAATGTAGATAATTACTGAGAGAATTAAATTTTTGTAGCGTAGTTTACGTGAGATGAGATTCCTTGGGGTCACGTGATAGGAACCAGCGAATCAGCTTGTTGAATAATGAAAGCGTAATGAATTCTTAAATTAACGTCTTTTTACAAATTATCTATATTTATTGGCATTTTACAAAATTTTAAACGATATTAAAATGTTTATGCCTTCAAAATAAAAAATTCTTAGAACTAACATTTGCTAACATTTATGTGTATACTGTATATTGTCGCCAATAAAGTCTGCTTGCGAAATTTGCGCCGGCGAAACGGAAATGTACCAATTTGGGAAAAAAATTCACACGTGAATATCCCCACAGAATGCAATTTGTAAAGAAGCAAATGATCGAAATCAACAAATTTGTTCAAAAGTTAGAGCACAAGAATCAAGATTGCTGCTGAAGAAAACCTAGAGCATGAGAATATTTTGCCAAAAAAGAAACTCCTTCGTTTAAATAAGGTGATTCAATTAAAATAGTACAGATTTTTTAAAATCTATACATTTTAGAATCTAAACTTGTGCGTTGTACTACTACTTGATAACTGCAACACACAAAACATAGCGTTTTCTAGGAATCTAACCACTGTGTTATATGGTGGTCATTCGTATATTAAATAAATTTCCCAAAACTTTGTCTTTATTAAAATACTAAAGTGAATATTAATACGATTAATATCATATAATTTATTATGAAATCGCTCATTTTATGCTTTTACCTTAAAGGGACCGAGGGGTCTCCGAGGAATGATGGGACATCCAGGTAGACCTGGTCGAAGGGTAAGTTGAGTAAGTAGACATCTATTTAAAATAAAGCAAAGTAAACTGTTCAGATTATTAAACTTACTTTAGAAATATTTTTTGTTTTGCATTAAAGAGTGTTAGAACATTACGACATATTTTAACATTTCTATTGTATGCGTTATTATTTTAATCCCAGTGAGAGTTCTTTTATTTAATATTCCCTTTACCATTAAAGAAAAATGCAATCAGTAGGCTTTAGATAACGAGCGGGGTTGAATTTCACGCCGTCTTTTTGTTATAGGGTCCTGGCGGAAGAGATGGAGATAGAGGCCCGCATGGTCCAATTGGAGCAAAGGTAAGGTTATCATCATGTGCTTCCGAAGTTTTAAACAGCTGGAAGGAAACGTTAATTGCTTTTAAAAGTTTCTTTAAGATTCTTTGTTTTAAAATAAATAATTTTATATAATTAAGAATTCTATAATATAATTTTTACAGTTCTTTGCTATCAGTTGGGGCACTTTTGATTTTATGTCAATATTTCCTTTTATGCAAAATATTAATATTCTGTTACTGCAACTCCTCTTAAATCCTCACTTTGAACTTCATACTCACCACCATTATAAATTTGAAAACACGCGCATATAAATATGTAGCTACAAAGAAATTTCTCAAGCAGAATTAGGGCCTAAAGAAGATCTGATTTTCTCATTATATGAGTGTTGTTGTTGAAATGAAAATGCTAAAATTTTTTCAATAAACTAATACTCTTTTATCGTTCAGATATAAAAAAAATAGTTGTTGATCAAAGAAACAGCAATTTTACTTGATTTATAATACAAGTTTCTAGAAATTAATGAATGTAACATAATTTAAATGTTTACTAGTAGGAAAATGTACAAAATTAGTGGATTTTGGGCCTTTTTCATAAAGAATCTGTTTAGTAACTCTAAAAATACATGTAAAACGAGAAAATTAATATTACTTCGTATATCAAATTCCGTTGTTTTATTATCATGCTAATTTATTGCGTTATGTCGCAATTCCCAGATTCGAAATATTCATTTCTTTGTTGATAATATTTTCAGGGAGATGTTGGTTTGCCTGGAATGCCTGGACTACCCGGAGAAAAAGGAGATAGGGTAAAATTATAATTTATTTTAACGTTATGTTTTTCTAAATTTCCTCTCTCTATCAAATGTTAATATCTGAAACTTTATTGTATTATAACATTAAACAAAGTCTTAATTAATGTTGCTTCAACGCACGGTTTTAGATTTTAAAAATGCTTTTATTTCGTATACATTCAGAAGATATTATTTTGGGTCATCCGGAAAGTTCTACGGCTTTTCAAATCAAAGCGAATTTTCTTCTAATTACTTTGTTACTGCTGATAAAGAGTGATCTTGATTAAATGTTGTCATTTATTTCTTAATCTTTTCATGTATTGTGCAATTTGGTTTTCCGATGTAGTGCTAAGAGTGGAGAACCCAGTAGTTCTTTTTTATCATGTTACACCCTTTTATTTTAAAAAAGTTAAAAAGTGCTATCCAGACTTTTTCTAAAATTTGTGCTATGTATGGATAAAGTGCTGTTCCTGATGACGCAATTTGATAGCGGTTTGAGAATTTTAAGCTTGGAGATTTCAGCTTCGAAGACGATAGACTTTTTGCTTGACCATACAGTGTAAACAAGGGCCTTTTAAAAGGAGCTATCGCTGAAAATCCACATTATACAGTTCATAAGCTATAAGACCGTCTAAATATTCCAATCATTACAGTACATGATCATTAGAAGAAGATCTTGCATATAAGCTGCTACAGTATATGTGTGCACATACTATAACAGAGTAAGAATATGTTTACTTGAATTTTGATTTGTGATTCTTTGCTGGAGAGAAATAAAGAAGCTTCTTTTTTTAAACGACTATTCATTACATTACTTTCATTGGTACAAAAAAAATAACTATGACATTAGTCAAAAAAACCTCCTTTAGCAAAACTGAGAGGGGGTCTGTATTTCCCAAAATAATGCTTTTTGTATGGTGGGACTATAAATGAACTGCAAACTAAGAAATTTTGCCACCAAATTAGACAGTACATTTGGAAAAACACTGTTCTCAAATAGCAGTTTCAACAGCAGGTATCTAACCAAATTGCCCTGAGCTGACCAGTTGTTGAGGTATTATTTTTCATCATGACAACACCCATGCTCAGCCCCACATTTCGATGAATGTCAGGACAAAGACTTATTGAGCAAAGCTGGGATGTTTTGTTTCACTTCCCCATATTAACGAGATCCTGCCGCTTGGATCTTCATCTCTTCAGGTTACTTCAAAATTATCTGAACGGCCTGAAGTTTACTTCTTTAAAGAATGTAAAATAGCACCTCGATAACTTCGTTACAAATAAAAGCCTAACAACTTTTTTAAAAAAGGAATTTTCCAGCTGGCAGAACGATGACAAAACGTCATAGAACAAAATAGTACTTATGTGCTTTAATAAAATGTGCTTCTGCTTTTTTGTACTGCTTCATTTGCATTTATCATCTCCAAACCACAGAATTTTCCGGATGTCTCAATATTTCAATTTTCTTGTAATAGCGGATTTCTTGAATATTGTATTATGTATCTTCTTAGGGTTTTACGGGACAGCAAGGTGAACCTGGGATGATAGGGCATGATGGACCACAGGTAAAACTAAAAGCAATTTATACTATGATAGTGAATGTATGAAACAAGAATATTTTTTATAGATATTTCAACTAACTGATTTAAATTTCTTTTAAATATAATGTAAAAAGTGACCTATTATATATTTTAAATGATAAACATATCGAGATAAAGATGATTAAGAATTTATGACGGTATGATATCTAATGCAAAATTGTTAAGATTTAAGGTTGTAGAAACTATTTGAAAATGAATTTAATTATTTTGATTTATGTTTATGTATTTACTTGAATGCTTTGCTTTACTGTTATGTCCAGAAACGAATAAAACATGTAGATGTCATTAGCTTCGTAAAAACTGAACTATAGTTTTAGCAATCTGCATATAAATGCTGCAACAGAAATATTTTGAACTATAGAACAATTTTGGAAAGTTGACTGAATATCTTGTTATTACCTTCAAAAACTCTAACATATTCTTTCAAACATCATTGCAATACTTTTCGGAAAAAAAGTCTTTATTTCTAGTGAGCATGAAAATTTCAGCGCGTTTTATTATAATGTTTTGAAACATGCACTTACAGCTAGGGTTCTGTTTGTTGATTTATCAAAACAAACAACATGCTTTGTTCTAGGATTTCATTTTTATTTAGAAATACCTTGACAATCTTTGGATTTTATATTTTGTAACTCAGGCATTATTTTTATTTATGATCTAAGGGAGAAGAAGGTCAACCAGGACCTCCAGGATTGCCAGGAGATATGGTAAGACTGATTTTCTT
Source organism: Stegodyphus dumicola (assembly GCF_044657685.1). Taxonomy (NCBI): domain Eukaryota; kingdom Metazoa; phylum Arthropoda; class Arachnida; order Araneae; family Eresidae; genus Stegodyphus; species Stegodyphus dumicola. The sequence continues at coordinate 78,906,556 of NC_140775.1, forward strand.
TCAATTAAAAACATATCACTGTCTTGTTTTCATCAATAATCTAGATATTATTTTATAAGAAAAAGTTATTAAAACAAACCATAAATTGCATAATTATACAAAGTTAGAAAATCTTACAATACAAATTTAGTCAATCAGTATTATTTAAGTATATTTCATAGTAATATATATTTTATAAAAATACCCAAAAGGCCACGCTTCTTACAGAGTTACGTAATTTTTTAAAAAATATTTTTAGTTATGAGGCCGTAAACGTTTTGGGAAAAATTGCTTATCTCCACATGCGTGTGTTTTATACTTTGAATACTGGAGTAAACATTATGTTTTATGGTTACTATAATTTTTCGGCTTCTTTCAACAGTTCCAAATTTCATGTTATTTCTTCACCTCATGTTTTGAAATACTTATATTTTCTTTTATTGGAAACTGTAATCTTTTCAGTCATCTTTTAATCACTGGGAAATGTAACTTCAGAATTATTAACTTCAATATCGTTAACGACTATGTTTTCATTATACATTTTAAGATAGAACAGAAATCGTCAGTTGGAATTTATTAGATTCCGTCAGATCATGTGTCTTCCTTTAAAGTCTTTAAAAATTCAATGCTTAAAGCATCATGTTAACCGTAAAGTTTTTTTTTGCTATTAAAAGCTTCGAGTTACTATTTTTGTAACTCCAAGCTTTAATGTTTTTGTAATTTTGCTTTAATGTTTAATGTTTTTTTAATGTTTTTGTATAATGTTTTATAATGGAATTTTTTAGAGTTACTCTCAAAATGTACATTTGTTCCTGTTTTTGAACAACCTCTTTAGATCCAAGATAAAATTTAAATTCTCTTACCATGATTTTAAATTATATTGACAATTAGAATATTAGTTTTTTCTTTGACGTAAATTGTAATTAAGCATTAACATGGGTGTAATTAAAACTTTATTTGCTTGAAAGCTTTATTGCGTTTACGAATATAATTTATGCAATTTTTAGGGACCTAGAGGTTTCATCGGACCTAGAGGCTTTCCAGGATTGCCAGGACCACCGGTAAGCCAATTTAGACTTTTATGTATTGCACTTTTAAAAATTAACTTATAATCTCTAGCATATTTTAAATTGTCCATAGATTTTCTGAAGATATATTAGAAATTATAAGAGATACTAACATGGGTGATCTATAGCCTGTCAATTAATCATCTGTTAATTGCAAAATTAATTAATTGTAAGTTATATTGAAGCTGTAATTTATTGAACTATGTAATTATATGCCAAAACTGAAGTTTAAAACTGATTCTGGCAATGCAATAATATTATTTCATTATAGATTTAAATCTTCTTTGAATTATAACGCAACTAAAATTTAATTAAATAAGTTTTTAAAGACCTTTTTTTATAGACAGATATGTTTGATTAAGTTAATATGTGCTCATTTCAAATGGATAACAGATCACAAAATTCTGATTTACGTCATTTCAAATAGATCAAGTTTTATCTACAAATTAGTGTTGTGCTTCATCAAAATATTGTGATATTATTTTGTGAACTGTGCTACGTTTCTTCTTCTTTGGCCAGAGGGAATGTGCAGGCAAGCCTCCACATTTATTCAGCATAAAGTCTTTTTACTGCGACCGCTCAATGACAGAGCGAAATTCACGGCTACAACCGGTTTCTCCTCCTTCTGCTGTTGGGCTTCGAAGGTGTAGGTCGTTCTTCTGGCTGTCTTGACCCCGGCTGACGTGTGCGCCATGTTTGTGTTTTTCGTTCTTTTTTGACTGCCATCTCGATATTGTGTGTAGAGTAATGTATTTCGCCGAGTAAAGAAATTGGTACTGAAGATTCAACTAGAATTATCTAGATGCTGACTCCTGCAGTAAATTAACGAGGTTCTATGACTCTTCAAAAATATATTGAAATTGAAATATCCTTGAAAGAACTTGTGTCCACTTTCAGGATGATATGAATATCCGCCTTGTGCTTTTTCAAAAATATATTGGAATAACCAGTCAACTCAATTTCCTCCGTTATAAAAATTGATTATTTTTATCATGAAACTTTGTTTAAAGACGATGTACTGAGATTCACTTTGATTGGAATATTACGCGTTTCTTGTACGAAAGGTTAGGATTCAGAATGGTAGGACTATTTCTTTCAGCCGCTATTCGATCACGGTTAATAAGCTTCTGTCTGGCGATATTTACTTAATTTATGCTGGTATTAATTCAAAATTTTATGATGTCAAGTTATAATAAATATTACTTAGTTCACATTATTTGAAGTGTTATCCTTTGGGGTCAGATCTCACATTTCATCCTGCACGTTTATCAAGTATATCTGGTTTATTGTACTTCATATTTTTATTACACCAATTACAAACACTCCCCCCTCCCCACCTACTGCCAATTTTGTTTGAGCATTTGGAATAAATACTTATGAATTTGAAATCAAAACAGATGTATCAAACTTACTAAAACCCAAACTGCTTAGTAACTTAAAATAAAAGTCGCAAACTGAGAATTGGTTCTATAGAGAAATTTATAATATATATCTGAAGAGTTTTCAGGTAAGAAAATTCTTTTCACCTAATTGTACTGAAGCGTACTGTGTTATAATAATGTTCCTGCCTTTCTTAACAAATAATAATTTTAATTCTGGGCTACTTGAATTAAGAGCCAGAGTCACTAGAATTCATTTAAAATCTATTGGAGACTAAATAATATATTTATCAATTAAGAAAAATTAAAAATTTGCTAAATCTGAATACTTTATTTTTAATAGATACTTCCTTTATTTTTTTAATAAATGTTATGATTTATTTTATCTTACTAAACACTACATTTCGAATTTCAAAACTTTATTTCTTTCGTAAATATTTTAAATCTTATCTTTCGTAAATATTTTAAATCTTAATTTTCCAATACATCACACATTAAGATCCTGTTTCATTAATAATCCTTCTCCAACAAAAAGGGCCTACCAGCGGCCGAGCGGTAAAGTCGCTGAACACTGGTAGTTCGGTCCGAGGTTCGAATCCCGCGAACGGGCTGGCTGCATGGGTGTTTTCGTGGTTTTCCCCATGTGTAACGTGTATACGAGCCAGTTTCCCTTAGAAAGTCCTCCACGAAGGCATCCCTCCTCTTAGGCAGATAGCCCTAGTGTGCTTTGCCATAATTAAATACACCACCAGCAACAACAAAAAGGAAACATAATTACAGTAAAATGCTGTTAAAAACTTTTCAAGAGCCAGAGGGTTATGGATTTCTGAAATGGGAAAAGGGAAGACTTACTAAAGAAATTTCTGAAATGGGAAGAAGGAAAACTTACTAAAGCAAAAGGATAGTTAGCGAATAGTTTAAAAGTCACCAGAAACATTAGAAGAGACATCTTACAGATTTGGGCAATGTTTAGTGTTTAATAATAAATAAGTATATCTTTTCAATTTTTATAGAATTAGCTCATTGCTAAAGGAAAATTTTTAAGTGCGTATAATGTATTCAGTTCCAGCATTTTTCCGAGTTGCAGAATTAAATAATCAGCAGACATATGTAGAATGTAATACATATTGATTTCCCTCTATTGTTTGGTTTTATCGGCCAATTAACTGTCGTAATCAATGAATTACCATCCAGAATATATCTGTTTTATCAATTTAAAACCGCATGAGGTTTTCTAAAATTTTCATCTATCGGTCATGCAGATATAGGCCTTTTGAAACAAAGCATATATTGATAACTCAGTAATCGGAAAACATAAATAAGATCGTCAGTAAACTTAAAAAACTGTTACATCGTCAAAGCAAATAACACTTCTTAAATGAAATTTTTGTACACTAAAGCAAGTTATGAATTAGTAAAAGTCATAAAAATACCTACTCTTGTTATCACGGAACGTGATTTCCTAAGGAAAAATCTTAATAAATAGGACTTAATAACTTCATATCAGGAAAATTCTGTATATACTTTTCGAGTTTTATGTGAGTTTCAAAAATCCGATTTCGTATTCAAAACTTAATGCCCCGAAATCCTGAGATAATTCAGAAACTCGCAAATAAAGACCTCAGACACATTCGAGAATTCTTAACCCAGGTTCAGATTATCTGCTGCAGCCCAAAAAACCTTTGTCTCCATCTTTTAATGAAAGCTTGCACATATTTTATAGCGTGTACACTTTACGATGAGAGGGGCATTTAATATAAAGACTGTCTTTCGATAACAATTTGAGAAAATTTTTCAAAAATACGCAATTTGTGAAAATGGTTTTTCAGATGGTACTTTAACATATTTCAAAAATCTTATCAAACTGTTTGTATTAACTGATTTTCAGCCAGCAGAAAATCAGCTTAAGGATTTATTTGTGATTTAAAAATTACATCTACGTAATTTATTTCAAATACTTACGTACTTACGTCATATTTTAGATTTACGTCATATTTTAGATTTGACGGTTTTTATATATTTTAGATTACGTCATATTTTAGATCTGACGTTCATTTTCGTCATATTTTAGATAATAAAATCTAACGAAAATGAAGGGATATTTTAATATAAAACACAATCTAAAACCTGGTTTCTCTCTGAATAAATTGTGCAGTATAGATATGAAAAATATACTAATTTATGTATCGTAAACTATTTTCGTTTAAGCGCTTTCATTTTGAACACGTAAAACACTGTATTAAAGCCTATGAACTTTGTATTGAGACTATTAATACCTGAAAAACGTGGAGTCATTTATCCTTTGGAGAGACTGGTGTTAAGAATATAGAGTAATCATTCGGAAAAAAAATTTAAAAATAATAAAGTTTTCAGATTTTAAATTACGTCCAAAGGGACTTTTTTAAACATTTTATGTGTTACCTTTATTTATTAAATATCATGTTTTAGGCATTTACCATAAAATTCAGTTCAAGAGCAATATCACAAAATAATTTTAAAATCACCATATCTTTAGAATTTCCGATGCACAATCTCACATGCTGGAGCTAAAAATGTTTTTTCTGTACAGCGTTGCCATTGCTTGCTTTGAAATCCTTGAGTTTGTTAATCACAAATTTGTTATATGTAAAAAATATATATAAATTTTACAAAATATGAAATCGATAATAAAAAAAATTCCAAATTTTTACTTCCAGATGCCCATATTGGCAGGAGGATTACGTTATTCAAAATTTGATGTCTCTTGGTACCGTTGTTTTATCACAGTGCGAGAAACATTCATACATTTATGCAGATTCTTCATTATTTAATTTCTTTAAATATAATACAGGGCGATAATATTTGGTGGCAACAATTTGAAAAGTGAAACAACGCTTGTAGTGAGTCGACACAAAATGCCAAAACGAAATTAATAATCCTTCTGGGCATATTGCCCCTTTGGACTAAAAAGAAGTAATTGTAATAATAAGAATAAGATTTTAATAAGTATTTCATTAAAAGTATAAAGTTCTGATTCATCTCAAGCGCTTGGAGCAATTACAACCAAATGTAAAAAATTATCATTAATTAAAATACGAAAGTTTCAATCAGATGATATTTGGGATAAAACGATTTGCTGATATGTTGTATACATAATTGTATCTCTTCTATTTTATAATATTTGTATTATAAAATAACTTAATCGAGTAACACGTAAGATACAAAACCTATTCTACTCAAACTCATATGCCCGAACTCTATATGATTTATTTAATCATAAAAAAAAGAACACCGTTTCATGTGAAATGTTTTATTACATATTTTGCATAATTTAGAAAAAAAAAAAAAAAAAAAAAAAAAAAAAAAAAAAAAAAAAAGAAGAAAAAGACTGAATTGAAGTTTAGTTCTAAGATGTTTATAAAATTAAATGCGCCAATAACATATTAACGGCAATTTCCTTTGCTATATAAAAGGCACTGCATGTTAAAAAATCTTTTGCTTTTATTAGCTTTTTTATTAGATTAAAACAGTTTTACTTCAAAAACCTTTTTTATAGTTTTTTTTTTTTTTTTTTTTTGATAGAAAATATGCTTAACTGTAATCTTGACGAATCTTTTTGTTTGTCTAGGGCATACCTGGTTCTGAAGGGTCACCAGGCGCTAAAGGGAAAGAGGTAAAGAATTTTAAGTTTATTTATTGGTCTTGAATTCAATATAAAGCATTTCTTAAATTTTATTGTATTACAAAATTTTAAAAGCTTTATTATTCTTTAAACAAATATATATATGTGTTAATTTTGATGTCCTACTAGGGTCCACCTGGGCAACCGGGACAACCAGGACAAAGCGGTGCAGCTGGTCCTATGGTAATTTAGCGTTGTTATTAATTTACGAATTCTTGTAGGTCTGTTTTACCCTAATGCTTTTAAGTCTGTTTTACAATGTCAAATGCTTTTAGTTTCTAAAAGTATCGCTAATGCAATCATTGAATGTTTACTGAAAAATAGAGCAAATTTGCTTTATGAGAAAAGTTTTAATTACTTCACTATTTGAATAGATCTAATAGATAGTTGAATAGATCTAAAAACCCTTACCTGTTACTGTGTTTGAATTTGTGATTTAATTATTTTGAAACTATTCATTTATTCATATTCGAGTGAAATATGACTTAAGATTCTATTATTTTATTCATAATAAGCTAAATATGTTCTCATTTTTATGATCAGTTTTACTTCTTTAGTCTTCGTAATCAGTTAATTTCTCTGAAATAGCTAACAGGTTAATATATCATCAAGTTTCTGAAGTTCATCTGATAATATATATTGTAATTTCAGTCAATATAAATGATTATATATACTACTCAGAAAAAGTTATTATTTTAATTTTTTTTCCATTAGGGGCCACCAGGACCACAAGGGCCACTTGGACCTCAAGGACTCGCGGTGAGTGAATAATACGCCACTTTTACTTTATTGTTTCATAACATAGTGTCAAGTTAAAATTTTGATATTATTTAGGTATATTACATTAATAATAATATACATATTTAAAAGTTTTTGAGAAAGAAAATGCTGACCATTTAAATAATTCCATTCAAATATTAAGCTTGATTATGTAATTCCTAAATTTTTTAATCGTTAATCATTATGCTAATTAACAAAAATATAGATTCTGAATTCATAAATATGTAACTCTATCATTTTGTCTGTCACATTTCTTCTTGTTCCGTGAAAAAGAATTAACCGAAACCTATACCAGAGATTCATGTCCAAGGACTATCGCTATAAATATTTAAAAAAGATATTCAATTTGAGCGTGCATGTATACATATATGCATATGTCTGTGTAATTATATATAATAAATACAGACATAAAGATAGCCTTTTTATGCATGAACACACATATATATTTATACGTGTGTGTGTGATGAAAAAATATTTTCTATGGTATAATATATTTCTATGGTATGTTCTATATCTATGGTTTCTATGTATGATGAAGGAGGGATGAGCTCGATGCATAAGATGGTGGCAGTCGTTATGGCTGGTTGAATTCCTTCTTTTATTGTTGACGTGGCATTTTTTATTCAAACACGATTAATCCAATCCGCGCGTCTGTTCTGGATTATGTACATTTGTGCCATTTTTAAATCTTTGTTACAATTTCGTAAAAGAAAAATAAGTGGCAACAGAACAGCAAGTGAAGAGAGAAATATGCTGATATGAACATTGAACCAGTATGCAGGTTTAATTAAGAATAAGGCATTTTTGTTTTGATTTATTCCTGTTGGCTAATTTTATTAACAGTTGAAGAATTCTAAAAGTACATGCTTTATTGTTGACAGCAATAACAAAAGTAATATTGCAGGAGGAAATGTGTTTAATTTCACAAATCATATGCAGGCTTATGGCATCTTTCGGTTCTGACAAATTGTGTGGATTTGATGAGTAACTCTGCATTTAAGATAACTCAGAACCAGAAATCTATCCCAATGTGGTCGAGGTCGTTGTCGCCATGAAACTGCGAAGTTACGAGATATGACTCAGTCTCGAATGTGCAGTTGCAGCACTTGGCAATTACGCGATGACGAGTGGAGGAGACCCTCTTGCATCCGTACAATGTCATTAATCACATTTCCGTGCTGTAATTCTGCAACATTGTTTTGTACCGAGCACTTGTGCTGTAGTACATTTTTCATATCAGCTGAAGTGACTTCGAAGAAGTACGAATGTGCTTGCGACGCCGCATCACGCAATCGCATTAGCTTCGAGTAAACGTGCTGGTGACATAACGTAAGGATTTTCATCAGCTCTGTGAACTCAGTTCTTGGAGTTTACTTTTCCAGTTAAGGAGGAATGCGCCTCATCCGTATATAATATCCGGAGCGGCCACCTGCTATCTTGATCATATCTGGATATCTGGTGAGAAAAAAAGTCGCGAAGTTGCTCGTTTCCAGGTTGCAACATCTGGAAGCATTGGAATTGATATGAAAACTTCCTCAGAACACAGTACAGAGAGGCCTGTGGGTTTTGGTACATCAATTGTACGGGAATCACTTGTAGTATGCAACGGACCTGGATTAATCGTATTACGCACTTCCACAACAGCCATAACAGGAACACATTGGTACTTAGGATAGCGGTCTATTATATGTGCATCCAGTTTCTTCTAATTTCTTTTACCAAATCACGTACAATTTTTACGCAAAATTTAGGATTTCGCCGAATAAACTCTTAAACTCTGCTTCGGCAGCATTTTCTCTGTTCAGATAAAACAGCTTTATCACTTCACCTCGTTGTTTCCCTGTAGGTGTTGTCTTGTTAGAACGTTCGGACACCTGACAGAAGAAGCAAGCTTCCCACACTGTTTATTAAAGATTTTGCATAAGCAATGTTTTGTACATGGTATTCTGTGATTGGTGCTTCTACTGTTTATTCCTTCGAATTATGCAATATGTATCAGTGCATCTCCTCTCTGTGTTGTCAATGGTCCTTTACAATGCTCTTCTTTGCAGATGTTAGACGGCGCCAAATTTTTGTGAGAGATGTATCATTCCAACAGCATCTATGATTTTTCAATACGCTGATCAGTGTGCATAGGAAAAAAATAGGTGTTGCTTTTCGAAAATTTGAAATCGTTTTACTAAGCGTAACCATGATAGCTCTTTTGTTTTAAATAATCAAATACGCGCATACCTTCAGATAACAATATCTGAATTTCATTTAGTTAGTTGAGCGGATAGATATATAGGCGTTTATATATCGGGGAAATTTCTTTTATGACCACCCTGTATATATGTATACGAAGTTAGATGAATGTAGGTAAAAATAGGTAAAATGAAATGGTAAAAAGAATGCATAAAATGACTCTTAAACGTTTCACTTAAAAAGTAGATGATGTCATAGTTGCTTATATCTCTTATGCGGTAAGAAACCAGTAGGAAGGCCCAGTTACTTTCTAGACTTTCCCTTGCAGTCTTATGAGAAGATATGTCCGAATGTAGCGTGTGTCTGAGAGGCAAATGTTTGGAGCCAGCCCTTATCCTGGGTGTCTTTCTGACTAAAGAACAGATTCATCTGATGTGTTTTAAATACTCTATCCAAGGTTATGACACCGTATTGAGCTTCTGGAAGAACATCATCCGATAAATACTAGCATAAACGGAAACGTTCCTTGAAAGTGTATAGGAGGTATAAGTTATTACCGCACACTGTGGCCTAAAATAAGAGGATAACAACTGCAAACGTAGTTGCAGAGTTTCTGCATGCTTTCCAATCCTGCCGAAGAGAACTCCGCGAATAGGGAATTTATAGTGTAATTGCAATTACCAAACCCCGGATTAATGACTCCTTGCAGAATTACTTCATTAATCAAAGAGATACGGCATCCATAATATTGAAGCTACTACTCAATGGAGATTGTCAACGGTTTGATAAATCGATCTACACATCATTTCCAGCCTGTGTTCAAGTTTGTGTGTGAAGAATAGCAACTCCAGGTTTGATCGGAGTTCGTTTTATCAACAGTGAAACAAGGAAGAGGTATAGTCATGGGTTTGCAATCATAATATTCTGTAGGTCCTCCTTTTGCAAAATCATGTTTTTGCACTATATAAACATTTTCAGCAATTAAGTGCTTTCTGTGATGCAAACAATGTTTTCTGCAGGAGATGTAATTTATCAAAATAATAAGGACCCATTTCATATTATCTGTGAATATCCGAACAGATTGATGAGATTGCTTTATTTTCCATGTCTTCTTCAGTTGTCATACCTCAGTGACATAGAACTCTCTATGGCGATTAATTGCTCCTTATTTTTCTATATTTATCCGTTTAAAATTTTTCTAAGTCGTCGGAATGAACAACTCGAAATTCTATCGTGCTTATTTATTTGTATTTTTCCGACTTTTCTGTATGTTCATTCCAATATTGGTAAGGTGATATCTTTTGAATTCTGGTGGCTGCTCTTCATTTTGACTTATCTGTAAAAAAGGAAAAAGAGACAATTTAACTTTCTTTAACAAATTTATTAATTTTGTAGTTTTTAATTATATTGTAACATATTAGTTTTGGATTCATTGTTTATAACTTAAATGCAAACACAGTAGAATTCGAACATTTGAATAAACTCAAACCGTACTTTATAATAAATATAACTTGGGGAAGCACTTATTGAAGTGCAAGCAGTGAATAATGGAGTAAACAAAGAAACATATTTATATGCAGTATGCAGTATGTAATTTCTACATATTATTTGCCGAATGGTATTGACCAAATCTTGTCTCGTGCGCAGATTTCTAAAAATACTTGAAAGATTTCTAAAAAATCGATCTTTCTCCTACACTCAAAGGCTGTTATAATTTTTACTTCACTATTTTACATATCACTTATGAACGTTTTTCTGAATTTTATGTAAAATTTAACATTTATTAATTTCCTTTTAACTTTTGATAAGAAAAATACTCAATTTAAATTATTTTAATGCGATCCATATATAAAATTAAAAAGAACAATTTACTATCTTTTTTTAAATCTGCTTTGTACTTTATAGGGACCTAGAGGAAAACCAGGACTACCTGGCCTGGCTGGTGCAGATGGGCTTCCGGTATACCCGTGTTTCCTTCTTGAATTTTCTTGTTTTTTGGATGGTTGTCACAATTTTTTGTTTTGTAACTGCATATATTATTTTGCAGGGACCATCAGGGGAGCCTGGGATTCCAGGAGCCAAAGGAGATACTGTAAGTAGAAGTATTCTCGCTTCGTATACATATCAGTATTTCAATTTTATGCAGTTACTATCAATCGGAATTCTGAAACGGTTCAGATTTCTCATTATTAGTATAGAAGAAAGAGATAGATACTTAGAAAGAGAAAGATACTTAGAGAGAGAAAGTATTAACATATTAAAAAGTCATGAAGAAGAAAGTTATAAATTTTGAAAATCTGTCAATGAAATATTGTCAACTTGTCAATTTAAAATATGAAAAAGCTGGCGAATGGTATAGACCTTAATTCAAACTATAATTTTGCCAATTGAATATTTTGACATTAAATATCCTCTTGTATATTATTTATTACATATTATGTATCTTTACGTAATTGAAATTCTCAAGAAATTACTATACATCCTACCTAAACCTTATCTCTAGATTTGCAAACCTGAAGGTGAATGCTGTCTAAGGCAATTCAAAATAGCACTAAAGCTGATTATACTGTCATTAAGCTCTTAAAAGTTTTAAGAGTCTAAGTGTATTAGATATATTATAGGTGTGATACACCAAAGCCTGAACAAGTAGTAGAGATAGTAAATGTCAAAACAATATTTTCGCAGCAAGTATGATTGAATCATTCAGTGAAGAATTGTGGATTGATATTTTATTGTTTCCAAGACTGACATCTTAAAAACGATTGAATATTCGTCCTTTGCTTACAGATATCAGTATCTGATTCATTTTCAGACAGTCTATTTTATTATCTGCACAATATAGTTTAGTTTTCACTAAGGAATTATGTACATATTATGCATTTGATATAAAACTCTACGTTTTTATAGTATTTTACTTTCTTTTCAGTATTTTACTTGTTATGTTATTTTATGTTTTCTTATTGTTCACATAATAAGAAGAGCATGCGGTATTAACGTTGACTCATTTACTTCTTATTATGTGAATAATAAGCTTAAATACTGCTTAATATGCTTAATTACACCATGATTCGGACTTGTAGTATAATATTTCTAAACAGCAACATTTAGAGTATTACAAAGACAGCATTGTCATATTTGTTAATAATTTGAATGAAGTTTTATAGAAATTGTGTCTTATGAATATTAGAAAGAGGGAAAAGTAGTAAATGCTCCATTCACAGAGGAATTTAAGTTATACTCAGTGTTGACAAATGAGGGAGGGAGAATTTTATTCAGTTTTGCATCGGACAGTAATTAGAATAAAAATAATTTTTGTTTATTATCATAAAATTATTTTCTACAGGGTGATCCTAAATTATTTTTACATATTAAGAGAGGCGACAGTACCCATCCAGATGAACAATAATTACCATAGGACATATTGTCTCATTCCACTCTGAGACGCAGAAAAGAGAAATATTAAAATTCCAACCTGAGCTAACAACAGTGTTGGGAAAGCGAATGAACGGAACCTAAAGTTGCGCAGATTTATTGTTTAGTGAAAAACTCACAGAAAGTACTCAAAATGCCGACTACGCGTTTCGTTGCACAATTGACAGCGGCGAAGGAACGACTAGTGAATCTTTTCGAAGATCGGTTGTCGTGTTAATTTTGTCCGCGGCAACAAAGCTTCTCGCCACGAGATCTTCAGCTGAGTCCACAGGCGTCTGATACACTAAAGATTTCATATGCCTTCAGAAGAAAACGTCCAGTGAGTTGAGGTCTGATGAGCAAGAAGGCCTAGCCACAGGTCCGCCACGTCCGATTCATCGTACTGAATATGTGGCATTCAAAATGTTACGGACAGTGACAGAAAAGAGTGCTGGGGCTCCAACCTGCATAAACCACATGTCTCTCTGAATGGGAAGCGGATCAGCCGGCAATAAACTGGGAATTACTTTTTCCAAAAACATACGGTATGTTGCGCCAGTCAAATGGTCTGGCATGATGTAATCACCTAAGATACATGCCCAGACGTTCACGAAAAATTTCTGCTCGTGTTTATGAGGGGTAGTGCTGTGGGAATTGCTGTCAGACCAAACATATTGACTGTGCACGTTGAAAATGTCTTCTGTGGTGAATGTTGCCTCATTACTAAATAATATTAATGCAGGAAATCGTGGATCGTTATTCCTCATTCCAAGCATCCACTGCACAGTCTGCCTGGCAGGAATAATCACCTGTGTCCAAAGATTGCACTTTTTGCACGTAGTAGTGGTGCATGCGTTCCTTGTGTAAAATACGTCACACCATTGGCTGAGAAATATCCATTTCATATACCATCGCTCGCGTACTTGTGGAAGGAGCTGCTTCAAATCTAGTCAAAACTCGCTCTTCCATTTCCGGCGTTCGTGCATTTCGCGGAAGTCATGCATTTTTGAGGTGGCAAAAGAACCGGTTTCTCGTAGGCTTCGATCAACGGTGGAAAAGGTTGGGTGATTTGGAAACCGACGAGTTGGAAACCGCTGTTCCTACAATCTTCGTGCTTTGCGTCCAGTCCCTTTGGCTTCACCGTATGTGAGGTGAATATCTGAAAATTCCTCGTACGTGTACTCCGCCACAGCATTTACGAAAAGTTTCGGACGATGTTACCAAGGTAATACTTGAAGCGATGATGTTGTGCCGTTTTTCAAGGACACCGTATACTCTGATTGGCTTGTACTCGCTTCGGCAGTACATATACTATAATTGGAACGATACAGAGATTAGCATGGCCCCTGCGCAAGGATGACACTCTGATTGGCTTTCTCCGGTACCAATTGAGAGCAAAATGCTGCTTCTTCTCAGTGCAAATTTGCATGCGGTTATTTCTTGTTAGTCTTAGGAGACAGTCTCCTTGTTCTTCCTCGATGCGCTTTCCTCTTTTCTGCCTCTCAGAGTGGAATGTAACTCTATATGGTAATTATTGTTCGTCTGGATGGGTATTGCCACCGCTCTTAATTTGTAAAAACGATTTACAATTACCCTGTATAAGACTGTAGTTTTTTTTAATTACAAAAATCATTTATTTCTTTAGTAAAAAGGTTTATAAATTTTAATAATTTTGAAATGCAGTTTGTTCTGTTACCTGTTCCTATTATAAAGCGCTAAAGCAAGGGAATAATAATCACTAAAAACAGAGAGGTAGAAAATAGATGATTCTACTGTAGAAATCCATACTGCAGTAGAATGAATACTGATCATTCTACTTCTCATACGTTCCATTTCCTTGTATTTTCCAATGAATTTTCAAGACCTTTATAACAAACAAACTTTATATATCGACTTTATATATTAATTAATTTATTTATATATTTATTTATTATTTATATATTAACTTTATATATCGACTTTTGATCAACTCAGAAATGATTTAAATCTCATTCTTTTCTATCTATTCTTCTATTTTTAAAACATACTGCAGATGCAGATGAAGCAAATCAGGTACTTTAGGATCATTTTGTATTAAGATACCAAAAAGCAACATATAAAGAGTATCACTTTAGCTATACATTTCAACTGTAAATTTCTATATTTCTAATGATTTTCTTGTATTTATATAAATTCATTTGTATATAGTTTAATTTAAATCTACAATATTCTACCATTATTATCTATTTTAAACGTATTATAGATGTAGTAGTTGATGCAGTTCAAAGGCAGTTCATTTAAGATCTGTTTATGTTAAAATAAGGCATTATGATACCACTTTTACTATAATTTTCTACAGTAGAATGATCTATTTTCTACCTCTCTGTTTTTAGTGATTATCATTCCCTTTCTTTAGCGCTTTATAATAGGAATGATATCTTTAGCACTTAGATGTGAATGATCTTAGCGCTTTATCATGGGAATGATATCTGGTTTTCTTTTCTTCAAGTAAAAATGTTAGACAAGGAATTTGGCAGTTTAGTATTATTTTTTAGTTGCTAAAAGATGACAAAATGCTTCAGTAATTATTAAAACCTTTCAGCATTTATATAACATAAATTTAAAGTAATTTGAATTTACAATTTGCTATTGCAATAAAGACTGTAATTGATAATTTTTTATTTTATGCTAATTATACAAGGTCTGTTAAACATGTAACGTTTTGGTAAACAGTGAAGAAAATTTTGAATTTTCAACAATTAATAATAATTCATTTGTAATTTTACTTCATTTGTTATTTTTCGTACTTCAGGATAAATTCTTTAACAAATAGAAACTTGATTATTGATTATTAATTATTATTAACAAACAGAACAATTTTGTCTTTATCTAATCACTATTTTATTTAATAAATAAGTTATTTATGTATATGGAAGAGAAATAATCAAATGTCAAATGTAAAACAAAAGTCATCCTTAAATTCGTATTTGTTTCTATATAGTCCTAACCAGCTTAACGCTAATTTTATGTCTAGTTTTATAATTATTTTGATATAGAAGAATTTTTATAAAAACTCAAACTATATGAGTTAAACTTCAAGTTTGTTATAAAACATATTAAATATGACATAACAGTTTTTCAATCATTTGAAATTTTAACATTATTTCGAATTTTAAATACTTTTTTATGTAGTACTTTATTGGTTAAATCTTCTTGTTTAGTCAATTTCGTGCCAAATCTAGCATAATGCTGAGCATTTCTTGACAGTTTTTCAAATAACTTTTACATTTTATTTAATTTAAATTACATAAAAATGTTTTTTTATCATATAATCAAAATTTGATATTCCTTCTTACTTCTGTAGGGTGGACCTGGGCCTCAAGGACCTATGGGATTTCCTGGTCAAAGAGGAGTGAAGGTCAGTTATAGTCATTGAATATTTGTGTAGTATAAGTTGAGAGCTTCTTAATTATAATATTTACTTTTCAACTCTTAGAATAAAATAATTTTGATAATCTTAATAATTGCATAAGAATTTCATTAAAAATTATGAAACAATTTGTTTTATGTATTTGCCTTGTTTTCTGATAATTGTAACCCTAATTTCTGATAGTATATGGATAAAATTAGGGGAGAATTTGATGAATTATAAGAACTAAATGTTTCATGCTAATATTAATAAATTGAAAAGTGCCAGTGATATGTATATTGAATCAAAAGAATAACAAATTTCCTTATCAAATCAATAACTGTAAGTATTATTAATAGTTTGGGTTATAATTTACTTTGATTACTAGAACATGCATAAGCGTTAATTCAATCAATTAATCTGAGGCAATGCACGTTAGATTAATTGATTAAAGCAAAGCAATTCGAACGCTGTTTGCCTATAGGTAGGGTGCCTTTATTAAAAATTATTTAAAGGCTTTTTAAGGGAAATTGGCTCGTATCCACGTTACTCGGAGAAAACAACGGAAACTTCTCTGTAGCGAGACCGACTCGGGAGATTTGAACGGGGATCGAACTATTAACAACTTTAACGCATCGGCGACTTTACCTCTCATTCGCTGTTGAGCACATACGTGCAAAGAAACGTTGTTTCAAAATACGCTGTTGTTGTATTTATTTCCTATCATTCTGTCTTAAATACCTTATATCGTAAAGGATGTACACTGCGAAAAAAAGGGGGGCGGGAAGTTACAATTTCCCGTTCTACTGGGCCAATTGACGAAAATTCCAACTGCGTTTTTCATGTTTCGAAGCGCGACTTAGGATATGTATTAGATTTATATATAATATTGTTCTAATATAGGTATTTTGACACAAAATCAGACGTTTTCTGAAATGACATTTCCATTTTTTCCATCTTTGTGCAAAATGGGGTAAGAAGCAAAGTTTTCTTCGTGAAACGATATCATTCTGATAAAGAAGGAATAAACTACAACATTATCATTTTCGATGACAGTGCCATGTCTCACTTTAGAAACCTTTAAAACATGGGCAATAATAAATAACATTTGTCAAATGTTGATTGAAATAAAGACTCGGTGAGTCTCAAGTAGAGTGGAGCTGAGAGACAAAGAAGAGATAATAGGAGATGACACTATACACTTATCTGATTATTTTTACGGAAAGGAATTTCGGGCCTATATTTATCTATTTAATACTGTGTTTGTTTTTCTTGCTTTATAATCACTGATTTCCATTGGTTTTTCAGTTATGGGCTTGTAAACAAGGTACTGTTGTGAAGTTGAAATTAGAAATTATCTGTAGTATAAGAATGAATTAATCCCTTTTACATTAATTCCTGTGGGAAAAAAAATTGTTTCGGAGATGAACATTTAGGTTCACCAATTAAATTGATAAACCGAAGTTTCACTGCATTCATTTTCTAAAACCATTTCTTATGTATTAAAAAGTATAGCAAACACTTTTTAATTAAAATGCAGTGCAGAAATGTTTGAACATATTTTCTGATATATGCTTTATTCCGTAACAATTGTTTTCTTTGACTGGCGTTGAATTTTCCATGCATATTTTTGTGCTGTTCAGATTTAAACTACTAGTGATAAAATGTACTGACAATACTTTGTCTTCATAGGGTGATCAAGGTGTAAGAGGACCCGCAGGCGAAAAAGGCGAAAAGGTATGAGAGTTTTTTCACTTTTATCATACACTATCCGTTATATCATTCATTTATCTGGTTGGTGGTGCTGAAGCTATGGGCAATAAATGTGATACATTATTATAATGTGGACATAATTTATTCGGCGAAATCCAAACTATTCTTTTTATGCAAAACATATAACTGAGATTTGTCTAATATTATAATTATGGTGATAAGACTAATATAAAACAATCATAACTGGGATTTAAAATGCATTGTTTGCGTCTGTATATTATCTTTAATATATTGTGTGATGTAAAGACACGCCCAGAAATTTGTGAGTTAATGTTATTAAATGTTGTTTTCAATTCTTGAATTGTCTCAGATTAAATCGCTTTCTTTAGAACGCACTAGAAGATAAGTACCGAAGAATTAAATTGGTGATAAAAAGACACAATCAGACAAACATTCCACAACTTACATCAACACATGCTGAACTTTTTACGTGATTGCCTTATCGGGCAGTTTTTTATATTGAATATAATCGATTCAAATGAAATTTATAAAAAAAGCGATAGCCTTTCTTTCCTTTATATAAAAAAGGAAAGAAATTGATAGCATCGACGTGGTAGGGAGTGTAGAAATAATTCAAAGGATTATGTAAAACTTAATTCATGCACAGGGATTACAATACAACGTTTTATTACTAGAATAAACAGACCATATTTACCAAGATTATCAGGACTACTATTTTTTCTTATTGCCATTGGGAACATAACTGGATTTCTGAGTAAGAACAGGGAGTTTACTAAAAACTATGTTCGTGCAAGTGTAGAAGATACGACACAAATGGGAAGAGTTTAATTACCCTTTATAATTTACAGCTGTTCCCGCACTTCTGAATGCAAAGACCAGTACTTATGGTCAGAAACGCAAAAATAAGAACTACAAACTAACTAAATTAAGTAAGAGCTAAATTCAAATACGTTACAAAGACTAGTAACGAGAATATTGGTCTTTTAACTTTATGTATGTAGTAAGGAGAATGCGGGAATACAACAGCACGTCTTCAGTATCAAGAGAATTAAATTCTGGCCATAAAGGCAGACAAAAACTGACTGAAAAGCGCGCGTGAGGTTAAGGTAACGAGAAGCCTCTCTCTCTTTTTTTTTTCTAAAAACCACAACTTAAATACTTAACAGTTTGCAAGCTCAATTTGCATAATCAAAACTAACCTCGTTTATTCTGGCTGGAAGTGGAAAATAAGGAAGGACATTAAAGTTTTAAAATTAAATAAACGTTAGTAAAACTTAAAATCCTTACACGATGACCTTTACATTCTTATCAAATTCAGATCTAGTGTAAATAGACAGCTAAAGATACATACATTCACGCGTACAGAACAAAGCTCCAAACAGACATCCAAAAAGCTAAGAAAAAGAACAGTAATCAATGCATTTTAGGAAATAAAGGTTAAAATATAAATGTAGTTACAATATGTTGGAAGAATGCTAATTATCCAAAAGCTTTAAAATATTTAACTAAATTTCAAAATTATAAACTCTTAATGACATATGATACAAAAATGGAGACCTTAATAAAAGTTATTTTTAATAAAACTTCACTGCAATTCATTCTTAAAATGCCTAAAAGAGTTTATTCATTTCACAGCACTTCCGTTTCATAATTCTCTTTTACTATCCTCTTAAACAGCGAGTTCATCATATATGAGAGCGCTACACAGATATCAGAATGTTTTTTTTTTAATCTGAATATCCTGTAGAACAGTTTTTTACGTATTGAAATTATATTTATTTTTTCAATAATATACTGTAGCAAAACCATATTTTGCAAAGTGTATTTCCATTTTGTTTTATATTTACTTATTAATTAGTATATTACATGAAAATGTATGTTCCTTTTCCTCTGAAAAACGAAATAACTGCAAAATATTAACCATAGCATTTTTTGCAGTCTTGATTTTTATGGCATTCACCTGCAGACATTTTGAGAAATTATTAACTGACTGTTATAGTGAATGGTATAGTTCTGGAGTATATTAATATTATTGAAGGATAAGAATCATATCATTAGGCTAGAAGTTTTAAATTTTTATTTTGTACGGTAACAGATTTCAGATGGGTATATTAAAAATTCATTATCTAATATCTAAAGCTTCTGTATTGATTTGAAACCATTTTCATGTACATGTAAAATGATTTAATTCCTAATTTATAAATAACTGTAGTCATCTAGAATATGAATAATGAAACCAAATTACTTCGAATTTTTTTTTTTTTGTTTAACCTTTAAATTTATATTAATCTCATTTCTAATTGCCGTAATAAACAAAATTTATATCGCAGATAAGTTTCCTTTTATTTTAAACTCATACTACATCAGGGAACTATCAATTCTTATTTAAGTTCATTAATCAGAAATGCAATAACATTTTGGAACATGGTATTATAGATGTATCGAATCGGGGGTCCACATGCAATATGAAATGTAAACTAGTAAAACGAAAAGAACATCATTCGCTGACTCATAACGAATGAGTATCTTAAACTAAAATGGGGTGGAGGAAATTAATGCTATGCTTTGATGACGGTACGGGTTATGATCATTAATGGATTTCTGGCAACGGCTTTGAATTGCCTATTTTTAAATAACAAGCTGCAGTAGAGCACAGTAGTAAACTAGCGTATGGAAAACAGACAAGATCTGCAACCAAACTAATGCTTGGAGCGGAGACGACTGCGATTGCATATTGATGGTTATTGGCTTCGTTTGAACAATGCGGTTTGCATTGTTCATTTATGCTATTCGTAACTGACATTGTTCAAGCCATGCATTTGAATCATGGGAATTTTTACAAAATGGTCTATAATTCGAACGATTTCAACAGTCCAATTCTGAAGACGAAACAATGTACTACTTCATTTAGCATTTTGTATACTTCCTTAAAAATCCTTAAGTTTTTTATTATATCTAATTAATCATTTGGAATTATTTAAAATGTAATGATATACTAAAATAAACTATAGAATTCATGTTATCCATCTGAGAAAACTGTAAAATTAAAATATTTGTGAATTTTGTTTCCACGCTTATATAAATAAAAAATCTTTTCTTACTCTTAGTAACTTTATGTTTTTTTAAAACAATTTAAGAGCTTTTGATACTTTATTTTTAGGGATCAAGGGGTCTGGATGGGCAAAAAGGTGATTATGGTCCTAAAGGAGATCAAGGAATTCCTGGTCCAGACGGCACGCCTGGTATAGAAGGACCTGAAGGACCGAAGGTAAATACGATTCTCGATGCAAAGTAAATAAGAATTGAGACAAGGCAACAAAAAATAGTTTCTCATAATAATAAATGTGTTTTTCTTTCTAGGGATTCGAAGGTCCGAGAGGCGAAATGGGACCTCCTGGCCCAACGGGTGAGAAGGTAAGGAAAAAGAACACCACTTTTAATTTACACTAGATTATAAGAACGTAAATAATGTACACCGGAAAAGGAAGAAGTCATAGTTCTCTTGCGTAGTGTCTAAAGATGTTTCGCCAAGTTTCAAGAAATATTTGAATAAAACTATGAAAGAACATTTATATTATAAATAGTTGTACCAAAATTTGTTATCGAATCAGGAGGTAGATTTCTACGAAGATGGAATTCAAAAGCTGTGGTTCCATATGTTAAGTACCTTAGTCAGAAATTATATTGAAAAGGAGATTAAGGTCCAATCACCAAAGCAAAAATAAGATTAATGAATTGATTAATTTTATTTTTGCATATTTTGCATATTAATTATGCATCTATTGATTAATTTTACTTTAGATATTACATGAACACTAAAACAGTGAAAATTGTCTTATCAAAAGATGTTTGCTTAAAAAAAACAAGTCTTTTATATTTTGCGTAATGAATTCTTCAAATCCCATACAAGGTGTGATTATCTGATATGTACTCAAAAATTAAATCAAGTAAGGAAACATTTTTTTTCATTAAAATCCAAAAAAACTTCCGATAACTATGACTCGTTTATTTGACAAATTTTTTTGGATGCTGTGCATAAAAATGTTTTAAGGCAGTATTTTACTGTGCAATAAAATTTTAATGTAATTCAAAAGTCATTTATATATAATTGGAAAGAATTATTAAGTAGCTTTAAAAAAAGATCAAACTTGGCTGAAATAAACGTATTTAAAGTAATAACTTGAAAATTAAAAGTTTATTTGCGATTATTTAAATATTTATATTGAAGAGTTAAGTAATTTTTGAACGACTTTTGGTAACCATTGATATTCAATTAATTATTTAATTTAGCCGTTTATATATTCTGCATAGCGATGTTCCGCACGACAAGATTGGTGTGTTATTGAATTAAAATTAGCCTTTTTATCTTAAGAGCTTGACAGAAAATGTATATTTTGCGTAAGAGAGAAACTTCGGAAAATTTTTGCATTATTTAAATGAAGTCAGTGCAATTCATGTTTTGCCATCCCTCCTCTCAAATCTAAAAAACATTAATTGAGAATTAAGCAATTTCAGATGTGTCAACAATTACAATGCAAAACGTACATGAAATGAAATTTTAGCACATGTCTTTTAGAATTATAAAATTAAAAACAAATTTGAAACTATTTAATGATGAAAATAATTTCGAGAACATGAATCTTAGTTTTATATATAATCGTAAAACTGTTTACTGCTACTATGTATTCTGCTGAATTTTTTTTAACATTGGAATAGTGAACTTAAGATAAAATTTTAAAACTGTATCTTTCCAATGATTCCTGTTGCTGGAAAATAAAATAAGGTTAAGATAATGGCATAATTAACTAAAACGTATCCACATTTTCATGTAGTTACACTTTGAAAGGGGATACATATGAAAGCCTTAAAGAAGAATAGTAACTTTAAAACTTGGATTTATGTTATTCAGAGATTTATTTTTCAAATTTGATTATCGCTGTATTATTATGGTATATCGAATATAAGTACTATATATTTTGAAAGCGATACAATTTATTAAATTTCAGTTAAACTTCATCTTCCGAAGACTTGATAGTAAAGGTCTAGTAAGAATAGTAAATTTTACTAACATTTAGAATGTATGTAATGCAGTGAATTTTTATTATAAAAAATTTGTTTAGTTATATATTTGTATTTCAGGGTAAAATAGGAATCCCAGGATTCCCAGGTTATCCTGGTCACCCTGGAGCAAAAGTAAGTATGAAGTCAAAGAGGATATAAAGTGAGTTAAAATCATTTTAAAACCTATACTTAATACACTAATTCCTGCATTTTCACTTAAATACAAAATTTTTAATTAGCCGTAACTGCATAAAAGGAATCATTTATGCACTAATCTTTTTTAGATCATCATACGGATTCTGAAGTATACGGATTCTGAATAAAATGATGAAAAATCTAACTGAGATACCAGTTTGTCAATGAACTTTATATACTTTATATATAAAATATTCAAAGATCTGGATTTCGGTGTAATGTATTCATATTTAAAACTAATTAAAATACAAAATTCTCAGAATTATTTAAGTTCTTTTCATCGTATTTAATTAGATTAATCAGATTGTATCTGTATATTATATAATTAACATTTTACCTCCCTAATTAATTTCATTTAATAGCAAAGCAGAAATGAATCATGAAATCAATGATTTTGATTGTTTTTTAATCTTAATGATAAGGAAATGTGATGAATTTTAAAGTGCTAAAGGGAAAGCGTATCATACTACATCTCAAAAAGAAATTAAAATCATCATAATCTACATTTCTTTTAACTTTTCACATTTATGTCGATGACCTACCTGTACTCCACAATGACTGACTACTGATATTCATGAGGCATCTATTGAAAATAGTACTTATGACTACGTTCATATGATAATTATTTAATTGAAATAATACATCTGTTTAATTAATAATGTAAGAATTAAAAGCATCCTCTCCTCGTATTTCTATATTGCTAGGGTGAGCATACTGAACCTGTTAATCACAGATCCCGCGTTCATCTCCAAGCGATAACAGAAGTTGCATTCAAGGACTTCTCAATTCAAGGACTTCTTCTCTTTTGTCTGCAATAATGTTAATAAATTGAGATCTAAATGTTCAATGAAGATGTTGATTTATATTATCATTCAGAAATACATGCTTTCTTGAATGATAATTTGAATTGCTTTTGCAGTGAAATTATAACCACGGATATCTTAAGTACAAACGAATTCTGTTGCAATGAATATAAAAGAGTAATAAAATTTCTTTTTATAACATTAGTAACTGTACTTATAATGAGTTAAACATTTATTCTAATTTCATAGTTCATTCGTTTCTGTTTCTTGTGATGATGATGTCTTTATATCTGTGTTCGTGTTCGATTGCTTTATTTATAAATATTGTCGATGAATTTCTGAAATAGTTACTATCAAAACCAGTTAAATATATAATTATTAAAGGTTATAATAACAGAAATTTTAAGAGATTTGTGATTTATGTTAAATATTAAATAATACTTTGTGTTGATAAATTTTACAGTTAATGTGCAAAAATTATAATTTACAATTTACAGTAAAGGACTGTATTTCTGATTTTCACTATTTCACTATTTTTTTAGTAATAAGCAGCTTTATAGAGAACAATGGACAGTTTCCATAAAAGAGAAGTTAAATTTATGTCCCGTCGTTCTTTAATATGTGTATATTGATGTAAATAATTTTAATAAATATATATTCAGAAGCATATTTTTCATATTGTCACTAAGTGGCTAATAATTTGCTTTTCATTTTCTAAAGGGTGAAAAAGGATTTTGGGGCAAACCGGGGAAGAAAGGTGAAAAAGGTGAAAGAGTAAGTACTAGTTAATAATTTTATGATCACTGTTTAACTGCGAAGTTTTTCTAGATGAGACAGAAATTACCTTTAAATAATGTAAAGTGCCTTTAAGTAATGTTAGATTTCAATAACGTTAAGGAAAATTTATTTGTTTAACCAAATTGTGAATATCTCAGCACTATATTAAACAAGGGTTCTCTCTAAGAGTTATTAGAAATTTCACAAAAGCTCATTATTAAAAGTGTTAGATAGATAAACATGTAAAGAAAGTTAAGGAAACTTCTGATTATAATTTATAGAATTACAGCCATTAGCATTTAATAAGCTTGAAACAGGCCAAATACGGTAGAATCTCTTCATTGGAAGCAACCTCGCGAATCTGGATAGATTTCTCCAGATAATTGAATATGTATTTCTAGAACGTACTTATTTACATTTTTCATGCCATCTATAGAAATTTCTACATACAAAGTCTGGTGGCCATGGTTTTTTTTTTATCTATTGACCATAGTTAAATAAAAAATATCTGTGATTCTCGTTATACTTAAAACAGATTATTTAAAATTACAGATTATACATTATTTGAAATTAAAGTACATATACATGATTTTTTTATATTTCAGGTAAACAACAGTAAACAACGTTTTAAAATTACCATATACATTATCACACAAATGTTAATAGATTTTTAAGAGTGATGACATACAATGTCTTTCTGCTTATAAGATTGTCTCCGAGATAGTTTAAAAAAGTCGCTGTGTATACAGCAATGTTTCGCAATGCCACGTACGAACATAGATGAATATTTCTCGAAACACCTTATGAAGGTCCATAATTCTTCGTCAGCTTCTTTCCGCATAACCTTCTTGCTCTGCATGTGTTATTTATCTTCAGCCTTCCCTTTTTGATTATCTCCTTTTCCATTGATTATTTCCTTTCCCATTGATTATTTCCTTTCCCACTAGAGATGCCAGATTATTTCGTCATCCTTTTGTGAGAGTATAACGAAAACAGAATTGTCTACCCACACCAAAGCCTGCACTACTTCTTCACGGATACTAACCTTCTTCGAACATATAATTAAATCCATCAAAACCGAGGCAATCATTATTACTCGACTCATCATCTATAAAAGTAATCACAGATCGCAATTTACGTCAACAGCAACATAAAATAATGTTCAGTATAACTCTTTTTAATCAAGAGATAAAGTAAATATGGCGTCCTTCAATATAATGTTTTCTCAATATCATAAACACTATTTTCAAAATTTACACATCGATGCATAAAAAAGGATCGATTGTTCATTTTTGTATTCTGGATAAATTTTTATTCATTGGCTAGATTAAGCTTTGCTACGTTAAGCAGCCTTTTTGTCTAGAATACTTTAAGTTCTATTATTAGCCCATTACATACGTTTATCTGACAGACCTAAATTTCAGATTAAAATTTAAACCTTCAAAAGTGCATAAATTTGTTTTGATATAATCTGTTAATTGGGTGCCAGTTACAACAGATTTAACTGTAATACGCAGTGATGAAATCTCCCATTTTTTACGTTTTGAGTATTATAAGATTTTAGAATCATTACGTTTTAACTCAAAATTTTGGAAAATTTAGTTTTTTTTATGTCCAATAGAAGCATTCATTTAAAAAAATGAGAGAGAGAACACAATTATTACACTTAAACTGAATCATCAGTATCGCCTCTCAGAAGCCTTGCCAGTTTTTCAAGTTTAACATTTTGTACAGAATTTAGAGTTCTGTATTTAGTGCTTATCTAGATTAACTCTTGAAATCAGTACCCTTCTCTCTTCACGTCCTTTGATTTAAAAAAGATTTTAGAAAAATGTAAAAAATATCACGACTCTTACTCAGTTATTTTGCATCAAATTATATAAAGAGAATGAACTTTAAGAATCAAGAATTATTCTTAATTGTGTTCTGTCTTAACTAACTTTTATTGATATCTTCTTAATAAATATAGATGTATTTTTAAAAACTGTTGTTCTTTTTCATCAAAAATATTTAATATAATGTAACTTGTAAGGATCTTAAGTTTTACTAACGTTTATTTTATTTTAAATCTTTACTATAACTTCTTATTTTCTACTTCCGGCCAGAATTATAAGCGTTAATGTATTTATGCAAAGTTTGTCTGGCGAGCGCCAAGTATTTAAGTTGTGGCTTTTTGCCAAGCGAGAGAGAGGAAGCAGTTAGTCGAAGCAGGCCGCTTACCTTAGAAGTTTTACTCAGTTGCTGGTTGCCTTTCAGGCCAGAGGTTTAATCCTCTTGATAATTTTTAAACGTATTGTAGTGTTCACAGTTCTCTGTACTACATACGGCTTCCTGTTAATATAAGGCCAATCTTCCACGTTTATTATTTTAAAGTTAAATTAGAGTTTAGTGTTTTATTTTTATATTTTTACGTTAGACCACAAGTAGTGGATCTTTGTATTCCGAAGTACGGAAATTATTGTAAATAGAGAAAAATAAAGGGTTTTGTATACCCTTCTTGTGTATCCTGTCTACTTCCCACAGTTTTGAACATAGCTTTAGTAAGCTCTCTGTTCCGAGTCAGGTCCTTGCATGTTCCCGAAGAAGGTAAGACGGAACATTGAACCTGATAAACTGTCTTTTTCATTTTTCTTCTTATTCTTATAAGAAGCATTTGAGAAATAACTGGATTTTTTAGGATTCTGATTCACGAAAATTTATGAATGGAAATAAAATTTTTAAATTTGCGTATAAGGCATTATTTAGTTTTTGACCTCTGAAATTCTCGTTAAAGGTTTTAAAGTTTATAACAGTACACTGTCAATATTTTTATCCCTTCTCTAACAGAGAATGAAAAACAAAAATAGTTTGAAATTAACATAATAGGTAATTTTGAACGCATATCTTTAATGATTACACAAGTTTTTAATATCCATCCGAAAATTCACCCACTGTTTGAAAAAAGGAATTGTAGCTTTTATTTTCACTCATAATCAATCTCACTGCATGATGTTTTTAAATAAATAGAAGTAAGTAACGCTCTTAAACCAAACAAGAGTACTTATTCGTGAAATAGATCAAAAATAAGTTTTATCACTTTGATTAAAAGTATCTAAACTCTACGAATGCGTTATAATGCATAAATTTCTTATTTATTAAACAATAACTTAATATTTCGTTAAAGCATACATTTTTTAATATTTGTAATTAATTAGCGAAGTATAAAACAAGTGGTGTTAGTTTGTTTTCCTCTCTGAACGGAAAGTTATGTTTTTCGCTGTTTAACTCTTTTAGTTAAATCAGTATATTGCTTCTTTTTGTCTTATTTATCAAATACTAAATATGAAAATATTATCTTTTAAAAACACGATTTTTCGTTATTTTAATTTTTTAAATTATGTTTTTATAATAAATAATTAGTGAATTTTCCAGAACAATATGAGGCATAATTTTTTAATATATAACTGCTTTTGCTCTGTGTTAGAAATGTCGTGTAAAAGTAAAATATTTTTTTTCTATTACTGCTCGTGGTAGTTTGGGAATATTAAACTTGTTAAAATAATTAATTAACTTACGTTTGATTATTGCAATAGAGTAGTCCGTTGTCCGATTAAGGCCATTATATTAATTTTTTTACATTAGTTCATCATTTCATTTTCTAAGACATTATTCACATGGATCTTGACTTAACCGCTTATTATCTATATGAAAAATCATTGTCTGATGTCATTATTCATTAAGCTGAAAGGAAATTTTCATTCGCAGGGTCATCAAGGACTTCCTGGAGATAGGGGCCCTCAAGGACCAAGAGTAAGTAAAATTCTTGTGTTCTAGTGCCATCAAAGTAATTAAATGTTAAGGTATTTTAATAAGAATTACTTCACGACTTCATAAAACGAATTTCGCTACTAACATATGGAAAGTATTCCGAGTTCCTTTTACTATTTAAGTTAGAAAAGATTTTGTTTTTAATTTTGGTTTAATGCTGATTAAAATATATTCTAAAATGCTGAATTGTTTTTAGTTTAATTTTGAAATCTTTGAGATACAATAATATTTCATCCTACTTTACTATTTATTTTATACTTATAATATAGTTCATGATTTATGAAAATTACTATTGCTATGACGCGTTTTTTAGTACTTAGTGCAGTTTAAGAATTTTAAATTAAGTGCTTTTTATTATTCGGATCTTATAAATGAATTCTGAAACTATATAACGTTTATTCTATGATTAATAATTTAAAGATCCGCTTTCAAAATTTTATTTTGATCTAAATATTTCGGTTTTATAAAATTATTCATAATTCCGTGAAAACTGAATATGTTTTAACAGGTAAACTACGCAACCGACACCAAATTTGATTACATTGAAACTCACAAAATTTGTTTTACGAATTTCGCAAATGCTTAATGTGTCCATCTCTCTAATATGTTGATATATATGCGATAACTCTTTTTGTTCGCAATGTGTGCCAATATATCAAGATCGATTACAGCCATAGCCTCTGTGAAACGATTGTAAAGATTCTGGAGATAAGGCATGACGACAAAAAATATCTTTGATAAAATCCCCCAAAATGTCACACTAAATTAAATTCGAAGATTCATTTGCCATCGTTTACACATGTAGCAGTATATCAATATTGATCATAGTCATAGCCTTGGTGAAACTATAGAAAAGATTTTGGAAATTAGAAGGGAGTGGAGGCACAAAAGCGAAAAGCATCCCTGATAAAATCCCACAAGAAAAATTCATAGGTGGCTTATATTAAAAAAACCGTTCACCATGGCATTAAGTAATCACGTCCTCATTCTATACCTCATATAACCTTAGTATAAATACTGGATGAAATGCTCTTGCAAATGGTGCCTGTCAGTGTGCAAATTTTGATTGAAACATTCTTGCAAATCATTTCGATGATGGCTTGTATGTTAGTGAGGCAGACTAGGGTCTTTCTGAAATATGTGACCATGTGATCAAAGCAATTTTAATTGAATTGTGGTACCAGCAAAAATGTCAGGTATAGTCAAGTTAAATCCCTTTTCTTTACTCATAAATGGCGGCCGTATGAGCACTTTTCAAGCATGTAAAAGAACTTAATGAATTTATTTCTGTTTCGGTATTATAAAATTTAATATGCGTTGCGTAGCTTATCTATTATGATATTTTAAAATATGTTGCGGACTGATCTATAACCTGTGCATCTGATTAATAACTCTGAAATTTCAAGAAGATAATTATTTCTTTGTTTTGAAATAATTTCATAAGAAATGCAGTGTCAGATTATGAGATATGTTTGAATCAGAAGGTATTTTTCATTAGAAATTATACGTGTGTAATTATTTATATTCGTGTCATATCAATGAGGTATATGTTGTGTTTCGTGGACTGTGTTACCTATACACTGATATCGCTTACATATTTCTTAGTATTAATATAAGAAGT
This sequence comes from Stegodyphus dumicola, assembly GCF_044657685.1. Lineage (NCBI taxonomy): Eukaryota > Metazoa > Arthropoda > Arachnida > Araneae > Eresidae > Stegodyphus > Stegodyphus dumicola. The sequence goes on from NC_140775.1 coordinate 78,936,403, forward strand.
ACTTTTCTTTCATTTTTATTGTCTCTTGATAGTATTTAAAATTTTCGCAACAGTTTTCTGTCACAAAACTGATAGTTTTTCTATATTATTGTATTACTATTGTTTGAAAGATAAAATTTTGATAGTTTCTTGCGGATGATCAAGCTCGCATATGCAGTTTTGTAGGTCATGTGATTGATTAGACGATGTGATCTGGAAGTTTAAATAAAGTAAATGGTGTTAAAAGTAAATGTACTTGCCTATAAGCAGTTTTAATTTAAAACAGAGCTTGACAGTTACCAGGCATTGATTCCTGTTAATGGAGGATTAATTCTTTCTGCATCATTTTCCTCTTTATGGAATAATGATTAACATGTTTTTTTTTTTAATTTAATTTCTTAATTTTTTATAAACAGTCCTTTTCACTTCATACACTGTAATTTACGCAGTCACACGTACTATTTTTGAGCCCTTAATACTTTCTTACCTGTTTAGTCTTTTTCACTTCATAAGTTGAGCTGTGTAAGATAATATGTATGATTTTTGTGGTATCATTAATACTATTTCAAATATCATCATTTATATTTGTCCAACGCCTCTGTCAGAAAAGTAAGGAAAGGAAGAAAAGTAAGAAATCATGTTTTGGATGAGCACAAAAATCGTTTTAGGCGACAGTTTTGAATATTTAACTAAAAGTTGAAAAATTCTTCTAATATTTCGTTAAAAGACAAATGCAAGACATTAGTATTAATTTTTAGAGCTATATCTATCTATCTATCTATATCTATCTATATATATAGAGAGAGAGAGAGAGCAATATGGTCTGATGTCTGCTAGGCATTCAGATTGACCCTATTTCAAAACTAATGTTTTGCTTTCGTCTTTCAATTCTATATTATTATATTTACAATACTTCTTCTTAATTTGGTAGTTTCCTCTTTCCATGGTAAAAGTAATAACTGCTTATAATAAATCACTCTAAATTGCGTGATTTCAAACTAAATCCGTATCACACGATTCGTACATAAAGATGCTGACACAGTACTTATACAATGACTCAAACAATAATAATTTTGAATTTTGAGAACCGCGACTCAAACAGCCAGGTAAAACGAAGTAACTTTTAAAAGAGCGTTACATCGAAAGTGTATAAAATATTTAAACAGAAGACATTCAAGATGCTACCCATGACATTTTTATAACTGATTTTAATCTTCTTAATGCGAGTGAACCTTTGATAATTTAAAATATTTAAAATTCTGATTTCTTATGTAGGGTAATCGTGGAGTGCGCGGAAGACAAGGCAAAACTGGACAGCCTGGTGAGAAAGTAAGTTTTGTTTTCTTCAACAGAGGAAAAGCATTTTCTTATTATGCATTTCTAATGTTTTTAAAATTAAGTTTTCCTACGGTTTTATTTTTATAAATGGAAATTGTTCGTCTGTATTCTAACACATTTCTTTATTTATATATAGTAAAATAAGATATCTTAATAAAATATTTTGTTGGAGAAACATAGTCTGCCCGTAAAGTTCGTGAACTAGTGTTGCTACTCTCCACTCGTCAACATTAAAACGAGGCCAAGATTGTAAAAATCACAGTCAGGGTGTTCCTTGCTTTCAGAACAAGTTTCGCTCTTGTGAGACGCGTATATAAGAAATAACGACTTTTTATTTATAAACTTTTTTTTTTTTTTTTTTTTTTGTGCATAGTAAAGATGAAAAACGATATATTAATTGAATAACGGTCGAATGCAATGTTTTTGATGAAGCTTAGGACAAATGATACCGAAATTTATAAAAATGTTGAAGCGAATGTACGAAATTAATTTTAACTGATGTAGATTCCTTTTTAGTAGAGACGCTTTCAGCAATTCAATAGTATTGCCTTTTTCAATAGATTTGATTTTAGCAGAAAGCACTTTCGCCGATTTAATACTATCGCCATCTATGTTGTGTAGTAGCTACAGAATTGCATTTGAAACTGAAATCTACTGTATGCTTGAAAATCATTCCTTTTTTTCAGCTGCAGTATCGCAACTGAAAAAGGCAATAATGTTAAATCTCTCTGCTATTGCAAAATTTGCAAAATCTATACCAATTTACGCTGTTTTCTTACTCAGTTTACTTAGTTAGTTTCTTACTCAGTTAGTTTTAATAGGCATTTCATTCTTTCCCTCACTGAGGCAGCTATACGAAGCATCTACGTTGCAAAGGTCAACATCGTTCAAATTGATTAATAATTTTCAGCGGGATGAGGAGACTTGATTGGTGATGTGAAAATCAGAAGGCTTTCATTTGCGTTTGTCGATGAAAACCTTTTTGTGCTATCGTGTGCAGTGCGTTCAAAGATTGACTGTTAAAATGATTATTGAAAAGCTAAATTTATCAAAAACGACCATTCACACGATTTGGGTTGAGAAACTAAAAATAAAAAAAACTATGTAGAAAGATCGTGCCTACATTTTATTTACTGACTAAACGCTATGCTAACTGCTGAAATAGTGATTTTTTGTTTGGACGATTACCAGAGACAAGTGCGAAAATAGTTTAGCATTGTTGTCGCTGAGCAAGGGAGTAAAAGATGAATGGAAAACTCTTCCAGAAAATTATCTCGAAGAAGTAGATTCAAAGTCATAATTAGAGTCATTAGTTTTTCTGCCATTCGTAGAATTGTGCGTCATGAGATCGTGTACTACCGTAGTTTTTGGAAGCGGACCAATTTTGTATTGTGAAAATGCACGATCCCACACAGCCTTAGTTGTTCGTAAATTCCTAAATCATAATTAATTTACTTGAATATCTCATTTCTGACTTGGGATCTTGAAAAAGTTTTCTATTTCCAAATATCAAAATGAGATTGCAGGAACAACATTTAAAACACGGGAAAAATATTAGAACGGAAGTGAAGAAGCAATATGAGGTTATCAGAAACAGCCTGTAGCACTACTACAATTGTTAGCAAAAGTGCATTAGTAGCGAAGGGAACTATGTTGAACGTAACCATGTTGATATACTTGAATAAAATCATATGAAGACTGTACATACTTTAACCATGGACACTGTGGCAGAATAAGTATGTTTTAAGACAGTACTTTAACAAATGCGTGTATGTTAACAACTGGGATTCCAAAACGATCTACATCAGAAAGACAGCCACAGTCGATCATGTTAATACACTTGAATGCAAAATTAAGATAATTTGAAAATTATGTCTACTTTTATGAAATTTATTGAACATATTTACGCTGCTGAAGAATTATGCAAATATTTAGAATCGAATACGTAAGCATACACTGTGGAAGGAATATAAGCGCGCGGCTGATCTTTGACGATTTGTGAACTCCTACTCCTTCCCTACATTCGCCATGTTTCTAGCAAGAGTTAGTAAATTTGATAAGGTATCAGGTAATATGAGTAGCCATGAACCTATGGATGACGGAATGAGATGGATAATTGTCGGTAGAGTGGAAGCAAGCCAATCACAAGTGCAGAAGACTTCAGAACTGAATTTAACGCCCATTGTCGTCTGCAATTTCTAGAAACAGTTTCAGGACACTGGATCCATATCTAGAAGACCGACCTGAAGAAAGTCGATCAAGATCCACAAAGAAGCATGAGTACCGTTATTTGATCCTTTTAGGCGGCGATTCAGAACTGGTGCAGCTGTCATGTGAGCTGTATGTTGCCACTGGATTATGAGTTTCACTGCCTAAATTTGTCCGAAGGTTTTTTTTCGAATTAGGAGTGTACGTCAGAAAATTTATGTTTGCCTTCCGCTCTCTGAAGCACACAAAATATGTTATGTATAATTTAGAACAATTTGTTGAGTTCTGGAATTGAAAATTCTGAAAATATATTGGCTCATAATTTTAAGCAATGAAACATTGAGTTACAGATTCCATCAAGAATGGGAAAGATGGAATTACATGGAACATCTGGAAATGTAAAAAAATATGAAATTTGTATTAGAAGAGCATTTAAACTGAAACTTCTTGGTATGGCATTCCTTGTCTAAACATGGTATTTCTCAACCCCTTATAGGTAAATGAAAATCAATGAACTGCTGAGTATTTGTTTAAATGACTAATTTTATGGAAAGTAAGTAAGTATAAGCAGGAGGATTTTTCTGGATAAATCCGAATAATTAAACAATATGAAGAAATCGTTATCAACGATGATGTGGTCTCTCAAAAAGAATTTATTCAGGGTTTCAGATAAGAGATAATATCTGAGATCAAGTAACACGCCGAATAACTATTATTAGAGGTGTTAAGGCAATTAATATTCGTAAATTTTCACGGCTACTTTCGAAGATTTAAGCATAGAACGTTATTCTTCAGCTGCAGAAGTTATTCTTCAGCTGCAATGCACTTTTGCAGCTGAAAAAGAAAGTTCTATGCTTAAACATTTTGCGGAAGAAGCTGAAGGAAATTTTAAAAAATACAAAATCAGTGCATGCTAGCGAATGTTAGCGAGTCAAATGTACCAAGTCTCGGCTTGCCAGCTCCAGGTATTTTGAAACCTTGCTTTCATCAGAATTCATGTGACATTTAAACTAATTAAAAAATATATGCAATGTATATGGGAATACGCATGTCTCACAATCAATACTGTTTAGCAGTTTTCTCTTACAATTGGTATTAATACATTATAGTACTTGTTTTCTTTCATTATATATAAAAAAATTCTTTCCACGTTCAGGGTAGTACCGGAGAACCTGGTTCACCAGGACCACAAGGTGAAAGAGGACCCCAAGGAGTACAAGGACAAAGAGGTTTTGCTGGTCCACCAGGGCCACCGGTAAGTTTAAAATTTCTTTTATCTGTTTGTATTTGCTCTATAAAACAAACGTTATTATAAATCAATCTTTTTCTTAAGCACAGATGGAATTAAAAAAGGAATGAAAATTATTCGTTAAACATTTCTAAATTAAAGAGCTGCGAAATCGTCTAGAACTAGGCATTTTGTTTTCATGTGTTACTAGATTATTTTGCCTATTGGTAAAAGTACATTGTGAGTCAGACAATGATACAGGTACAATGATAATGATACTGTTCAGACAATGATAATGATAGTGTACAAATATGTATGGTCTTATAAATTATAAATGATTTAATACACTGACAAACATTCAAAATCTTTGATTGCTAAAATCTGTTCAAAATATAAGCAATCAATGACCAATATTCGAGAGTGTTCTAACAAACTAGTTAAAAGATAAAATGTTTGTTCAAGATTTTTTTAAATTTTTGTGTGTATCCCACAGTGCACAGACGGTATGACCTAGAAGTATAAAATTCAGCATATAACATTTTGTTTTCTTCCCAAAAGACTTTTTGAAGTATTTTTTTTTTCAAAATGCGATTTAGATTTTGTTGACTGAATATTGTAGATATCTGCTGCAAAATGTTTTTTGCTTTGATCGAAATTTTCAGTCTGCACCTCATAATAAATCGGTAAACTATTTTCCAAGTAAAGTTTATTTCACATCTGTAACATAATTTATAAAAATCCAGCAGTTTTCTGAAGCCTTTGGTTTCTTTCGATCATTATATCTCTAATGATTTGAAATATTCACAGCTTATAAAAGTAACTTTTGCTCTCTGTTAAAACAAAATGATAAAATATATTAATTAGGTGATTTTCTACAATTGTGTAATCTATCGTGTTATGATTTCAAGTGGTATAATCGAGCTCTCGCTTTTTTAGCCGAAGTCATCCTGTGCAATAGCACTTGCTTTGTTACTATACTATGTAACAACATGTAGCTTTGTCGATGTACTGTTTGTAAGTTAGATTTTAGGAAGTCTTAGCGCATCATTCTCACATTAAGATCCGCCAGCATAACTTTTCTGATATAAAACCCCTTAATGTCAGACTTTAAAAGTCTGAAGTGCAGGTGTTGGAATTTAGCAATAGAACTTTAATTTCTTTTTTTCAGGACTTTATAAACTTCCATAAATCCATTTGATATTCTCTTTAATTAACGGTTCGGGGAACATAGCCAATGATTTGCATTTTATTTAGAAACTAATGCCACAAATAATAAGATATTTTCTTAGCAGTCTTAGATGGAAATATTTCTAACAGCACAATGTGCTACGCGAGTTTAGTATTCTAAATTTGAACTTAGGAAATTATTATTGTTATTAGCTTACACTAATATGGATGTTTAAATAGTTTGAAAACCTTTCCAAAATAGTTTTCCTCAATCCGAAAAAGTTTTTTTTTTTTTTTAGAATATGATAAATTATTGTAACATATATTTTATATAAATATGTGTGAATAACGTCATCTGCTAGAGCATAATAATATATGTTAGTATATATGAATGCGTTTTTATTTTTTCAAGATATTAGATAAATGTAACACTTCGTTTAATAACGAACTAATTCCTCAATAACCATCTGCATTTCTTTAAAATTTTATATAATACGTAAAGGTATTTTCTATTTTAATAGGGAGCAAGAGGAAAAGATGGTAATCCCGGAATGCCAGGAGAAAGAGGCCCTCCTGTAAGTAAGCTTTCTTTTTCAGTAGTTCTATCCAAAGAGCACGTATTCAAAATTAATGTTACAACTAGTTGAGAATTTCTGAATATTGACTTCGAGTTTATTGTGTATTATCATAGGGTAATTATTAACGGTAAATACAAATAAATTAACATAGTACTGATAAGTACAATTGTATCACTTAAACTTATTTCTGTTTTATCAGCCATAAAAGTTTTCGTATGTCATAAGCTTCTTATTTAATTTAAGACAGACTTTGCCAGAAAAAAAAAAAAAACCACATCTGCTGACATAAAGCAGTTTGCTGAAAAACCTGAGGTTAACTTTTGTATACTTACTTACAAATAACTGAAACGATTGTAACTGAAACGATGTCTACAGATAAATGAATTTAATTACACTTCTCTCAGAGTTTTGTAAATAATCATCTGGTAAATTTATTCTTTGAGCCAGCCGTACAAAAGAACTCACATCTGTTATATAATCAGTGTTAATATCTAAATATTACACAATTAACTGTACTATCTAATTAGAAATTAATTAACACATTTATTTTCTCTTGAATCCAGCCAAGTCGACTTGCAGCCAATTAGCCCTTCTCCTTTAATCTCAGTTTCACTTTTCTTCATTATTTTGTTTTTCGGCGTCTGCTACCTGTCTTGATGTACAAGAAAAGGAAATTTCAAATGAATGCCAGCTTTATTCGGTCTCATAAAGTTACTGTATTTTTCCTAATATATTTTGGAATTGATTCAATGCATTTTTAAGAAAGCGGTTTTTTTAAAGTTGGAATATTCTGACATCAAAGGTGTTAGATCATACATGTACATTGACAAAGCTTATCTATACTAGAATAACCACCGTAAGTTTGAAATAATATCTTAGTATTACCAAGGTTTGTTTAAGCACTTTAAATAAAACATCTTTGAGTTTTTTTTTTTTTTTTCAGTAATTTGATTTTGAACGCTAGTAAAATAGAAAATATTCCGTTTGAGGAAAATATTTATCATAATCCTTATACGCCAGTGATTAAATTAAATAAATGCAATATGTCTTGAATAATAGGTTTTTTCCCTTTATTAAATAAGAAAATGAACTCCATTGGATATTAATTTGCGATGAAATATCATAATGCATTTCCCTCTACCAACTGGTTACGCCATTTTGAATAGATATTTTAAATACAAGTTTTTATGTTCTATACTCTGTAATTTAGGTAGGATAATTCTTAAACTTCTGTCGTAACTGTTTAGCTTAAAATTCTTTTCGACTTTAAACTGAAATCTTCATGCCAAGACCAGATTGAATGTTTTTAAAATTTTAGAAGTTTTTATATATTTTTATTTTTGAAAACTCCGACTGTGATCTTCTCGAAATGTTAGACTGTAATCTTAAATTTTAGACCGCAGTTTTTTAATATTTGTTTTCCATTATAAATTTATTTTGTTGAATTGAATTTTTAACAATTTTTGTCATTGATTAATTCTATCAAATTAATTTCAGTTAGATTAATTCTATTAAATTACTTTTAGTTTAATTAATTCTATTAAATTACATTCAGTTTCTTTCGCACGTTTAAAAGAACATGAAATTTAAAGAAATATCGTTATTTTATGCATAGAATATAGTAGTGAAATTGGCATTATAAAGTTTTAGTATTGACAAGCACAGAATTTTACAAATAATACCTTCCTTAAAAATGAACGTAAAGTTTTAAAATTAAAATATGAAAACTATAGCATAAAAATCGAATAATGAAATTTTATCATAAAATATCTCATAAAACTCCCTCTTCTGTTCCACATTTTTCTTACGTAAATGTGTGCTGTGAAATCTATATTCAGTAACGCATTCACAATAATTCAATTTTGTTTAATTTTTTATCCTGAAAGAACAAAATCGAACGTACTTTGGGAGTATTTGCGAATATTTTGCTGGGAAGTTTATCAGAATTTGAAGAGAGAAGAAAGATTGCGTGCCAAATGAGTATCTAATCAAGTCGGGCAAAATATTTTAATGAATAAGGAAAAAAATATGACGGTTCTCCTTGAATTAATGCTAAAGTAAATAGACCCAAATTATATTTTTTTAAAGCTAGGTTCGTAGATTCTTAGAAAAGACACTGAAAAAATTCTTTAGCTAATAGGTTGCTAAAGTTTCTTTTTCAGTTCGGAATTAAATAAATATTCAGATTTCTCATACTGAGAATACGAATTAACAAGTTAAACATTTGCACAACTTGTTCGTAGTTTGAGTAGGTTTTTAAAAAGAAAATTTTGCATAGAATGAGATATACTGAGAGATAACAAAAATATTTATGAATAAAGGAATCATTATCTTTTATGACTGTGCGAGTACAGTTTGAATTTTGTCTGGTGCTGCGTCTATAGTCAATAAAAAGCAGACGAGAGAAGATAATGTGAGCGGCTAGTTAAGCATAAAGTAAATTCAGAGCTTCTGTGTAGTTTATGGTTTACACACATACATGACAAATCTGTAGAGTTTACTAGGATTTTCGATTATTGTCCCCACGAGATTCGAACAACGAAATTTCTGCTCACTAGTTGAACGTATTAGCCAGCGAAGTTCCATAATTCTTTGTATTACACCTATTTAAAGGTCACCTTGTCAGTTAAGGCGAGTTATCGTCCTCTACATTTTAATTCGGGTGCCACTGTAGAGACCATTGGGACCTAGTTGCAGGAAGCGCGAAAATCAGCTATGCCCTCTCCAGGTTTCGAACCACAGATCTTCCAGCTGCTTGCTGGGTATGCTAACCACTTGAACTTTGAGAGCACCGATGAGAAAATGCGAGTAATTTCTTATAAATCTAAAGTAAATATCAATTTTTTAACTGAATGAGATAATAGGAAGCTAAACACCACGCATATTAGTAACACATACGATGGTCCCAATAGTTATCAGATATAGCAATTAGTTATGCTATATTTTGAAACTGTGAAATATAAGTACCTGAAGCAGGAGGAGAAACCAGAAAGCGCATTTCTTATCTAAGCAAGAAACTATAATAAAAACCTTCGTATCTTCTCGAAAACCTACAGCCACGAAACGCAGTTCATTAAAAGAATACTGCCTTAAAAAGCTTCGAACTGGAACAGTATGATCGAACATTGATGTCTTTTAAAAGTCTAAATCATCATTTTCCAAATATAAAATAAACTGTATCGTGTACAATCTTATTATTAAAATCCAATTTTCTACATATTGTAGCTTTGCGGTAAAATCATTAAGGAGTGTTATATTTTAAACTATATAACTCGTTAAGTACAAACTGTTAGAAAAAATTAGCATTCACTTGTAGTTTGATTGTGTAAAAATTGAATACTATGAAAGATTTATACCTTTTTTATCTGCTTTAGATCATGCTTTTACTTAGCGATAAAATTGCCTTGGCTGGCCGTTTTGAAGAAGTAAGGCAGGGGTATATGAAATGAAGCATACATTTATATATGAACTTTATACATGCTTTGTCAAATTTGAATATTTTTAGGAAATTTTACTTTGTATATATGTATTTATGTAAATATATTTATATTTTAATAAAAGTTAATTTCAAAAGTTATTTTATAAAACAAAAATCTTTCGTTTTACAATATGGAATGAATCATTTGCTATCATATAAATCTTCTTTAGTAAACAGGAACCAGTTTTACAGTAAGTGGTTATCTGGACTATTTATAAATGTATATGCAAATATATAGTAATGCTATATTTTTATATAGTAACTATTTCTTAATAATTTAGGGCTTTTTAGTTTGTAATATGATCCATAAAAGGATTCAATTATTCTGCGGTCATCAACCACATTGAAACAAAATGGCAAATATTGCTAATGCGCGTTGTTTTGTCGGCGTCTGAAAATCATCGCTTATCAATCCAATAAGCTCACATTTCTTTCTTTATAATGATTGTGCTGGTTTATTCTGAAATTACATAAAATACTATAAGCTGCTCACTGATAGTGCTTCTTCACTTAGGGTGAACCCGGGCCACCTGGACCACCAGGACCTCCAGGCGTTGTTGGACCCCAGGTATGTAGATTCCATCGAAATCATCTGCAGTTTCATACGGTTATATAGCAAAACAGTAATATATGGTAACAATTAAAGTAACACATAGTAATTTATAAATAAGATTATTTGTAACTTAAAAAATTTATTAAAAATTTGTTTAAATGTTTTAATTGTTAGCTGGGATGACAGTTTATTGATAACTATGTTTTTTGGGATTTATTGAAATTATTGATGTACATGCGACATGCGACGAAGGACGTGGGCACCATCCCTCTACCATTAGGGTTAATTGGTATAGCGCCACGTCCACCTGTGTCTAGTGAAACGTGCCAAGGTCACTGAGTCCACAAAAACGCCTCGCACCGACCACTGAAACCCAGCGTCTGATGCAGGCCACATTGCATCAGCTATACCCTTGCGGCCACTGGGAAATTATTTTACAAATATTGTAGAAAATGACATGGCTAAACAAGGGTCATCACTGCTGCTGCAGGCTGAATTATCAGACATTAGTATGCACAAGTTGCTGAATTATATACCAGATTACTAAATTATATATTGGAGTACAATATGGTATAGAATCATGTAATGCATAGTAAGATTATGCTAATGCTCAAAATACATATTGAAACAGGAAATATTATACATATTGAATTATGACACTTACTGTATCTGAACATACTAAGATATGATATACATGATGAGGTTATACAGATACTTCTGAGACTTGAAATACATGGTGAAACATTAAATACTGTACATACTGAACATGAGCATACTATGACTGAGCATATTGAAACATGAAATATATAGTGAGATATTACTGATTACGCTAATTACACGAGATACCTGATGAAACATGAAATACTGTACGTACTGAGACAGAAAACATACTATAACATAGCATACCGGAACGTGAAATGCATGGTAAGATTATACTGATATAAGATACTGAATTATATACAGGATTGCTGCATTATATACAAGAGAGATATTTGTATAACAAACATAGAAGGCATAGTGAGATTGTACTGAGACTTGAAAAACATGTTGGAACAGGAAATGCTGAACATACTGAAACATATAACATACTATAATTGTACATTCTAATACGTGAAATACATAATGTACTGCTACAAAGTACTGAGTTATATACGGAATACTTAATTATATCCAGGAGAGATATACATATGTCAATATTGAATTGTATAGAAAGGTTATACTGGTGCTTGAGGTACATAGTAAAGCACATTGTATCTGAGCATTCTGAAACACGAGGGTAACATAATGAGGATATACTGAAATAAGATACTGATACTAATACTTATGTTATACTGATATTTGAAAGACAGAGAAACATGGGAAACTGAACATACTGAAACATGAAACATGCTGTTACTGAATAAAATGTGACATGAAGTACCTTGTGAGTTTATACTGATGCAAGATGCTAAATTAGATACCGGATTACTGAGTTATACAAGGAGGATATATGAATTACAAATTTGAAATACATAGTAAGGTAATTGATACATAGAAAGGGTGACATTATGCTGATATAAGATAATAAATTATATACAGGATTACTGAATTAAATATGGGAGAGAAATACGTATTATAATGTTAAATACGTAGCAAGATATGCAGACAGACGCTACAAGAATACATAAACAAAACAGTTCACTTGGTGACAGGATATAGGAGTGTGTAATAATGGCGTATATAAATTACAGACTTGAGATGCATAGTGCGGTGATATTGAAACATAGAGAGGGTGAGATTATACTGATACGAGATAGTGAGTTATATACATGATTACTGAATTAAATACCGGGGGAAAATACGCATTGCAAATTTAATACGTATAGTGAAATTGCAGACTGGCGTTACAAAAATACGAAGATAACAGTGCATTGGTGGCAGAATATAGGAGTACATAAAGCATACATTTGGTATTTCATGTGTACATATGATGCTGCTGACTGTGATTACAGATGCTGCCATTACTGCGTTTTATGAAGACAAAGTACTTGTATACTACTGCTGCATACATAATAAGTTAGAGCCATTCATATGTGCAGTTACAATTATATAATGCTGCCAGTGAGCTCCCTTTAGCTGGTATGGGAATGTTGCATGATGCACTAAGTACTCTTAAATGGTTTACACTTGGCATAGGTTTGTTCCTAAGCCCATAAGCTTGTCAACAATTTTTGTAATGCTGCGTTTGAGATGTCGCTGCTTAATTATGAACCTGCTGAAGGCTAATCTGTTTGTCTCTGGGAACGGGATGTGTAGATCCTCCGTTAGTGAGCATTTTTCGACATAGTGTTCTGGCGTTCCCAGTTCACCGCAGCAACATAAGGAGGTAGTCGTCTTGCCGAATCTTTCAAAGTAGACTGGGAACGGGCCATGCCCGGTAATATAGTAGACCAGTTGTGGATTTACTATAAGACGTTCTGGATCAACCTTTGGCAGATGCGCATACGCACGACGTCCTGTCTCATCGTTGTTCCATGCCTCTTGCCACAGTGTGAAAGCGACCTGTTTCAAGCTCTTTTTTAGATATGAGGTGGGCCATGGAATTTGCAGTGTCTCTGCATCATTATTTTGGGCTGCTTCTTTTGCGAGCCGATCTGCGGCCTCATTCCCAAGGTTGCCAATATGCGCTTTTGTCCATTCTAGGTTGATTTTTAAGGTCTTGTGAAAAGAGAGTTGTTCTTGAATTGCTGCAATTATGGGGGAGCCGTGCATAGGATTTAATATAGCATATAATGCTGACAGACTGTCTGTTATTATAAAACTGTTTTGATGTCGATATTGGGTAATAGTGTTTATTGCGTGATAAATGGCTGCGGCTTCGCTTTGAAAAACACTGTTTCTGGATTCCAAGTGTCCTTTCCATTGGCGTATTGGTTGCTGTTGCCGAAATGCGATGTATGCACAGCCAACATTCTCGTCAGTTTTTGAGCCATCTGTGTAGAATACGATATCGTTGTCCGTAGCTCTTGTGTTTTGCTTAATATTAATGTGCACGCCTTGGCCTTGCGTCGACGGGTGTGTGTGGAGGCGATTGGACTCCCGTTCTAGGTTATCTGCCGTAAAAGTATGGTCACCAAACACCGCAGGGCGGCTAAGCTGCTTCACCAATTGGTAGGCTGCCTCTTTTTCCACATTTATGTAAAGAGGGGGCAATCCGGCCAGGACATTGAGTGCATTCGTTGGAGATGTTCTAAAAGCTTTAGTAATGTTGAGCAGGAACGGCCTTTGTATACTCTGTAGATATTTTATTTTGCGTCCTTGCATCGGAGAGGCCCATATTGCAGCTCCATATGTTACTATTTTCTCAGTGACTGTCATATACAGGGTCTTGAGTAAATGGGGGTTAAGTCCCCATCTGTAACCATTCATCAACTTGAGCTTGAGGGCAATCTGTGCTGTTCGTTTCCTAAGCTCCAGCACGTGAGGGATCCAATTTAGTTTATCATCAAAAGTTATGCCCAGGTACTTTAGTTCTCGCTTAATGCGGAGTCTTTGGCCGTTGAGCGTTATTCTAAGTTGGCGTGCGAGTGTGCCCCCCTTTTTTAGGAATCAGCAGTATTTGAGATTTTGTTTCAGCTATTTGGAGTTTTATTGCTGTGCATCGCTCCTGGAAGAGGTTGCAGGATTCCTGGGAATTTGCTTGCAGCTGTTCCCTGGTGTTTCCTTTCACAATTAGAGCTGTATCGTCCGCGTATGCAATTATTTTTGTGTGTTCCGGCCACGGCTGTGTGAGTATGATGTTGTACGTTACGTTCCATAGAAACGGCCCTGCGCAGGAACCTTGCGGACATCCTTGGGTTTGGTCTTGCTGGATGACACCGCTGTTATGCGGTAGAATCAATTTTCGCTCTGAAAGGTAACTCTCCAGGGTGTGGTAAATATTCCGTGGACATTTTGCCTCTCTCAGGGCATGTTGTATGGCCGGCCACCACAGAGTGTCAAAGGCACTCTTTAGATCTAATGATATGAATGCTGTGTGGTGGCCGGTAAATTTGTTCTCTAAAATGCTCTCCTTGACTTCCATGAGTGCGTGGATTGTTGATCTTCCTGCTCTAAATCCGTATTGGTTTCCGCTTAAGTATTTGGTAGTATGCAGGTGGTGTCGCAGTCTGTTCATGAGTAACTTTTCAAATGTCTTACCAAGCGCTGATAGTAGGCATATTGGACGATAGGAGTCCGCTCTTTTTGGGTCTTTATTCTTTTTGAGGAAAAGAATAACTTGACTAATTTTGAAGCACCTGGGGAAGGTGCCAGTGGAAAGCAGTTTGTTGAAAAGGGTACGGAAGAGGTTGACGTGCGACCGTATTGCGATCTTAACTATTCGATAGTTTATTCCGTCTGGCCCCGGTGCTTTCTTTTGCGGTAGCTGTCGCAGGACATGTAGGATTTCTTGATTTGTGAAAAGAGCATCGTTCATGGCATCTGTAGCCAGGGTTTGGTTACGCATGGTTGCTTGTGTCGTTGTGTCATCTGTAGGATCGTCCTTCGTAAAGACCGTGTTGAGCACTTCTGTAAATGTAGCTTCAGTAAGGTGTTCATTGGTGTTAGGTATTGGCAGGAGATGAAAGGAGGCCTGTTTGAACAGCTTTCCCGCCACTATCTTGTGATGTATGCCGTAGCTATTTGTAGTTTCTGTACAGAACTTTCTCCAGCTGTCCAGTTTGGCGGTAATGATCATTTTTTTGTATTGGGCCCTTTCCTTCTGATATATAGTGAGTGTGTTAGAGGTGATGCTCAGTCGTCGCTCACTTTTTAGCCGTCGTCTTAAGGCACGACACTTTTGCTGTTGCGCGCGTAATTGGCTATTCCACCAGTTTAATGTGGTGACCCGTCGTATTGTTCGTACTGGTAGGATGTCGTCACAAGTCGTCCTAATGGTTGACATCAGTTCACTCGTGAGTACATGTAGTTCCTCTCTAGTGGTTGCTTGCTCAATTCGATTGCTAAAGGGTGCCAGGCGTGATTTGATAGCTGTAACGAATGACCTGACCTTGCGACCTGGTAGGTTGTACCTTCTGATGATAGTTGTTTCTGTGGCTCTGGCAATGGTGAATCGTATGTAATTGTGGTCTGAAAGGCTTACGCCTTCCACGACCATCCAATCTTGTACTAGTTGTGCCATTTGAAGGGTCGAGACTGTAAGGTCCGGCCACCCTCTTGAGTGGACGCGATCAAAAGTCGGTGGCGCATCTTGCTGGTTATGCAAGATCAGGTTGTTGCTTGAAATAAAATCCTCCAGGGTACGTCCCTTTGGCTCTGTGGTAGCATATCCCCATGTTGTACTATGACAGTTAAAGTCTCCCGCAATCAACACGTTGTCTATTTTTTGCTCTCGCATCAGTTGTTGCATTTGCAAGATACTGTTTTCGATATCTGCCTTTGGCGGAGAGTACACGGAGACTAGGATTGCTGTCAGATTGTGCACCTCTAGCAGGATGGCCACTATGTCCTATGATTACAGTGGGGGTCCACATAGGGTTGCAATTTACTATAATGGCTCTTGGCGGCTCGTTGGTATCTTCCTTTTGGAAAACAGTCCACTGTAGGGGGTAGCCCACAGCTTTGCCATGTAAACAATAAGGTTCTTGTCCTAGTAGGAAGTCGATCTGTTCTGTGGTGGTGTATATGGCTGCCTGTGCCGTTGCTGCACGAGCGCGTTGCAGATTTATCTGCAAACATTGTATTGCGTCCTGTCTGCGCGATTGCGTACTGTTGATGTCCAACTGTGTATTGTTATGCTGTACATTTGGGGGTTGCTGATTCTGTCTGCTTCTTGTAGTATTTGCCATTGTCTGATTGTTAGTATTCCGTATTGTTACGGATGTTCTGCACGTTTCGCTGGTATTGCGGGCAGTCTGAATGGTACGCTGGGTGGTGAATGTTGTATCTGTCCCCGTAGCGGTAGTTCGCTTCTCTACAGTTGATGCATTGTGGCATCTGAGTGTTGCATTCTCTAACTCCGTGACTGTTTGCGCAGAAGGAGCAGAATTGCTTGCGGCTTTTGCAGTCGGCCTGTGTGTGTCCGAACTGCTGGCATCTGTAGCATCGCTTGATGCCAATATGCTCAGTTATTCGGTGGGCCTGCCAGCCAAGGAAGATTTTTCTCTGACGCATGATGGCCTCAAAGCTTGCGGGCTCACATTCAAATATCCACTTGACCCTGCTCTTGCGGCGCTCTTGGAGTCGGTGGAGAGTCCTGAAGGTGGGGCTGGGCATATTTGAGGCACCGCTAATTTCTGCAAGTACGTCTTCGGGATTTGCTGCTTCGGGCAAGTCATGTACCGCGAACCTGGGCTTACGCATTTTTGGCCTGCTGATGTCCGCAGGGATTTCTGTCTGCTTGATCTGCTGTTCAAGGGCTGCGACATCTTCTTTGGATTTGCAGACTACTTCAAAGCCGCTTTTGTTGCTCTTTGTTACTCTTTCAACGCCGACTTTTAACTTGGAGAGAGGCAATTTGGCGTTGAGCTGTTCTTTTAGCTCTGCGTCTGTAATGTCTGTTTTTGGGCGTATGTACAGGCACGGTTTTTTAGTTTTCCGAGCAATCTCCGCAAATGTCGGATATGTGATTGCTGGTGGTGGTGTTGGAGTATGGGGATCGTGTGGCTGCTGAGCAGTTGACGCTAGTTGCTGTGTATGAGAAATTTCGCAGCAGAACACTGTTGAAGTGTTTACTCCTGTGTCAACTTTTGCAAGTTTAACCGTGAATTCCGGACCCTCTAGGGCCAGCGTTTGGAGTCAGCCAGTGAATCTAGTAGGCGCCCTCGAAGATCTCTTGACAGAAGGAATTTGGCGCCTCGATTTGTCGTAGTCGCTACCTGCCTGATATCCTTGTATAGGATGGTGACTTTCTCCACGTGGGTCAGGTCCGATGTAAGTACTGCTGAGGCGTCTATTATGGTATGCGATGTAGAGGTGGAATCACTATCAGCTGGAATAACTGAAGCACGAGACATGATATTCCGTGTAATACTGTGCGCACTATTTGGTGTGCTGAGGCTAAATCGCTAATAGTGGTGAGTTGAACTTGGGGTGATGATCTAAGATAAATTTAATGTTGCACTCTAAAATTGTCACTGAAAGGTAATAGTAGTGGCACGTAATATGAGCTCACTGTAGCTGCATTATTTACATTTAACAGAATGACCTTTTAGAAACGTGTGAACAGCCGTATGGTGAATACACTTTCAGAAGAGTCCGATAAATATTACAATTAATGCAATTACAATATAATATTTTAGCACATTATAATGCAAATAAGGATCTTAGGAGGGTTCCATATTATACTGCATTCAAATGAGAAAACACAAGATCAAACAAAATAAATGTAATAATTAATACAAATTAATAAACAGAACCAGATAATAATTATCGAAAAACACACTAGAGGCACTTATAACCAATAAATGTTAGTTAAAAAGGTTGATTAAGCAATCAGAAATAACTAAAAGCTAAAAATTAATACAAAATTAAACAATTGTCAAACCGTAAGGACGGACCCTGTGCTGCTTTTGCAAGAAAATAAAACAGGGTATGTTGGCAAGAAAATTTACAATACAGTAGGCAGTAAATAATCAGAACATGGAATAACACTGATACATGAAAAACATTTAAATAAATTAAACAAGCATTAAATTCTATGAAAAAAAAAAACTTTTTAGATGGTTGTTCTAGGGCGTATGAGGTCAAAGTTATTGATTTTTACAAAAATAAGTAAAATTTACACTTGGTATTAAAATACCTTGAACATATAATGTTAACAGTGCATGTAATTAAAGATACCCAAATGCAAAAAAATAATTTGAAATAAACATAAGTGCAATAAACAGAAAGAAAACTATTAGACAGTTAAAAACATCTTTAGAGCAGTTCGCTAAGGTAATTAAGGGCCAAGTTATTGAATTTTAACAAAATAAGCAAAATATTAACAGAGAGACCCTAGAATGGTCGAAGAATATTCTAAGTCCTGATATCAAATGTTGAAAAAATTCAGTTACAGGCTATTGCGGTATATTAATGGAAGGAGAATAACAGTCCTACCTTAGTCTTCTTCAGATGGAGTGGCTATGTCGAGTAGATCGCGAGATTTTGAATTTTGAAAAAATAAGCACTTTTGGGCACTACAGTTACACTGTAAACTTAGGCCTACCCCGGTCGCCACGTGGTAGATCGTCGGCACGTTTTCGTCGATGTGACCGTTATGCTGGTAAGCACAAACACCGTTGAAGTGCGGCGGACGGATTCCTTTGTAATTTTCACAAAAACTTTTATAACTTCGCTAATTTTTGTCGCACACACAAAATTTAGGTATCCACATGTAGGTTAACACTTCGCACACAATTTGGAATAAAAATTTCTTCTGTGGGGTAGATATTTCTGCGGTTAATAATGCTTTTTAAGGGAGCTCAGCTGACACACATCCTACCTTGCAGGGGGCGTTTGAGTTTTGCAAAAAATCGTCAGAAGAATCTTGGGCACGCAGTTTACATAACTTTCTCAAATGATTATTGATGTACAGTAAATCCTTATCGAACGCGGTCTTGTGGAACGCTATTTTGTAAATATGTGTTTAATTTATCCAATACGAAAATTTCAATTATACGCGGTACACTGCACAGCGTCGGCAGCAATACGATAATCCGCATTAATGACTGGTTTAGGAACACATTCATTAAAGAAGTCAAACATAAGAGCAAAACCTAAGCTTTAAAGTTCTCCTAATTCGTGATAATGCTTCAGAACATGGTATTGAAGCTCTGATAATATTGAATCCAAATGCAGAGGTTTTATTCCTTCCACCGAAGACCACTTCCTTAATCCAACGAATCATAACAACATTAAAAGCGTATTATATCAGACATGTTTTTATGGGATTTGAACGAAAGTTTCCCGCCACCGTAAATATCTTCTGCGCAAACAATTCGCATTGACGTGTTTAATCAAATTTTGTCAAACGAGTTTTGGCATTTGAAAGAAAGACTTGCTTTAGAACATGTATTATGAAATTTATAAAAAAATATCGTTATCATTAAGTACAAAGTGTCTGAAATGGAACTATTAGACTACCAGATTAGAACCATCATTTCCTTCCAGTTCTGTTGCAAAAAATCAGCTATAGAATGTCACGAAATCATGTGTACAGCTTTAGGTACTAATGTTCTATCATAAGGCACTGTGAAGGTTTGGTACCAAAAGTTCAAAAACAAGGACTATGACATTAAAGAAGCAGAGCGCTCTGGCCGGTCTACTGATGTTGATGAGGCCCACCTGCGAGAACTTGTGGAAGAAGAACAGCATGCAACCATTCGAGAGCTTGCTAAGGAGTTAGACGTTAGTGCCATGTCTATTAATCGCGCTACGCATCGCATAGACTTAACGTACAAGTTCAGATGCTGGGTGCCGCATGAGCTGACTCAAGCAGATAAAGACAGACACATTCGGGACAGACACACCTGCACTAATCTGTTCGAATATCAACACACGGACAAAATTCTGGACAGGATCGTGATGAAAAGGGAATTTACTTCAGACCGAAAATGGAGTTGTTTTGCGCCCGGTATGCCCGTCGGCAGCGTCGCAAAGCGCAGTTTGACTAACAAAAAGATCATGCTCTGTATCTCGTGGGATTGCCGTGGTATTATCCACAAAGACTATATAGAAACCCTAAACTCATCTAAAGGTACCCTCGATAGTAAGGTGCACAGCGAGATGCTAGTCCGTGTTGATGCTGCTGTCAATGATAAACGTCAAACTGAGTTTCGGCGCAAAAAGGTAATGTTCAAGATAATGCAAGGCGACGTGTGTCTGCATTCACCGGCTGAACTCTGTACGGACTCGAATGGGATCTTTTACCACGCAAAAATTGGACTTCTGTACCTTTTTTCACACCCATATCTTGTTAGTGCTATCTTCCGTTCTGCACATGACGCCCGAAATGAGATTGATCTGTTCCTGAACTCGCGGCAACCAAGTTTCTGGGCTAAAGGCTTTGAAAACCAACTTGGAAGAAAATTATAGATTTGGGTGGTGATTACTACCCGCACTAAAGTTACTACTTTCATGTTTTTTTTTTCCTAACTTTATTAAGAATATTTTTTGGCGGAAAACTTTCGTTACAACCAGAAATCTCGGCAAATAAAGCGCTAGACAAAGGAGAGCATGATACACTAATGGCATTATTTTAGAAGCAATTCAATATCACTGCATAGAAATGACTAAACTCGTAGAAAATAAGTTAATTCGTCAACAATGAATACTTGATAGCATCAGCGCTGGCCAGATGTCTACAACTTTAAAGGATTTGTATCGATTGAAAATGAAGCCAAGGAAAATATATAAATTATAAAATCAATGGACGTCAAAGAATTGTCAGATATGGAAGAAGGAAAAACTAAAGAATTAGTCGAGAATGACGATAGTGAAGTGAAAAATTAAGACTTGGATTATCTTAGAATACCAGCCGATGGAAAAAGCAGCGATAGTGAAGAAGATAAAGAGCATTTAACGTTCAAGAAGTTAAACGACTTGTTAAGAAATGTCTTATTTTGTAATGCAGAAAGAAGAGAACACTGAAAACTTTTGGTAAATGAAATGCTACATTTAGTATATTTAATTAAATTTTTTAAATAAACCTTTATTTTATAATGCTGAATGCGATCATTGCTTTAAAATAACCATTTCATTTATTACTTTTCGATAAATTGCTAAAGTTAGTATTTACATAAAATACGGTGAAAGTTTGAATGGAATAGTTGTATTTTAAAAGCTAAGTAATTTAAATACAAACTATGATATAAGAATTAATATATATATGGCGAACAACAAACGTAAATAATTTCGCATTGAAAAATGACTGAAGGTGATAAAAACTTTTGAGATCTACAAAAGTGGTTCATTTGCGCGGATAAAATTTATTAATTTATACATTATTAAACTTCTTTTTAATTTAAAGCATTCAAAAGTTTCCATTTGAAAACAATTTTTAAGAGCAAGTGCAATAGACCGGTTTAGTAGGTAATTATTTCATGTTGTTTTTTAGTTTTATCTCAACGAACATGTATATTAACCCAGTACATATTAGTGTAAAAATGCCAGATTTGTACATTTTTTGCACATTATAGGGACCAGCTGGGGAACCTGGACCATCAGGAGATATAGGACCTTCCGGTATTCCTGTAAGTACCTGTTGTAATGTGAAGTTTTAAATGTGAAGTTTTGTTTTAATAAAATATTTTGCTTTTGCGTTTCGTCATTAATTACTTCTTGATGTCCGTTACCTTTTTTTTGAAGTGCTAGGGACAAATACTTTGAGTGAGATTATTATTTATACATATAAAGCATTCTGACATTAATTAATTTTATGCTTTCTGCCGATAATTAAATAAATGCCGTCAATTATGAAATGTATTCATAAAATAAGTTAATAACTTATAGGTTTCAAACACTGAAACTCTAAGTTCTTTCATTTATTATTTTGGAAATCTATTTGATGGAAGTTTCGCATACTGTTCGCATTTTATAACAATTTTCTTTTAACTGCGTCGTTAACTTTTGTTATTATGAAAAGGGAAACAGTTATTTGCCGTATCTCTTATGCATATGTAAAATATGCACATATAAACTACACATATAAAATATGCACATATATAATATAATGCATATATAAAATATGGTGAGTTGCCAGCTTTAAACATTTGTATGAGACATGCTTTTATAGTCGTAAGTTTTTTAATTTCTTATTACTTGTGCTTCTGATTTGTTCATTTAATTACTCCTTTGATTTGCCTTGAGTAAATCCATAACGCGATAATCATTGAATTTCGTAAAATTTAACAAGGATGGATCAATTATTTTATAACAACCAAAAATTAAGTTTCCATTCTATAAAAAAGTGACAAAGTTAATTATAATGCTCCAGGTAAAGTTCGAAAATCTTATATATCCAGCAAGCCAACAAAGCACACACCGCCTAATACCTGGTTTTAACTTAAGAAGCAGATTCATTGCATAGAAGTAGGAATAATTTAATAAATTATCGTAATTAAACAAAGGGAAAAGGAACTATAACACCCTAAATTTGATAGGATTTGCTATATAGTCATGAAGCTTAAAAATAGCACAAAAAAGTGAAAAATGTTTTATTCTCCCGAACAGAAAAATACGTTACACAGCTAAAACTTATGGAAATGATTTCTATTAATGATATTTAAATTCAGTTTTTTTTCAATGAATATTTGAACTCATAAATTCGTTTTTTTATACTAATTTGCTTCATGTTCTCCAATGACTTATCAGTGGAAATATTCTTAGAGTTTTTTTTTTAATTTACCAGTAACTATTTGGACAGTTAAGAAATTATGATTTAGTCCTTTTATGTATACATTATCTTCTGTAACTTTTGTACATTATGCAAGTTGTTTTATGCAGTATTTTTATGGTATGTTATATTTTGAAGGGAATTATTCTAATATTTGATCTAAGCTTCATTTGTAATCAATATTTAATTAGTCTATGCGCTAGTGCATTTTAAACAATGACTTTTAACCAATGATTTTAAATTACTATAAATGGGTTACGTTATTCGTCATATAATGAATTAAATTACATTAAAAATTTTGACAGTTTGTGCATATTCAAGGAGATTTCTGAGTGATTGATTCAACACTTTTATAGTAAATTTAAACGAATTAATAAACAGTTTTTTGGCTTGTCATATTTATTTATACAACAGTTTAGTAGCTGTAGCAGTTAATAAGAAAACTTTTTTCATAACTCCCGCTGATAAATGAATATAACTGAGTTTGTGCTTTAAACATGCTATCCGTGCAGAATTTTCTGATATGTAATTTCATCCATCTTTTAATGTGTTACTTATTATTAATATAAAATATAATCAATGATTATTTTTCAGGGTGTACCCGGCGAACCCGGATTACCTGGACCTGCTGGCAAAGAAGGACCTCCTGTAAGTAACGTTTTAAATTTTATTAGACACAATTTTTACTGTTAACAACTGAACATTTAATGAATATTAGCTTCAGCAGTTATATTAATTTTAATTTCGCTAAGTTACATAAATTTCCTCCTTTTTTTTTGTTTTCTTTTCTTTATTTAGATTTTTGATTTTAATTTGTTTATTGAAAATCAAGTTTTGAATTTCATGATGCAACATAGCCAGAAACTCTGATAGTATTAAAAGCCATGATTTTTATCATGAAATTTACATTTTGGTATTAATTTTAAATATATATGAGATATAAATGTAAATTTTAATTTCATAAAGGTATATAAAATATCTAAAATTTATATCAGTAATTTTTATTATTTAAAAATATAATGATAATTGCAATTTAAAAAACTTAATGGTTTCGCTTTGTATTGACTTAATGGCATTTTTTATTCTTTTACACAGTTACAGCATTATTTTATTTATGATCGCAGAAAGCTGTGTTCAAATATATTAAAGAAACTAAATAATTTCTTGGGAAAAGATAATAACGTATGGAATTTATTCTAGGGTCCTCCAGGTCCAGTAGGAGAAAAGGGGCCAGCTGGTACTGTAGGACCACCTGGATTTCCTGGAGACAGAGGATTACCGGGACCTGCCGTAAGTTAAAAAATAATTGTGGTTCCTGGTTAAATTATGGTTAAAAAATAATTATGGTTATAATCATCAAGGTATAAATTCAAATTCTCAAATGTTCATTATAAGTGCGTTTTCTTTATGTATAATAGTGTTAATTAAATTAAGATATTTGAATATTGATAAAAATATTAAATTATGCCTTTTTATTCTAGGGTCCACCAGGATCAAAAGGCGATGTAGGATTACCCGGAGCTCCAGGGCCATCGGTATTATACATTTGTTTCCTTTTTAAATATACCTTCTTCCTCAGATTTGTGAATCATGCATCTGATTTTTATAATAACGTACTGTAATGAATTTACTAAGCACCAAAAATGCACTGAGCATTTCAGAACTCTGTAAAAGATTGAAATTTGCATGTCTAAGATTGAATTTTGCATGTCTGCTATAGAAGTTGCTACACAGTCAGCAACTTCTGTAGCTACAAAAGACTCAATGAAACTTTCTTTATGAGAAGCTAAAATTTTACTTTCTGTTCCAAAATGTTGGCCCTACATGATCGAGACAATTGAGAAGACTTACATGAACTTGAATATCTCCATCATCCTATTCATTAATTACTAACAAATTTATCTTCATGCAAAGTGTTATCTATAGTAAAACCTTGTTAACACGAATTTCAAGGGACCGAAAAATTAAGACACCTTTTTGCTTTTAGATAATTTGACACTTTTAATTGTGTATCATCAGTTATAAAAATTGATCCGAAGTTTTCAAATATAAACTTGCTATGAAAACATTTGTTAAAATGTTCTAAAAAATATTATTGTTATGTAGAAAGTAGTTGTTTTCAGCTTTTAAATTTCAGCAAAATCTAGAACATCGAAACTTGAGAAATGTTTTACACTTACGAACACATTGCTGCGTAATTATCATAAATGAAAGTTAAAGACTTATATTTGCGATGTAAAGTCATATATGTGTGTGCATATGGTAATCGAAAATAAAGACGTATAAATGACAATCGAAAAATAAAGCTTCTATGTGGCTTAGAAATAAGATAAATTTAGAAAGTACTTAAGTATAACATTTATTTCACAGTTTCTGACAAATTATTTAAGTATAATAAATATATATCTGAGTTTCAGGTTTTTTTTTTATAGTAACAGTTCCTTTTATTTAAAGTAATAAAAAGTTATATTTTAAATAAAAATTACAAAAGTTGTATGTTCTTTTAAAATATTCTCCAGAAATTTGAATAATATTTAATATTTGCAGGGAGAGAAAGGTGCTATGGGATTACCAGGTGATCCAGGCCCACCAGGTGATAAGGTACATGATAATTATCTGCAATTTGATATCGCGTATCATTTCAAATGTTATTCAATAGCTGCCTTCAATACCACATAATGATTTTGTTTCATTATAGGGACGCGATGGACCACCAGGGCCACCAGGACCATCAGGTCCTAAAGGAGATAAGGTAAAAAAGGCGAATTTTTGGAAAATTAGTAATTATATTTTATTGGTATAATTATTAACTCAGGATTTTTTTTAATCTTAGGGTGATGCAGGATTACCTGGCTTGATGGGAAGAGATGGTACACCTGGAAACAGAGTATGATTTTAAATTTTGTATATTTAAATTATTAGGCTTCCAAAATATATCAGACATCTCTTTAATAAAATATTTTCTTTTTTGTAAAATATATTAGGTTTTTAATCAGCTATTTTATGCATTTAAAAAATCAAGGGACATTCAGCTTAAATTTGCGTGTTACCATATTTTTTTCTGATTGTAAGAAGTCTTTATTTGTAAAAGCATCCTTTAATTTCAAAATCACCAACAAAATAAAAAGTCTTTTTCTAAAAGATTAGAGAACTAAAATAAAACGCTACTCAATCAACTAAAAATAATTTTATTTAAATAGAATTCAATTTACTAATAATTATAATACCAATTTACCAGCAGGTATGCAAGTATGCTATTCATAACTTCCTTCAGAGTCAATCAGAACCTGATTCTTTGGAGATCTTATCTTAATTAATATCATAATTCATTTTGTATTAAGAATGTTTCCCAAGCCAGCTTTACTTTAGTTATTCCATTAAATGTTTTATTATGAACCATCTAATGTGCTTGGTGACCCAATAACTGTTTAGTAGAAGTTACAATACTCTTTCTGGGAATTACAAGTGACATGTCCAAAACAAGCTGTTGTTATCCATTTTGCCAGTTTAGATGCCGAAACCTTCTCCGTAGTTCCAAAATGTGTATTGTTAGTCAATGACCAGGATTCATAGCCTTTCTTCAGTGGTTCAATAAATATCGAGCAGCCGCAATTAATCATACATCAGCAGTCACTACGTTCTTGAACAGTATGTGTGGAAGCCTAGTTAACTGTTTTCCTAGAGGCTGTGAAATGACTCAACCACCCGCCTTAGTAAAAACAGCTGTAACTTAGAAATATGTTTAAATAAACCTTTTTATTAAACGTGAACTCAACACAAATGCACAGCTAATTTACATAAGAGGTTGAGGTAAATTTAAAATATTTTACGCTTGAGTTCATAAAGATGATTTCTATCTATTCATATTTCTATCGAGCTTTACCTCAGGAATATAAATTTTCAAACGTTTGACTCAGGATTCTAAATGAGATTAAAGCTAGCGAAACTAGCTAGCGAAAGATTAAAACTGGCTAAACAATTCTATGAGCTGGGCGAAAACTTTCACAAGGTCAGGGGCAATGACAAAGTTCACTTTCTTACTTCAAGAACTCCATTCTTATATATTTGTTAAGTGATTTGTATACTACTGCGAGATGACGAAAAAATAAATGACCGTACAAGATAAAATAGTTAGATGAGAGTTAATTAACATAAAACCTTACAAGTTTACTTTGTTTTATTTGGGCAAATTCTCAGAAGTTACATCAAATACTAGTTGGTTGCATGGGATTACGAAGATTTTTAGATTATCTTTGCAACATAATATTTAGCTAGTCTTTTACAAGATAATTACTAGCTAACATATTTCAAATCGGAAACGGCATCGATATCGTAAAGGGCATCTCGTTCTTGCAGATGTTTATAAACTTAAAAAATTGCCTTTTAATATCGAAGTAATAGTATATTAGTTGCATATTTGTCTGAGTGTCACAATTATGGAGCATTCGTTTATTTGTTTAATATTCTTTAATCTCTTTTATTCAGGGTCTTCCGGGACCACCAGGACCAGCAGGTCCTGCAGGAGAGGATGGTGACAAAGTAATACTTTATTATGATATAATTATTAAATTTATTTATGAATTTTTCAGTAATAATAATTATCTTTGTTTAATCGCTAAATGTTTGCATAGTAATTATTAAACTTGTTTTGAATTTTCGTACTAATATTACTTTCCACTTGCTGATACAATTTTTATCTGATGAATTTTATTTGTGCGTAACTAAGAGAAAGAAAACTATTACTTCGTTTATAAATTTAGCAGTTATTTTCTTTTTTTATTATAATGTATGTAAAATAAATTATGCGGCAAAGAGTATGTTTCAGGCAGTAGATTTAAGTAATCTTATTCTATATAAATCTTATTTTCAGTAATGGTTTTCAGAAATCAGTCTGTAACCTTTTAACCACTTCACCGCCTTCCAAAAACTCTTATTTGCTCATTCTTCTTTCCTCTCCAAAGATAAATTTGTTGTGTCTCAAATTGGTCTTAAAAATGCTTCTTTCCCGTTTTCACTAGCTGTCAAGACCTATTTAGAAAACTGCGAATAGACAAATATTGTCTCCATGCCCAGGGGAAAAATTCTTTCGTATTCTTTAGGCTCTTATCTGAAAATTAACAAAGACAATATTCTAAAGGTACGTTTTCAAATCAGCAGTAGCTACATTGCAATGCCAGCTGAAAAAGAGCCGAAAGTGCATTTCTATTTGCCATATTTTTAGAACTCTTTTCTATGATCATCATACAACTGTGGGAGGGAACGTGGCCAATTAGGCCATTATTTACCTCTTTTCATTTTCGCTGCATTCTGCGCGGTTGGGAAACACGAAGCGATAAGTGCCTGTCGGGAGTAACGGTCAAGGCCACATTTAACCCCGACGAGTGTGTGCCGTTACTGACACTGAAGACATTTTTAAAATCGTCGAATCTGTCTCGAGAGAATCAGCAAAGTACTTAATATCAAGTGTATAATATAATTATTATTCACTTGCGGAAATGCAAGTTATTTTATTAAGAAACGCCAGTTCATGCTGTTCGCGAAGCGAATAGCAAAATTAAAAACTTTTGGCATCCCTTCGGAATGCAGAGTATGTTTTCTTTCAGAGCAATAACGTATATCCACATTATAACGATCTGCATCTTTCAGTCGTTCAAAATACAGCTATAAACTGGTTACTTTATTTCATTTACTTCTTATATTTGATTTAGAATTTTTAGATTAATGCGAAAATGAAAGGTATGGAAAAAAAAGTGAACCATAATCATGAAAATAAAATGAAAATTTCAAGTGGCTAAAATTTATTTGTCATACAACTTAAATACTTACTCTTTATTAAAATTCTTATTTATATTATCTTAATTTCCACTGGATATTTAAGAACTCTCTACTAAAAATGCTGTAGTATATAGAAATTATTATTAATTGAATATAAAACAGCTATTATTATTTGACGGATTCCTGAAAATAAATATAAGAACAAACATAACTGCATATAAAAAGATATACATATGTATAATATCGTTAAGTAAGCAGCTGTGCAGGAGATTTTATTTTAAACCTGTTTTTAAAAATTAAAATTTTTAGCTTGTTATCTAAAATATAATAGAAATTTTGATTTGCGTTTTTTTTTAGTAATGAGAACACAAAAATTATTTTAAACTTTTAAAATGTTAATAACCATATGATATTGAATATTTCTCTCTTTGAAAACTTCAGTTTAATCCACATCGAGAAAAATGGGAAATCTAGAATTTGCAAAAATGATGTAATCACAACTGTGAATTATTTAAATATTACACTTTTTAAATAGTGTCGTAAAGAGTAATGCGATTTGCAGTTTTGCAGCTGAAGAAGCAGGTTCTATATTTAAACCTCCAGAACTAGTCCTGAAAATTTATGAATATTACGCTGCTTCTTGTTGCTTTAACTTCTCCAACAAGTTAATATTGTTGTTAATAGTTATGAATTTTAATATTGACATAATATGAGGTACAGATAAAAACTGATATTTGCAACTGTAAAATATCTTGCATGTGATTGAGAATGTAGCTATTATAACACAAATTAATTGTTTCATAGACATAACAGACATGTAATTCATATCGGTGCCAATACACGTAACAGATTTTTTGTCGTAGTATAATTATGTTCGCTCGAGCTTTCTACTTAAAGATTATAACCTTTCCTTCGTTAATTATGATTTTTTATCGTTAACTATAGTAACATGTATCCATGTTTTGTATAAGCAACGGAAAATGAGCTAATGTAGCAGATGAATTTATTGAAGGAAGTTTTACTTATAATTTATTTATTTGATATAAATGTACGTTAGATATGAAAGTCTTATTATACTATTGTTTATGTACGTAGGGTGATACGGGCCCACCTGGACAGAAGGGTCTAAAAGGAGCCAAAGGAGATATTGTAAGTATTTACTTAAACATTCTGTGATTTTTATTTTATTTATTTTCATTTTAAACACTTTAAAACTGACTAGGAGATTAACTGAGTATACAAAATTTACTATATGTTTAAACTAAGCACACAAATTTGCATTTAATTAATCCCGAATACTTTAAGTTGTATTTTTCAATCCGAATATCCATAAATTATTCATCTGTTAAATCTTATAAAAATATAGTTATGCAAAATTGTAAAAATATGCGGTAGTTAATTTAGATTTAATAAATGTAATATCCTTTAATTTGGGAGTTTGAAAAAGTAACTTTTTTCCTTTATGCTTTTAAATTTATTTATTTTTTTATTCTATATGTATAATTGTGGATTTTAGAAGAAGTATGAGACTGCAATAATGTTCTCAAAATCGGGTATAGGTATTGATGATCTTTATAATTTTAATGATAGAAATAAAAAGACAGAATTATAAACATCATTACATGACACTCATTTCGTACAAGAATTAATGTGAAGTTAATAATGATAAGTTTTTAAAAATTATCTCTATTAGTAGTGGTTAACAAAAGATTGTTATTTAAAATTTAGAAATAACACAGCGCAGACACAGAGGTAATTTAAAAAATACAAAATGGAATTTAAAAGCCCATAAAATTTAAAATAAACATTTAAGAACGCACTAAGAGAAAGAAATAGCATAAATAGAATTAAATTCCGAAAAATATTCCATTAAAATCAAAAACATTTCAAAATTGGCAACCAATCAGTAAGGTTTGAATTATCCTCCTAGCATCAGAGTTATCTACCGAAAATGTTTCTCAATAAAGATGAACGATTTTTCGGTTATAAGTTCGGCATCACACGCTGCACAATTAGGACTGAAAATGTATCCAAATGTGTTATTGTTGTAACTTATATCGCTTGTTAGTATAAACACACTTCTTAGTGAGGAACACGGGATTGCGTCTGTCATTGGCATGAGCTTTCGGCACGTTATAGATAACAGCAAGACTTGCTCGGTTCCGTCCAAATTTTGTGACAGGGAGACGGGCCCAGAAGTCTATCTTCCTTCGTCTCCTATATCAAGTCCATTTATAGGATTTCTAGTTCACTGTGTATTTTAAGTGTCCTCTCAGGGCTTCACCAGGTTTCGAGCTCGGGCCCAATGATGCAGTTGTCAGTAACGCTACTATAATGATCAGGACGACGAATCCGAATTTGTATAAATAAATTACTGATTGGTACAATGGTTTATCATTTGATTAACGGGAATATTTTTTTTCACTTTCAGGGTCCCGTTGGATCACCAGGACCTCAGGGATTAAGAGGAGATCCAGGTCCAGCAGTAAGCGCATTTTTGTGATATTTTCAATTAATCATACTTCCTGATCTGTATGTAATAACCTTAGAGTAATATTTTTCAGTGAAAAGAGAATGCAATATTTATAAAAAATACTTTTTTTTATTTTAGGGTCCTGAAGGTGAAAGAGGTATGACAGGTCCACAAGGCTCAAGAGGTCCGAAGGTAACTTAAAATTTAGGAAAATTTATCCTAAGATTGACACTGGCAAGAAATTTTAAGTTTCTATAAAGCAAATGTCAATCTCAGATAGACTTTTTATTTTTAAATTCCAAACGTGTTGTTTTCTCGCCTATACGATTTAGGAAATAAAATTTAGGTGTTTATTTTAATAATCATAAGAAAACAGTTAAAAATATCCTGCACTATTCTATAAGAACTTCATAATAGCTATTTTCTTCTCTTCTGCTTTAAAATGTTCTTTAATTTAATTATCTAATCCAGTCTTCTTTTTAAATGAACATGAAAGCTGAAATAAAATAAATATTTCTTTTGGATCGAAGGAAAGAATATAGATTTTAAGATTCTATTCTAGCACTTATTCTTCTTATTATTATAATTCAGTTTCTTGAATGCCAGTCAAAGTAACACGTGAACAAAACTAGAATGAACGACATCATTTGTCTGTTTTTTGCTTAAGCTTTACGTAAAGTAGCTTTATAATTTTGAAACCACTGACTAATTAATGTATATTTTTAATTTAGACATAAGAAAGTTATATTAATTGCCCTTTTTCTAATTTGCATACGAAGAGGATGGGCTTTAAGTTTAAATTAATTTATTTTATGATAATTACCAACAACGGTTTGTCTATACTATCATTGCAATCATTTAAAGTTACCTCTTGGTGGGGTCAGATTTGTGGTGCAAATTAGTTGTAAGAAGAGCCCATGCTGTTGAATTAAAATTTTTATTGCCTTCTATGATGAAACTTCCGGATTTGAACTGTGCTTAAGTCTTAAATTGTAGTTAAAAATCGTCTAATGATTCCTGGAAAATTCTAAATATAACAGCTTTTTTAGCTTTTGACTAAAACGTATATTATGTTTGCAATCATACTACATAGGAATATCATAATTTATGTTTTTAGTGTACCTATACAGAATGCAGTGTTTCATTTGTGGGTTCAAATATCTTTTGATTGGTTGGTTGTACAATAGGAATGACTTCATTTTACTACAGATATACTGAAATAAAACTGCGCATAAATATGGATCGAAATGACCAAAAGAGAACATACTGTTGAAAAACATATATGGATTGACAGAGAACATTAAAAGAGAACGTACATGGTTCGATTCTCAAACAAAGTTGCCTCGGTTGTTTTACTTAACTAAGGACTAAGTTTATATTCTACAACGAAAAACATCGGGGAAAGCTGTAAATCATTTGAAACTTCACAATCTCTAGCTTTGTTGTATTAAATACTTAAGGGTATGATGTTGCGTGGCCCCAACTTGTCCGCAACAGTAGTAGTGACTGCTATGAACTGTAAATTATACAAACTCGTAAGAAAGGTTTAAATCCCTTTTTATTTCACTTTAGAAATCACGGTCGCGCTCACTTGACGCTCACAAACTACGCCGACCCGGCGGTTAAACCAAATAGAAAAGTACAACTAAAAATAAATGACAGGATGAATAAATAACGAAATCACTATCTACGAGGCTCTATAATCGTAACTAACTTAAGCGCGTTCTAAGATACAGCTGAGATTCGGCAAACTTACTGTTTAAGAAGTTGAAAGATTCAACGAACTGCCGAAATAGGCACACAGACCGAAACGCGCGGTTCTTAAAAATTTCTACCTAGCAACCTTCACGCTCGCGATTCAAGAAGCACATTTACAATCTCGTTTCCTTTCTATTTAACTCAATTTACTTCTGTTAAAAATTTGAATACTCTGCGCGTTCTACTAAAATTTACATACTCTGGCATTGGCAATTCCAGGGGAAAGTAAAGGCTTGACATGAAAGATAGCTTAAACTTAAAATAAATGTTAGTTAAAATAAATATAAACCCTACAAGGGTAATCTGAAAAATTCTATATCTTCAATACTTCAGCTTCTAATTAGTTGAGTAGTCTACTCAGCTTCTAATTTCTATTGACAAAATGAAAGAATTTAGCATTTAGAATTTTTTAGCATGTTGTGAGTTTGATTTCAAATTGCCAGGTAAAACAAACATCTTTGATAATATACGCGTTCCTACTTTTAGAGTGATTTCACAAAAAGAGATTTTTCTGTCAATTAAATTATATTCAAGAAATTAAAATTTAATTGGTTATTTATATTTGCGTATTCTAACAACTACAAAAAATGATTAATTGATCTCATAATTTTCACAAACTATTCTGCAATATATCGAGTCATATTCTAAGAACCGACTGTCTTTAAATAGAAAAACAGATGTCTTATTTTTTCTGCAGTATTATTTATATTTTTAGGGTGAAGATGGACCAACTGGACCACCAGGGCCACCAGGTCCGGCTGGACTTCAGGTGAGTCACATTCAGTCAAGTAATTTCCATCCTAAGATCTAATTCTATCCGTTCTCAACTGGCATCACAAAAGATCAAATGTAAAGTAAATAATATTTATGATATAAAGTGATAATAAGTATAAGGAAGAGAAATAATGATCTGTTAGACACGATAACTGAATTAATATTATGATATTATGTAACACTGAACATTGAGATACAGACATGATTGAAATGACATTATTTTTGGTTACATAAAATATCATAGATTTCTGAAATCTTTTGCTTGAAGTGGTTTTATTCATGAAGATATGTTAAGACGTTACAATAAATACTTGGTAACTTGGCATTACAATACATACAGATTGATACGATACAATAAATACCTTTTCGGTTTAGTGTAGTCTATAAATAAATTAAAAATGTCTTTAGAGTAGATTTATGTGGCTGTGTACTAGGGATTACGTGTGATTCAGCACTGGGTTTCTCTGGTTACATTTTTACTGTTACACCTAACATAATAAGGATACTGCTTAATGAGCAACATTTTGACTGATATTGTAATTCAGTATTTTATTAAGTGATAATTTTATTTATTAGTTGTGTATCATGCGTTACCGTTAAACGTTAGTTTTGAAGTGAATATACTACTGTGTATAAATAGTTGAATAATTTTTTTAACTAATTTTTTAATTATCTCACCTATTGTTCGTTGGATTTATTTGGTTCCCGACAGAACAGTTACCACATATCCTGGCCGACCCGTATAAAACAATAATTTGGTTTCAAATTAGTTAATGTTTATATAGAATATAGAATTACGAGCTTTTTAATTATTTAACTTTGCAATACTTAAAATCCAAAATAATGTGCTTAACATGCATTTGCATGCATATGTTTTGTTGATTACAGTAGTGTATAATTAAAAATAATAAACACATTTAGGTGTTTGTTTCTTCCGATAAAAAAAAAAAAAAAAAAACGTAAAAACGCCTTGATTTGAAAACAGTATTCATTTTTGTCATTAATTAATAAGCCAACGCTACGTTTGTACTGCATACAATATCGTATATACTAAAAATGAATGGCGCAACAACCTTTAGTGAGCAGTGCCCTGATTGCTTCTTGACTGCTTTCTTGGCCCTGGGCTCCGGCATGCATGAGCATATACCTCGGACAAGTGGTCGGTTTGTCGAATGACCCCCGGTGTTTAGTCCCCAAGCAAACTAGTGGCCGAGCGACAAAATCGCTGAACTCTTGTAGGTTCCAATCCCGTGAACAGGATGGCAGCATTGGCCTTTTCGTGGTTTTCAGCATGTATAACGTGTATACGAGCCAGTTTCCCGTAATAAATGCTGCACGAAAGCATCTGTTCCCTTAAGTAGATAGGCCTCGAGTGCTTTGCCCTTGACAAATAAACACAGCCAAATCCCAAGCGAACTTGGTACTCATTTTATCGACCTACTCAAAGGATGAAAGGCTGAGTCAACCGTTTCCTTCCTGGAGATAGAATCCCAGACCTGTCGTGCTGCCACGCGACGCGCTAGCTTTTGCGCCTCTGGGTCTCTATCGTATGTATATGCAAAATAAATTTTTAACTGCAATTTTTAATTGCTTAAGTCTTCTTTTTAATTTTTTATTTATTTATTTTTTATTTTAAGAAAACTCAGATTCTTATGATAAATATTTCTTAAGTATATGCTCCAAAGTTAATGGCCGCCATATGATTCTTATGTAACAGAGATGACGCACGTAACGCCCCAACGGCAAAAGGGAAAGTGCATCTCTTGTCCAATATTCATGCCAAAATCAATTAAAGTAAATTAACCAATGCTACTGAAGCCATATTATGTCCTTCTACTGAGAGAAAAAAACAGCTTCACCACTTTTTAATCATTATAATATAGTATTTCTCTCTACCGCTTTCTTTCGCCAAATAAATATGTAGCTTGCAGCCTCTCTCAGTTATTCTGTAACACGTGAACTCTATACTGAGATCGTTAAAAAGCAAGTGCGCCCGTCTGAGCGTTTGCATTGCTTCATTATGTTCATTATTTTATTAATTATGTAATAAAGGTGGTTTATGAAAGTATACACTGTATATTGTTGAAAAATACATCAAACTCTACATTTATATTACATATATATATCTTAAAAAATAGAAGTTTTTTTGAGAATACTGTTACTATGAAAAAAAAACTGAATATTCGCTATTTGTCCTTTCAAAGGATGTTGCACTCAATAATAATCATTATAGACATTCTCATGACAGATCAAAAGTGTTTTTTAGTCAAATTTCAACATTTTTATTAAAAGATCTTACACCATATTTTCTTTATAGGGTCTTCCTGGACCTCGAGGACCGAAAGGTGATAGAGGGGATCACGGTAAAGTTGGACCCCCTGGTCCTGCTGGACAACCTGGTGAACCAGGACCACCAGGCTCAAAGGTAACTACTAACGTACTTAATTCGTGAAAATATGGTTGCGATATCAATTGTCTATGCGTTATTTTAATGAGTTTCAAGTTATTGAATAATATATCTAGTTTCACATAATACTACTATATAAATTTTGTTTCATTAGAACTAATGAAAGCTGAATAGGGAATAAGAGAATCATTAGTGAAGCAAACTTATTCTGTATATTATTAATATATTTTTTGTGTAGTTAGAATTTTAAAGTGCGTAATTTAAATATCCTGGTGTTGTGAACTATACAGTTGTTAGCATATTATAATGCTAAATGTTTTCAACTGGATGCAAAAGTAATTCTTTGGAATAGGAGTTTTTGGATAAGATTTAAAGTGAAGAAACTTCAAATTTTCCTGGAGAGACAAATGAAAGTCAGTTCATTGCGAAGTGATACAAAATAAAAGGTATTTTCTAAATATTTCTAGATATACATGATAGAAATACATTTTTAACTTGCAATTTTTACACTTTCCAGTACACTGAATCTGCCAATTTAGCCTAACGATTGTACTGATAAATAGCTAGAGTACTGATAATGTTGAGTTTTTGCCAGCGAGTTTTTACCTAATTCATTTAAAAAACGCGTAACACACACACACACACACACACACACACACACAAAAAAAAAAAAAAAAAAAAAAAAAAAAACTTCATTTAAGAAACTACTATTTATAGCTTACAATGCTACGGAAAACTACTCTTGGAAGTCTAACAGCAACTTACAACACAGCTCCGGCTTTCTATAAATCCAAATAAAGAATTTTTCCTCAGTTACGAGTTTCTAGGAAGAACACTAATTCATATTCTCATTTACACATTAGAAAATGTAATACAGTGCTTTTTACTGAAAGACCTTAATCGAGGATGGGTTTATTTTATTAAAATGAGCCTCTGATGCACTAAGCTGGGTGTAATCTTAATTAAACTCTCTGGTTACTGTTAAGCCGCTATTTTTGCATCTAACGCTAAAAACTGTTTTTCTAGTTGAAATGTTGTACATACTTTTCTGGAGCGAGTGTTATTGTGTTTGAAACCAGAAGACAGATATAAAAAAGCAAGCTTAAAATAAAAGGCTAAAATATTTGATTTTTTTCAAAATCTAAAATTTTATAACTTCATTACAGAGAGTAGAAAGAAGAATCTTTAATTTCTAATTCTGTAACAATCTACAGTTTGGACACTGTAAAATTCAGAACATTCGCAGAAAAAATATTATTTCACGTTTTAATATTTTTATTATACTTTACTATAGAAGTAAATTTCACAAAAGATATATATTTCTAGAAAGTTTAAAATTCTGGAGAAAAGCTATTCCCACTTTTAAGCATTTTAGCTTAGAATGTTTTGATGTAACAGAAATAGTTATTTCTGTGAACTTTTAAAATTGCAGAATGGAATGAATGTACCACGAGTACTTTCTTGTGAAAATCTAATGCAAAGTTGTGTTAAAATGTATTTTGAAAAATAAATAAGTAAATAAATTAAAAAATAGATGCACTACGCTTAATCATTTAAACTTTACAATACAATTCTTACGCTTGATATATTTATACGTGTGAGTAATTTTATCTCTTATATATACCAACGGGAAGAAGCATTATGAAATATTTTTATAACGCAATTTTATAATAATAACTTTTTAATAATACTATTCTCTCAGTGCATATTTATAGCATCATTATTATGGTTGTGCGCAGCTAAAATAAGATAAGGCATAATTAAAGTATAATGAAAGTGTATTTTTTTATAATACGAAAAAATTGCTTGTAACTGTTATTCAGAGTGCGTAGCTAGTTTAAATGTACTTAAAAATTATTTTAAAACCTGGAATCCTTAAAAACTTAAACATCTTATTTATCGTGAAACTTCAAAAATAAAATGAAATTGATATCCTGTGAATGGATTATGTGTATGTAATATTTTAATGCACTGTCTTATGCTAGTGATTTGATTTTTAGGGTGGAGAAGGTATAGCTGGTCCTCCGGGTCCAGAAGGAAAACAAGGACCTAAAGGTGAAGATGGCCTTCCTGGACCTCCCGGACCAACAGGAAAAGACGGAGAACATGTAAAATAATATTCTTTCTTTTTTTTTAATATTTCCTCTAATTCCTTCAAAGATATGGCGTTAACATTAGTAACTAAAAATTAAGTATTAGGCCATATTTCTGCATCCAAAGACGTGCGTTTGTATTTGATTCAATAAAAAGTCTGAATGTAGAGAAAATTTTGAACTTATTTGAATAATTTCATTCAGTATCGTCGATAAAAAAGAAAGAAAGATAGTTCCAATATCTCTCAAGATATCACTGAAAATTTTCCGTCGAATGACAACGATTTAAACAGATTCATTTGCAAAATATAAGAAAACACGAGAATAATAGGAAATGCACTCTGGATGTTGTATTTGATTGAAGGTGCCCCATTTATTTTCTTTTAATGTTGTGACATCCATAGTAAATTATATAATGGAAAGAAGGCTCATATTCATACTTTACTGAGTTTCTGTGCAATGCTTATTTTTATTCATGTGTGGTCATTTAAAATGTGCAGTGTACATTGGTAATGATCCTTCGCGAAGTTGAACCGACATGTCTTGTTCTTGCTATCTGGCTACTTTACCGTTATGACATTTAAAAGGGGAGCAGTGTTTTCAGGAGACTGAGTTTCAATTTGGCATCTGTTCAATGCGCATCATGAATTATCAGTTATAGTAATCGACCAAGTCTGCAATTTTAATGATAGATAATTATTCCTATTTCGTCATGCATTCAGGTTTTATTTCATGCAGTATACTTTGACTGAATAAAGCTTTCTTGCTGCTTCTCAAAATCATTTTTTCGTTTTGAAACATAAGTTTTGGAAAATCATAATAACCAAGGCAGAATTTTCTCTGTTTTATATTTTTTCTAATATCCAATTAAAATTTTAATTTGTGTAGTTAATTAATCACTTTTTCTTAAAACAAAAATTCACCACGTCAGTTTTAGTTCTAATTACGTTTATCGTTTTGGCATAATTTTTCATATTCAGATCTATTTTAAATTATTTAAATTTTAATATCCCTTAATTGGCTTTAACATTTGAAAATAACAATCAGTCTCTCTCTCTCTATATATATATTATTACATTGTATTTAATATTATCACTTATATTTATATAAATAAGTAATTTACACGAGATTGCGTACACGGTTTTAATATAAAATTGAAAAATTAAACTGAATTTTTTTCTCGGTTTCTATGTATTTGGAAATATTTCTAAAGATATGTTCAGATGTTCATCAGAATAATTTATTTAATCAAAATCATGAATTCGTATGTTCTATAGTAGGTTAAGCACGAGCAAATTTTTTTTATATGTTGAAAGAACTGCAGTTTGCTGTTGCTTCACTGGTGGAGAGGGAGAATTATTTTTTTTTTGTGTGTGTGGGGGGGGCGGTCTTCCCATCCCTTTCCTGA
Organism: Stegodyphus dumicola; assembly: GCF_044657685.1. Classification (NCBI taxonomy): domain Eukaryota; kingdom Metazoa; phylum Arthropoda; class Arachnida; order Araneae; family Eresidae; genus Stegodyphus; species Stegodyphus dumicola. The sequence goes on from NC_140775.1 coordinate 78,975,975, forward strand.
ACATTTACTATCTGTAATATGTTCCCATTTCTGTCGTCAGGCCAAAAGAGAAATGTCTCCATTCCATTTATGTGCGGTTTGGATAACTGCATCACCAGCTTTATTAGCATTTCCTTCATCGTGATGAAAAAGATAGAATATAACGAGTTGTAGAATTCATCCGGTTCGAGTAAACTATGTGTGCATAGGTATCTTCCGCTTTACATCGTAACAGTGAAATTACAGGTCCTCTATCCCAAGAGAAATTTAGGAAGAAAATCGGGAAGCGTCAAATAGTCGTAAATCAGAAAACAGAAGCATCTTGAAGTTCTCATATTTCAATTTTAATTTTCTTCTTTTTTTTATTCAAAATTTATATGTAATAAAATGTATGCATGTCAGTACCAAATACTTACGGTGGGATATGGTTTTATCTTTGCATCTTTATAATATTCTCGGTAATTAACATGAAAATTTATGAAACATCACTGCTTTACTTTTGTGTTCAAAAGCGTATGCAACAAATTATCCTTAGGTTGACCGTACATAAATTTAACTCATTAATTAAGTACACCCTTTGCATTTATATACAAATTCTTATCATGGATTGAGTCTGTATTATTTGACATTATAAAAACTCTTAAATGAAATAAATTTCAATTGTTATCTAATTTTGCTACTATCTAGCTGCCTCTTAAGTTTCGTATTTCTTCGCTGCATGGGTTTAAAAAGTCTGCGTAGATCCCTGCTCTCTTATGGTCATAGAGTTAAGATAGACAAGCCATTAGTTATGTATTTAAACCCATATGAAAAAAGGAACGTAAATGTAGCCGGCAGAATTATCCAAGATATAATCCATACCATAGCTTTGAATCTAAAGTATATAGCGTACTTAAAAAATTTCTAAGGTTGCACTAAATAAATTCGGCACCTACTTATGAAACTGAATACTAATCAAAATCATAATTACAAGATGATCCAAAAGTTGCGCACATCAAACTTTGAAAAATTGTGGACATTTTAAAATTGAAATTAACGGCATTTGTTTCAATAAATGGTTCTCCTATTCTGTTATAGGTAATCTACCATTATTTGAAATTTCAAGTGCAGTTAGCCTTAAAATCCATTCATTTGGTCAAAACAAAAGAGAAACATTAAATTAACAAAGCAACAACCTTGTGTTTGGCATAAATTTAGTTAAGAACTCTATAGATTTCGCGGTTAAACAGTTACAGGTTCCTCTTTATCAGGAGCAAAGAAATCTGCAACAAAGAGAAAGCCACAGTCCTGTTTATACATTATAAGAGTAAAAAGAAAAGGTAGCGCCACCTATCGGCAGAAATGGAAACGAAAATTGAAAAATATTCTCGTGAAAAATATTCTATGTTCTATTTCTAAAGATATTTCATCCGCTGCATTAAGTGGATTTCGGAGTATCATTTATTACCACTTACTTGCTTATATCTCGGGACATCGTTCGTCATCCAAGACATTTTTCGTTTCGAATATTTATTTTTGAACCGATTTGTTCGTGAACCACTGCATTAAGGAGCCGCACATCAGTTTGCATGTACGTCTTTTAATTCTAGCATATTTGTATGATTGTAAGATATATTAAATATGCTATTTATTACTTATTTTTTATTCCAATAACTATTCCTTTTTCCAGTGTTTCAAGACAACTAGCTGAGTTTGTCTTTCAGATTAGGAAGAAGGAAAGATTTTTCAGAGAATGAGAAATTAAACTAAAATTTGTATTTCGTATAATTTTACAGAAATAAAACTAGAAATGTTTTGCTTTCTGTTTTCATGCTATATTTAGAAGATAATCAAATTTTAATTTCGCTGAGTTGCTCGAAGAAAAAATTATTAAATTTTGCACAAAGAATATAACTCAACGTATATAACATTTTCTAAATACTTTGCCTTTTTAATATCTTAATGAAATATTACTGTGATCATTTTATAGATGTTATACATTACCTTTGTATTATTTATTTTTTAACCTAAAATATTTGCTTAATATAGGGACCTCGTGGACCACCAGGACCGAAAGGAGAAGATGGTAAAATGGGACTGCAAGGACCTCCAGGACCAAGAGGTCCTCCCGGGCCAGCAGGGCCTAAAGGTTTGCCCGTGTGTAACACTTTAATATTTTAGTGATTAAGCACTATAATATTCTGTAATATATATTTTTAGAGATTATTCATATAATAATCACAATTAAAAATATAATGACAAAAGGTTTTAGGAAAATTTACCATTATTTTTCAAAATCCCTCATGAACATCAGTGCGCTTATCATATAGAAGTTATGTCAAAAGTCTCTGTCTGTATTGCTGAAAGCGTTAGCGAATCTGTTTCTCTACCAATTATAATAAATCATAACGATAACTGAAAAAAATGCTTTAGTTTCTGTAAGAATAAATATCTTATTTACGTGAAAGATCAAAATATGTTTTAGCAGAAATTTCGTAAACCAAACTTGACATGAAGCGATACCAGGTTTTGGTCAGCAAATTTCGAAACATGACATGCATACGGAAATCAGCGAGGCCATCACATCAGAACAGATTCGTCAAAGTATCGAAAAAGCAGTTGAGGAAAGTTCTAAATCATCTGTAATTATTATAGTTCATTTGTTTTCTAAGTATATGCCAAAATAAAAAGAGAATATAACTCTTTAAATACATAAAAAAACCCAGCCTACTTAATTTTCAACTTGGCATATTTAAGTTTAATTACAGCTGTAAATTTTGTTATATGCTTTAAGTCTTCTAGTTCCGCGTTTAAAGATACATATGGAGAAGTATATCGCTTCGTTACATTTTAGCAAATTACTAAGACGCAAGGTTTAATTTAAATTCATTTATTTAGAAAGCTTCGCATTAAAGCAAAATTAGAGTTGTTTAAATAGTAAATTAACCGAAAATACTTATGTAAATAAATTGATTCTAAAATATTCAGATCTCATTCAAATTTCATATGGCCGCCAGCGTTTGTCCTGTAAAGTCGTTGAACACTAGTAGTTCGGTCCGAGTTTCGAATCCTGCAAACGGGCTGGCTGCATAGGTGTTTTCGTGGTTTTCCCCGTGTGTAACGCGTATACGAAAAGCTTCATTTAAAACGTCCTCCACGAAGTCATTCCTCCCCATAGGCAGGTAACCCTTCAGTGCTTTGTCGTAATCAGATTAACCAAACAAATTTTATTTTGTTTTTTTGCTGTTTATATTTTCCTTTTTTTGCATCTAATTTATAGAAAGAGTCTAACAGTTTGACATTTGTTTTCTGTTTTTAGGGTAATCCTGGTTTTCCAGGGCCAGCAGGAGAACCAGGTGTTCCTGGGCCAAAGGTAAAATAGAATATCAAATGTTGTAAACAATTTTTTCTATCCACATTTAATGTCAAATCATTTTTAAAAAGAGGATAAAACTGAAGTTAAGAATCATAACTATGAAAAAAAGATTAATTATTACTAATTTTCGCATGCTAACATAAATAGGACAATCCATATTGCTTAGTAATTTACGTTTTGAAGATTCCTAGGAAGAGAATTAGATCAAGACTTGTGGTGGGACCATAGAATATGACTAGTCTGCTGCTATTACAAATACTACTTTGCCATAATTTCTCCAGTAATTGTGTAAATATGTCATATATTCTTATTTATTTTTATGCATTGTCGAACGTGATGAAAAACATTTTTGCAGCATACTAAAATACCAGTTAGATCTGGAGGTAGTTATTTGTTAAACCAATCTGCTGTGAAAATCAGCCAGTTTCAGGAATTTATCTAAATTTAATTGATTACCTAAACTTCGTTTTCGATGAACTTCAGATCTGTTTTAGTTAAAATTCATTTTAACTCACTCTAACTCAGAGTTTTAGTTAAAATTTCGAACTCTTACTGTGATTATTATTAATATTATAAGTACAACTAAATATTTAATTTCAGTCTTTTTTTTCTTTTAACGAGTATAAAATTTATAATGGGATGTATAAGATTTAACATTAAGGTACAGGAAGAAAGTCAAAATCTGTTGTTCAATGTAATATAAAAAATTAATAATGATTAATAGTAATTTCAATCATACACATCATTCACTGAATAAGAAGTGTTCTTCATTTACTACAATTTAATACAATTGTGTGATCATAATATTTCTTTTTTTAAACAGGGCGCTACTGGAAAGGATGGAAATGATGGAAGCCCTGGCAATCCGGGACCTCCAGTAAGTGAAATTTAAGTATATAAAGTCGACTAGATCTTTCAATGGGCAAAATGTTTTCCAGAATGATTTATTAGATATCAGTATACTCATGTTATCTTCGTTCTTATAGTATATATATAAATGAGTGTTTTATCAGAATAAGCGATGCAAAAATTATTTTTAAAACACACTTGGTAGTCGATTTACGACCTACACGACTTATGAAGGGTCACATTTACGATTACAAAAAATAAAAAAGTAAAGAAATGGATTTTACAATAATAATAACTATTGAAACGTATTCGATAACTAGCATTATCATATAAATCTGCCAAATTTACCCCGTAAGCAAAGTTCTGTTTGTCGCCATGTGCGATTCTGTGGGTGTGAAATAAATGAGGGGCCGGCGTAAAACAGCGGCTCCCACGCATTTCTAGAGTGTGCGCTATCACTGGTGGTTTCAAGTTGCGCACAGTTCAAACATTCTGTGAACGTAAAAAAGCTACCTGGTTGATCCTACTAGTAGGCTCCTATGCTAGTTCCTACTCATATGCTTGTTCACTCATATGCTACTAGTTCCTACTCATATGCTTGTTCTCAGAGATCACAGATCAGATTTGCAGGCACGCAAATTACCCACGCCCAGAGCGGGGATGTAGTGACCTCAAAGTAACACGTTTGAGATATTTTGTATTCCACTGACAGAAATTTAATCTGCGAACTTTTTTTTTGTTTGTTTTGTGACAGGTAAGTACTTTTTGTATCGTAAATTCAAAAACAGATTAATATAACATAACTAGGTAATACGCATAAATTCAAGATGATTTTACGCTATAAACAAAGTTTTCTTTGTGATCGCGTGATGGCTTTTACAAAGTTGCACATTTAAGATATTTGTGTTCTACAGACAAATTTTCAATCTGAAAATGCATTTTTTTTCAGCATTTTTGGTAATAGGTGGATAGTTTTTCTAACTATAAATTTTAAAAAAAAGCTGGCTTTAACATTATCAGGCAACATTTAGCATCGCACAGACGTAAGCATATCTCGCACATATAAACTCAGTCGTTCAAACATCTATTGTGTATGTGTGTGTAATACTAACTAAATTCTACTGAATGGCTCATAAAAGATCTCCTAAACGGAAAATAACTACATTTATACGATAGCTATGAAGTCAAGATAAGTGGCTGATTTGGAGTGTAAGATGAAAGTTATCCAGCCATTATGAAGGCGGAAGTAAAATAACTTTAATAGCGCGTGGTTTAAAGTTATCGCATTCTTCCGTATCAACCATTCCTAAACATAAAGAAAGAATTCGGGAAGGTATTAAAAGATCTGCAACTATGAAATCTTAAAGTCATAATCAAGCAGTAACGAAGAATTATTGGTGAGGTTGTAGAGTCATTAGGCTAACTGGAAGCAGAAAAGAAGAAAAATAGCAACCGCCTTCGCCGGGAATCGAACCACGGACCTCTGGAATACCGGCCCAGCGTGCTGAACCACTACACCACGAAGGAAGCTAGGAAATCGGGAGAAATACCTTATAAGGTGAAGAAATTTTGCTTATTTGGATCTAAGATTTAATTCGAAAAATATATCCATGAATCTTCACATATTGCAAGCGAAGGACTGTTTCATAGCTTAAAGTCGCAGGCTGAAAATAATTACGAAGAAGATATCCAGGCTAATACTTGATGGTTTAAGCATTTAAAAAAGGATTTGCTTTGTTATAGGATGTGTATGTTATAGGATAAAAAGGAAGTGCGGATGAAAATAATGCTCCAAAACTCGTTAAGAGTTTCGATTCGTCTGTAGTCACAGAAAAAGTGATCTACTAGGACAAATATTTAACGTAGACGAAAGTAGTCTGCAATATGAACGCATGCCTGCTAGGACGTACATACACCAAAAGAAGCAAAAAGAAGATTTAAGACTTCTTAGATCTAAGAAGGTTTAAGACTAAAAATTCTTGAGATCTAAGAAGATTTAAGACTAAAAATTCGGTTAACTTTATTGGAGGGAATAATGCAGGTTTCAAGTTAAATTCTTCTCTAATTTACCACTTTGAAAACCCTCGTGAGTTTAAGAATTGTTAACAATAATTCATTACTTGTTCACTACCACTCAAAGCAAAAACTTTTGATGAGTCAAATATTTTTCGAAGAAGGAGAATTGCATGTCGTGCCGCAAGAAGTATACCTTTCAAATTTTTATTAGTTATGGACAATGCCCCTGGCCATTCTCTTCACTTGGACAATTTTCATAATGACATTTTTAAGTGATTTTATGCCTCCTAACACAACTTGTATCATTAAACTAATGGACCAGGATGCTCTTTCTGCATTCAAAGGTCACTCACTACCTTAGAATAACATTCGCACTAGCCGTCGAAGCCGTAAATTATAATGCTGATTTATTTTTGAAGTAATTTTGAAAGCAGAATAGTATACTTCACTGTATCAAGAATACTTTGATTGAATGGAAGTGCGTAGCGAATTTGGAAAATGTTCTAAAATGTCACGGAAATAGTACGTCTGAAGAATTCGAAAAAGGAGAGGAGCTTGAAGAAACTGTAGAAGAAATGTTAAAATTGCGAAAGATCTAAAACAGAAATGGGAAGAGGATGAGGTAAAAGAAATTCTAGATTGGTAAATAAAAGAACCATCGGATGAAGAGCTGATTGAATTGGGAGCACTAAACAGTAGCAGAAGAAAAAAGTGAGGGAGGAAGAAGAGAAATAAGAAGAGCCAGGAAAAAAATTCAAAGTGTTTATCCATTTCTTTTTTGAAACTAAATAATGCTTTCGCCGGTTTTGAAGCAATGGACGCTAATGCCAAACAATTTGCAAAGGTTGAACGTATTATTCAAGATGCTGTGAGTTGGTATTGCGAGAACTATGAGAAAAAAAAAAGAAACAAACTTTTCAAACTAAGCTGAGGAGGTTCTTCATCAAAAACACATCTATCTTAACCCCAGAACATGTCTAGTGATTTACAATTCAGCACAATTAAAGATTAAAACTTGATTTTATAAATTACATTAGTATTAATTTTTACAATAACTTTGGATTGAATTTTTATTTTTAGTATAGTACTACTATTTTAGCAGTATCTACAGTGTAAATAAACATTATATTTTTGTATTTTTAATAACAGCATGGATAATAAACAAATTAAAATGTAGAGAACCTTTTAATTTAACCTTAACAGACAAAGCATTACCTAAAATAAAAAACAAAAGGTGATAAGAATTCAAAAGGTTTAAAAAACAAAAATAAAGATGGAAGAAAGATCAGAAAGGTTAAAAATACTGACAATACTACCATTTCATATAAAAAAGTACTGTTAATAAATGCTTGGCCGACACACGACCTGCCAGCCAAAACGAAAGTCTGTAGTTAGTCGTTAAGTGTATATTATTTATAGTCGTTAAGCGATTATCAATGCTTCATGCTTCATTTTATCACTTAGAAATATATATGTATATATAGCATTAACATACTATTATATTTTTACAGATAGCTTTGATTTAAACTTACAGTATATAACACATTGAATTTTGTAGGTAATTTTAGGTAGGAAGAAGAGGGAGACTCGTTAAAATGTTTACAGACAGAACTTAGACTATAGTTCTTTCCTTAGAAATTAATACTGCTAGTTTTGCCAACTTCTCAACTTTGTAACTAAACACTTTTGAGTTCTCATAGCCATATCCCCCAAAATATTAATGCATACAACCTGTTGAGAACTGCCGTGGTAGAGTACCATGAAATAAAAATTTTCATCCTATTATTTGTAATTTGAGCGGGAAAATAATCTGCTTTACATTTTAATGGGCTTTTATACTGATATTAGATTGCACGTTTGTTTAGAATGTTCACTTCTTAATATAATCAATATATGAGATTAATTTAATCAAAACATTTATTTATATTTTACCAGTTTATAAATAAAAAAACTTAAATTCAGCTTAAATATAATGAAATTTTAAAAATTTCTGAAATATCTATCCCTTGCATCTTGAAGAGAGTAGGTTACAACTATCAATATATTTTCTGGCAATCAAATTTCAACTTACAGATGTACAATAGTATACAAATATTCTATTACTCTAACGACATAGGTTTAATTCATTCGATTTCCATTTGTAACAGAAAATGAAAAATCTAATGTCAGATCTTCTAAAGGATTTGACAAAAAGGTTTTCCAATTGCTTAAGAAGCAGCTAGAGAAAGTTAATGAAAAATTATAGCCTAAGTCTTAAATGAATGCTTAAAAAAATTAATTCAGCGAAAGTGACGAATTGTGAAAGAGAGAAATAATGTGAATTATGTAACTTGATCACCACATATTCGTATAATAAATCAAAAAATTTCCATTATTACTTGTGATTGTTGAACCCTTCAGTAATAACAGGAGACAAACCTTTAGTGATAGTGATTATGAAAATGTATTTCGTCGCCTTTTAAGTCTGTTAAACGTTGATGAGGACTTAAGAAGTAACACTAATGGCTTTGTCGATGTGCATTCTTTGAAAGTGTTATAATTCGGCGGTGTGTTATAATTTCAGAAGTAATATTTTTCTTTTGTTATGTTCTAGGGACCACCTGGTGAATCTGGTAAAATGGGAGTTCCAGGAACTGCTGGAAAACCAGTAAGTTTATTCCTTTTGCTCATTTAAATTTGTCCTATTTTGAGTTACGCGTTTATCTCACTTATATGAATCCTTCAGAGGTGTAAAAACTAATGCATTTCTCACTGTATATAAATGTAACTAATTATAATTTTAAAGTCACTGCAAAAAGACCTTCCAACTCCCGAAAAAAAATGTTATATTTAATTATGCTGATGGATTCTTCAAACTCAGCATTTATTAACGTACGAGCAGCCGAACGATAAGATCGCGGAACACTAGTATTTCGATCCGAGTCCAAATAACGACAAAGTGCTGGATGCTTTTCCTGGTTTTCCCCATATGCGAAATGAATACGAGCTAATTTCCCTTAAAAAGTTCTGCAAGGAGGCCTCTCTTCCCATGGGCATAAAGGCCTCGTGTATTTAAGATAATTAAGTATGTTCCAACTATATCGTACTCATGTATGTATCCATCCATATCATGTATTCATGTATGTATCCAATAACGTATGTATGTTTTCATAATAAAACTATATCGAATATTTACTAATATCTTTTAAAAATATGGTTAATAATATGTGAAAAATTCATCTTTTATCTCATAATTAGCTCAATGGGAACATTGGCTCGACGCATGGGATATGATTTAATTGAAAGATAACGACAGAACATAGCTACCGTGCTTTAGTTTTAATACGTAAAATAAACTGACTGCTTCTCCCATTGTAGCATAATTTTGTAGTTGCTTACAAAGTTATTTTTGTTAATAATTTAAACGGCAAAAAACAAAAGGAAGAATCAATTTTTTCGTATTATAAGATCTTTATTATTCTTTGTAGCGCTCTATAACTCCTTGTTGAATTCAGTCATGACAACACTTAAGTTAAGCGATAGGTGAAGTGAAAGTAGTAGTTATTTTCTAGTAGAAGAAGTTGTAGTTATTTTTTATGACCAATAATAATTGTTGCCTACCTCACTCCCCTAACAGTAACGAAGTTAAATTACTCTGAAAACATATCTATACAAATAAAACACTGATACAAATATATAAATTGAAATTATGCTCACAAACAAAAACATAGTTAAGTTTTAAATTAATATGAAAGAGTTATAAGTTCAAGAAGAGTCAATAACGTCATTGAAACGAACAGGAAGTTTTACTTGTCTTCCACAACTTTCACTTCAGTTTAAATAAGGCGTTACTTCGCATATACAGTCAGAGAGAGCATGAGGCAGAAAAACAAGAGCACCGTAGAAAATTAAAGTACAAAACAACTGGGTAATAAAAATGAAACAAAACTTATACCTTACTAATTAAAATTTAATTAAATTATGTACTTTTAAAAAAACATGCATAATTTTGATGTTAATGTATTAACAGATCGAAAATGTAAATTCGTGAAGAAATAAAGAGCATAAACGTCTCGAAATAAGGATAAAAATTTCCAGTGCAAATTATGTCATAAAAAACAACGATTTTTTAGAATTATATTTAACCTTCAACTACTGATCTCTTTGAAAAATTTGTCTTCACTGATTATCTGAAATCACTGATTAAACTATACCTTAAGTTATGAGAAAAATTAGTCAGAAATGAATGGATGTATAGCTGTGATATAAAATATTTTGGCAGCATTATCTAATGCATTCATCAATTGCGGAAACCAACGTTTCATCAAAAAGTGTTCCGAGGAAGTTTGGGTGTGGTAGTTCTGGAACTGCATTGTTAGAAATGGGCTTTCGTGATTCAGTAACACGCCAAGGTCACATATTGAATGATTAGTTATCAGTTCCATCTAGTCAAATGCTTTTGCTATACTCTTAACATATTTTACTTTCACAATTATAGTACGTTCATTTCCCTATCAAGATAACACTATTAGTTATATAGTAATATAGAATTATTGTTACAATTATTTATTAATTCATTCCATCTGAAATAATTAGAAGAAAACTAGTAGAAAAGAATAACTTTATCTAATCATTAAAATAGTATAATTTAATAAAGTTTTTAAATATATTTAATTTTGTTGCAACGAATACGTTAATTTCGTAATTGAAATAAATTCTAAAATATTCCTCTTCATTCTCAAGCTTGTGAAACGTGATAAATGCTCTACTCAAAGACTAACCATTGACATTTGTCTTTATTTGTGTTGTTACTGTCATTAAATCAGTAATTTGTAAGAATATTACAGCGAATTGTGTTGAAATTAGTCCGTATGGATTCAAAGCATTTATATATATGCATATTTAAATCTGACTTAGGATCGAACAGTCAATATTATAAACTCTAGTAGTCTTATCTGTTATTTGTTCATTGTAAAGTCTAGTCCACGGCTTTTGTAGTTCATTGTAAAGTCTAGTGCACGGCTTATGATTTTTTTTTTGTGCGTGTAAGATAAATACGAAAACATTTCTTTCGCAAAGTTCTCATAAATCATGTTTCCTAGAGTCTTAGTTTTTTATATTCTTAATTAAGCTATTATATTTTCGACAAACGCCTTTATATAATTTGAAGTACTGAAGTATATATTAAAGATTCTGTTGCTGAAGGACTTTATCGTGTTAAACCATAAAATCAATTCTGGGCATTATACTGCTTATTTGTGAATAGTTATATAAAAGATTATTTAATGCGCCGTTCGCTAGAAGGTGAAAGATATTATATTAAATTCTGATCTCAAGGCATCTCATAATGCTTTAAATTTTAAAATGCTCAATGTTAGTTTTTGTAGAACAAAACATTTATTTTTAAACTATCACGCTATTTATTTCAATCTATTACACTGTTATTTATTTACTTTTTAACTTACGCGTGAATTATTTGTGCAGCATTAAAGTTTCTAATATTTTTGTTGATGATAAAGGATTTCTCGCGATAATATCTTCGATGGTTAAAATTATGAAGATACTACTTATCTATTAATACTCTTGAATTGAATTTGTAGTACATATTTTGCATCTGTACTCATTTGTTGACTAAACTATTACAGGGACCTCCTGGACCAGCAGGAAAACAAGGGGACGTAGGCCTTCCGGGAGAGAAAGGAGACAGGGGATCTGCAGGTCCTCCAGGTGATCAGGGACCTGTTGGACCTACGGTATGTAGTTTAAAGTACCCTAATTTTGAAGTTTGATTTTCCTAAGAATATTAAAGTATGAAATTTCTTGTTCTTGGCAGATTTTATTGGCAACCCCTATAGTTTCCTCTAATTTTATTGCTTAACATATTAAAGTGATCATAAGTATCTACCTATTCTAAAAAACTAGAGAAGACCCCATAAATATTAAAAAAATGCTATAATTAAAATATTATATATTATAAAGAAAAAATACACTTTAATAAATTTCGTTAGTTACTGTTAATTTTGTCCTAGAATTAACAAAAGTTTGAAGTTTTAGTGTAAAACTACAGTAATTTTAATTCAGACTATCTGAAAATTTGTCTTCCAAAATTATAGGGAACTTCAGGATTACCAGGACCTCCAGGACTTAGAGGATCTCCAGGACCTGCTGTAAGTTGTGAATTTTTCAATTTGAAAATATAATTTAAGTACATAAAAGTCTGTGTGAGATTTCATTTTAAGTAATCCAGTTATTTTTTTATTATTAGGCTACTTTCACCAAAATGCAAATGAAATAAAGCACGAATAAGCTCAAAGGTTTTGAGTTTTTAGAAGGAGCATAGGCTACATTACACAGATTTTACATTAAACCTAAAGGGGCGTTTTTTTTAACGTTTTTGTGTTATCTTTATTTATTAAATATCATGTTCTTCGCACTTAAACCATAAAATTCAATTCAACAGCAATATCGCAAAATAATTTTAAAATGAGCATATCTTTAGAGTTTCGGATACAGAGTGTCTCGCTTGCTGGAGATGATAATGTATTTTTTTTTTTCGTACAATGTTGCCGTTGCTGGCTTCGAAATCATTGAGTTTGTTAATTAAAAGTTCGTTAAAGTGTTAAAAAATATGAAAATCGATAATAAAACAAATTCCAGATTAGGGCTTCCAGATGCCCATATTTGGTGGAGGATTACGTTATTCAGAATTTGATGGTTGTAGGTACCGTTGTTTTATCAGAATGCTAGAAACATACATACATTCATGCAGATTCTTCATTATTTAATTTCTTTAAAAATAACACAGGGCGATAATATTTGGTGGTAACAATTTGAAAAGTGAAACGGACATTTAAAGTTTTCGACGCAAAATGCCAAAACGAAATTAATAGCCTTTCTGCGATAAAAATAATTTTCCTGTGTCCTGTCTTCGGTCTTGGCTTTAATACTCTGCACCTGAAGCTTAACTTCCATACTTTCATATTGCGGGTGGAGTTTTGACAATGATTCCAACTCCAGCCAATACCTCTCATGAGATGATATTGTTACGAATTTTGTACTTAGATAGGTAATTTTAGTAGAATTATAAGTAATATTGTTATATTTTGTGTAATGTAGCACGAGATAAATTTTAAAAGAAAGCTATGGCGGAAAAGTAAGAATACAGGGGCAAGTGCATTCAACATTGAATAAATGGGTAATGAGTAATTTGATGAGATATCGCCAAGCTAACAACGGTTTTCGCGAACATTTGGTGACATTTTTTGTCCGGTCCCTGCATCATTGCAATATGTATTGAAATTGAATATATGTAATTGATCACTATGCTAACTGTAACGGTCATTCCACCCTCTTATTGCTTTTCTGTAACTTCGAGAGGTAGAAAGTACTAGAAATATCTTGCGACCGATTGAAAACTATTTAAGGCCGAAGAGAGAGCATCTGAGTTCAGTTGCTTAGTTATTCTTGTTGCGAGGTTTTTAGTTCCGCGTGAACTGAGATATCCAGCTTAGCTTTTTCTTTAGATGTTCTTTGCATTACGTTGTGTTTAACGTTATTTGTAGTTTGAAGTGCAACTACTGATTATACTGTGTGATACTGTGAATACTTATACGAATATTTCTGTGGAAAATTCCAGATTTCTGAACAATTCCTTTTGATAAAAATAAACTTTTATTAACCTATTATCGGGCTTGTGCATTCAGTCTATTACGAACCCGTACGCACGCAACAATATTGTATTGAAACTGAATCTCAGTATCAACATATATGTATTGTACATATCTATTCTGTTATCCATAGAAACATTTCTTGAATCAGTTAGTAAAATTGATATTGATGTTAACAACCGGGTCTGGACTTCACGTTTCCAGAGAACAGCAAATTATTTTTGAGCAGCTCCTGAACACGAAGGAAAATCTTTATTCGAAATCTATTTTTTCAAGAAACAAAATATTTACGGAACTAACTCATTATGAACCAGAAGCTTTTATATGTATTTATATTTAAAATAAAAAAGCAATTTTATATGACACTGAAAAACATATTCGCAATATTTTTTTTTTTTTAAATCCTTGGTATCACGTGCTATCATTAACTTACTCCATTTGGCTTTATTATTTTATTTAATTTTTATAATACATTTAACATATATATATTATTAATTTAACTAGATTTGTTTTCTGTTTATTTTAATTAATTTTATACTTTCATTAGTTATTGCTTCATTTATTTATTTTTGTTTGCGTTTCCTGACCCCCATGGATTTCAACTTCGTTTTCTTTTAGAAGTTAAATATGCTCCTCTATCTGCTCTTGTGCAAATATTGTCAAAATTCAAATATATGAAAAATAAATAAGCGTTTTAATTTACATTTCTTCTGATCTGTAAATATTATTTGTTTTTAAGATAAGCAGCTGGATTACATCAAGTCTTATACTGTCCAGCAGACAGCTTAATTATGCTGAGCATGGGTGGAACTTTATAGATCAAGTATTTTAAAAACAGAAAAAAATAATTCTAAAGCTAGACTTGAGAGAAAGTTCGGGAAAGGTTTAAAGCAAGGATGGGCCAACTACGGCCCGCGGGCCAACTCCGGCCCGCCGGAAGGTTCTATCCGGCTCACGGAGAGAATTTAAATTTTTCCGTCCGAGGCAAATTAAAAGAGATATGTATTATATATCCAACTCCTTTTCTATTTTGTTTAAATATTATTTATTTCTTCCTTTTTTCAAAGGACTGATGATCTTTTTAATCTCTCTATTTTTGTTCTACAAAACATAAAATGACAGAAATAGCAAGCCTAGACAGCTTTTAATCCGTAAAGTGTGAGCAGCGGAAGTTCTTTGTTAGTTATAGCTATAGATTGACGTCAACAAGCGTTATCTCTTTCTCGGGGAGCAGACATATAGGAATCCAATTATAGGTGAATTAAACATCTTAGAAAGAACTTAATCTTAACTTAGTAAATCTTAATATGTTTGCTGGGCAGCTAGCTAGTCTCGTTTGAGGTTAAATTCAATACCCTCAGTAATTGAAGAGAAGCTTAAGAATTATGAAGATGGCTTGAAAAAACTGCATTTTGAGTTGGAACGAAGATGTCAAGATTTCAATGCCATTCAAACAGAATTGGATTTTTTACCATGCCTTTCAACGTAAACTGGGAAGCAGTGAGATCAGATTTGCAGTTTGAATCGAGTTGCAATCTAACAATCATCTCAAGCAGCTGTTTCTAAATATGCCAAAGTTAGAGTTTTACAAATCATTATCGAAAGTAAGTTTCCCGAATTTAATATCTCACGCCCAGAAAATCAGTGCTATGTTTGCTTCATCTTAGATATGTGAACAAGTGTTTTCAACCATAAACCTTAGAAAGAATTATTTCAGAAGTAGATTGACACATGCGCATTTAGCTTCGTTCCTTAGAATCAGTACATCACGCCTCGAACCTCAATATAAGTAACTTTTAAAAATGAAATCGCAATTTCAGTTATCTCATTAACATAATTAAATTGTAATACTTGTATATTGTTCTTAAAATTTTAGAAAAATATCTTGGCCCGCCAAACGTTTTGTTTTCGATTTTTGGCCCGCGACCGAAAATGTTTGCCCATCCCTGGTTTAAAGAAAATGTTTAGTAGAATTATTCTTCTTAGGACTAAAGGGCGTGATAGCTATGACTAAATCGAAAATTGATTTATATAAATTAGTGATTTTTACTATTATTATGTGCTGAGAATTCAGTTTTTCTGTTTACTATGGATTCATAAAAATCTTCTTAAACACCAAGCCAACTCTATAGGAAAACTTCAATCTTTATTGAAATTAATGACAGCTTTTACAAGCAAAAAAAAAAAAAAAAAAAAAAAAAAAAAAAAAAAAAAAAAATGCTATAAATAACACAGAAAGGAAAAACAGAATTCTTCTTAACCCTAGAAGAATATCGAAATCACTAAAATTTTTCACAAAGTTTAAAACAATAATCAACGAAAGGAAAACTTAAAGGTAAAACTGAAAAATTCAGAACTAAATGCACAGCTCTCAATTCAGTTCCGAAAGCAATGTAATTTGCACAGGTCCGAATGCAATCTTATTTTATCTATACTTTCGCTGAAATTTATTTGTTAGTTTGTTTATTTTTCGTTAACTTTATTTTATTTGTACTGAAACTTTCCAGAAAATATTTCTTTGGGTTACGAAAATGCGATTTTTGAAACTTGCAGAAAGTCGCCATTTCGGTAGAGGGTTTTCTTCCCTACTTCGGGATGCGTTATTCTGACAGTGCTTGAAGTCTATGTCGATTAGAATTAAATATTATACATGAAATAATCACATAAAAAACAATAAATGGCCATAACTCAGTTATACAAATATAGACTAAAAACGTAAAATTACTACAAAGTGCGACAAATAAATAAATAAATGAAAGCAAATATATAAAACACAAAAGACAAAAGTAGATGAAATCCAAATTACAAATAACTAAATGCTAATGTTTACAACAATATAACTAGTACTGTTGTTACTTAAGGTAAATGAATCAATGAATAAGATGGTAAACGAATTCTCATTAATGAACCTTCCTAATTACATAACGTAGAAATAATAAAATCTACGAACAATATAACTAATACTGATGTCATTTAAGGTAAATGAATAAGCATATTTTCATTAATGAACCTTCCTAATTACATAATGTAGAAATGAAATCTTTACACATTCCCAAGAAATTGTATATGTAACCGTTGTTCGAATGCTCTGAAACAATATATGAGTGGCTAATTATAATTAAATATATAAGTATTATGTATATATGTATGATTTATAGATGATTCCTTCTTTTGCATTTAAAATTAACTCACTTTTTTTCTTTTTTGTTAGGGAGATGTAGGACTACCAGGAGCAGCGGGACCTCCAGGGCAGCCCGGAAATATTGTAAATAATAGTTACATTTATTTTTATTTTGTAAAATTCTGTAATTAAAATACATGAGCTGATAATTTTGTTTAGAGAATCTTTACTATACAGTTTTACTTTACCTGTATGTAGACGAGTATTTTAGTTTATCATTACAGTATTTGTATATAAAATTGATCAAAGGTTTATATTATAGCAAAAAAGAAAACTCTAGTATTTTATAAAATCTTTACTTTGAGATAAAAATTTTTAGTTAACTTTGAGATCTATGACTCATTTACTTCATTCATAATTAAAGTAATAACATTTAAATAATCAAAGATATATCTGAATTATTTCAATAACATTTCAACTTCATGCTAAAATTATTTAATAGAAATTTCAAAATTCAGTATATTCCTGGATAGAATATACATACTATATTTGAGAAGCAAAAAGGGAAAATTCATAATTGCCTATTTTGTTTCTTCTACACTGAAGGAATTCAAAATTCTGAAACTACTTTTTTATTTCATAAACGCTAGAAAATTGAAACTAAAATGTTAGTTGTAGATAAAAGTTAGAAAATGTTGTTTGTTTGCAGGATATGAACATCATAGCTGCCATTTCGGGAAACTCAATCCAGATTTTATACGAAAAAATAAACATTTGATGTAAGAATTTAAGCCAGAGCTTTCTTCAAAACATAGAGGATAAATTTATTCTTTGAGGGAACAATAAGAATGACCTACAAAGATGATGTAAATGGGCCAACAATGACCGGTTCTTCCTGCATTCTATACTATGTCTAGGAATGAATTAATATTGTCCTTATGAGTAATGCTGGAAGCCTCCACGTTGCTGCTTAAGAGCCTAAAAATTTTCACTTCAAATAGAGCTAACAGTATTCATAAAAATTTAATGAAATAGAATGACAAGTGGTGAACATCTGAAAACGACAGGAAACGAAACAATAGCTACATTAGTTAAGCTGAATTCATGAAAACAGCCCTCAATGCAATAGGCGTCATATATTCTTGTGAAGAGGTGTCAGCAAAAGTTCGACTACATGGATATTACGTACAAGCATTTGTATAAGGTCCAACTTATGCAAAATGTAAGTGGCGATGACTCCAGCTTGCATTTTGAGCTTTGAAGGAAATTTTGATTAATGTTCTGCTCCAACGACTTGCTTGAATTGAGTGGCATACCTCATTTCTTTGAATTATTAAGTTAAAATTATTACTGTGATTTAAATCGGCACATAAATCCCACTAAACTAATGACGCCAGATTAGTTCTTTACCTTTTTAACATTCTGTCGTTTGGTTTAAAATCTTCAAAGCATGGATTTTAGTAGCTTCATGGAGATTTCTAATCATATAGCAATGAAGAGATAATTTAATTATTCCTACCTTTCATGGGAATATGCAACATTACATTTCAAACGTTTAATTCTACATTTCCGTGGAACTTTATCGAAATATTACCAACTACACCTTCAGCGTTTAAAGGTTTGATGATCTTTCAGCGTTTGAAAGTTTAAAGACATCCGTGAGACAATGGTCTTCTCACAATAATATTTCAAAATTCTCAGATTGACGATGAAAGTATGGGTCTTTTGATTACGCATGAGAAGATGTAGGTTAATATTCATTGTGAAACTCTTAGAATTTGATGAACTTTGTCTATCTGTTAGAATGAGAACTCATCTTTCAGCTTGAGCAGTTTGGTAAAGGTATTGCCATGTAATAACTTCACCGTCGCCACAGTTATTTCGAATTCAAAAATGTTAGACACCACTTTTATCCATCATTTTCGCGAATGATATACTTCACTAATCATGGCACGTCTGCATCCTTTCTGTTCTTATGCGAATCACAAATTCAGATACCAAATGTCAGTTATTACTGTACTTACTTCCATATTTTTCGCTCTCGATTAATTTAACTTCTAGCATCTTCAGCATTAGAATTAGAAATTTTGTTTACAATAGCAAGGAAGGCTAAAGGAAGGTTCACTTATAACTTAATTTCAACTGTAGGTGAAAGTAGATACTTGAGTGACAAACATCTAACCCATCCTTCATTGATCATGGACATTTTCCATTCTATTACGAAAGGTTCTCCATCAAAAATTGTGCCTGTCCTTGTGGCATGAGAAATGACAAACTTGAGCATCTGTTATTTAGATATTCTTTTACGAAAAGTATTGTTCTAAAATTTATTCCTCATATTGTAAAATTTAATACTTTAAGTGATTTATGTAAAAATGTAGTGACCAAACTGAAATTATGAAATTTCGTAAAATATGTAACTGTAAACCAAATGAATTTATACATTGAGTTCAAGATTCTGTCTGTTTTTCTGTCTGTTTCATATAACAAGTTATTATATATAAATAAAAAATAGTATTGAAAGTAATAACTGTAACTGACTTCTTTGGAACTGTAGAATAAAATAATATCGGCACATCTATTTATATGCACTTTTCTTTCAAGTTCTTCTTTAACTCCTTGCCTCAGAAATGAGATATACCGAGTAATTTTCAGTTTTAAAGAGAAGGGCATAAATATAAATACGGAGGTCACTCTGCAATTTATGAGATACGTGCAGATAACAAATTAACCTTTACATTTGAAAATATGAAATATTTTAGCTTAGACGAATTTTCCATCGGCCGGTTTCAAGTAGTTTAGCGTGGAATAACTTTTAGGCAAAAGGAAAAATGTAGTTGACGCGAGAACATTGTCCGGCTATGATTTTCTATGATCAAATCAAGAAGAATACTTTCAGCTTCTACAGTTAGCATTTGGAAATGAAGGTTCATGTCGTACTACTGTATTCAGATGGTTTACAGAATTTACCAGAGGTCGCAACTCTCTTCAGGATGAGGAACACACAGAAAGGCCGTCGGCAGTAATCTCGGATAGTTTATCTGCCATACGGAAAATGTTAATCGAGGATAATCGCTGTGCCTATCAAATGATACAGAAGGAAGTTAACATTGGATCCACCACCATACATAAAATTATTCACGAAGAATTGCATATGAAAAAACTAGTGTGCCGTTGGGTTTCCCATAATTTAACTAACGCCAAAAAAGGAGTGCCAAAAAGAGAAGCGTGTCAGGGTCAGTAAAGAAACCCGTGAATTACTTAAATATGGTGGTCATCGCATTATTTCTAAAATCGTAACTGGTGATGAAACGTACGTTCCGTTTTTTGACATTCCAACACGACAAGAAAGTAAAGTATGGGTCTTTGAAGATGATCCTATGTTCACAATAGTGAAACGGTAACACGCCATGAAACAGGACTTGTCAAAACCATCAAGCTAAAAGGACAGAAAACGATAACAGCTAACTGGTTACACCATTAAATGTGTTTCAAGAAATTCTTCAATAAGTGAATGCTCCATCACGACGATGCATTTTCTCATTAAGAAAGATTGACAGTTGAATTTCTTGAACAAAAACATATCAAAGTGATAGAACATCCACCCAATTCACCCGATCTAGCTATGAGTAGCTTTTGTCTATATATTAATCAAAGAAAGAACTTACGTAGATGTCGGATTCATTATGAAAATAGACTGATAAGGCAGTAGAGACATTAGGTATTTTTTTGGAAGCAGGAGAGAGGAAAAATTGGCAATGCCTTCGCCGGGAATCGAACCGCGGACCTCTGGAATACGCGCTCAGCGTGCAGACCACCACACCACGAAGGCATGCCAAGAAGGCGGGATAAATACCTTATAAGGCTATAAATGTACTTTTTCCATCAAGTTCAAGAATTGAAAATTTTATTTTTGGAAAATTCACCTACACAACTGTATCGATGCTGGAAATGACTACTTTGAACACTCCTAAAATTTCGTAAGTATGACTTTAAAATGCTATATGTATCTCAGAAATTTCAGAGTGACCTTCGTATTGCTTTACATAAAATTGTCAATTGGGCAGTACAATTGATTACTTATAAACCAGTCAGTCTTGAAGAGTGGCTCATTATGGTAGCCGTGAATTCTATTTCATTCATTAAGTTTCTTTAAAAATTTATTATATGATATAAATTTACAGCAAGTTTATAAAAGCAGATTGTAGAATTAGATTTGGAGCAGTAAATTAAACCAGAATGAGAACGCTGAAATAAATTTTCTAAAAGAAAAAAATTTTACAAATCTAAAATCTTCTTTGAAGATTATACTATATTGCACTATCATACCCAACACTCATGAAACTACTAGATCGTAATTATGTTAACGGTGAATTTCGTATCCAGTGTTCCACTGCGCTAAATACATGGTAATTGAAATTCGATCTTTTGTGTTATTTCAGGGTCCGCAAGGAGATAAAGGAGCTAAAGGAGAGAGAGGAAAACGAGGATTGAAGGTATGTAAGAGGACATTTTGCGCAGAACTTTAAAAGAGTCTAATTTGTTTTTAAAATTTATATTATATATTTAAATATATGATATAAATTTTAAAAATATTTAAAAATGATATATTTATACAATGATGGCTGAAATCCGGAAAAGTTTCTAAATTTCCATGTCTTGTAAATGTGATTCCAACTGCAAAACGCTATGTTTCTCTAAAAAAAAAAGTTTTTCAATCAGGATATAGAGAATTTATTGCAAATTCATTACCAGAAAATGGAATGTATATATCAGCAGTGCAGAGATAACTTTTAACAATAAACACTTGTAACTGAATTAAGTAACTGACTAGAATTGCGAGCTTTATTGGCCATCGCAGTTTTAGTAGAAGTACTTTGCCACAGTCAGATGGCAATATCGTTTGTCTCACTTAAAAGGCTGTAGTAGTTTTTCAGGTCCATAATGCATGGCGTTAAAAGCTTCCATAAATTATGCTAACATTAAATAAATATAATTAGTAGTACTTACGTATTATCACGTCGAGCTTGAAGGTGTTGCCAAGTAACAGGATTTAGGGCTAGTTATGGATAAACTTGACGTAACAACACAATAATAAGATTTGCATTTTCGTTTGATGTAACCCAGGTTGTTTCTCTATAAGCCAACTTTTGTTTTTAAGAAAAAGGATGTATTTGGCTGAAAGTGCAAAAAGGTTAGCTTCCATTCTCATAGAGTTAAAAAAATAAAAAGAACAAGGATGGTAACACTAACTGTATTTTTTCTTGAATTTTGAAAAAATGAATAAACTTTGAGATCTACCTTGTACAGAGCAGCAAGTAGCGGATTAGTTTCAAAATTATAGAATCCTGCAATCACAAAATGGCGTATTAATGGACACGTAGCCGAATACGGCCGACAAACAGTAATAGATTAGAACAATTACCTCCAGAAAGTATATCCTCTTAGCGTTCTAAACAGAGCTTCTAGTAAAACCAGAGAATTTAACAAAATAGGAGAAATCGACGAAAGCATTATTTACGAAGCGCGAAAATGAAGCTGATCGTATACAGATTATTTATTAATTAAAATGTGTTAGTTTCTTTGGCGAAACTTTGGCAATATCTCTGCTAATTTTCGTGGTTCGATGGTAACCAACTTTCGCGGTCGATAGGATAATACTTAAGTACCTTATTTTTAAAAAGCGTTCTAAAACTAACAGTTTGTTTGCTACAAAAAATATACTGTTATAATTTGGAAGATAAAGAAAAGTCTTCGGTCACGTAGAGTGACATCAGCACGTAGATACTATGGCGCTTGCCAGGCCGCGCGAGTGTACTGTAATCTATTAACGCGAGTGTACTGTGATCTATTAACGCAAAGTAAAGTCATTGGGGAAGTCTAGGTTATAGAAAGAGTTCTACATGTTACTATATAATAAAAACAATAACAATCTTTATGCTTTACGTTTCCAACTTTTTTTAATTAAAGGGATTTTGTTTTCGCGTGAAGACTTTGTTCCTGACAGTTTTTTTTTTTTTTGGGGGGGGGGGCTATATTCCCGTTTTTACATTTTTTAGATGATAATACGCTACTAAATCACTGTCTATTTAGATCACCTAAGGTATCTGGAACATTGGCAGGTCCTTGGGCATTAATCATGTTATGCAGTTATTGATACTTTTCCATAACCAATTACTAAATATAGTTATTTTCCGTTAACGAGGAGCAAAATATGATTTGCAAATTCCGTTCTCGAGTTTACATTATTTTCATGTAATATGCAGGAGCTGAATAATTTATCTTTTGTAATTTGTTTAAGATTTAATTGGTTATCTAGGCCCTCAAAATTATTTCATGTTTTCTGAATTTTTTAAATCATCAGGCCGTTTTCTCAATATTAATTATATGCGATATGATTCCAAATAATGAAGTACCTTTCCTGGACATGTAGTATTATTTCGCCAACCACGGTTTTCCTACGATTATTAAATTTTTTGTGTGCGCGCGTTAGTTTCTGGATCCACAAAACGTAAATACAATTTCGTTCGCTTATTGTTTTTTACAGATCATATTTAACGACATAAGACCATTTTCGTTGGAAGGAGATGCAGTCTTCTTCTGATGCAGCCAATTCCCAGACTTTCATGAATAATAATTTAAATGCCTTCCTTATTGATATGACTATTAGAATAGCTGGCTGCTACATCAATGAACCTGTGTTTGAATCCCGGAGAAGTCTTAAACACTTTTAAATGTATAATGTCTTTCCTGCATGTCCGTTGAGCTATTAGTCCTCTCATGAGGCTACTAATAGGGAAAGAGTCGTATTGGACCGCTGGATTCCACTGCTTAAATTGTTTTCTGTCAAAATTGGGATAGAGTGGGGCAAAAGTTGCACTGTGATACTTATAAAATGCCCAAGTGACAGATACTCTGATTTAGACCAGGAAGACAAACAACAACTAATTTCACATGAATTTTATAAAAGAAATTGCTTTAAAATTTAGATTTTATGTATCAATATGAAAAACATACAGTGATGAAACGACGGCGTGTCTATATTGTAATGACTTATTTTAATATAATAATAATATTAGTGACTGTTTTGTTCTTAGCACTGATGATTATTTTGCGCGTAGCGGTATTTTGCGCCCAACCATCCAAATAGTACTTAAATATTTTGAGGCATAAATTCTTTTGTATTTAAAATTATAATAATGCATTGCTTATAAAAAATCTGCTCGGCGAAAAAACAATATATGTATTCCTGAATAATATTTTGATAGTTTGCAATCGCAATAAATTTTATTAATATTTATAGCATCAATGTGATCAACGAAAGAGGCTTCCATTGCCATACAATAGATACTTAGGTGATAGACATTTTATTCTGTAACAAACCTTTAAATTCTTGTCACCCATGAGAATTTTCTGCAATTCTGAAATCGGTAATGCTGCTCAGATATTTATCAGAAAACTACCTTTGAAGCGCTAAGGACAAAAGTTTATTATGTTACCTGAATTAAGTCAGCCTTGTATTTGCGTATTTCTGTCACAAGTCGATTGTGTTATTATGATTCAATCTTTTCTCGTGTCGCTAAAATTATGCCACTCTAACTACTGTGCGGAAAACTTGATAAGTGGATATAATTTGCTCATTACAATGGCAGCATGCGATAATTGGATAGGAATAAAGAGATAATGAAAACAACCATAGGTATATTAGAAAATTCTCTGTCATACAATGCTGTAAGATTTAATCTCTATCTGGTGTGACAGGATTTCCCATGTTTGATTTTCTCTAGCTGTAATTAAAAATTCATTTTCCACATAAGATAAAAGCAACGAAAAAGAACATTTTCTTAATACATGGAATAAATGTAAACTGTACGGAGGTCTTAATAGATAAGTAAAGTTGCTACTCGAGCGTAATTAATATTGTCTGAGGCCTTGTGACATACTCTTTTGTGGATTTCGGACACTTACGTATTTAGTTTATATGAAAGAGAAACGAAAATATTTCCAGTTTCTCTTTTGTTAATATTTTTAAATTTGTAAAAAGTAAACAGATTTTTTAATCGGTATTTAATTTTTAGTCAAAATTTCACATTAACAACAGTTTTATATTAAAAAGTTCAATTAAAACGAATGATCTTCAGATTATCAAATATGGATATTGACCTTACACATTTACAGAGAAAATGCAGCGAAATCCTCATATAGTGAGTTTTTGTAGACCAGACCAGTATGCTGTAAACATAAGGATTTATACACTTCTTTGTTTATATTCTTAATATATAATCGTCTCTTAGTATATCATATACTTCTTTGTTTAATTTAAAGTAAAATAACTTGCCTGAATAGCGTAACTGCAAGCTTTGTAAAGTCTTTGTACGCTGATTTCGCCTTATCGTCTAAAACGTTGGGCTGTATTAGTTTTGTTCCAGTGCTTTCTAAACCTTGTCGTTGTACGATAGGAGCTGCAAAAAGGCAAAAACCAAGTATAGCACAACTGAGAAATAATTTCAATCATGGAAATAATAATGTAAATAAAAATTTAAAAACTAAAGAGGTTCTCAGGCACTAAAATCATATAAAAAATGAAGATTATTACCATCGATGCTGAGAGACTTCAATATTTTTTAATATATAAGTTATTTTCTGGTAAATAGTTCATTTCATTTATTACATTCAGTTGAACATTTATAATATGAATGTAAGACATTAACACTGAAGTCACCTAAAAATGCAAAATGTGTTAGATATTGTTTAATACTGCTTTCAACGAATTCTTCCGAATTTTCTGTCATAAGAGTGTGTGATATTAATCATAATCATTCTTCTATTCATCCGAATTTAAACTGCCTGAGTTTCAGTAAAGCTTTTAATTCAAAGAAGAAGCTAAGCACTAATTTGACAGCCAATCCCTCTGAATGAAACTCAGTAAAACCATCAGCATAGGAAACAATTCTGTTTTGTTGATAAACAATCTATACGGCAGAAGAAAAGATCCTGAAGTTTTCAGAAATGTCTCCTGAAAGCAAGTGAATGAAGCTGTTTTGAAAAAAAATTATAAATCAATGACTTTTAGCCTGTATGCTTTTTTCATTCACATGATAAAATAACTCAATTTAATCCTCAGGAAGAACAATCATACCCACAAATAACTGCATAAAATTTT
This sequence comes from Stegodyphus dumicola, assembly GCF_044657685.1. NCBI lineage: Eukaryota > Metazoa > Arthropoda > Arachnida > Araneae > Eresidae > Stegodyphus > Stegodyphus dumicola. The sequence continues at coordinate 79,002,104 of NC_140775.1, forward strand.
AAAAAAAGGACGAAAATACAAAAAAAGTCTAAAGAACCACATTTTACTCTAAAATTCCGCACTAAAGAAAAAAAGGAAAAAGAAGGAGCAAAAATAAAGGTCTACCAGACTCTAACACAAAAAACATGCTTATCTTGTTTAACTTCTATACGAAAGAGACATTTCGGCCGAAAAATTTGTTCAAGACTTCTTTTCTTTTTAAGACTTTTTTGAACTTACATAGCTCAAAGGATCTGCTACGTATAGTGATTTGTAGTTGCTGCACTAACTGCACACAAAACTAACTGCACACAAAATCGAAAATTGAAGAATGCAACATCCAACATCCTTGTTTCTTTAGCTTCGGTAAACAATCCACGAAGGTCTATAAAACGCTATTCATTTTTGTATAACTATTTGATTCCTTTGTAAAATTCATCTTTTGGAATGTTGTTTAAATGAGCAACTAAACGCTATAGCTATTCTTTGCTCAGCTTTCGAAACCATGACGGCAGATGTTCATTGGATCACAGCAAACGACTGACTGTATAAATTCCATTCATAAGATGCTAACATTTTAGGAAAGTTGAAATTTCTTAGTAATATATGCTGTCAATTATTATTTAGCAGGTTTGCCGAAATTGATTCAAAAACTAGTCTTAAAATTTTGTAGACTTACTGCGTGTATGAAAAACTCTGACATCGAAGGAAAAATGTTTTTATATTTGTAAATTTTGCTTTCATGAATGAAGAATCGCTGAATAAACTTAACTAGCCTAAAAAAACTCAGAATTACTTAACAAACCTTAGAAGTTTATAAGCATGAGGGTACTAATTATATACCTACAGTAATGAAAATGTTGATAATTTTCTACATCCTGTTAAGAAAGAAAACGAATGAACGTCTTCATGATCAATTTGGAATAGCATTATATTTAGAGTATTCCTTAATCCCTTAATGCCTTTTTAAGAAAACTAAATGGGTATTTAAATTCTAAATTTTTTGACACATCTAATCAATCTCTTCCGAAAACCTTGGTGAGGAACACTAGCTAGCGCGAAGCAATTGTGGCAGTTTCATTTACTTCACAATAATAACAAATACAGAATTCTTTATAATTTGTAAATGAAAATAGTTTTTTAGTGTTAGTAATACCTTTAACAACTACGGTATTTTCTGTATTCTATACAAACAATACTGATGTAAGTACTGACACGTAGAGGATTTCATATGGTAAAACGTCCACCTTAAAGCTGGGAATATCGATGTACGCAATACAGTTTTCTAGATGTATTTTCATTTCCTCGTAATATTCTGTCTATTTTGTGTGTGTGTATTTTACTAAAAGAGTACATACATATACTGTACTAAAATTATGTGTTTGTGTATTGATTTATTTGTTAATGTTTAGGCATGTGCTCAACACTGCGCTATTATTTGATAAATCTTAGCGGATATAAAAAGTACACACAAATATACAATTACATGGGAACGCCAACTTGTTTAATCACCACATAATTTAAGGATTAAATTTAATTTACTTTTAAATCTTTGGGGAAAAGGAGAGAAAACTAACATCTCTGGGGTTAGGCATTTCCTACTGAGCCATGGAGCCTCATTTAAGACAATTTGCCATTTTTTTTAACTTAATTGAACTCATCACCTTTTTTTTAACTCTCTTTATATATATATATATTCAGAAATACCTCTAATTACATTCTTTATTTTATATATCAGTACCATTATTTTCTTTACAAAGGGACATCGAGGTCAAATGGGGAGATCCGGAATGAAGGGATCGCAAGGAGAAAAAGGTGAAAGAGGCGAGAAAGGAGTACAAGGACCACCTGGAATGAAAGGCGATCCAGTGAGTTTTGAAGATTATTATTCATTAACATTATTGCACACTCAAAATATACTTAAAACTCTTGTTAACACTATTGGCTTAATAACCAATTATTTCATTTACCAGTTCAATTATTCCGTTTGCATACAATTCTAAAACAATTACAGTTGAGGTATAATACGGGTATGATGTAAAACTTTTATTTCAGGGCCCACCTGGCATGGAAGGACAGAAAGGAAATGATGGACCCCCTGGGCAACCTGTAAGCAAATATCAACAGTTTTTAACTCACGTAGACTTCTAAAAATATCTATAAAGATTACACTGTAATTATCTTTAATATTTTTAGGGTTTGGAAGGACCGCCTGGACCAAAAGGAGCTCAAGTAAGTTTGTGTTTGATATTCCTTTATGGTATTTGATGCTACACTGCATTATATGCGTTTACTTATTTATATTTTTACTTCTTAATACCGTATTATTTCAATTTTAAACCGTAGCAGTATTTTAAAACATAATAAAAAATAGCAGTCCAGCAGGATTTTAAAATAGAAAAATTTAAATAATAATATAACAAGTAGGCGCTCTCAAATTTAAGTCCAGTAGGATTTTAAAATTAGAAAAATGGAAAAATAAAAATTATTTTGTAACAGGTATTAAAAAGTAACGAAGACAAATCGTTTCTAATATAAAAATTTTAACTAATATAATAATTTACTAAGAATCTTCTTAATATCTATGATGGTAAAATTGTAGAGACATTAGGTTATTTCGAAGCAGGAGAGATGAAAAATAAGCAAGGCCTTCGCCGGGAATCGAACCACGGACCTCTGGAATACGCGCCCAGCGTGCAGACCACTGCACCACGAAGGCACGCTAAGAAGGCGGCAGAAATACCTTATAAAATATTCGTTTTTAACTTAAACCGCAATCTGATATTACGAATAAGAAAATCTGAATAAAAATTTCGGCGTAAATTTGAAGCAGTATAGTGTATTCACTTTTCATTAAAATTTCTTCATGAATATTATCGAGTACATATTTTGCAAGCATTTATCGTAATTTCTTATATATTTATTTGTTTACTGTGTACGAGATGCATAGCAAGATATAAATTACTAATAATTTTAATATATTAAATAATTTAATATAAATTATTAAAAATAAATAAATAATAATATTAAATAATAATAATGAACAATAAATAAATAAATAAATATTAATTAATAATACTAAATAATTTAATGTATTCTCCTTTTTATTATTTTAACTTGGAGTAGAGTTCATAAAATTGCTTGATACAAGTATTTATATAAGATCTCGAAATTTTAAGCATGTTTTAACTAAACTAATTTGCACGTTTGCTATTTAAAACCCCAGAAATGTTTTGTTGCTCATTTATTGTAATATCTCTAATTGAAATCACCCAGCTTATAGTTTGTACATCACATATCAAATGTGAAAAGAAAATTTTGCATTTTCGTTTTATTTTTCCTCTTTGTTACAGAAAATATTGCATTTAGAAACCTGGAAACCGTTTTTCTGGGTAAATGAGGAGGCTTCAAAACTTCTTTGTAATCTATTCTTCTTGTTATGTTTTCAAAAATTTTAAAAAGCTGTGGTTTATATGAATTTGAGAACGTGACTTACGGAGACATATGTAGATATTAGTCGAAAAGCTGTTGTCGTTTTACCTCCTAAATAATTATTAACGTTCTTTCTTATTCAAGTGCTTTTAAAAACAAGTCCCCGAAATTCTGGAGATAATAGAAGATAATGCAGTTAAACTTGTACAAACTCCTAAGAAGAAGAAGTTGCACAAAGATAAATCGTAATAATACAGCATTGTAGGGTCAAAAATGCCATCCTCATATGCTAGTGCTTAGAAAGAATAAGACCTGAAAGATTGGTATTTAAGAGGATAAAATGCTTTTCATTATTTACAAGACCATTTTAAAATTCATTGGGGTTACGGCAGATATTCCAAACTGAGACTATGAATTTCAGTACACCATTGACAACGTCAGCGTATCAAATAATGAAAATTTTGAAACTTTCGAAGGTACTACAGAAATGCGTGCTACAAGATTCTTCGCAATTTCACCATAGGAATCGTACGCTAGTCCTTTATTATAACCTCAGAAATATTTAAGATATTAAGTCCAGTGATTTTACAAACCATGAACGGGAACTCCACATCTGGTCGGTCCACTAATATGGTGTTTAAAGTTTAAATGATGATGAACGCATGAAAGTAAGATTTCTGACCCCGCATTACCAAATGGTTCGATTTGCCTTTGTGTAACTCCCAACTCCTATGCAAATACTCAACTGAATCACCGTGTGAATCACTTGTAAACATTCATTTGATGGATTTCTCAATGTACACTGCTCGACATTGAAAATGCAAAACCAAGAAGGAGTGGTCAGAAAATGATGAAATTTGGAAAAAAGACAGAAACAGCAAGCAGCAATAAGTGATCTTTATTTCAAAATAATTAGTAAGAATACAGAGCGAGAACGGCGTCGGCTCAGTAAGATGTAGAACCGCTGCGGAAAGCGATGCACGAAGGAACACGTCTAGGCATAGAGTCAATCAGAGTGCAGATGGTGTCCTGAGGGATGGCTCTCCATTCCTTTTCAACCATTTGCCACAGTTCGTCTTCTGAACGAGGCAGGGGCAGTGTCTGCAAACGGCGTCCAATCACATCCCACACATGTTCGATTTGTGACAGGTCAGGAGAGTACGCTGGCCAGAGAAGCATCTGTATACCTTGCAGAGCATGTTGGCAGATGCGAGCACTGTGTGGTCGGGCGTTATCCTGCAGAAAAATTGCAATTGGCAGCCCCTGAAGGTACGGGATTGCCAGCGGCCGCAGTACATTATCCAAATATCGTTGGGCCGTCATAGTGCCCTGAATACGAACTAAAGATAACCTGGAATCGTAGGCAATAGCGCCCCAAACCATTATGCCACGTTGTCGCGCAGTGGGGCGTTCCACAGTTACTGCCGGATTAGATCTGTCTCCACGTCGATGCCACACACGTTTGTGGCGATAGTCAATGGATAAAAAGAAGCGTGACTAATCTAGAAACACGACGTTTCGCCATTCTGTCATCCACATCGCTCCAGTCCGGCACCATTCTAAAAGTTGCCGTCTATGCTGTGGGGTCAATGGCAGTCTTCTTAACGGACGCCGTGAGTGCAGGCTACGTTCAACCAACCGACGGGAAATGGCTCTTGTCGACACGGGAACATCCAGGGTATCTTGCATATGCTGCAGAATCGCGGTACAAGTGACTTGTGGGACCGCCACAGCTTGTCGGCGGATGCGTTGATCCACACGTGCTGACGTCACTGTGGTTGCACCTGCAGCCCTTCTTCCCACATTCCTTGTTTCAACCATGTTCGCCATAGCCGATGCACCGTGCTCGCATCCATGTGGGTATCAGCTGCGATTTGGCGTAAAGACCAACCCGTTCTTCTCGGTCCGATCACCATAGCACTCGTAAAATCGTGTATCTGCTGGAAGTGCCTTCGTTGATGGCGGCCTGGCATTCTTTCCTATTACACATATCCTCCGGGACAAAAACCAAATTTCTTCGATAATTCGTCTTGCAGAAAAAACGACACGAATATTGCCCATTTCCCACGTTCCTTCCCTTATATCTTACTTCACGTGCGTCGGAGAGCTGCGTATTTCACATCATTCGCATAACTCAGTGACGTGCGTCTACTCTAAAATTTGCATAAATTTCTGACCACTCCTTCTTGGTGTTGCATTTTTAATGTCGAGCAGTGTACTTCCATGAATATCTATTAAGCACAATGAATTTCTAAAAAATAAGCAAGAAGGTAGTCATTAATTTCCACAAATCATGATAAATTTAAACATGAAGTGATTTCGTCATTTGACTATCGGTTTCCGGCGTTGGTTATTATGTAATTTACCAGAACTGTAAATTAAATTATCAGTCATCATCAGCTATTATTTCTAGGAATGTGTGTGTATACTCACTGATATGGAATACTAAAAGAGGAAGCATGAAATCTCGTGTAATTTTGCTGGATGATTGTTCATTAAAAGCCTGGGCTGGCAATATGTGATTAAAGAAATGAATTTCATAGAACAAATTGATTTAAAAACGATTATAAATATGAATTGTATTTATGGCCCATCATGCTATAAAACTATACTCATTTTTCAATTTCAATTTTTTTGCAGGGTCCAACTGGTCCTAAAGGAGATGCTGGCCCATCGGTAAGTGGAATGTTTACTTATTCTGAGAAAAATTCTCAGAAATAATTCTTAGGTATTATACTTTTCCTTTCCATTCGCTAATTCTTTGTGAATAAAACATGTAACAAAGATAAACGGAAGATACCATTACATGGAACCATTACAGTATTTTAACCCATGCGTTGTTAATGCAATTTATGTACCTAATAAAAACCATAGGTTAAATCATAATGAAAAAGGTAGAATAGAATAAAAATAGAATAAAAAGAGGAGGTAAAAGAAATATAGTCCCGTAAAGAAAATGCAAAAACACTTAGTTTAAGAGAATACATGAAGTATTTTGTATATTAAGCTCTTATATCAGTTTCCTATTTGTATTGATAAAATCTAAATTCTTATTCAACACATAAGTGTGCTAAATTATTCTTTCACCTATATATCAGTTATTTAAAATACAGCAGAACGTTTATTTTCCGCAACGATTTGTTCCTTTTTTCATTTAGCGGGAAAGTTCAATCAAAGTATGTTTATATCCCCGTTTTCCATATGTTCATTTCAATTCTAATGTTAAAATTCTGCATTCGTGTGCGTTTTTGCTATTCTCATAAGAGAAAATTTCAGTGTATCTGTCATAATATTTTCCAAGTATCAGATACACTGAAATTCTTTTTTCAATTCAGTTAGATTTAAAGACGCAGTTAGACGGAAAGCTGTTTCACTAAAAATGAGTTTAAGCTGCAATAACTAATTGAAAAAGGTCATAGATTTACAATTTCAGTGATCCCCAGTCTTAAAGTACTTTTGTTAAAACTTTAACTGTGTTGGAATGTATAATTGCATTCAGATCTAGGCTAAAGGAAACGTTTTAAGACTGAATCTGCTATATAGAATCAGATCACTCAACGGATTCTACAACCTGAATTGCAATTTTACAGCATTTTAAGAAAGGTTCAAGAACATGAAATAGATTATTTTGTGTCATTTCTTTATGCGCTTCGACCACAGCATTTATTTTTCACTTCTTCGTCTGAAAACCCCCATTTCTACGCAACTGTTGTTTCACTTATAAAAAGAGCCCGGAAATCATTTAGAGCAGCGATTCTCAATCGGTAGTACGCGTAACATAGTGGTACGCAACAGAAAAATAGGTAAACGCAAACAATCAAAGTATTTTTAAATATTAAATTCAAAAATTAAATATCCCAACATCCTTTTCTCTAACACTCGTAAATTTCTGCGATCGGAGCTTTGTTCAAGGTCAATAGCCGCTCATAGATTTTTAGCAAAATAATCCGTTTTTATTTTAACGAATACCCTTTTAGGCGTAGATATATAAAATATTGTCACAAATGATGTTTTTAAAAGAAGTAATAGAAATGGATTTTGCATTTAATCGGAAATAAAAAAATAAGTTCGTGTAAAACGATGATAGTATCTTATCGAATCTTTTAGAGTTGATCGATTTATTAGCATGTCCACACTTTATGCCGCCACCATTTTCGGATTTCTATTGCCCTAGTTTGAATTAGAATCACTTTTTACGTCGATTTACTGTCTCTAACAAAAGATATTTTGTTTTGTTGCTTTGTATTCCTTATTTTTCTACGCAATTTGAGAATATCATCGTTTGTTTCTGAAGCACTCCTAATTTATTGTGCATTTAAATATTTGTGAAAAATGATAAAACAAACCTAGATCTTCAAGATGGAAAAATGGCTAGGATTGACTGAGCGATAAAATGATGATTCACAGCCGATGGATCCACGGCAATCTACTAGCATTAAAAATACTGAATAGAAAAAAATGTTTATAGAAAATATAATGAAGTTATTTATCATCATATTTGGAATGGAGATGAAATGGATCCTCAACCTCAGTGTATTGTTTGCGGTGAACTATTATCCAATCAAAGTATGAAACCATCGTATTTTTAAAAAATTCTTTATTCTAAGCCTGCCAATTTAATGGATAAATCTGAAGAATATTTTATGAGGACATTATCGGCGTTCGAAAATAGTAAACAGGTAATGAAAGGTTTTGTTACTTCAAGTGGAAACGCTTTGGGAGCTATTTATCTAATAAACCTAAGAATTGCCAAGATTGGGCAGGCTCACACTGTTGGGTAGTAACCTTATATTACCAGCAGCTAAAGATATCGTTTCAATATTATTCAACAAAAAAGCTGATAATAAACTTAATAATATCCGTTATCAAATGATACAGTAAGTCGACGAATTCATGAAATGGCTAAATCCATAAAAGAGATACTTATTCAAAAAAACAAAACACAGTATTTCACATTGCAATTGGATGAGAGTACTGATAAAACGAAATTTATTCAATTATTAATTTGCATGCGTTTACGGCCGAAGAGTATTTATTTTGTGAATGTCTTCACGGTACAGCAACTGCAGATGAAATGTTCAAAGTAATGACAATTTTATGTCTGGCAATGATATTCTTTTAAATAAGTGCATTGCCGAATGCAATGACGGAGCTCGGGCTTTAACAGGAAAGCATTCCGATGTTATTTCTCAAATAACGGAATTTTTCCCTGAAACTAAATTTTTTCATTGCTTCATTCATAGTGAAGCTTTTGCAGCCAAAACAATCCCCGAAGACCTGTAAATCGTTTTGAGTTAAGCTGTAAAAATTGTTAATTTTATTAAAAGCTGAACTTTAAATTCAAGAATATTTGCGATTTTATGCCAAGAGCTGGGCAGCGAATATGGAAACTTTTATTAAGGTGGTTATACAAAGGTGAAGTTTTAAATCGTCTTTTTAAACTTCGATCAGAAATTCAGATTTTTCTCTGCGATTCAAAATTTGAATTGCAAAACTGTTTATTTAGTGAATTATGAAATTAGCATAGTTAGCTGATATTTTTGGAAAGTTAAATGAATTAAATTTAGGATTGCAAGGACAAAGTGTTACAATTTGTTTATCATTACAGATAAAATAAATGCAATGATAAAAAAACTCGGGCTAATAATCAAAGAATTGGATAATAATATTTCAAGCTTTTTACCACTTTTAGAAAGTTTTCTAACCGAAAATAATTTGAAAATAAAAGAAGAATTAGCATCCGACATCGTTTTTCATTGATAAATAATTTTAACATGTACATTCCTGAGGATTATAAAATGGAAAATTGGATTAGAAATCCATTTTGTTCAAATGTATCTGAAATTTTATCTCGTGAAGAAAAAGAACAATTGATATAAATTTCCTGTGATCGAACTCTAACTGAGTATTTAAAAAATAACACAGTTCTTAACTTTCAGCTGAACCGAGATAAAGAATTTAAAGCATTTCAAAATAAAGCTATTAAATTTTTATTGCCTTTTTGCACAACCTGTTTGTACGAAAAGCAGTTTTATTCCATGTTAAATTTGAAAAATAAATGCAGAAGAAAATTGAAATGGATCATAATTTACGATTAAAACTAAGTGAAATATCGTATACGCTCGTGTAATTTCCGCGCTCATGTAATGTCCGCATTGCAACTTTGCAGGTGAAATTTATGTAAAAAAAAGTGACCCACACAAAGTCCGCTCCCCAAAAACTAAAGAATTTCTTACTTTAAAATATTTTTTTAGCATCACCTTTTTCCCTTTAGTGAAATAATATTAGTCAATAAACATCTTTAAACAAAGAATATGCATTGATTGGCGCCGGGATGAAAAGCAGAGACTTTCCTTGCATTCTTGTGCAGCTGTTATTCAGTCATAGCATCGGCGCCAGCAATCCACTCGGCAGACGCGATAATAAATAAAGGCAGTCCAAACAGGTTTTCACGACACTGGCTTCCAGGAAATACTGTTTTGTAATGAAATGACTTTCCCCTCCATCCTCCTTGGAGTATTCGCATATTTCAAGCTTTCTCTTTTCATTCATAGTATCATTTGGAATTCGTAGTAGTTAGCAAATAGCGTGCTTGAAATGGGAAAATACAATAGCTATACAGTGGATGAAAAGTGTAACATTGTAAGTTTCTGTGACCTACAATATTATCTGGTGAATCCGTAACAAATTAAATAACTCATTAAACCTTATGAACATTTTTGTGATCGTAATTAATGAAAAATATGCGTTGTGATTTTAAAATTCCGGGACCGTGCTAGTTAAGGATCAAACAATAAGATAAATGTAATTCACAAATATGAACATAATATAAATTTCCAAATTAATACCATGCTTATTAAGTCTTCTTATGTCAAACGGAATTTCACATTAATTTATCTACTATACTTTCATATTTAATTTAAATTTTGGTACCAAAGAACAATTATCATAAACCATACTTATTTACCATTCAACACGAAAGCTATTAAGGAAATTGTATAAAGAATGCACATTTTTTCTCTCTAGTTTTTAACCCCTTAACTGCCGCGGGCGTATATATACGCCTTGCTCAGCCGATGCGTTAACTGCCCCAGATGCGCCCAGATGCGCAGCCGTTGCGTTAACTTTGCGAATAATTTTAGGTGTAGCAGCGCAAAGCAAATGATAGCAGTTTGGAAGGACGTATATATACGCCTGGGGCAGTTAACGCATCGGCTGAGCAAGGCGTATATATACGCCCGCGGCAGTTAAGGGGTTAAGGAAGGAATTTAACATCTTGACTAATAACAATTTCAAAATTAAAAATTTACATTCTTTATTGAAGGAGCTTTGAGTTCAAATTATTTTTCGAAGTAAAAGGATGCAGGATGAAGACGTAATTACAGTTCATTCGAAATTAATTATAGTCTACTAAGTAAATAATATTTCCTTCTATCTCATAAGAAAAGGGAACAAACAGAAATTTATCTGGTGCTTGACAATCTTGAAGTGAAAGGAACAGTTTATACCCAAGCGCCATCACTGAAATCCTAAACTAAGCCCAAGTTATGTGTCACATTGACTCTCAGAATCGGAAGTAGAACAGAAGTTGATCAAGTCCTCTCTTCACATTTAGCTTACTACTAATATATCAGCTTGCATTATTGGAATTAAGTCTGAACGTCACTCTACGAGTATCATAGACCATTTATCCTTTCCAGTCGTAACAGCCGGTCGTTCTCAGAAAATAGAAGCTCCTTCAAAGAAAAGACAAAACTTCTAGGAAGTAGGTCTCCAAAAGATCTCTTCATCCAGACAAAGCCCAGGAATATCGCCGCAATCATAACCGCGAAAGTAGTTAACCCTTGAGATTTTACTTAATAGTGGCCGTGCCGAAAATAACAGCCACGAATTTGCCAGAATTAATCACGGAAAACCTCCTTATTTAGACGAGGACCAAGCAGACATCAGATTCCCAACCTCGTAATTAATTCAACGGAAAGAAAATGAGAAGGCATAAAAGCCCTCCCCCGCTTTTTTTTTTAAACTCAATGAAGAGAACTACCTATTAGGACACCAAGCAAAAAGTGGCTTTCTCGAGGATTCACTTCGGAGTAGGACGACATTAGATCTCTTGAATTATGATGTTATTTGATTTTTTTGATTTATTGTGATTCTACGATTTAGTGGTGTGTATTTCTGCTATTTGTGATATTTAGTCATGGAGGGAAATGAGTTTCCCCCACTTATTTCTAATCCATTGGAAGTTACCGTTCAAAACTTAGTTATGAATATTACGGAGGATGTTATCGCTCACGGAAATGCTCTTCTTGACGAAAATTGGACCGACCTAATTAATAAAGAGGATTACGAATTAAATGATTTCACCAATGCAATACATTTGTGCGAAGCGATTACTAGGGATATTAATTCTAAAGGACATATGTGTGCTACGAATCTTCAGCTGATACAAGATGAGGATAGCAGGACTATCATAGAGTCGAGCTTCCAGAAAACAAGGACTATCGCAGAATGTCTCCTGAATGTTCTAAAAGGTAAGTGAGAATATTATGGTAATTTGAATCCGAATGCTAATAATATTTCTGTTAAGGATGTAATATTGCAACGATTTGATCAAAATGGTAGTGCTATTAATGATAATGCTATTAATGTTAGCTCTGAAAATGCTAATATGACTGATGTTGTTAATGATAAGATTAAACTAAAAGCTAAACGATCATCTAAAAAGGTAAATAAAAGATCAATCAATGATGCAAGGGATGAGGATGGCTTTATTTTGCCTAGAAATGCCACGCGCCCCATGAAAATTGTTAAAAGTAATATTGATATCCCTCTGACTAACATATTTGAGAAATTGTCATGTAATAACGTTAATAATAATGATTCTGATGATGTCCAAATATTAGATGATTCTGTGGATACCCAAACTGGACCTAGCAATGATATTAATGTTTTCTAACCTCCAAAGGTGAGACCAATAATGGTAAAACCTGAGGTCAAATATAGTGACTTTCTTAAAATATTAAAAACGGAAACTAAACGTGACTTTGCAGGCAAAGTTAATGGTGAATTTTTAAAGATTTTCCCTACCACCGCAGGTGACTGCAGAGAAATTACCAGATTCTGGATTCTAAAAAAAATTGACCATTATGTCATCTTAACTAAGCTAGATAAGCCAATTAAAATCGTAATCCACGGGTTGCCGATTGACTGCCCTAAAGAGGAAATCTCAGACGAATTGTATAATTTAGGATATAAAGTTAAGCGACTAGCCCAGATGCACAGGATAAAATCGAAAGCGCCAATGCCGCTTTTCCAGGTGCAGCTAGAAAACACCCCAGGGGTTGAACAAATATATGACATTGTAAACTTTATGGGGCCCTATGTTAAATTTACTGTGTACCAATCTAATGAAAGTGCTGTGCAGTGTCACAACTGCCAACACTTCTATCATTCATCAGATTTTTGTAAGTTGAAACCTAGATGTGTCAAGTGTGCTGGGTCACACAAAACTACAGAATGTTCCGCTAAACGATTAGAAACAGTCAAGTGTTGCAACTGTATCCAAGTCGGACACATTGCGAACTATCTCGGGTGTCCGAAGTTCCCAAACAATAACAATGTTTTTAAACACAGTGGTGAAACATTACCTAAAAGCTCTGATCACTCTAATATTGACAAATCTGCACAGAATAAATCTATGACCATCAATGCCATCTCATACGCTACTGTAACTAGTAATTCAAAAACGGATATACAAACTCCAAATGCAAGGTTCTGTTAAAAAGCAATCTGTTATTAAAAATCATACCCAAAATGACTTCAAGGTGGATTAATTGATATTATGAAATTATTTAAAGAAATTGGAAATATGTTTAAGGGGATACCTCTTGGTAATATTGTTTAAAAAAATATCTGCACGAATGCCTGAATTGCAAGCGGCTAATAACGCTACTGATAAGTTATTTGTTGTATTTTAACATATTTGAAGATATATTTGGTTCTTGTAATAGTAGTAATAATGAATAATTCTATAAACAGTTCGTATAAATATTTTTACATGGAATGCGAACGGACTGTTCCGGAAAATTGATGAGCCCTGGGACTTTATAAATGAGTACGACCCTGACATTTTCTTCCTACAAGAACACCATCTTGTCCCTGCCACCCCTATCTTTATCCAAAACACTGCTGCTTACCGATTTAACGGACCTCTGACTGCGAGACACACAAGAAGAGGCACTGCCCTTCTGATTAAACGCTGCATCTCTCATAACTCTGTTTCAAATCCACAGCTTTTAACCATAGAAGCCACAGCTATTTCCCTTATAACAAGCACTTCCACAACATACATTTTTTTCTCCTTATACATTCCACCTGCATGTAACCCTCAGTCAGTCCTTGCGAACTTAAAGATTCTACTCTCACTTGGCACTCATGTTATTATAGGTGAGGACCCAAACGCTAGACACCGTGCCTGGAACTGCTATAGTTCACATGACGCGTAATTTTCAACTTAGCCAACTCGGCGAATTTGCGCATAGCAGCTCCAAAAACACCAACACTGTATACCGCTAACTCCACTTGAATCATAGATTTCTTCCTGCTCAGAAACAGTGGCATTCCGCTGAATGTTTCTGTGCTGGACGAACTCTGCTCTGACCATAATCCGGTCAGAATGATTCTGAGCATTAGCAGTTATACCTCATCAGACACAAGAGCCTAAATAACCGACTGGCGCAGGTTCGCCAGTGCTCTAAACAACATTTAATATGCACTTCCAACGATACGCTCAAGGGAGTATATTGATAGTTTAATTCAGAACTTCACAACTGCCATTACTACTGCTCATAACAATGCAAGGAGAGAGCTATCAAGAAAACGTAACTACGGAAGCAAGGAATTACAGCAGTTAATAAAACAACGTAATGCAACCAGAAGGCAATTCCAGCGAACCCGTAACTGGAAAGCAGATTCAACAGGCTTTGCAATATTGTCAAGTCTCTTTTAAATACGTAAACACAACAAGACTGGACCAACTACCTCAGTGCACTTTCCACTGATGACAACTCACTGTGGAAAGCCATCAAAAGGTATACGAAATGCCACAATAACATTCCGCCCCTTAAAGGCTTACAAAGGATCCATTACACTGAAATTGAGAAACCAGAACTCTTAGCTATGCATCTGGAATCTCAATTTTGCACAAAGGACATTCATGAGACTACAGAAAATCTAGTTCATAGCTTTCACTCCAACTTCCCAACAAATCCAAGCACTGATAACATGATTCCAGCCTTACCGTCAGAAGTCTATGCATACATTAAAAATATCAAGAAGAAGAAAAGTTCTGGCATAGATTCCATCACTAACTGTATGATTAAAATGTTCCCAATCAAGACCATTTTCACTATTACTAGAATTTGCAACCTTGGAACCTCAACTTTGGAAGACTGCGAAGATCATTCCGATCCTCAAGCCCGGAAAACCTCCATCTAAACCAGAGTCTGATCGCCCTATCAATTTACTCTCTTCCATCAGGAAAATCTGTGAAGTTATACTACTCAAGAGAATCAGCGACTATATAGAAAGCAACAACATCATCAGACCACACCAGTTTGGTTTTATGAAGCAACTGTCAACAACTAACCAGCTCTACCGAGTAGTAGAAACCATCTCCGAGGGAATGGAAACACGCAAGATCACTGGAGGATTATTTCTAGACATTGCTAACGCTTTTGAACGAGTTTGGCTCGATGTTCTCACCTGCAATTTACACGCCCTGAGCTTCCCAGGCTACATCATGAACATTATTAATTCCTACCTAACCGGTAGACACTTCGTCGTTCCGTTTCTGGCACAAACTCCACAAGCCATGCCATCCAGGCTGGTGTTCCACAAGGGTCCTTACTTGGACCCATACTTTTTAATATTTACGTGAATGACATACCATCCACACACGACACAACATTAGCTATGTATACAGACGACACTGCGATCCTTGCACAAAGTGCATTTGTAAGTCCAGTTATTCAACGATTACAAAACTACATCCATACATTAGAAACTTGGCTTATAAAATGGAAAATTCAAGTCAACGTGGATAAAACACTGGCTATTATACACTGGCACCAAAATAAAAAGCAAATTTAAGAAAAATCTCATTTTTAATGGCACCCCTACTCCCTGGGCCAAGCAGGTCCCTTATCTTGGGGTGATCCTAAACAAAACTCTTACATTATATTATTATACGCCACACATTACATCTATTATCCAAAAGTTTCGAGTTTGTAAAGCTAAACTATACCCTTTAATTACTCGAAACAGTGTTTTATCTATTGACAAGTTACTCATTTATAAGTCCGTTCTCGTCCATTACTATGTTATGCTAGTCCAGTTTGGACCTATATAAAAAAATGTAATAGGAAAAAATTACAGACTTGCCAAAATTCTGTTTTAAGGCAAATAGTTAAAGCGGAGTGGTATATCCGCAACACTAGAATTCATAAAGTACTGGGTATGGAGCAACTACGCTTACATTATTATAAACTTGCTAAAAGCTTTCATGAAAGACAAAAAACAATTAACAGCCCGGCCATTAAGATTTGCAGTTTTGACTACAATGACCTAGTATAGGAGTCGGCAACCTGCGGCTCTTTGGATGTGACGCTGCGGCTCTTTAGTTCCATACTCAAATATTATTTATTTTATCCAAAAAAAAAAAAAAAAAAAAAAAAACAGAGAAGAACTGAAGAAGAGCATCGAGAATTCAATCGGGATTGGACGCAGTCGTTCGCTTTCATATGCAATTTTATGTACCTTGAGACTTGTCTCAATAGCCTCGAAAAACTCGCACACAATAAGAAATCAAATTTAGAGAGACACTTCACTAAAAAGCATACTCAGTTTGCTAGTAAATATCCAGCCGGCGGTAAACGGGAAAAAGCTGTCGACGATATCCAAAAACAAAAACAGCAATCAAGTTCCATGTTAAGTAACTGGACGCAATCTACAAGTAATGTTAATCTGGCAAGCTTCGCGGTATCATTAAAAATTGCAAAAAAAGGCAAACCATTCACAGATTATGAGTATGTCAAAGATTGCTTCATATGTGCATCTGAAGAACTGTTTTGTGATTTCAAAAACAAACCAGAAATCTTGAAAAAAATTAAAGATTTGCCACTATCCGCTAAAACAGTACAAGATAAAAAAGCTAAAATGTCTTCAAATGTAACATATTTGCAGGTGGAAGATATTCAGGTTTCTTCTGCTTTATCATTTGCTATAGATGAGTCTTGCGACAACACGGCACAAGTTGACCTTTTTGTCAGGTGTGTGTCTTCCCGAGATCCAAAAGAAGAATTTATAGGATTGATACCGCTCTCGGGACAAAATAGAGGGGAAGATATACCGAATGCCGTGCAAAAATGCCTTGAAGATAATAAGATCGATTTAAATAAAATCGGCAATTTAATGCCGATTTTATTTAAATCGATCTTATTGTTTTAACAAAATAATTAATTTAAATAAAATTAGTTTCAATAGCAACTAATGGAACCAGAAGTATGACAGGAAATAATACGTTTCACTGCATAATACACCAAGAAGCACTTTGTGCCCAAACATTTTCGGCCGAAATATTTGAGGTTATGAATTTGGTAATCAAGATTGTTATCAGCATCTTGTCAAAAGCACTGTACCATCGTCAGTTTAAAGAATTCTTAAACGAAATGGAGACTCAGTATTCCGACCTCCTTCTTCACAATAAAGTGCGATGGCTTTCGAAATGAAAGGTGTTGAAACGTTCTGCTTTGTGCTTGAATGAAATAAAAACATTCCTAAATGAAAAAAGCATTGATCACCCTGAATTAGAGAACGAAAAATGGTTGCAAAAATTTTACTTCATGGTGGATGTCACAGCGAAATTAAATGAGCTGAATCTAAAACTGCAAGGAAAAGGAAACCCAGCCTATGTTTTAAAAGAAGTGGTTTGTTTTGAAGAAAAATTAATTCTTTTTGCAGAAGATATTCAGAGCGGTAAATTACTTCATTTTCAATTTCTAAAGCAATATCGCGATAAAACCATTGCAACTGTTGACACGAATTACTTCAGCACAGTTACAAAAAAAATTAAAGATGAATTTGCTGACAGATTTGAGTAATTCAAAACCAACAAAACCACTCTAGCATTCATAGTAAACCCTCTCAACACAAATAGCAACGAAATCCACACTGAGCCATTTGGAATTGATACTGAATCTCTAGAAATGCAATTGATCGATTTAAAAATTAAAGCTTTGTGGAGTGAAAAATTTACAGAGTTGAAAAGCAAGTTGGAAGAGTTGGATGTCCAGAAACGAATGTATATAATGCAACAAAAGTGGGCAGCTTTAAAAGAAATGCCGCGAGTTGAGGCACTTATATTCGACGCATGGAATAATCTTCCAGATTGCTACAGTGAGGTGAAGAAGTTGGCATTTGGAGTGCTGACTATCTTTGGATCGACATATTCGTGCGAGCAAGCGTTCTCTTGCGTGAATATAATTAAAAGTACAGTAAGAAACCAACTAACAAATAAAAATTTAGAGTCGTGTTTGAAACTTAAAACAACCAGTTATGAGCAAAATATATCTAAACTTTCTAAAACCATGCAAAGCCAACGCTCCCATTGAATTTGTTTGATCAATTGTTTTTTTTATTGAAGTACAAGTTAGTGTTGTAAGTAAATGTTTAATTGTTTTAATTTTTTACTTAAATAGTAAGTAATTATCTAATAATGCCATATATATATTATCTAATTTGTGTTTTACAAAAAATTAGATATATATTAAATATATAATATGTTTATTATATATGAATGAATAGATATTTTTCTTATTGAAGTACGAGTTACAAGTTAGTGTTGTAAGTAAATGTTTAATTGTTTTAATTTTTTACTTAAATAGTAAGTAATTATTTAATAATGCCATATATATATTATCTAATTTGTTGTAAAACACATAGTGTTTTACAACAAATTAGATATATATTAAGATAATATATATTTATTTATTTATTATATATGAATGAATAGATATTTTTCTTATGAATAAATAGATATTTTTTTCTTATGAATAAATAGATTATTTTTTGTTTATCAAAAAACTTTATTTATGTAAGTACTATTTATTGTTGGCAAGAAAAAATTTGGTGGCTCTTTAAAAACTTTGAAATTTTGTAAATTGTAATTTTTGACTCTTCCCACTCAAAAGGTTGCCGACCCCTGACGTAGCAAATATGGACAGGGCCATGGCCCAACTGAATGTATATATTATGTAATGTTTAATATAATGCCTTTACGGTTTATGTTAATCCTCTCTTATTGTATCTGTTATGCATTCTTTTTAGTCTTACGTTCATAGAATTTATGTCTTACTTGTCGGATTCAAATTACCAGTGTTCGCCTAACGCTGCCTTTATGCAAACGCTGACCAGCTCGACGACTTCTGGCCTGCATTCATTTGACATCGCTTAACAATTTAATTAGCATTTCCTAACTTCTGGCTTTAATATGAATTCTAAATTATTAACTATTCATTTTAAAAACTTTATTATAAAAAAAAAAAAAAAAATTACCTTAGATAACTTTTAGGTTTTCATCATACCATTCGCAATTCGCAAACTGTTTTACAAGGGGTAAGAACCTTGTTGATCAGGTACCTTGGTGTATCAAACACCGTTCCACGAAGACATGAAGCAAAAAAGTGATTTTTACTCGAAATTTCTTTCACTTCTTTCAAAAACACAGGCTACCATAAAATTCAATTTTCGCCCCCCCCCTCACTAGAGGCCAAATTTCCGTTTTTCACCCTAAAAGATAAGATAACTGAAATTGCGTACGCGCCACTTATTCAAATTCGGGCCAAAACCGGACACTTAGATCGCCAAGCAAAGACCTCTCTTGTATGGTGAAATGATAACCTTACGACCTCTCGTCACGTACCCCTTGTCAATCAAGACAAAGCAACTTCTTTCTAGAAAGATCTATGAAAGTACGTTACCCTGAGAGAACGAAAATTCGCCCCTTTTCCTGAATTCTTTCACAAAGTAATTCTTGGTTAAGTTTAAATAAAAGAAAAAAAAAAAATTATTATTGAAGCATTTGTTTTTAAGCAAAATTAAAGAATTTAGTAATAACCAAATATTAAATTAATTATAAATAATAAAACATTAAATTACTAATTCAAAGAATTAAATAAAAATTCAGATTTTCTCAACTAAGGATAGTAATTAACTTGAGCTCTTTCATAACCAAAAATTCAAACTTATATTAACATAACAAAAGTGTGTGCACAAGTGGAGCAAACAGCGTGATCAACTGGTGGCAAAGAACAAAGCAAGACGTGCGTTTCGTGATTCGAAAAGTAAGTTTTCCAACTTAGGAAAAAACGTAGTTGCCTATGTTCATGATATGTGTGCTCAAGAGTACGTAGTAATACGGGAAATGTGCCAAATAAGAGCGCTTGCTGCGGTACGAGAAAACATTCCCCACATCGCAAGTCAAGGCGAGTGAAGGCTGGTTGCGGCGAATGATGAAAACTAAATGGATTTTTATACAGTGCGTCAGAACAGATGTTTTTTTCTAAATAATGTGTGCTCCTGTACGAACTAATATGCGCCGAGTGCTGCTGGATGAGAAGAAGTGAGTTTGAAAATTTTATGTAATTAGACAACTTAAAATATATTACTTATGCCATTTTCTTCCAGTTAGAACTTAACTTGGCTGTTTAAAATGAAATCTACACCCAAAATACTCAAGAGAAAAAGCGCGACATATGAACGACCTGAGTGATGTCCGCACCCTCATTTTAGCGATGTAATTTTAGTAAAAAAAGTGGGGACATTACGTGAGTGTATACGGTAAGACCAGACATAAAGCACTTGAACTCTTACAGGCCCCAAATTTGACATTAAATTTTAGAATTAAAATATTATAACTTGGATTTTTATAATTAAAATGGCAACCAATTTTTACTCTAATATTTTTTACGTGTGCCTATGTAATACAAAAAGCTTATAGGTTAATTGGCAAAATATATTTTTTTAAATATTTCTATTAAAAATTTAAACATAATCATTTTAAAATGTAGTGGTGGTACTAAAGTTTTTCAATTTTTGTTAAATGGTACGCGTTGGTCTCAAAAGGTTGAGAACTACTGATTTAGAGTAAACTCCAGGAAGCTGTTTGCGGAGAATATTTTACTACAGTCGATATTTTTTCTTCGTAGCTCCACCTTCATTAATCAACCATTCGCTATTTCGCCATGGATTTCCAATATTGGAATCTGCAATTGCAATAGATGGTCTGTTAGTGTGTGATTAGTCGATCAGTTGGTTGTTAGCATATTTGAAAGACCTCTAACATGGAAAAACTGTAGCATGATTAAATATTTCGTATATTACATGCATACCGTAATATTTCTAATGCTTCATTTCGGTTCTTCCCAGATTTAACGAAAAATTCATTCCAATCACAACTTTGCTGTATTTCGACGGAGACGTTTCCGTCACCCGCCACAACAAAGAAAACTAAGCGCTTTTATTGTGATGAACACGGAAAGCTATGGCTGTCCATCCGTAGGTTCAAACATATCGATAACATGTTAATAACTTTCACAAAATCGTACACATGGTTATTATGTCCAATATTGGGAAAATATGTAGATATACTATTAGAACTTTTCATTTGATCTTTGTATATAGAATGGAATTGATTTAGATTATCATTTACAATTATCATTTCATCGGTCCTGTAATTCTAGTCTTACTTACCTCCAGCTTCATTTTTGAAGTAATCTAAAAATGTATGAACGCAATTAACAAAATTAAGGAAACATTTGAAGAAATTAAAGAAACATTGTGAATACGAGAAATCTGCTGTGGAGGTTTGGAAAAATGTGATATATTTTATTAGAAAAATATGTTACATTACTACTCAAATTAAAATGCATTTATCTTCAAATTAAAATTTTTATTTGATTAAAAATTAAAATTATTCTCATAATCTTACTATATCTTGCAAACAAAATAACGAGTACGAATTAGAATTAGTTTTTATTTCGGCAATTTGTATGTTAAGAATTGTTTGTATAATTTACTGTATGTTTAATAATAGAGGGCTTCTTTGAATTTTTAAATAAAACTTCTGATGCACCAATTTAAAAATATGGAATGCCGTCAACTTTCGTAAAATATTATTATATAATTTTTTTATGCTTAGTAAAAGTGAATGACTTAAATATAACAAATTTTTCTTTATTTTTCTTTTCAGGGCCCACCTGGTCCTCCAGTAAGTTACATATATTTTATATTGAAATTTCTGAATTTAAGTATATATATATATATATATATATATACACGTATTTTATTGATAGTACTGTTACTAAATATTGTGATTACGCCCACAAACCCTTGCAAATTTTCTTTGACTCTCAGCAACCTCCGAAAAGTATTCTGATTTCACATAAGATTTTTAAGAACAGGTACCTTCCTGGGACATCGAGCCCCTGCGTGCAGGTTATTTTGTACGCTCTGTATAATTTTAAATATACAATTTAATAAAGCAAAGGCGCAAAGAAAGATGTTTAGGACAAAAAAAAATAATCATTGGATAATGCATTTTTCCTTACACAGGTAATTTCCAGTTTACAGGATATCGACTGAATTTGGCGCTTCTGAATTTTGCCGCCCACGTGCGGAGTATTCCCTGCATACCCGCCAGAAGCGGGTCTGCTTAAAAAGCTTAGAAATGAGAATAAAAAATGACAAGGAGCATTTGGTAGGAATATGTGTAAAAGTTGTCAATACTTTTTCTGTCTTTCATTTTTTCCCCGCTAGTTACGAAAGCTAAAATTTTCAACTCAAAGATCCTCAACGGGTTTGACTACGAAGTCATGCACTCATTGGAAATGAAAAATCACTCGAGAGTACTAAGAAATACAGAAAAATGGAAATCCGATGAATGGCTAACTTGAGGTTATAAGGTATTTCTCCCACTTTCCTAACGTGCCTTCGTGGTGTAGTGGTTCTGCACGCTGGGCCGGTATTCCAGAAAACCGTGGTTCGATTCCCGGCGAAGGCGGTTGCTAATTTTTCATCTTTTCTGCTTCTAAAAATTACCTAATGTCGCTACAAGGTTTTTGATGATTTCTATAGAATATGTTGTTCTTTATAAATTTTTATAGACTCATCAGTTTACAGGTCTAGTGGCTATCTACATTAAACCCACTACTTTCTTCTACATGTAGCCTTTTACAAACGTACAGTCATATACATCTTACAGCTGCCTCGCTTGCTTTTACAAATGCGCAGTGAATCTGTCTTCTAGATACAATAAGTTACAGTTGAGAAGTAAGTATAGAAAACATAAGTACGAGATGATTAAGTAAATTAACGATGTGGGCACATGATTTTTATATTTATTCAGGAGGTTAAGCCAAACAATTCTGAACTATCATTAAGAAAATTTAAATTTCCATTTTGAATTAAACAGCCATGTAATGAATCAGTTAAACGACAGACGAATTATTCCGACCTAATTAACGCCAAACTGAAATTAGTTTCTTTTCGGCACTAGGATGCATATAATTTGGTCGTAAAATATATTAAAGTAAGTAATTTTTATTAATGCTAAGCATTATTGCTCTAGGGTCCTCCAGGAGAAGGTCCCCAAATACCACCTGAGATACTATTTCAAAGAGACTATCCATATATTCGCCAAAAAAGAAGTACAGATAGGAAAGCGTATCAATCATATACAGCTGAAAAGGAAATTGAGATCGAGAAGGCCGAAGAAAACTCTATAAACGAGCAGAAGTCGGAAAACTCTCAGGGTAAGCCTGAAAGCTTGCAGGATAAACTTCTCAACATGTATGCGAATATCTATATAATGAGAAAAGAAATAGATGTCATCAAAAAGCCTTTAGGAACCCGCAAGAATCCAGCTCGGACGTGCAGAGATCTGTACCTTGGTCATCCTGATTTCTTAGATGGTAAGTTCGTAAATTTTAAAATTCTTTTATTTTTTTATTATACATTGTCAAACAGATGTTATTATTTTAATTCTTAATGTTTAAGCCTAAAATTGCTTGTCATTTAATGTTAAATGTGTAGTGATCCTCCCTTTTATCTATTAGCTAAGTGTGGAGGAACCTAGTGAACTACTAAGCGAATAATCGCTTAAGTCCAGAAAAAGAAACGTGAAACTCCAGAAGGGTTAATTACCCATTATTGCTCAAACTAAAGGTGTGCAGACCGTCTTTTTCTCAGGACGTACAACAAAGCCTCCACTTGGGCTTAAACTCAAAAATATAAGAAATGAGTCCTTAACTAATGACTAACTAAAAAGATTCAGCTAAAGCTAACATAGGTCTAAACTAGTTGGCCCCTAAATATCCAATTAGCAAGCGAAACTATGAAGTGCACGTAGTTCGGCCGAGCGTAGTAACAGTTTAAAGAGATATAGCCAAAAGGCAAACGCGTGCTATTCAGAAATTCTGATTCTCTCTCGAAGTCGGTGCAAGATCGACTTAAAACGTACTTCTTCTCATTTACATTAAACGCGATTCTAAAAACTCATTCTGGTAAGGAATTGTAAGCTTAAGCTGAAATTAGGAGAGCTAGGAAAAGTGCATAAATTTAAAACTGTTATAAACTTAGGATAAATCTTACAAATGTTTTGAAAATATTACTTTACGATGACGGAAAGACTTAACAACTGTAAGCAGTTTCTATAGATAAAATTCAGTTCTGTATATCAAAGAAGTAATGTCGACAATTTCAAGTTTTCTATTAGTATAAGCAACTGAATTGTCTCTTTTTGAAAGCCCACCTGTGGCTGAGGTCATAGATAATAAAAATCCGTTGTCAGATCCCGGTTATCTCTTGGTAATTCACTAAACTGACTTCTTGGAATTTTTGTGCTCTTTTTCACGTGCAATATCAATATCCGGCTGTTTTCCTTAAAAAGTGTTTTTATGAAAGCATACTACAGGCGCTTTTTGTCACATTTTTGGACAATTTTGGTCAAGCAAATAATCGAAACTCTGAAACATAACAATTAATTGGGAACAGCTTTTATTGAGAGAAAACATTTTGTCTGCTCAAATTTGGAAAGCTTTAAGCGTTTTATGTAAATAAATTTTATGAGATTTTCCCAGAGAAGATATTCTTATTTCCCAAATAGAAAACTATTTTTATTAGAATTTTGGAATCATGATATCTAATAGTACAATAAATAATATCATTCATAATGAAAAAAAACTCTACAATCACTATTTTCTACAAGCAACAGAACACCAAATATTCATTCAATAGAAAAATGCACAAAATTTTTGGTTCTCAAAAAGGGGCCTATCTAATCCATCGAGAAAATTCATTATCTTTTAAAATTCCCATCTCTACTACAAATAAAATAATAAACAATAATTTAAATAAAAAAGGAAAAATATTACAGTGTAAATTGTTATTTTCTGAAAAACTGACCAAGCTTAAGATCAATTGAGAATTCTTCATAACAGCCATTTTAAGGTGAAAAATGGAAATGTCCTATGATTGTAGATGAATATTAGTCATATTTTAATATTGTACTAGAAAGTGATCAATATATTTTCGTAAAATTGGAGAGAAAGATTTAATTTTAAGAGTTTTAGAAAAACTCTTAAAATTAAATCTTTCTCTACTCTTAAAATTAAATCTAAAATTAATCTCTTAAAATGATGATGTTTATGATTATAGTTGGTTTGTCATGAACTAGAAAACTAAAATTAAGAAAAATCGAAAAGTATCAAAAATGAACTCTGAATATTAAAACAATATTTCGTTTTTTTTTTTTTTTTTTTTTTTTTTTAAAGAAATCTTATCTCTTTACTTACATAATGTAAAAACTAAAAGCTGAATTCCACTACAGCAAAGCAACGAGTCATATGTCTAAATTCCGAGCGCAAAAATGGTATACCTAATTTCTATTCCAAAACAGTATTCTGTTGTATCATTCGACGGGCTTACAGCAATATAGAGCTATTATAAAGAACACTTTCTACTCGTCTACCAAAGATAATTGTAAGATCATTTAAAAAAACAGAGCACAAGAAAAATGAGAATAAAATTCTGTAGTAAATAAAATTATGACTTGCCCTTCTACAGTGAAAATCAAGGTGCTGCTAAATATTTGAGTAAAAACGGGTTCCAGACTGACAGTATATCAAAATTAACGTGAGTATTATATTTGCAGAAAATCGTTACATAAAACAACAGTAGCCTTTAAAAATAATTCCATGTGATTTTAAGGAAATTATTTTGCTAAGAAACGGGATTACATCTTTTTGAGAAATTTTATTGCGCATCTGTTAGTTTATATCAAAAAAATTTTCTTTCGTTATGATAAAACTTTAAAAAGAAATTTAAGAGCTTTTTTTATTTAAAACTTTGTTTTTTCATCTTCATATAACATTATAAATGACATATTTCGTATCAAGTTTTAAATGAAACTAAAGCAGGTTCATGTATAGACATATAATTCGATAATCTTAAACATTAAATTGGAAAAAAATAATCATTTATTTTAATAAGATGTTCTGAAATACAGAATTTGTAAGGGTAAGATTGAAATAATTCTATTCCCCGGTTTTCTGTAGTTTCAGTGCAACAAGTTATGTTAAATAATTGTTCCCTTTTAAACTTTAATAAATTCTTTCTTTGGTCGGATAAGAATTTTAACAAAAATTTCTTACCTTTGGTAGGGTGGTACTGGATTGATCCAAATCTTGGAATGGCAGATGACGCTATCCATGTATTTTGCAACATGACGGCAAGAGGTCAGACATGTGTTTTTCCTGATAAACATACGGCAATGGTAATAAGTGTTTTTCTTTATTTTTTGCAAAAATACAGATAACTTTTTCTCATTGCTATGTAGTATGTTTAACTCCTTTCTTAAATATATAATTTATTAATTACAAAGTGTCCAGATAAACGTAAGCTCTCTTTGACTCTAAATAATTGATTAAACATTTTTGGGATCCTCCTTATTGCCATACAGTTTTAAACATTACCTCAAGGCAATTTTTACTGACACATTTATCTGAAAAAATGCAGAATACATCGGATGACAGATATTTTAATCTGAACTTTTAATTTGGAATCGTTCAAAGCATATGCTAAAAGGCCATCAAATTTAATTGTAATGCCATAACAAAAGGGAAAAAGAATGTTCTGTATTCCTCCAAACATTTTATAATTGCTTGAAGTCCTATGTCTCAAAGGTCTCAAAGAGGCTGAAAAATAAAAGGAAGCCATTTTTATTATTTTATTAAACTTTTTTTTTATTTTTTTCAAAATTTTTCTGGTGTTCATATTTTTTTAATACTAAGAAATTGTAATTTTAGTTAATAAATGCATTTTTATTAAGTACCAAATTGTCCTACTGTATATTTAAAAAAAATTAAAAATTACTCTTTGCCAAATTTTATTTTTCATTTATTATTGTTATTGTTATGAAGCGACTTTATGCAACCTTGATTCGGATTCATTGTGAAACGTGCCTACCAGCGGCCGAGCAGTAAAGTCGCTGAACACTGGTAGTTCGGTCCGAGGTTCGAATCCCGCGAACGGGCTGGCTACATGGGCGTTTTCGTGGATTTCCCCATGTGTAACGTGTGTACGAGCCAGTTTTCCTTAGAAAGTCCTCCACAAAGGCATCCCTCCCCTTAGGCAGATAGCCTCGAGGCTTTGCCATAAACACACACATTCTTTTGAAACAATGCATTTTAGTTTTAACAAATGTTTTAGTTTGTATGCAACACCATTCCTCCATTCCCTCAAATTTGACAGATTGGATCACTGATGGATCCCTTTGGATCACTAATGACCTATAAGACCTATAGGTTTATTTAGAATATAATGCTTCATATTATCACAAAGAATTATTCTATTAAATCTATTAGCATGACGTAAATTACTAAAATCTCATGGGGACATGATGATGAGTTTTGCCTCTAATATTAAGCGTTAATATTCATAGTAATAGAAATACGTAAGTAATCCTGTAACTAGTATTTATACTGCTCCGTTAAACTTCTTCTATAAACAAATTCTCTTACGGTTAATTTGATCGATACATTGCTTTTGTAATAATACATGCTTATTTATTAACATTTTTCGTTTACACCTGAGATGTTCCTTTTTGAATTATTTTGTCTTTCACGTGTTTATAATGATTTCAGTGACATTAGTTATTGATAGGGAACGAGTCGGTCTGGCGATTTTAATTGACGTTATTTTTCTTCTGAGAAATGTTCAGTGGTATTTACACTCTAATAAAAAAAATCGACGCACCAAGAAGTTGTCCGATGGAGACAAAAACCGATGGGTAGGAGGATCATATACAGAATAGAAAATGATTAAAATTTCAGAATAATTGAATGATTTATTTCAGTGTTACATAGTAACAAAGTAACGAGATCACTAAGGTGTTGACCCACCTCTAGCCTGGATGCAAGCTGCCACACGGCGTCGCATAGATTGATAAAGCTCCCTAATAGTCTCCTGCGGTATTTCTTGCCAAATTTGCTGCAATTGTCGGGCTAGGTCATCAATATTCCCTGGTAGATGCAGTCGTCTTCCCGTCGTGTCACAGACATGCTCGATGGGAGAGAGATCTGGCGATCTGACTGGCTAGGGAAGTGTTTGACAAGCTGTAAGACAGTTCATAGCAACACTTGCCGTATGTGGTTTGGCATTATCTTGCTGAAAAATAAGGCTAGGGTACTGCAAAAGGAACGGTAGCAAAACAGGTCTGACAATGTCGTCGACGTACCGCTGTGCTGTAAGTACAACGTACCGCTCTGCTAATGATGACCAAATGGGTTCGGCTATCAAGAGAAATAGCATTCCAGACCATAACTCCTGGCTGAGGGCCTGTGGGGTTTACAGTAGTGAAAGCAGGATCGGCACGCTGATCTAGGCGTCTCCAAACAGGCGTCTCCTTCGAGGATCGTCACGACACAGTTGGAAGCGGGATCCGTCACTAAAGATTATACGTCCCAGTCCGCATCATACCAATCTGATCGAGCCAAGCACAACTGTAATATGGCTCGACAGTGTGCAGGCATGAGTGGCAGGTGGCGTAGCGGTCGGTACGAGAGTACATTTCTCTCTATCAGCCATCTGTAAATGGTCATGGTGGACACTCGTGTGCGGGTCGCACGTCTGATGGTTGATAGCGATGAATCAGGCGCTGTGGCAGCTGATCTGACAATCACTCTGTCCTTCCGATCTGTTGTGGCCCTAAGTCGATCGCTAACTTCACGACGCTGAAATCTGCCATTGTCCACCCATTCTTGGCAGCATCTTCTAACCGCCGCATCGCTTCGACTCATATGACGAGCGATTCTCCGTTTTGCCCAACCTGCCTCTTTCAATCCAATGATACAACCTCTTTCAAACTCCGACAGTTGGTCTTAATGAGCTCGAATCCTGCGGCGAGGCATTTTTTCAATCGTTAGAAGGTACCCTAAATCCCATTGCAACAGTTCAAGAACAGCTCCTTAAATACATCTGCTAAATGCCCAGTTCCGGTGCGCTGGAGATCGCACTATTCATTCATTGGACACCAAATTTTAATCATTTGCATATTTCGTATGCCTACGAAATTTCAAAGCAATCGATGTTTTTTTTTTTTTTTTTTTTTTTTTTTTTGCTATAGAGTGTAAATCAGATTAGACGTTTCAAGTTTCTTTACTCTCTCGGGGTGACAGGAATTTATATTTAAGGAATAAGTTAGGTTCCCGAATTCGTGAAAGATAGGATATTCAAGTTGCAGGGACTGATCTATCACATGATATTGGATAGACGAAGTGCAGAAAGATTGCATTTTTTAAATGCTCAATTTATCCTTTTAAGCATTTATGTTGTAAAGTTTGTAGAGTTGCAAACCTATTACTCATATGATAAAAATGACCCCACATATTTAGTATAATTTTTTCAAACATTTGAAATAGGCATATTTAAAGAAGAAAACTAATTACCAAAAGATTATTAATGAGCAAAATTTGCCCACTAAGAAACTTTAGAACATGAAAGAAAAATTGTACGCGCATTCAAAAAACAATATATATATATATATATATATATATATATATATATACACATCATACATACAACAATATATATATATATATATATATATACATCTACAGATATAAAGAGAATAATTAGCCATTGTAAGTTTAATAAAAATAAAAATTTACTTCTATGAAACATTAAATAATACAAGAATACAAACATTAAATACAAGTTACGTTTGGAAGGACATTTCTGCAGACAAGGATAATCTGCATGAATCATGAGTGAGGGAGTCATTAAACAAGGAAGTCTAATTTTTAATGTAACAAAAAACAAAACGCTACTATATTATATTTTGTAAAATATATTACTTGACAATGGTGATAGACTAAAAATTGTTTCGCCATCAGCCTGTTGGCTATACCTGGTTTAGAATATCTTCGCAGTCCTTAAAATTAAAAAACACCCTATCATGTGATGTACTCTGTGAACAACAGACAGAATGCACTTTCTCATTGAATGTCTTGAATCGAGATTTCTGTCAGACTGTTATGGAAAGAAGTATGGGTGTTTGCATCACAGTTCACATTACTACTCTTCCACAGCAAAATAACGCTAAATTTATACTATTTAGTTTTACACATTGAGATGCTGATTTCGTATTTCGCGGTTGCCCTCGCATTAGAATGAAGTCAGATTGTTTTAAATTTTATATGAGGAGAAGGAAATTAGCTGAATGTAGAGAAAAAATGTAACTCAGTCGAGAGTGGTGTCAGCGGAATAAAGCGATATTTTTAACAACACATTTCAGACGTGAAATATTGAAATGTATTATAACTTAAGAGATTTAATGTATTCATTTTCTTTCTTTTTGACGCATTTCAATTCTCCGACGTTTTTTCTTCACAGTAATATAATTTATAGCTGATCGTATTAGCTGATACATGACTCACGCTTTAAGTCCCACGCAAAAATTCACGGGGGAAATTTAAGTAACTCCTAGGTAATTTGTACTTGATCCAGTTGATATTAGATTCAGCTTCAGATAGGTATTACGACATAATAAATAACGTTTTAAATCCTAAAATAAACTTAACAGTTTCCTAGAAATTGGCATACTGAAATCAAGTAGAATTTCAGTTAATTAATTTGTTTTCGCGTACTATCTAAGGTGAAATTTCTTCCTTATGAGAGATTTTTATTTTTGAAATTTGCCACTCTGGCGCTGACTGCTAGCAATGACCGTAGCAGTTTCGCCGAAAATAAGACCAATAAAAATAATTTTATTATATTCTTGTTACGTAGGTCGTATGTAATGATTGCAATAACAAAACACAGGTATACAGAATACTGGTATTTCGTGCTACTTTGCAATTTCGTGAAACCGATATTTCTATGGTAAAATATTTTCGGTATTAGAAAGTAGAAGTTTAACATTGGAAAAGGTATTAGAAAATTTGAAAAGCTGTTAAGGTATTTAAAATTTCCCTTACTAAAAATCCCGTTTTATAAAAATATATGCATACGGAAATGAAAAAAGAACTTTTCCTAATGTTAGATTCTAAAACACGCTAGAACACTTTGCTCTTAATTATGGAACGATTTTTGAAATTAAAATATCCAATTCAGAAAGCATTAATTGATGTAAATTTACAAATTAATTTTGATAAATTATCAAATTCGATAGTGGATTTGGTTTAATATCTAAATCTGTGTCAGCTATGCTTCCAATAAAATGTAACAATAAATTCGGATGCAACAATAAATTCTATGTTGCAATCACTCAAAGATCAGGACAAGCCGCTATCTCAGGAATTATAGAAAGCACTGAAAATTCTCATAGAGAAAAGGTTTAGTGAACTAGAAAATATTTTAAGATAATTATATAATTATAACGACTTTAAAAAAGAAAACGAAAAAGAAGAAAAAAGGTTAAGAATGTCAAATTTAATTAACAGTACCACCAACTAGAGTGGATGCAGGAAGAGCATTATTAACTGCATGTAATTTGTGCAGAAAAATACGTTCCAGGTATCACGACAGTTCGATAGATTCATTATGTTTTTTAGAATCACATTTCAAAATATGCTGTAAATAAATTAGTTGTTTTGTTTTATTAATATATATTATACAATAGACTTCACAGCAATATTTTTATGTGATATTTACTCTTCTTAATAATAATACTATATGTTTGTTCCTTTATTGTATTGTAATACCGTAATTTTTTCATATCATATTTTTTGTTTCTAATGTTATAAATTATTAGTTTTCTACTACTCTTATTAATAATATTTGATTATACATTTTTCTTTATTTTGTATTTGTACATAACAAAATAAAAAAAAATTATAGCTTATGCATTTTTGCATAAAACTTGCATAAAAATAATATTTGTTTTTGTACTTTTTTTGAAAAATTACTAATACCGATATCGGTATTACCGGTGCAACATTTACAAAAATACCGAATACCGGTATACCGGTGCAACATTTACAAATATACCGAATATCGGTAATGTATTTTTGGTCCATTGTTGCAATCACTAGAGGCCCGTTACTACATGTACGCTTAGCTTTTTCATCAATTTAATCTCCTAAAAAGTACACTAATTATTTTTTAATATATTGTACGTTATACATTAGTACACTGTATTTAATAGTGTAAATCATCAGCTATCCGTACACTTTGCTTTTTTTCACCTTTCATTCCAATACTGTTGACATATAATCACACGATTCAAGCCTCGCAGAAAGCATTTGCAAGGAAGTCTTCGCATTTACGATCATTTTCCGAGCTTCAAAAGAAGTTCCTCCAGAATAGTGTTTTCCAACGAAATTCCTTTTAATACAAGCTCAATAATGATCAAAGGGCTAAAATCGGGGGAAAATCTGCTCTTTTTTTTTGGCTGATTTCCTGTAGCTGAATGGCTATCTGTATGTGATTCTTGAATTTCCCTCTGTATACCACTAATTCGAAACGACTTGAAAAAACAGCCCACTAATACACCGTGAATGGTCAATAGCTGTTAAATGCTGTGTCGTATTTCAGTAAACTAAAGTTAAAGCAAAAAAAAGATTTAATTTTGAAATATTTTCAATTTTTGATATAGAAATAATTTTAATCTTATCTCGATACTTTACGTTTTAATACTTTATGCGTAACAAAATCAATTCATTTAATCTGCCTTCCTTTACTTAAAACAGTAAGCTTTAATACTGTTTTATTCATCCTATTTCATAAGCTCATAATATACACATTTACTTATATAATTATCCATTAGTTTTGTAATACATTATATCTGTTTTTTTTTTTTTTTTTTTTTTTTTTTTTTTTTTTTTTTTTTTTTTCCCATATATAAACGTATCCTATTAATTTTATTGCACCTATTATGAATACAAGTAACACAATTCCTGAATAAACTCGAGTAATTCAATTATCACAGATAATTATTTCCCTTGTAATTTAAAAGCGCAATACTTTTATGATCTCCAAATATTTATCCTTATTAAATGAATATTTTAAAAATATACACTCAGTGTTTCGTAATTACTTAAAGCAAACATAGCATTCTTTAAGTCTATCATTGTGTCAGAATTACAGACTAATGGAACTGTTTGCTTGCTTGCGTCGAGTTAAGGAAAACAGGTCTATAATGTCTGCCTAATGACATACTGTGTTTGTTTAACTAAGATAAAGACTCTAGGACAAACATTTAAAAAAAGTCTTCTGATAATGCAGAGTATGATAATGACGACGTCAAACAACCAATTGCAATCAAGATAAATGTATCCGGCAGTTCACTTTTGTTTTTTCCGTGGTTATTCACCTTATCTCGCATATTCTAAGATTTTAAGGATTTACTTTCAAAAATATTTTATTAAGACTGATGCTTGATGTAGATATTGGATTTTATTTTGATTTATTTAAACAAACATATGGCGATTTATTATTTAGAGCTATATATAATTCAGCTTCTATTTAAACTTTATTATAAATTTACAATTAGTTTAATACTCTTTTTACAATTAAATTAAAATGATAAGTTTGTATTCTTTACAGAAATGATGATAAACTGAGATTATAATATTAATTATGATCTCATTATATAAAAAATAGTGGAAAATAATTAATATTTATAGAAGTAGAATATTTTTTCTCTTTAAGAAAGAGACACCCTCTGCATGCGAGTTTTCTTCGAAAAGCATAAAGTTTGAAGATGAAAAAATGGCAATATAAAATCGTTTTTATTTGATTTCGAAATATCTTTTCAGTCCTAGAATTTATGTACCTTCCTATAATTGATACCTCAATTTCCACACTTTGTTTCCTTTCAAATGATATACAAATCCATAACTGTACATTACTTTCTGACCATCGTTATATCGTAATAATTTAATTAATCGTAGTTTTTGCTTAGGGATTGAAATCTCTCGCAAGATGTTTTTGAACTAAAAGATGAAATACTACTTGCTATTTTAGGATTTTCTTATAAGTAAATACAATAGACTGTAAAAGATTTTTCTCTCGCTGGCGTTCTGTTAAAGGCATGCTCTCATTTAGTCGTAAACATTTTCATTAGCGTACTATGCGAAAAATATTTCTCTCTGCCCTTGAAAACGTGTATAATATTGATTAACAATAGAAACTGCGTAATAATAGATCGATTATTTTTATGCTGTATAAATGTAAAATAATAACATTTGAAGTTTTAACACAGAGATTAAAGTTTAATTTTTACATTATTACCTCCAATGATTTCTCAAACGCACCAGGAGAAATCAATTTCGTATCTTACTTGACACAGCATATTTTGTAGCAATTTCAGTAATGGAGATAGTAATTCAGAAATGCACCTTAGTAACACTGATTGATAGGGGTGGTAGATCCACTCGATCGTTTGCATTATTCGAGTTGCGGTACATTCACTAGGCCTTCCCTCTAAAAAAAATTGAAAGTATAAGGCTTTAAATCAAAACATAATAACATGCTTTTTCTGTATCATCGAAAGTCACATTTTTCAAAGGTGACAAAATTTATTCATGACTTCATCATAACACAGCTTAATCTGTTCATCGAAGTACAAATTTTTTAAGCTCTTCCAGGGCTTAAAAAGCAGCTTAGCATACAACTAACACATGAAACATAATTAAATAATGAAATTAGAAATGGTGAAGATGAAATATATTGTCTGCATAAAGCAGAAAAAACATATGTGCAGTATTAATTTTACCTTTCAAAATCGTGAAAAAAGCGAACATACTAGAATCTTTAAATATAGGCATGCGACATGCGACGGAGGACGTGGGCACCACCCCTCTACCATAGGTTAATTGGTGTAGCACTACGTCCACCTTTATCTAAAACAACCCCTGAAGCCACACAAGGGCCCCACACCTGGCGCCCAAACCCAACGCCTAATTCACCCCGGTGGCGGTTCTACTGACCAAAACTGCCCCCGGGAGTTCACTCCATCCTACCGCCCGGGCCCAATATTTATTAAATCATAGAATTAATATAAAGATGGCCTTACAAGGGCTACTCATATGATTACATGCATTTTCTGGTTTTACATACAAATTTTGCTTTCTGGCACATTATATTGCTTTCTAGTACATTATAATTCTGTATGTTACATTGTTATTCGATTATTACATATGAGTGTCTGTAATTACTGATACATATAGTACAGTCATTGGATTTCTGTTTATTAGTTCGGTTCATTGGTAGTAGTTCATGTGTTATAAGCTTTGAGACATTCATAGTGTCGTCCATCCTCGGGTTCCTGCTAAACTTATTTGCTGCAGTTTATATTCACATCCCTTATTTGCTGCAGTTTTATATTCATATCCTGTTGTGAACGTTTGCTTTTGCACCTGTAATGGTGCTTGCTATCAATAGAAACTTATTTACATATTTACACCATTACATAACTTTCTTTCCACATTGAGGTATCACTTTTAATGTTGCTTTCTAGACTGAAGAGGCTTAATTACATATTTGCACTATTTATGCTGAAATCAATTTGCGACGCACTCGATTAATACTTTTGCATCAATCATATTTACATATTTACATACGCGGAGCATATTACATATTACAAGCGATGCTTATGAAATCTATTTACATATTTACATTCTTGAGTATTCTCTTAAATACTAGATTTATAATCTTTACTTATACCATTGGGTCTTATGATTGCATAAGATTTTTTATATTAAGGATGGCCTATGTGCACTATATGCACATTTTCGAGTATACAGTGCACATTTTCGGGTACATATGTGATAATGCTGTGTGCCAGTAAATTGGAGTACACTTGGAAACACACTTGATTAACACGCTTGCTTAATAAACACATTTGCACTGAGCATATTTACATGTATATAGCGTTGTACTTTGAGGGGGATGCACTGTACATTGCTTGCTTGCACCACTCTACATTTCTGTTTGCATTGCTTGTTGAAGGTATGACTCATGCACATTTATATAGTATTACTCGCGAGCTTATTATATTTATTTACATATTTACTTTCTTAATACTCTCATTGATTCTGGGTCTATAATTTTTACTGCTGACATTAAATCTTATAGTTGCATAGGGTATTTTATTTTGAAGATAACATACGCTTTATGTTACGGAGCTAAATTTGGCACAAATCCAGATTGAGCTCCGCTAATTTGTCCATTAATTGCACAATCTTTTTAATTAGGTGCCGTTGCTTAATCAGATATTTACAGAACGGCTGTCTGTTATTGGCTGGTAGTCTAATGTGGAGACCCTCAGTCAGCTGGCATGTCTCCAAGTAATGCTCTGGCGAGCCCGGTCCTTCACATGCGCACTGACTTGTATTGCAGAAACCACGTTTGTAGAAATAGTCAGGAAAGGGACCGTGCCCTGAGATAAACCTTGCGAGCTGCGT
This sequence comes from Stegodyphus dumicola, assembly GCF_044657685.1. Lineage (NCBI taxonomy): Eukaryota > Metazoa > Arthropoda > Arachnida > Araneae > Eresidae > Stegodyphus > Stegodyphus dumicola. Next base: position 79,038,538 of record NC_140775.1, read on the forward strand.
GTTTGCTATATTTCTGTCTGTGTCCACATAACCACAGAAGTAATGGATCCTCCTCCCTGTGTTGCTCTCGTCCCATTCACATTGCCACTTCCCCATGGCTTTCAATCTCAGCGTACGCTTGAAGTAAGAACGCGGCCATGGTATAACTGTCTCTGCTATTGCTGTTTCTGTGGTGGCCTCCTTGGCAAGCTGATCTGCCATTTCATTCCCTTCATGGCCCGCGTGTGCTTTTATCCATTCTAATGTAATCTTAAAATTTGGATTATTTCTAAGGGCCTTCTGTATCTCTTGAATAATTTCAGAGGGATGGTCGGGGTTCCAAATCGCATGTAATGTTGACAAGCTGTCAGTTTTTACTGTGGCCTGCCTGCATCTTATGGAATGTACATAATGGATTGCTTGCAATATGGCCAAGGCTTCACTTTGGAAAACGCTGTTGTTTTGTCTCAGCCGGCCCTTAAATTTTTCTATGATGATCCCCTGCCTCATGGCGGCGTAGGCACAGCCCACTTTCTCCTCCAACTTTGACCCGTCCGTGTAAACTGTCAGGCCAAGTGGCTGGTTATTATCCTTAGGCTTCACCGAGACGTATACCCCTCTTCCTTTAGCCGCTGGATGTACATCCAACGGGTTGCAGCTTTCCTCATACTCCTCAGGGGAGTAAATTTCTTCATCAAATGTGACCACTTTTTTGAGTTGTAATACTTGCTGTCGTGCTGCCTCCTCCTCAGCACGGATGTGAAGAGGGAGTAAGCCTGCCAGCACATTAATGGCGTCGCTTGAAGTGGTGCGATAGGCCCGGGTAATACCCAATGCAAAGGGTCGTTGAATGGCATTAAGGTGTTTAACCTTTTTCCCTTGCATTGGGTAGGCCCATACTGCAGCAGCATACGTGACTATTCTTTCTACCACTGTGGAATACAGCACCTTTTGTATGTGGGGGTTCAGTCCCCATTTAAATCCATAGAACATCTTCATTTGTCTAGCTATTGCAGTTGTCCTTAGTTTAAGGCTTTGCACGTGGGGGATCCAATTCATTTTTTCGTCAAAAATGACGCCAAGATATCTGAGTTCTGATACTATCTTTATCCGCTCTCCATTAATTTTTATTGTGGGCCTGCATACTAGGGAGCATCCTTTTTTGGGGATGAGAAGAACTTTTGTCTTTTGTTCTGCAATAATCAGTTTCAGTTTATTGCACCGCTCTTGAAAGAGAGTGCACACTTCGTTACAATTACGTTGCAATTCCCTTCGTGTTGAGCCCTTTACTATCAGGGCGGCGTCGTCCGCATATGCGAAAATCCGGGTGTGTTAAATATAGGCAATGATGTCAAGCATTGCAGACTTGAGTGTTTGGCAACTAGACGATGAGAAATAAACGAAGCTCCAGTTCATCCTAATTCATCAAGCCAAGCAGGTCTACAGTTTCTCGATCTGTCTTTGGTGAAGTGAATATGACAACATGCTTAACAGCTTAGACTCACCCATTTTGTTTCAACATACAGTTCATTCTAGGCATTAGAAAAATGATACAAACTTACATCTCTTTTACAATGAATGTCTAAGTTTTGGTAATTATTATAAGCTATCTCCTTTTCGTTCTTTTTTTGAAAAATGAAACTGTCATCGGGTTTCCTCCTGTAAGGAAGAACTAATATTAACCCATATTTTATCGTAAAATAGAAACAGTGAGAAGAGAATCTTAGTAAAACGCGGGTACTTATATTATTAAAATCTTGATGTGTTATTACTGCATTATAAAACGTTAGCTGCGTGTCACCATACAGTTATACTAATTCTACGGTTGCACATCGTCGGGAGATGAAAATATAGATTCGTGTTTTAGCACAAAAAAGTGTATTTTAAGTATTTCTGTGTAGTAAGGATCATGGTTTTGAGATTTTCATTCAAAATATTGGCAAAAAATTTAAGACTAACGCTGAATAAAATTGTTCTAATAGAATTTTATTTTCAGCATCCGGATGTTCAATGGAAGAAAGTAGACAACGAGAAAGAGGAAGTTTGGTTTAGTTCACTTCGAGGTGGTTTTAAGGTAAGCTGAAAATTATTCTGAAACTTGAAAATATTTCTTTTTCTGCAAGTATGCTGGTTTTTGTAGGCACTTCACTATTCAGTTTCTGATAAGTTCCCCTAGATATTTTTTTCATTATCCAGAAACAATTAGAGGTATTTAAATAATTCTGGAAACTCGCCTAACGAGAATAATTGGTTCCCGAATCTTACTCGTAATGCAAAACACTCTTTAAGAGAAACAATTTTTTTTTTCCACAGGAACCAATGTAAATTAGGGTGATGCGTTCCATTCCGAAAAATAATACTCAAACAAATTTATAATAATGTAATTTATTATTTATAATACAACCTTCTTTACAAGAAAGAGAACAACAAATGCCTAAACAACAAATAACTAAAGATATTTTTGCAAGAAATGCCTAAAGACATGAACCGTTTTTGCCGTATACTTCATGTTTTTGCCCTATGTTAACATGCGATCATTTCGTTTGTACGATGCAATAAATTTGTAGCGCACATAGCTACTGCCTTATTAAGGGTGACGCTTCTCAACTTACGATGCAACAGTTTCCAATGCTTTCAACATTTCCGTCCTTTGCTGAGGCTGTTTTTATCAGCCTCCCCACAACTTCGTCCTCCTCCCCTGGCGAAATATCCTCCAAAAAAGTTCCTGTAACACAAAATGCAGATTCACATGCTCTTCTGTGTTCAGCTCCTCACTATGTTCTTCCATTAATTCATGGATGTCTTTGCTATCCTCCTACAGCACTATAATCTTGATCACAGACGCAATCTCGTCGATTACAGGCTCTACTACTAGCAATTGCTCAAGCTGTCGGGCTAAATCTTCTTCCATAAAGAAATAAAGGTTCTTTTGCTGATACTCTCATGCCTTTTCGATCGTCTTGAGGCAGGCAACGATGTGAAAGTGGTTTTCCCAAAACTCTCTCTGAGAGTGAAATTATTTCCTTTAGTTACCTAAAAACAACGCTCGATGAGTGTTTTTGTATACAGCTTTATGAAATTTGAAATGAAGTCCTGGTCTGTGGGCTGTAAAGGTGTGTTATCGGGAGGTGTGTGTGTGTGTGTGATTATGGCGAAGCCTCGAGGGCTATCTGCCTAAGGGGAGGGATGCCTTCGTGGAGGACTTTCTAAGGGAAACTGGCTCGTATACACGTTACACATGGGGAAAACCACGAAAACGCCCATGCAGCCAGCCTGTTCGCGGGATTCGAACCTCGGACCGAACTACCAGTGTTCAGCGACTTTACCGCTCGGCCGCTGGTGGGCGTTATCGGGAGGTAATAACTAGATATTCATTAATTTAAATCCTTCAAGAATATCATCTTCTAGTCTTGGAGGATGTGCAAACACTTCATTTATCCAATATACAAAACCGTGTCACCCAAGCCTTATTGTTGAACCTCCATGAGTCATTTAGCCAGCTGTTCTGAATTTTATACTTCTTGAAGGCTTGCGGATTGCCCGAATGGTAAACAAGCAGCGGTTTAATTTTCAAATCGCCACTTTCATTTTTACAAAACAACAGCATAAGACGGCCTTTCATTGCCTTGTGGACCATTAACGCCTTCTCTTGTGCTGTAATAACATACACGTTTCATCACAAATAAAACTCTGCTCCGGCAGATAACTTTCAGAATTCCTAAGCTTATTGAATTACGCCGATGAGTTTCTCACAACGCTATGGATGCCGGTTTTTCCTTAAACTTTCCGAACCATCCCGGCTTGCTTTGAATGCTGCTTCTTCGTCCATTGATCCTGGCGTCTACAAAAAATCAATCTACAAAAAATTAGTTTCGCCTTCTTGCATATTATGTTTTCGTTAATAGTATAGCCATGCATTTGCTTCTTGTTGATTCATACGAGAATCAATCTTTCAACAACGTCAAGAATATTTGGCCATTGCGTAAAAACACTTGTGACACCCTTTGAAGCATCAATCTCTTCAACCTTTACCTTGTTTTTGAGATAGTGCAAACTGTTGATGTCGACCGATTACATTTGCATGTTAGGTCAACCAACCCTTTGAAGCATCAATCTCTTCAACCTTTACCTTGTTTTTGAGATAGTGCACACTGTTGATGTCGACCGATTACATTTGCATGTTAGGTCAACCACTCTTATGCATCATTCTGCCTTTTCAGTGATTTTGCGTTTGAATTCTGCTGTGGCTTTTCTTCTTTTACCCTGTTCTTGCGACATTTTCTTTGAGGACAATTATGTAAGCATGCTTAAGCTTTGTACTAAAAATACGAAATAATGTGCCTGAATACAACTTTCACAAGCTACGGTATGATGCTAGCTACATGATAACCGAGACTCACATACGATCCTTCGTCATGTCACGTCATGAAGTCTTTATCACTCTTTCAGAGAAACATCGCTCATTAAGGGAGTCATTGTTTCACATTTTGTTTTGCTCGTTGTGCGAATCACTTGCTGTGAGATATTTGGCTGATAACTCTCTTTTCCCATTAGAATAAGGTTTTGTGCCTACTCTTATAATTTTAACATAAAGATATAAAACATTAAATGATATACAAAACTAAAAGTTGGTGTTATTCAATAAATTAAATATTTAAAGTTGCAAATTAAAATCGTAACTCATTGGTCTCTAATTCATTCCAAATCTTCTATAAATAACTATTATGAAATTAAATCCCTGAATAAAATCATGTGAATCATCTATATTTCTTAAACTTTTCTAGGAAGAGAATTTGCTGAAAGTTTGGTTTTCATTTTGTAAAAGGAATTCGTGATTCTTTTTGTTAACATGACTGAAGACCACTTAATGTTACTAATTGGTAGTCTAATTGATTAAAAAATTTTTATGACAACTCCAATGATACGTAATTAATTTCAATAAATAATAGCTATATCAGATTCCCTTTCAGAAAATTCTTAACTTAATGGATAAAATATATTCATTGGTTAATTTGATGCTTCATATTTTACCTAATTCACCGAATCCTGGGTGTAAGCTCAGTTATAAACTCGTTACTCGGATAAGAATTTTATCTTAAATAGTATAATTCAATGAAATGACGTGTAAACAGAATGGAATTTTAATTTTTTACTTATAATTTGTGACTTGACTGATTTTAGGTTTTAGTTGGTTTTTTTTTTTTTTTTTTTTTTTTTTTTAAAGTTTCAGCGACATACTCTTCACGTCGCATTTTGTTTTTAAACTTCTCAGTTTTAGTGTGTTAAATCTTATTCGTAAGCTCAATATTTTTATGAATAGTTAATCCGCAGTTTTCGCAGTGTATGGATTTTGCAGGATTTAAATTAGTAAAGTATTTGAAATGCACTAGTTGGTTGGTCGGGAGCACTGTGATTTAATTTTATGTTTTAGGTGTTATCTATTTTTCTTCTTATAATATTAATACTTGCTGTGTTATTATACTATACATTACATGTACTATTTAATTACACAAAAAACAACCTCTTAACATATTTGAGTTTAGCCATCCTATGAAAATATGAAATATGCACATTTATACTTTAGTAATGATTGAAAATAGACATAATTGTTTTTCCTGAATAGTTAATAAATTTTATGGTGAGAATGGATTTTTTTGTTTTTATTTTTCACGGTTTGGTGTTGACAAGTTAGAAGACATATCGCAAATTGTATAGTGTCTGTGTGGAAAGGAGGCACTTAAAATATACGGCGAGCCGAAAGTCCTCTTGAGGAGTTGATATTAGGGAAAGAGGAATGAAAGACTCTCTGACCGCTTCCCGGCGTATGCTTTTTCAAAATTCGGTGCAAAGCTTAACAGTTAGCTAGGTTCCGCAATACCTCAATCACTCCCGGTACTATAAATGTGTTGGCCTAGCTTCTACCTGTACGTACAATTACAGGTAATATTCCTTAAATAGTGTCAAGCAGTTTGAGTCTCAATATCTAAAAATGCGTAAAGGTGGTGGTGATAATAAAAATAAGTAAATTCAATACACAACGATACTTTCAATCTAATAGATCCAATTTACAGCATTTTTACTACAAGGTTTTATGTATATTAAATGTTTACAATAATACTCCATTGATGAAAAGTGATTAAATATTTCTCATTTTAGATAACGTATGAAGAAGTCGGGCCAATACAGCTAACGTTCCTGCGATTACTCAGCCAAGAAGCCCACCAGAACTTTACTTACTCTTGTACAAATTCTATTGGATGGTTTAATCAACAAGCAGAAAATTATGATCTGGCAATAAGGATTCTGGGAGAAAACGGGCAAGAATTTTCACCCAGAGGCGTCAAGCCATTAGTTCTCTTAGATGGATGTAAGGTGAGCAAAAACAGAATAGCTTTCTCATGCTTGAATGTTTCAAAAAGAAGAAGCGTATTTCCTTTGCTTGCGTATTTGTTATTTCTTGCAATACATAAACGCATCATATAAATCTAAATGAAAAAAGAAATTATATAAAACCAATTTATTTTCACACTTTTCACACACACACATGTATATATGTGTGTGTGTGTGTAATAAAAACAAAGTGAGGAATTTTGATGGCGTCTAACTGTCGATCTTTCCAAAGCTCTATTTTTTTTTCTTGCCCCCCCCAAAAAAAAAATCCTGTTCTTTCATTACTGTATTTCAACGATATATATGTGTGTGTAATATATTCAGGAGCAGGAATTTTGATTTCATAGAGGTGTTGAACCATAATGACGAGGAAATTGGAGGCGAATGCAGATTAAATCTTCAGTTTTATTTTCAGCAACATGTTGCGGCAACCACACAAGTCGGCACATTGAATGTGCCTGTTCCAAAGGGCTTACATTTTTGATAGAATTGCAGCAAAAAAGAAGCAGACAGACTGCAGTCCAGTTAAGGCAAAGCGTAGAAAGAAATTGCGTAATGTTCAAGATGAACTCTTAAGTCAAACTGAATTAGTTTTGGTTCTCAAAGCATAGATTGGATAGTTAATATTGCTGTAAAATTACTATTGGCTGCTCGAGTTTTACTGCCATTTACATCATCAGAATTATGTAAGAGTCGTATGAGAGAGTTTTCTCGAAATGACGCAGTGCAAATAGAAGTTACTATTTTTAGAATACAGAAGGGAATTAATTTTCGCTGCTAATTTAATCTTTTTACATATTCTTTACATATTCTTACATATATATACTATGTATATACGCGTGTTTTGTGCAAGATAAAAATATATAAATCAGTATTATAATTTAAATTAGCTATAGTTCCTCAATTTTTAATTTGGATATAAGATTTTTCTCTTTGAAGGGGGGAGAATAAATATATAAGATAAAAAATATGTAAATTTAAATTATAATTTAAAGTTAGCTATACATACACACACACACACACATATATATATATAATATTTATTCCCTCTTCAAATATATATATATATATATATATCTTCAGAAATCCACATAGCTTAAAATGATATTTAACTCCATACCTTAGCCGTTCTCTAAAAGCAACAAATATTTAGAAATGCATCTTGAGGAAAATGAATTTAAGAATGTCAATTGTATTTTTATTTGAAATAAAATAAAACTCAACTGTATTTCACATTTAGCAGTTTTATTCTGTGTATCGAACTATTTAACATATTTTCTTTAAGAACTCAAATTGACGTTTTTAAAAGCTCTTCACATTAATGCTTTTATATATTTATGCAATTGAAAGAAAAGTGTAATCCAGTGAAAGTAAAAAAGAAATTATTTCTTTTCCTTATTGCTTTCAAGCGGACATAAGCTGTCTAATTCTTCATTAGAACCGAAGGACTTAGTTCTACTATCAGTTTTCGTAGCATTTTTTTTTTATATAAATAAGACATTTTAAAAAAATTGAAATTTTCTATTTTACTTGTGTTTCAAAATTTCTCATATACCCCCCACTTACACAAACTAAATAAAAACCAGAAGCTATCGAGGACCTTTATTTGATCAAACCAGAAATCGAATGCTTTTGTCAGAGCACACAAATTTCGTTTAACGTTATGATCCTTATTGATAATGCATCCGATTCCGTGTGAAATTTATTTTATTTATTTTTTCTGGCTCTAAACACAATCAGCTTGCTTCTATGATGGAGCAAGAGGTGATCAAAATATTTAAAGCTTGTTATACGAGGTGGTTGTTGGCACATCTGAGTAAATCTATAAATCAAAAACAATTCGGTATCCGTTAAAGATTTTTGGATTCTGTAAATCAATTCTGTATTTTAGATTTCATAAGAACCGCTGAAGAATCTTGCAATAAAATACGCCGCCGATTAAAACCTTGAATGATGTTTGGAAGAAAATTCGTCTATTTGTTTTCAAAAGCGAAATGGAAGCAATGCCGAAAACTGATCAAATCACTTATGTAATACAAGAAGTTATTAGTCTTATCAGGGATTTCGATTATAATTCATAGTTATGAAGTTAGTGAGCTCTTGGACTCGTGCAAAAAGTTGACAGTCAATTGCTAGTGAAGAAGCGGACCTCAGATCCAACAGAAAAATACATGACAAATTATAAGTTTGACAGAAGGTCTCTGCACTTGGAAAAGGTTTACTAATTTGAGAAAAGATAGACCCTAATTAGGAACACGATATGGCTACAAGGCAAAAACTGAAAAACAAATTTAGCTCGGTATGAGAAATTTCATGCATTAATAAAGAACACTGAATCATAAAAGGAATTTTTGTAAAATTCTATGAAGCCTCTGGCATCGAAATAACTTCGTTTTATATAGCACATTTATTTAAATACTATTTTATTTTGATTTGGAAGGGAAGTACCTACATTATTACATACCTTAATTCTAAGCAAGTGGTTTTTAGTCGTTCTTTTTTAAAAAAAAATTCATGTTTTTATATGCAACATTAGACCTTCGACTTACGCCCGTTTCATCGGTCCTACTGGTTAAGTAATTTCGGGGTTCGTATTACAATATTTAAATAATTTTAATCATTATAATTTTATTGTAATAGTTTTTTCTGTCCTTTTTTAAATGTAAGTTTAGATGCGTTTTCATGTAAGATCTAAATATTTTTAAGCGCAGTGTGCCGATAGCCTTGTTATTTCGAGTTTTCTAATGCTCCAAATTTTTTCGAAGTAATTAGTTTTGTCTAATCTTAATAAGTTCGATTGCATTAAAATAAGCTTTACTTTACTACACCGAAAGAGCAGCTGATCCACTTGGAGATATTAAAATGAATTTGAATAGTTACAAAGAGGTAGTAAACTTCTAAACATTTATAATTATTACATCACAGTTATTACAGCAATTAATCTTTTCTTTGTGCGCCATGACAAATATTTAACACGGAATCATGGACTATTTAACATTTATAAATAAAATATTTTAGAACTCTCCGAAAATATTCAGATTCATTCAGCTTACAAGAATAATTTTCTTGCATTTCATCGGTTAAAAACTTACTGCACATTTTATACGACATGAGCTCCAATTACTGAATACGAGAGAGATACTTGCACAATTAGAAAAAAAAACTCACAACAACCACATAAAGGATAATGTTAGCGTTTTTTTTCCACAATGTAGTAATTTCAGTGACTTGTAACGTTGTTGGTACTAAAACCATCCAGATAATAATCGATCTCCTGTATGTTACTTAAAGCATATTTGATATCCCACAGCATCATTTATGCCAGCTTGTAGATGTCTATTTATCATGATCTGATAGGCAATGTTTAGGGAATGATCTTTTAAAAAACTTTCTAGAACAGTTGAAACTGAGAAGAAAACAGCCTTTCTGAGGTATCTATGTCTGGCAGAATGCACCTCACGAAACATACTTCTCTGCTCCTTAGTTTGCTTTCTGAGGAACGTTAAGTATTTTCAGCGTAAAAGTTACCTTCTGTATATTTCGTTTCAGCAACACAACACGTCTATTACAGAGTCAGCATTGTGACTGAGTTCACCTAAGATAAACATGTACATATATACATATGGATGACGCATAAAGAAACCTTGAAAGATTCCTTCCGCAAAGGCACAAATCAAAAGCGAATGTGCTAAATATTCTCTGAGATGTTATTTCATTTCATTCAGTTTTGTGTGAGACTATTTAATAGTGTGTGACTATTCCCTATTTTGTGTGAGACTATTCAATTACATAGCTAGGGATTTCGCTTCTAGAACTGAAAGAAGAGGAAGCTTAGTATAGTTTTTTACTAATAGCTTCTAGGTAAAATTTATATTTCAGCATAAGAAATACGATGATAGTACTAATAATAAAATTAATGCGTATGCACTCTGAAAGTAATATAAATCATACCTTCAAATACACTTTTATGCCGTGCACTCAGTTCGTTATTTTTATATTTTCAGATGAAAAAAGAAGCGAGCAAATCAATATTTGAAATCCGGACGACAAAAATGAATCGGCTGCCATTGGTTGACTTTTTACCAAAGGACTATGGGTCCACAGATCAAGCCTTTGGTTTCGAAGTAGGACCGTTGTGCTTCAGTTAATGAAAGCCAATGAAGCCAGGCTACGGAAGATCTGCAAGACAAGCATATTAATTACAATCCATGCAGCAAGGATTTTCCATTTCGGAACCAATCTGCTTACATAGGATCTCAAATTACATAAAACCTATTTCAATTTTTATTGTATTTCGTGCACTTCGGTATGGATAAGATGGAATGCTATACAGACTTTTAACGTTGTTTCTATAGATAATTCGGGAAAGGGAAAAGAAAGATAGTGTTAATATTCCTGTGGAATACGGTTTTTATGATTTTCTTACAATCAAGTAACTTTATTGAAAATTATAAATTAGGTCCTTAAGCTAGGAAAGGAACTATTCATTTGTTCAAAATTGTATTGAGAATTATTCTTAGTCTTAGGATATAGTTTTATCCTACTGCAGAATATATTAGTAAATGCTGAATTTTGCTTGTCCTTCCTTCATACTTTATTATTTTATTTATGTTGATTTATTAATTTTGCTGTGTTCATAATGCTGTAAAGTTCTTATTTGTTTTCTCAGACAAGAATATCACTGCCATGCATTTATGTGTTTACGTTTGTCTTATTTTCGATGAGAATCTTACATGGTTTTAAGATACTCACAATGTAAATAAATGTGATGTTTTTTTGAGACGCATCTTTTCGTATTTTAACTTGCAAAAGTATTATGTGAAGAGTAAGCAATCATTTCAGGTTTATGTTATGAATAATAATTGTTTTCTCACTTTTCATAATTTAGTAAATTTACGTCCATATCAAGTTTAGAAAAAGTGGTATGATGATTTTAGTATTTTTAAATTTAAAGAAACCTTTTTTGTACAAAAAGGGCACAATCCGACTACTTTTATTTAACTGTTACGCTCATTATAAAAATTACTCACAACATTTGATTCCTGAATGACAAAAACTGATTGATATTTAATTCCAAATGATTTTATGTCGATATTTGATGTCCTTTTTCAAATTGCCTTCAGGAGTTAGTTAATAAACAAATTAGAATAATTTGAGATTAAATTTCTTCCTTAAATATCATTCAATGATATTCTTTTGCAATTAAATAATGTGTATGATTGTATAATTTATAATTTTGTTTAGTTGTTTTTTACTTTAGATTTACAATCTAACCATCACTGGAAAAATTCATCAAACTAGAAATATATTTAATTTTCAATTTATGTTAATTGTAAATTTTAATTTTCAATTTATATTTTAAAATATACTAGTTGAGTATAACAGAATACTAAAGAATTTCCAAAGAATCAGTAATTAAGGAAAGAGCAACAGCTTTTTTTAAATAACGAAAAATACTGAGGCATGCAAAACGGGTAAAATCTTGAATCCGTTCTTTACAAAGATTTGAAAAGATAAGCTATTCCGAATACTAGCACTGTAGATTAACTTATAACAACGGTGTGAAGTAGAAAAGAAATATTTTACTTGCAACTAACTGGTCAGAGCTTAAGGGATGTCAGACTTCAAGATGCACCAATTTGTGCTTTATCAAAAGAGAACAGAAAGATAAAAAGATAAGCATACACGTCAAACATTATGCTGGATATTTTTGATATAGACGTTGATGATAATCTTAATCTGAGGAACAGCTGGCTACAATTTATGCGAGTGAAAACTAATTTTTTTTCATATAAAAAGTATTAGATTATCTACTGAAGTTGATTGTGATATATGTCCAGTGTCCACAAGTGCTTATCGACTTTTATTTTCGCAAACATTGACCATAGACATATACTTCCATTTATGAAAAATGTTCTAAATGACGCAGATAATCATGTTTTTTTCATTTTTAAATTTAAAGAAATCAGTTTTGTTAAAATTACAATAATTAGCTTTTTATACGTTCTTCCGATCCGATATTTAAGAAAATTTGCATTCATTATAAAAAATAAAACACAAAAAGTTTGACTTCCATACGACAAAAAAGTTACCGAGATGTTTAATTTCAAAATTTCCGATATTCCACGTTATATTCATTTTGCCTTGAAGTGCCGGTTAGCATATTTCACAAGTGCGCATCAGTATCGCCACTGAGGGAGAGTTTTCAAAAATGAACCAATACGCTTCTATTGCTTGCTAAATCTTTGAAACTGTGCACATGAGCGCATGCCGTTGTTCACGTTTTATTTTGTATTTGTTTTGCGGTTATACATGTATGGAGCATAAATGCTGATATCATTTTAGTAGAAAATCTCAAACTGCTTTAATTTTATAAATATATTTAATCGTCATACACAGGGTCGGATTTAAGTATAAGCTACACAAGCTATAACTTAGCTATAGGTACCCCCCAAAAGTTAAAATATAGTATATATAGTATTAAAATATATTATAACAGGTTTATAAAGAACCCCATATCTCAAATAGCTTAGGGCTTTATTAAGTCTAAATCTGATCTGGTCATACATTTTACTTTCACGAAACCTACTACGCACTGATATTCGAGTTACTGTTCGTGGCATATTATCGTTCTTTATATCGAGACAATGACTCAAGATACAATTAGTCTCGAAAATTATACATTTACTTATACCTTCGGATTAAGAGAAATAATTCGCAGATAAAACTGTGCATTGTAAAACATCTTTTTCTAGACAGCAATTAAAAAAGCTAAGACTCCTACTGTTTACATATACAATTATGCTTATATTTTATCTTATTTCGCTCTGAAATTTTTCGAAAGAAATTCATGATGCTTTAATTATTTTGTAGAGACGTGGCAAAACATTTTCAACAGTCTTGCTTAAAGCGCGGGAAAGGTCATGTGAAATGAGAGAAATATTACTGGAAGCCCATTGGTCCATTCTTGAAGCAACTTCCTCGGTGGCGATACTGATGTGCACTTACGAAATATGCGGCCAGTTAATAAATCAATTAGATTAATTCGAGGTCAATTTTTTTACTCTTTAGTGCCATTTAATAATATTGTGCTGTGATTTACTAGTATCTTTAATTTATAATTTTACTACACTTGGTATGCTGAAAGAATTTTCACACAAGTAATTTATAAATTTTCACGGTCAATATTCTAATCAAGTTTTATTACTTTAAAATCATAATCTGGCAATCATACAAAAATGGCCTTTAACTACAAATATTTTTAATTTTTAACTAATGCAAACTGTATTACGAGTTGGTTGCGTGCAAATATTGAAACCGACCAGATTTTTTCTAAAACACGAATTTTATAAGATTACTAATAATGTGCTTACAAAGTTCGATACTTAATCTCTACATCAGAAGCCTTTTTTTAAACTGATAGTTTATTTATTGTTATGCTGACATGCAAACATTTCGCTCTTCAGCTTATGTACAGTCCCTAAATATGATACCCGATTTTTTAATATTAAATATTTATGCCAATTTTTGTCTACGGGAGTCAAACCTTTTCTTTTTTAAAATACTGAGTATTACAATTTCTAGAATATAAACATAAGGACCAGTAGAACATCTCTCCGACCAAAGTTTGCGACCAGGAAAGGACTTTTGTGGACACGGTGTGTGTATATAGGATGCACTATAACTTGTTTAAATTCTTAAAAATTCATAAAATATAATAGTTATCATAGAAGGATTCAGTTTGCGACGAAATTCAAAAAGTTGAAATTCCTACCAATATATGGTGTTGCACCATACGAAGCATAGTTGTGAAAATCAAATTATTCTTGCAGAAGTTATACGTTTGGCAGAATTTAATTTTTGTAGTTGTTTACGTTCATAATCTTTAATGATGAATTATCATAAGCTGAATTTTGTTGATAAGGCGTTACAGGTAAAATTATTCTATCTAAATGTGAAATCAGCTGTTTCGGCTTTTCCGATAGTTTCATGCACAAACGGAAGCATGGCAAGGCTTAATAATTGTAGCAAAATAAACAATTAGTGTCCGAGATTTCGAGAAAACTCGGACTGTTACTGGATCAAAGTCGTAGTGACAGACCATCGTGTGGCGAATGTAAATTGTGTGACAACTTAAACTCAAGGAGTAACAAGCCAAGCCAGCAGTATTAGCAGTTTTCAACAACAATAAATTACAAATCTCATCACGATTCATACGTCTACAAAATTCATCACCGTTGCAGATCTTGCATCTAAATCTCTACAAGCTATAGTTGCTGTGTCACCTTCAAGCAAATGATATCAGAAAGGGAAAGGAATATACACTTAAATTTCACTGAAAAAATAAATCGCACTGAAAGAAAGTTGCTGATGATCCACAATGGATTTTGAACATTCTTCGGAAAAATAAAACTCCTTTTTTATTACATAGTGTTAGTACTCCTGTACGGATCCTATACGGATAAACGATAATCCCTGCGCATGCATAAAACAGCCGTTGCACTGGTCGCCAGTCATTGTGTGTTACGGTTTCAGGGTATCCGTCAACATTGGCTAAGATTTTTTGAACAGTCATGTGCAAGAAGTGTGTGGAAAAAGCAATACGTAAGAAGAGAGCACCATCTGAAAATGCTGAGAAGTATATACTAAGTTTGCCATAATGAAATCTCGTAGGAACTACCACATTTATATAAAATGGTGCACCTCCTGCATTATCCTCCTGAAGCAGTTCTTTAAAAAGTTGTGTTCTGAGAGACGGATTAGTCTTTCATGTCCTACCAGCTAGCTTTCTCGATTGATGGATTTGACGCCTATGGACTTTTAATTTGGGTTATTTGAAATTCCGAATGTACACTTGTCGAGACATTAGGTTAATTGGAAAAGCCGGAGAGATGATAAATGAGCAAACGCCATCGCCGGGAATCGAACCACGGACTTCTCAAATACGCGCCGAGCGTGCAGACCACCACACCACGAAGGCATGCCAAGAAGGCGAGAGAAATACCTTATATACACCCCCCCTTTTTAACGACGACTGCGGTTTATAGGGGATCCAATCGCCAAATCCTGGGTGAGGAGAATCATCATTCAACACCCTATTCGGGCTACACCATACAGACATTAGGAAGCACGAAAGATGAAAAATATGCAACGCCTTCGCCGGGAATCGAACCACGGACTTCTCAATTACGCGCCGAGCGTCCAGACCACCACACCACGAAGGCATGCCAAGAAGGCGGAAGAAATACCTTATATACCAACGGCCCATTATCTCTCGAACAATGAAGAAGATGTCATAGATTGTGAAGTCGGCACCATAAACACAGATATGCTCAGTGCACCGGCAAATGATGAGATACACACTTTCAAAATGTTATTATGCTGGAGGACACACTAAACACTTTGTAACATAAAAGACTGTGTAATGAAGCACTAGTGTGGTATTTGATTCAGCTTCTTTTATTAAATGTTACTCGAAGTCTAAGAATGGCAGTTCTGTACATCACCGCCCATCAACAAAATTTTGAAATAAAATTATTTTGTCGACAAAACAAATCTGAATTCATGGTAAGAATTTTAAGGACGTTTTAATCGTAAAAAAATCATAGATTTACATTAAAATAACTTTTTATGAATTTGTCTTGTGACTTTTTATGCATCTTATACGTATTAGAGATGGAACAAAATTTAATGTTAACAGTTCTTAATCAAAGCAAATGTTGAAATCTGCTTTTAATAAAAAATTAATAACAAAATTTTTAAAACATACATTCACATTCATTAAAAATAAAAGTGAAATTTCATAAATATTAATTAAAAAATAATAAAAATCTTGGGAGTTCCTTTTATCAATATAATTTGAGAAGTATGTAATTTTCCCAGGATTTTTTTGATCACAGCTAGTGTAGAGGAGCGAGAATTATTCAGGAGTTCACACAGGTAAATACCAAATATGGAACCTGTATTTCTCTCTAGAAGTCTGCCTTTAAGTGATGCTGGCGATTAAGGTCCAAAGAAATTGCAACTTCCTATTCTTTTTTCCTAAAAGCGCTTCAAAAGGACATAAAAATAATCAATCATTTCCAAAGTTACGAGTTAAAAGATTTAACTTTTCTATGTTAGGATTAAAATAATGGAAAACAACTCGAAGTTTCAAATTTCTTAAGATTAGTGAGATTTGAAGATTCGGATGTCTAATTTTTAATTATATATATATGTCCAAAACTAAATAAAGTAATCCAACCTATCGATTCGAAACTGTTTACAAATAAATACGAAATCATAAACGTAATGTTTTTTTTTTATCTGTTTCTAACGGGTTTAAAAATAAAATTATCAGTATTCAGTGTAATAATCAAACATAAAATGATTAACACGGATAGTTTATTTATAATCTTTGGTGAATGATTAAAAGTGTGAGGATACAAAAGGCACATATAGTTTTACAAAAATGATTAATGAATACATATATTTGTCTGTCCATGCCACAAATGACGAATCTGAGCCTTTAGTTTTCACCTAAATGTATTTTCAAAACTGTCAACTCTTTCTATATGTTTTGAACTATGCTAAAAAATAGATATTTGTAAAAAAAATTCTGTTCAGATGTCATGACTAGATTTTTCCCTTAAGTCAAACTTTTAACTGATTTTTCTCAAAACAGTTCGTGAGCACACTCGAATTTCTGACGTGATGTAGGCGATGTATAAAACATAAGACACATCTATCACATATTCATTCAAAAACAGCAACGACCTATGTTTTTCTATAGTACAAAAAGCAGCTTTAGGAACAAATGCTCATTCAAAAGCAGCAACAACTTATGTTTTTCTATAGTGCAAAAAAAAGAAAAACTTTAGGAACAAATGCTAATGTCTAAAAGATGCCAAAAGTTACATATATAAACTAATTTTATAATCTCAAATACAAAATATAAAAGCATTAAACACACTTTTTAAATTGCTACAAAAAATTACGAAAACATTTTAATGAATTTTTTCTGTGTGGTGCGCATTATTTCACTCCTAATCCTCTTAGCAATTCCATGGGTAAGGGAAACACAACCGTAGAGTTCTTCTCAGCTGCAATGGATGTTAGGGTCTGCAAATATCTTAGTTGCAAAGCGCCAGGCGAGTCTGATATGATATCAGATGCTTCTTTGAGTGCTCTTGAAGCTTTCTGCTCGCCCTCTGCTGCAATTACCTATTAAAAGGAAATCCATTTTACCTATTTTATGCCACTATTAATTTAGGCAATTAATATTATGATATCTAATTTCTCATTTAACTTAACTTTTTAATCCAGAAGGCTATGATGTGGGTGTATTATTGCATTTTAACACACATTACTTGGTTATGACTAATACACAAAGAACGATGAACCATCAAAATAAAATATAGGTAAATAAGATAAAACTAATTTTGTGGAATTAGATTCCTCTTAAAGATTAGAATTTGTCCACCAGAAGTTATTTGGAAAATATTTTTCCGTTAAAACTGTATAGGGCAGTCCTAGTTCTCGCAGGATGCTAAGTTACATTACATTATCATGGGATTTATCTTTCATGTGACGTATTAATTATTAAAAGCTAATTTTAACACCACATATTTTGTACATCGGCAGCAAATAATAATAGTTTGCGAAGGACCCTAATAAGGACTTTGTGATATTTTTAAAGACAGAATTATAAAACTCCGCAGCATTCAGAGAAACAGTATTGTATTTCATTTATAAAAGTCTTTGTGTATATATATATATATATATATGTGTGTGTGTGTGTGTGTGTTACATAAACTTTTTAACAAGTTTCATATATCTAGCAGTGGCTGCAAGTCATAATACATTGCATATGCGCTGGGGACATTGCATGTGTATTAAATGCACTGTGTTACCAACATACAACATACAATATGATTCTGAATATGAGAATCAAATAGGGAAGGATGCAAAAGTCTTCATGACCTTAACGTTTCTTCGTGAACGCGTTTGTGAGTTCAAATCATCTCTTGTCGGCAGTGATCGACTAAAAATTGTTTCGCAATCGACTTGTTGGTCATTCCCCTACTGTAGAGAACCATAGTTCTTGTGTGTTACCATAATGTTTTGTGTGTTACCTTTAGTTATTAAATATCATGTTCTTCGCACTTAAACCATAAAATTCAATTCAACAGGTGACAGGTGAGAGCAAGTCCGGACACCCAGACGGCTTACATAGAGTAGTCAGGTACCGTCCGGATCCCGCAACTATCTGAAGCTTTCAATTCAACAGCAGTATCGCAAATTAATTTTAAAATGAGCATATCTTTAGAATTTCCGATACAGAGTCTGGAGATAAAAATGTTCCCCCCCCCGGCCGTACAGTGTTGCCATGGCTCGCTTTGAAATTGTTTAGTTTGTTAATAAAAAATTTGGTGAAGTGTTACACAATCGATAATAAAACAAATAAATCTGAAATCGATAATAAAACAAATTTGAAATTCAAATTAGGGCTTCCACATGCCCATATTCTATGGAAGATTACGTTATTCAAATTTTGATGGCTCTAGGTACCGTTGTTTTATCACAATGCGAGAATTGCCCCTTTGGACTAAAAAGAATAATTTAATTTCTTTAAATATAATACAAGGCTTTAATATTTGGTGGCAACAATTTAAAAAATGATTCGCCGTTTAGAGTGAATCAACGCAAAATGCCAGAACGAAATGAATAGTCTTTCTGGACAAATTGTCCCTTTGAGCTAATAACAAGTCGCATTACCAAAGTTCCCCTCCATATAATTAAGAATACACCTTGAATTTGCATTACTTTCAGTTATTTATTTACTCAGTGGGTTATAGCGTGTCTTTAAAAGAAAGTTCACCTTTACCTGCTGAATATCACTTCTGATGGGTTTAAAAATCTTATGACTTGTAGGAGCTATTAAATTTAGTGCACATGTTAGCTTCCTGATATATTAATAGAATTACACAATTAATATAACGCTACTATTAAATTTTCAATTTAAAATTATTAAGAAAGAAAAAATTTCAAGTTTAGAATTACTGTAAACAGATATATCTTGTTGTACCAGATGAAGCAATTTTGGAAGTCAGAATTTAACATACCTTAGCTCGGGCTTCCCTAGCTGCTTCTGCTTCAGCAGCCATCGCTCTCTGCATCTGTTGTGGCAGTCGCACATCCTTACTACGTAAGAAAATCGAAATAAAGTAACTAAGTGCTTTCAAGAAGAATAAAATTCAGGAACGAATATTGACAGTATAATTCAAGAATTACAGTATATTCAGGAATGATTATAAGCATATTCTGAATGAGTACTGAGAAATGAATTGCAGTATATTTAGAAATAATTCCCAGTATATTCAAGAACGACAGTATATTCAGGATAAAATTCAAGAATGAGTATATCTGTATATCTATTTATAAAGAAACTACAAGAAACGGCAAGCACGAAAATAAAGAATCATTAAAATATTTAGAACAGAATCTTCAATAAAAAAATAATATTAGTTAACACACAACAGGTAGTGCGTGCAGCGTTTAAGGGAATATGCATATTTTGCTGCATTTAAAAATTTTTCCTAATGAATTTTTATTTAATTTACAAACAAATATTAGTATAAAGTAAAACTACCTATTTATATAACTTGTTTTGCACATTAGCAACTTTTATCAAATTCATTCCTTTAAACATTAATGTAGACGCTGGTGTTTTTAGCACAGTGACCCCGAAATGGAAGTTATCAACTGTTTCAATAATACATCAACATGAAGAGACATCGCCCATATATGGGTGTGATTAGACTTGGTAAAGTAGTTTTTTTTTTTAATTTATTGAACTCTTCAATTGAGAAATTCTTTGATGGCTTTATTTTTCATCGTCTGTACCCAAAAATAAGCTATATTCATACATTTGAAAAGAAAGTTATATAATTTATGTTTAACATTTACTAAATCTACTGAAATTTATGTCACATGACTTAATATTTAATAGGTGGAAAGAAACATAATTAAAATCTGTTTGTCAGATATACATCGCAAAATTCGAGGTGGATACAGTAAGCAGTTAAGTTTGTGATACAAAGCA
The DNA here is from genome assembly GCF_044657685.1 of Stegodyphus dumicola. NCBI lineage: Eukaryota > Metazoa > Arthropoda > Arachnida > Araneae > Eresidae > Stegodyphus > Stegodyphus dumicola. The sequence continues at coordinate 79,058,990 of NC_140775.1, forward strand.
ACATTTTATTGAATTTTCGTTATGTAATAATTTTTTTTTTTTTTTTTTTTTTTTTTTCAGTTTTAAAAACAAACGCTGAAATTTTACTATACTTACAGACGGTAGATGTATAAATTTTTTTGATATTTTTAATGTAGACAAAATGTTCTTTATACCTTTATTTAAGAGTCTATGATGTTAGTATAACCTCAATATTGAAAATTAGAGAATTCTCAAGAAGAATTTCATAATAGAATTTCGCAAGTAATCGCTTTTAGGGTACATTATACAGGGTATTCCATACTAAAGTCGCAAAATAAAGAGTTGGTACATTCTATAGGAAAAAAAATATGATGTGTACACCACATGACTTCCTTGTACGGAGTATTAAATTATACGCATTTTTTCCTGCACTTCATTTAAACTTATTGAATTGAAGTAAATCTGCATCGTCGATAGCGCATAAATCACAATGAAATAAACAAACGCGCTTTTTAAATTTCACTATATTTATTTAGCATAGCGATATTCTGGCGCTAGATTCACTCAACAGCATTACATCTCATTGATTTTATAACTCAGAATGCAAAAACATTATATCACCTGAAGCATTATCTAATCGTTCCATATATTTTATTCAAATACTATAATAAATTTAAAACGATGTATAAAAGAAATTAAACAAATAAAAAAATAAACAGCTTTTCACAGATGCTTCAGCGTTGCTTAACTTATGCGCATGCGCTACTCGTAAACATTCTCCTCTGTCCAAAACAGACTGGCGACAGTATTTTCTTCTAATATGAAACACTGCAGGATTTTCCTTATTTTGCATAACAAATTTATTTTAAGTGTGACGGTATCAAACTTAAAATAATTGTTCTAGACTTCTCAACTTCCCCTCACATTCTCTTGCCAGGATATAAAGTGAAGTGAAGTGCTTATTTAAACGTGTGAATATCTCAGTTTATTCAGAGCCTGTTTCACTAGCCAAGCGTACATTTCGTTGTTATTTCGCGGTCACGCTAGTAAGCCTCTTGGCCTTATCAGTTTAGTATCGCACCGGTTAGATTCCTGCGAGTCCACCGTAAAGCGTAACGTAAGTGCGATCTTGCACTATTTATTTTCAGGTTAGACTTGTATTATATTCTACGTTTTAGTTTCCACCGCAAGTTGGCCGTGTCTCTGTAACATCCAGCGTCAAGAAGGCAGATTTCTTCGGTGCACAAAACTGAAAGTTTACTTTTGGTCTCACTCGGCAAAAAGACACTGAAGGCGGAGAAACTGACTTTGTTGTCGACACTATGCTGAGTCAATATATGGGATAATTTAATAACATAAACGATATTTCCATGATAATTCCAGAATGGATTAAGCATAATTTAATTCGCAATAATAAAAGAAGGCGTTACTTTGTGGTTGCGAAGCTTAGTTTCTCTAGATTAGCAACAAATCCACTATTCTGCTAAGTCTCAAATGCAAACAACTATGGCTGCTATGGTAAAAAAAAAAGCTTAGCCGCATTTAAACAACTTTTAAATTGTTGATAATTCTACAACTATAACATGCAGATTAACTAAAGGCATGAAAACCTTAAAAGGAAGATAAGAACAACCTAATTCAATCATTTTTAAAGCAAAAAGTGCACAATTTACAAACATATAAAAATAAAGAACCTGAGCTCACTGTGCCGAGTAACAAAGTGGATATATATATATATATGTTGGATATATGTCGGAAAAAGGGACTTAACTATTGAGACATAGCCTGAAAAAGTGAATTAAGTTAATAATTTTATAAATAGATTACCTTTTTCAGTCAATGTTTGAGTTCGATGAAACGTGCCTTTGTCATTTGCTAAGTTAGAGATTTTAGGTACTTTTCCCTTGATAAGCTCTATCTAAAGCTAAGTGAATTGAACATTTTTTCAATGCTTTTGTTTAATTTTTCTTTGTATTTAATTTGTTTTGATTTTTTAAGCATACCAAAATTTGATTTTGTTGTATAGGTTTTTAAACAAAATTTGTTTATTATTTTCTAAGTGCAAATTTGTACTTTTTTTTTCTTTCATTTTGTTGCATTTTACGTAGATTTTTTTGCGCGTAAAATGTAACTACTTTCATTTAGTGTAATTGTTTTTCCATGGTTTACAAGTAAAGTTTGGAATTAGTTGCATCAGATGAACTTTAAATCTTTAGCTATTTTTTAACTGTCCTTTTCTTTTAAATCATATATATATATAATTTATTTCCTAAACAATATTGATTAATTGATTATATTATCTAAGTTTAATTTATATATATATATATATATTGTCGGTTTGGCTTTAACTTATAACTCGAGTAAAGACGAAACACTTTCGTATTTACGTATTTTTATCAATTATTGTTCATTGAACGGGAGTTGGTTTGTTCCCCTTGAAAAGTCAACTAATTTCCGATCAATGACAATGATTACATGTTTTAATTTTTCCTTTTATAATTGAAATTTTATTCTTCATGATGATTTAACTCCAGTCCCCATTAAAACATTATTAACATTTTGCTTTCAAATTACTTCAAAACATCTTTCAAAATATAACTTACCAGTATGGATTCACACTTTTAAAATAATTCTAATTTAATTAAACTTAGGAGATAATATAATCAATTAATCAATACTGTTTAGGAAATAAATATATATATATATATATATATATATATTAATAATTTCAATTAAAATAAGTGGTGCATATCTGCATGTTATAGCAATCCTATATACAAAATTTCAACTTCCTGAGGCTACTCGTTTTTGAGTTATGCGATATACATACATACGGATGTACACACATACGAACGTACAGACGCCACGAAAAACTGTCTTCAGAATCCATTTTTAAACAGCTTTATTTTTTGGGGGAAAAAGAGCCCTTTATTCTGTACTTACGTACAAATGCCACGCAAAAACATCGTTAAATTGCATTTGATAGCGGTCAAAAATGGATATTTTCGACGAAATATGACACCCGAAATTTTTCGCGATTACAATACTTCCTTTTTAATTCATACAAGAAAGTAAAAAGGAAAAGATGTCTTATGTACGTACAGCTGAAAACATGTGATTTAAGAGTTATGAAATATTAAAGAAGATCTATTTTCATTGAATAGTCTGTGGAATACAAACTTTGGCATGTTTTTGGTAACACTTTGGCATACAACCGTTTTCTCTTAAATGTCCAGATTCATTTTTCATTAATTACGGCAACATAAAAAGATATTGTCCAATGTATTCACAATATTCCGCACGGACCAGGCAATAGCATCCACTTGTAAATGATGTTCAACGCCTCTTAACTCATAAATTATGCATTTCCCATTATACACTCTGTCACAAAAAATATATGCACCCAGAAGGAAACGACTTACTATCACGAAATCTAACATATATTTAGTATATGAGGAGATAAACAAATGATTACAAATTCAGAACAAAAGATCGCTTTATCAAGAAGTTATGCCATGAAAAAGTTTACAAATTAGTAAGTAGTATAGTCACCTCTGACAACTATACAAGGCGGAACATGGCGTGCCATCGAATTAGGTAGGTCATCTATGACTCCTTGCGGAAGATCATGCTATAATCTTTGCAACTGGGCAATTAATTCACCAGTATTCCGTACGGCTGCAGTTGCCTTCCAAACATATCTCAAACCTTCCAAACTGAAGTTGGCAGAAGTGGCGTTATTCTTAAAATCAGGCAAAACTCCGGCAGAACCTTCATCTTACAGGCCAGTCTCTCTACTGTCAGCGCTCGGTAAAGTACTGGAAAGAGTAATTCTTTACAGACTGGACTTCTTCCTGCAATGGAACAACGCCCTGCATCCCAACCAATATGGATTCCGAATGGGCAACTCAACTGAACATGCCATAAAAGACTTAATGGCCACTATCCAACAGAACAAGGATAACAATTTGCACTCACTAGCAATAGCCATTGACATCAAGGGAGCCTTTGACTCCCTTTGGTGGCCAGACGTAATAAATTTGCTGCACAACATGGCCTGCCTAACAGCCATTATGACCATCCTTCGCTCGTACCTTCAAGATCGAAGTGTACAAGTAACATCAGACAGCGGCATTTATGTCAAAAATGTCTTTAGAGGGTGCCCACAGGGGTCGTGCCTTGGACCAACACTGTGGAATATAGTGGCAAACTCGACATTTCGTCAGTTTGAGAGCGTAGAAATCGCTCGAATCATAACCTATGCGGACGATTTTATGTTAGTTGTGGCAGGAAGGAGTAACCTCGAAATGAGATCTCAATACTGTCTTGATCTGTTCTCCCAATGGGCCAGAGCACATAAGCTTCAGATTTCGGCAGAGAAAACTAAAGCTTTACTCATAGGACGGAGCAGGCAGCTAAGACGCAACCCAAGCATTAAACTCCATGGGATACCGATAAAATGTTTCCCCAATTGAAATATCTTGGGCTATTACTCGACAACAGACTTTCTTGGATGCCACATGTCAGGAATCTTAAGACTCGAATTAGCATCCTAAGCAACAACATGAGACGCATGACTTCACATAAATGGGGTATCTCATCTAAGTTACTAAAAATTTGGCATAGAACCATTACAGAAAGAGTAATAACTTACGGAGCAGCAATCTGGGGTGGTGAACTTACCTCTCATATGCAAAGATCCCTGCTCTCTATTCAGAGACAGCAGCTACTTCAAGTATGCAGGGCCTACCGTACCACGTCAACACTAGCCCTACAACAACTAGAAGGAATTCCTCCCCTAGATTTGATAGTAGAAAGGGAGGCAGCTATCGTAAGGGTTACCAGGCTGGGTCAAACTTCAACACTCTGCGGTCATAGTTATCACCACTCGGACTACGAGGAGCAAAACAACTGCAATAACTTTCATCCAGCAGCTTTTAATCTCTCTGACGGTATCAGTATAAACGACCAACCAATACTGAGGTACAGTAATAACCTTTTCACAGATGGCTCCAAAACTGAGAACGGCACGGGCAGCGTCTTCTGTAGACTAGAAAATAGAGTTGTAACATTCGAGTGGAAAAGGAAATTAGGCTCGAAAAACTCGGTATACCAAGCAGAGCTTCTAGCTATCAGTGTTGCAATTAGATACGCGAACACATGTCAACAGGAGAAATTCTCCATACTCAGTGATTCGGCATCAAGTGTGGCGGCTATCGCAAGTCAAAACAGCCAGAGTCCTTTGGTATACAGAATTCAGAAACAGCTTCGGAGAATGCCTATTTCGCAAAGACCCACTTTAAAATGGGTTCCCGCTCACACAGGGATTCAAGGCAATGAAGCCGCTGACCTACTGGCCAAGCAGGCAGCCAACTGCACAGATATATTAGTAGAAAGACCAACTAAACTTCCTTGGTCTCATATTAAGCGAACAACTTTGACAAGTCTGCTACAAAATTGGCAAAGTAGATGGACGGAGGCAGAGGTAGGACGAAGGACATTTCGCTTACTGCCAAAAGTTAACATGGAAATAAAGACCCACTGTGCTAGCCTAACACAGTTCTTGACAGGTCATGGACCATTCCCAGTATACCTGAACAGATTCAGACTTAGGGATACTCCTTTCTGCGAATGCGGAGAAGAAGGCGACACGGATCATTATTACTTCCATTGTGTACATACAAGAACCTGGCACTTGAAGAAACCAGCGGACTGTGCCTGGGCAATGTGGACGACTAACACACTCAAAAACAGAATAGCCCTCGATAAAATAGAGAAAATCTCAGGTCACTGCCTAAGCAAAAACAACCGTGGATAATATTATAATGTTTCAAATGTTCAGAACTTAAAGCAGATAACCAGAATAACACTTAGTGCCTTGCAGATATCAATATGTAAAAACTGTTATTAGTATATAATATTCAACCTTGTTACTCTGGAGTCTTCTCCGCCGTGATGGTATATAATTCCGTTTGGTTCATGTCCGTGGTCGGAAGCCATCATAGCGGTGCACTCACTCACTCACTCACCTTCCAAACTACTGACGAGAGGTCTGGTGACTTGACAGGCTAAGGAAGTATGTCATATCCTTGAAGATGCTGGTAGAGTCGCGCAGTATGTGGAAGAGCATTGTCTTGCTGATAAATGGCACTTGGGCGACTTGATAGCATAGGTAGTACAACCGGCGTTAAAATGTCGTCCACATAACTGCAAGCTGTCATAGTGCCTGCAAGGATGACTACAGGTGATCGTAAGTACCAACAAATCGCTCCCCAAAGTCACACCTAGTGTAATCGCCGCATGCCACTCGACAACAAATGCCGGATCTGGCCGCCTTCACAAGCGTGTGCGTTGGTCATAAGCAAAGAGCGAATCGGGAATCATCGCTGAATATCACACGCCTTTAGTCCGTCACACTCCAATCTACCCGAGTTCTGCAAAAATCCAATTGACACTGCCTATGATCAGGGGTCAGTTGTAGGCGTTTTAATAAACGTCTGCAGCATATACGAGCGTCGGCCAGTCGTCTCTGAATGGTTTCCTTTGATACCAATGGTTGCCTAGAAGGTGGTAAATGGCGTCGAATCCATGCTAGCAACATTGTTGGTGCGCAAGTGGCCACCGTTATGATGATAATCTCTCGAGAGATCCTCATGCTCATTTGTTTCCTGGGATGGCCTCACCTTCCGCGAGATAGACCATCCATTTCGTGATCCATTGTCGCCAACATCGAGCAACTACTATATCGCTTCAGCTTAGGTGGCGGCCGATACAGCTGTTCGACCAAACTGCTTCCTTGAAGCCTATTATACTCCCTTTCTCAAAGTCCGACAACTACTCGTACTGCCGCCATTTACGTCTCAGAGGAATCTTTAGTCGCAATCCAATTCGACAGATTCGTTTGAATAACCCTACGGCACGAGCAAGCATGCTTTTAAACTCTCCCAGCTTCGCAAATCATATGCGGATAGCGCGCTTACCCTTGTCTCATTGGCGTCGAAATTTATTTGTATATCTCTTAGCAGACTATATTTCTGCCGAGTTTAGTGATGGTGGCTCGATTTCTTCTGGGTGCACATATATTTTTTTTGTGACAGAGTGTGTATTCAAAAATCTTTTGTTTGCTTATCTTCAGCCGCAGAATGCATTATAAGTGTCTGGCGACGTTAGGCTGTTGTTCGCATCAGTTTTTCAATTATGTTCAACATCACATATTTTTTGTGACAGTGTATATTCAAAGAAAATTTGTTGGCTTATGTTCAGCCACATAATTCCGTTTTACAATAAAGTTCAACATCTCGTAATGTCTAAAATATGCATTTTTCTATTATACAAGTATGTCCATGGGATACTTTTTATTTATATTCGGTTATAGATTGCAAATGCTATTGTTTACAGACTGCAGATTGAAAACGCTATTGCAAATGCTCTTGTTTGGGCGACTTTCGGTAAACCGTCCGTAATGGTAGGTGACGAGGTTTTAGCTTCAAAAGCTTGACTTTCATTTCTCAGTAAGTTTACGTTACCTAATTGTACGGTATTGGATAACTAAAATCTGTTGCACTTGACAAGAGACTGGTATTAAATTTAAATATATTTATATCATATTTCTTTCCACATACCAGGGAACTTAAGAAAGGAAAAGTCCCAGAATATGGATTAAAAAAGCAATTAACCTGAAAACAGCGAAGCGATTTGCAACGTCATATAAAAATCACTCTTCAAATTTTAGGATTTTATTACAAAATAAGTATGTTTCATTTATGTCAGTGGAGCATTAATTGCATTTATGACAACTTTCCAAAAGAATGATATATTTTTTAATGTTCTTAAAAGAAAGTTATAAAAGATAGCTTACATTTCAACTCTTTCAACTTTCACGCCCCAAGGTGCGGTAGCTTCATCCAAACTAGACTGGAATTAAACGAAAAATAGGCAATTATTTATTTACATCCATTTAAGACATTCAAATAAACATAAAATACACAGTAAAAAAGCAAATTAAACATCCCAAAAGACGGTTAAAAGGTGTGAGAAATCATAGCATTCTGCTAACACCATCACCTTGAAGCGCATCCCTCGCCATACGTAGATAACTTTTATTTTCTTTGTCATATTCAAAGAAAAAAACTTCAGTTAACAGAGTAATTAAATTAATACTGAATTCATTTCAAACTAAGATTCAAAATTTTTCTATTACCAGTTTCATTTAAGGGCGAGGCCCTGGACTAATTAAGAATTTAATTACAACCCGACATATTCACTCTCAGAAGCTTTGCCGATTTCTAATAGCGACCATTTTATAGGCGCCAGATATACAAAATATGAATACTTAGCGAAAGAATTAATAGCGCATTGGAAGCATATCTACCCTTCTGTATGAAATCTTACTCATTTTTTCCCAAATCATTTATACGCGATTATTTACAAATCCGTAAAACATTTTAAAATTTCATAACAAATAAGCTACGCAGCCAATGCCGTATTTTATTACATTGAAATAAAGTTTTATTTATAACATATTTCAGAAGCGCTCAATGTGTCGACCTTTGCTTGTACGTCAGACATCTATGCGTCACTAGGGAGGATTTACTTAAACAAATCGACACCACAGTTGAATGAAAATATTGATATTTATTTCTTTCCACAAGCCTGTTGTCCAACTCAATAGCTCTATATTTCAGAGCAAACATTGCGGCTCCCAGTAATAATACCGAATCTAACAAACAGATAAAAGATTATTACAGGAAAAATGCAACAGTCTAAAAATTTACTAAAAAGTTTTTAGAGAGTAAACATTTTAACATTTTAATTGCTTACAATAAACTCACAATAAAAATTTTTACTTTTATTAATTTTGAACTATACTTTGCGCTTTTGTCTGTACTATTGCAAGCACTTTATTTTATGGCGAAATCTCAATGTTATTACATATTATTTATTATAAATTCCTAAAAAACTCCGAATTGCACGATCATGACAAGTAAGATATATCTATTTTGACATATATATATATATATATTGATCAAAAGTGGTGTTTTCCTGATTGTAAAAGGTTTGCATGAAATAATCGCGGAAGAAAGACATTAATTATAATTTAATTATGACGTTCCTATTGTCAAAGTGTTTTTTCCATGTATTTGATGGCGCCAAGAAACACTTAACAACGAAACATCATCGATAAAAGAAAACAGCTAACTGTTTTTCGTGCTATCAGGATATTAAATTGCCCATCAACAGGGTTTAGAAATTCAATGCGGACGCAATCCTTCGCCTGCTACGAGCACCTGGAATTGGTATGAAAAGTTTTAAAAGAAACTGGTAGCACTGGTGGCCTTCCAAGAAGTGAAAGGCCTACTGGGAGAAATGAAACTGATTCTGTCGTGAATGGGACAGAAGATATATAAACAATTGAGACTCTAGTTCGCGATACTGATACTTTGAAAGTCATGCTGTGAGAGAGTGCTACAGAGCAAGTGTTGAAGAACATGTTAAGAGAACAGCGATACAAATTTGATCTTCTCGAAGCTACAAAGACAGACCACGCTGAAATTTACTAGTGTGATTATGTTCATAAGTAAGCGTAATTGTTGCAGTTCCCATTCCCAAAAACTCATACATGTCTAATCATAGTAGTTTTTGCACAATGGATTTTTGTAACTAGGAAAATTTCTTTTGTTCACTCTGTATTTCATTAAAATTCTTAAGACTTTTCAAAATATTTATACTGCTAGTTAAAAATCATGATGCATAAATATATTTACAAAAAGGGAACAGTAAATGTTCTATTAAAATCACATATAATAATAACAAGAAAGAAAGAGAAGAAATTAAAAGGAAAGGGGGGAATTCATAACTAAAAATGTTGCAAAAGGGTAGGATTAGTTTCTAGCTTGCATTCTGCAAAATTCATATTCTAATAAGTTGAACGGCAGTTTGGCAGACTATAAATTCAAATACCAGGTTTCTAAACAGTCATACAAGTGAACATATGACTGAATAAATTATCCTAATTTATCTTAGATTTGTGTTCTGATTTAAAATATGCACTTAATTTTAATGTTGTATTTTCCTAATAAAAGGGTATTTTTTAAAAGTTTCTCTGCTTAAGTTTTTAGATCAAAAAAGAAGATTTAGATTCGTAATTAAGCCCAAAAATGTTTCCAAAAAAGAAATTTTAGATCCGTAATTAAATCACAATTTAAAAAAGGCTCATTCATTATTGAATCTTTTCGCTGATAAAAACTGGAAAAATGACATAAGTCCTTTTTTTCACGGCAAAACTTTTAGGATACTTTATTTGAAAAGGTCTATTTAGGATGCTGGCGCAACTTACACTTTCACAATTACATGCAGAATCAATATTATTATTTGTTTTCCATACAGGAATGTTAGTTGCATAATTTTTTAAAAGGCTCGTAAATTATAGAACATTTCTGTTCGCAAATCTCCCTTGTTAAAAAACTGCCTTTGTCTTTTTATTGGTCACTGATCGAATTAGTCTCTATACAGGGTGTTTATATACCAACTCGCCGGAAGATTGACAGTGAAATAAACTCTGTTGAACGACCCTATATAGCTTGAAAACTAACTTATGATGAGAAGGCAATTTAATTTACAGACAAGTTGAGCAAACGCATCACTTTGAACAATCAGGGAAAGACAAAATTTTAGCAGCGTTGTTGTAGCTGGAGCAGGTTATGTAAGAGGATATATCATCTAAACATATGGGCGTTTTATAAACAAATAAGTAAATTGAAAATATGCATTGCAAAAACAGAACTTTGTGTAAAGTTGAATGTAGAGTGGAAGTGTGCCGCTGTACTTCTGTTGCTGACGAAACTTGCGCTGTGGACATATTTGGGCAGGCTGCGCACGTAGCTCGACGTGGTTGACAAGGCAGTGGCACAGTAAGTAAAGTCTGAGCCAATTTTAGTTTGTGTACATCTGTTACGACTAATATTAGAGGCCGACGCTAAATATTTCATGGAAAGTGGTTTTTAAGGTTTTAATCCTGATGTCTGTGGTCAGTCAAGTCAACGAACAGAAGCTGCTGAGTAACTCTGCAAACACATTTGAAAAGAAAAGAAACCCTGTGCGACCTGTGATGCCTGTGAACGATCTCTCCTGCTATTTTTCGAACATGTGTTCCTGAGTGGTCCGCTTAAGATATGGTGTCGAGAGGATAGTTTAAATCACTTTACCTTGGATGTTGTTCCCCGCCTGCTTCGCCAGATCGTCAGTCAGATCATTTATGGTGATAGATACCCTTGCGAATTATAACCCAGCACAGAACAAGACGCTAAGGAGAATAAATTCTCAACATAAGATAGCCAATAGCATGTACCAATGAACTTTTGCTTCATGTGCTCGATGTGGCCAACAGGTTAGACGCAGAGTCACTAAAAATCTCTGTATTTAGTGCATGTTCGATTACATAGAAGATTGCAGCAAGCAGGACTGTTAGTTCGGCTTGAAAATGAAACTATTTAAACTGTGCTGTGTTTCTATTTGTACCGAAAGATGTTTTTCTGCAGATAACAAAATCCAATACCAGTACCTTTTTCTGTCTTGGATCCGAGTGCGCAGCGGATTTCGCATATTTTGCTTCAGGTTTCCGTGCGCAGGGTGGAAATGCATAATAGCCTAGCATTTTTCATAATTGCAATGTACATATGCGTGGCTCCACAGATCTCATGGTCTGCCAAGTCCTGTGACATTTGCAATGGTAGCCTCCCTTTCTTTTATGAAATATAAAGGCGGTAATCCTTCAAGAATTTGAAGCGCTGTCGCTGATTCTGTGCAATGCGCTCTGCATATGATGAGTAGATGAGGGCGCTATAGAGAACTGAGTTTCTGAGACTTGTTTATTGGGAAAAAGTTTTAACCCACATTAAAGTTCCGTAAAGCAAAATATGTGGTGTCACTATCAACTATCTGGATCCCCATTCGAAGTACTGTTCAAAGTATTACTATGCTTTTATTCCAAAGTATTACTATGCTTTCATGTCTCAACATCCTGATTCGCCTGTTCATATTACGTCACCCCAAGTGATCTCATTACACGCAAACTACGCTACAAAAATCTAATTCTCTCAGCAATTATCTACATTAATTTCAAGTTAAATCTTAATTTGTAATACAAGTTTAAATGCAAGAATTACCTATTTGACGGCATATAAGACGCACCCTTAGTTAGACGGCCACACACAAGGAAAAAAAGTTTTAATAGCGTGGTTTCTTTTAGTTCTCACATTTCGTAAAAGCCAAATAAACAATTATTGAATGCAATTACCTTCACGTATAAAGACTGTGTCCTTCACGTATAAGACGCAGGTAACTTTTCTGAGACCAAATTTAGGAAAAAAACGTGCGTCTTATATGCCATCAAATACGGTATTTCAATTCGCCCGAATAGCTTACTCAGAAATTATGTAAAACCACAGGGCTTTACTTCGCTAGTGCATTTTTATTAGAATTGATGAATTATCCCTTGACTTTGCCTTTTCTATATTTAGAGCGGTGTGATTGCATCCTAATTGATTTAATTACCGCGAATGGCGTTAGGGCATTCTCGGTAATTAACTAGCTGGTAAAAATTCTATGCAATTGTATGCTAGTATTGAAAGAAACAATCTGATAAGAAATGGCTGCGACTTGCTTTGAAAATGAGGCGTAAAAGGTTACCAGCGAGGATATTCCGTTTGGCGTCAGTTGTAGCATTATTGGCAACTTTATCGCCTGCGCCGGCAAAACGGAAAAGTGCCGAATTATTAGTTAGCCAATCGGATGTACTGAAATCGAAACTAATCCACTTAGAATTAAAATTTCGTTCTGAACATAATGCACTTCGCTTCTCCGTGTGTTGCTGCTAAGATGTTGTCGCTCTGCTTTTCGAGTAAATGTATAATGTAAAAAGAATTAAAACTCAAAGACTGGAAATTCAAGGTTATATTGAAGTAAAAAATTTAATATCAACCCATAAACAAAAATGAGTAATATAAAAAAACAACGAAATAAAATCACTACTGAATTTATAAGATATTTTGACCCTCCCTTCTGCGTTCCTCCGTGGTATAATTGGAAGCACATCCGACGCGTAATCCGGACATCCGGAGTTCGAATCCCAGCGACAGCATTGCATATTTTTCATGTTTCCTGCATGACCTTCCTGATCCGACATAACCTAACGATTCTACATCATTCTGCTTATCAAAAGAGAAAGAAATTTAAGACTGATAAAATGAATCTAAAATTACGAACAAAAAACGGCACTTTCTCCAGCAATCCCAGGGATAACATTTGTTCTATTAAAATTTCTTTTTAAACATAATTTCTTTTACATTTCAATATCTGGCAATGAAATTTATGTGGAAATCATTATTATACGTAAAAACGTTTGCTACTGCAGATGGGGAGACGACACACGCGCAACTATAAATTCCCTCGCGTATTATAAATCAAAATACATCTATTCTAATAAATCCAGAAACCTCATAACAAGGAGCTCTGATGAAAATATAGTTATTCCATTCACTGCATATGTTTTTACGCAATAGCTAAGTCTCGTTTAAATAAATAGTTACAATACTATTCTAACAACAACTCAGCTCTGCCACAAGCAATAACTTCAGGAAAATAAAGATTAATAGAGCAATCGAATAGCTTATATCCATTAGCTTAATGAGAGTTTTCCACGCATACAAAATTTACGGCGCATATCATCCTCAGAAAAGAACGTATATATAATTTATATCTTCCGCCATTCCTAAAAGAAATCTCTCCTTCGTGAGGAAAAGAAATCTAAAAGAAATCTCTCCTTCTCCTAAAAGAAATCCTCCTCTTTCCTCTTTTCGTTTAACATAATAAAAATTAGCAATGCCCAAAACCTATACAAAGGTAAAGAGAAATGTCTTTACTCTCGCATTAAATAATAAAATAATAATTCATTTTATTGTTTGATTTCGGTGTCTGATCTATGGCAAACCAAAGTCCTATTACTGTTGAGCAGACTGTAACTTTGTTCTCGTGATAATCCCCCACATTTACTTATTGTCAACATCAGCTATTTCCCCCCCTAAGCAAAGATTGATAAATGGCCTCTTTAATTTTCGAAAATGCAAGAATGCAGATCTCAGTTTGATGCAATAAATGTATAAATTGATGTATAATAGATGTATAGTCTCATTTTAAACAGCGTTTTGCAGAATAAATAAAATTTGAAAGCTCTCAGATTTTATATTACCCCCAAAGGTTTTTTTTTTTTTTTTTTTTCCTTTACACACACATATACGTTTCGAGAGCATATGGGCTTAAAATATTTAAAAAAACCAGCGTATCTTTAGAATTTCCGATTGACAGTCTCGCGGCGTTGAAGATAAAACTGTTTAATTCCGTACAGTGTTGCCACTGCTCGCTTTCAAATCATTGAGTTTTTAAATCAAAAATTCGTTAAAGTTTTAGAAAATATGAAATAGATAATAAAACTAAATTCAGATTCAAAATTCGGGTTTCCAATTGGCCATATTCGGGTGGAGGATTACAGCATACAAAATTTGATGCTTCTAGGTACCGTTGCTTTTTCATAATGCGAGAAACATACAAATATTTATGCAGATTCTTTATTATTTAATTTCTTTAAATATAATACAGGACGATAATATTTTGTGGCAACAGTTTGAAAACGTGAAAAGCCCCTTTGGGCTAAAGAAAAATTAAGAAATCTCTTCATTCTAGTTACATGACCTCAAATCCTGTAACTTCTGAGATTACTATTGTGAAATCAAAACTATCTTAAATCCGTATGTCACGTATGTTCTGCCAGATAAAAAATTAAATTTATCAAGAGTTAAGTCTTTTTCCATAAAGTATCACACTTCAATATATTAAAATTTAATTTTCGCTTGATTTCAATGTTTGGTCAGGAAAGATATTTTACAAATTAAAGTGTCATAATTACTAGGCGAAATTTAGGTTAAAATTACACACGATATTTAAGAAGAATATTGCACGACAAAATATACCTTGTACGACTGATCAAAGACATATTATTTCAGTTTATGAAATAAATTAAATAATGCACATTTTTAGAATAGTAAGACTCTGAA
Source organism: Stegodyphus dumicola (assembly GCF_044657685.1). Taxonomy (NCBI): domain Eukaryota; kingdom Metazoa; phylum Arthropoda; class Arachnida; order Araneae; family Eresidae; genus Stegodyphus; species Stegodyphus dumicola. The sequence goes on from NC_140775.1 coordinate 79,074,058, forward strand.
CAATCTTTACAGCTGTTAATAAAAATATACGAAAACTTAAAACTGGTATACGGTCTCACATGAAAAAAAAAAAAAAAAAAAAAAAAAAAAAAAAAAAAAATGCCAACGTGATATTGGCAGGCCTGACAGTGGCACTGCATGGAATTCTTGACGTTCTGGAAGATTCCTGGTATGTCCGGCACCTCCCGGCAGCTACAGATATTTGAGCGGCCAGGAACTAAGACGGGCGTCTCTTACACCAAACTCTTCGCGTAATCCCAGAAGAAGTCCATGCATGATAGGTCCTGTGATCTGGCAGGCCAATGTACTGAGCCACTACGACCTATCCACAGCTGTCCAAAGGTTACGCCGAGGTGTCTGCGGACGTCAATGGTGTAATGTGGAAGAGCTTCGTCATGCTAGTACCACATGGGACGGGCGCAACGACGGAGGAACATGTGCTGCTTCAAAAAGTTAGGGCAGGACTTGTCGTAAGCAGATCGGGTATGCCCTACCGTCCAAAGGATTGGGCAGAAGGAAAAAGAGAAATGAGATAATGAGTCCAAAAAGAGAAACTTCCAGTCTAAAAAGAGAAATGAGTCCAATGAGATAGTCTCCAAGAATGCCGGCCGAAACACTGACCGATAAACGTTTATTTGCGACCGTGCATTCCTATGTGATTTCGAGTCTTCTCTGTACTCTCTACACACCCTGAAAATTTGTCTGTCTGGTAGCGAATCACACTGTATATATGATATACAGTGGCGTAGCGAGGGGGGAGGGCAAGCGGGTGTATGATGCCCCGGGCGCCGCTCGCAGAGGGGCGCCAAATGGTCTCCAAACAGGATTTTCATCGTGTCACTGTGTTTTCATATCACTGTGTTATTTGTTTCGGGCGCCAGTTATGCTTGCTACTCCACTGGTAATATATGCTTTTCATTAAGTCCCCCTTCCATCCTATCTTCCATCACATGGTAAAAATTATGCGACCAAATTTAAAAGTTCTATAAAAATCGTTAAGACAGTTACGAATGGCTGTTTTTGAGAATGTAAATTTCTATAATATACCTTTTATGACGGACAAATATAAACATATGAGTATAGCACTGAATTTTTCATTTGTATAAAAGCTAGATAAAAAATTTTATCTAATGAAATTCAGTTTTCGTACTGTGTTGGAAATTTATGCTTTGCGTTATTTATTTTCGTTATTCTATCTAATGATATTCAGTTTTTGTACTATGTTGGAAATCCACCTTTTTCGTTGTTTATTTTCGTCAAAGAATGAGTTAAGTCATAATTTTGAGTTTTTTTTTTTTTTTTTTTTTTTTTTTTTCGGTATACGTTTTGTGCAATTGTTTGAATTTACCAAATCAAGTACACAATTTTCAGGAACATAAACGGTTATTTGAAAATGGAACTATTCGTAGGTTTAAAAATTTTACTTCTGCATATTTTTATTAAAACATGTCATAGCAACACAGCACATTCGATTCGTTTCTTACGCTGGAATCATTGGACTCTGGCCTATGTTTCCAATTTATGATAAGGCGAGATTACTTCAGAAATACTAGTCACATGCAATTTTGAAACATATAAATATTAATATTTTTATTTCTCCTATTTAGACCCTTCTATAATCATTTAAGAACCTGATATAGAAGTGATTATACTGCAGTCATCAAAAGAATTTTGATTATATTCGCGCTATCTGGAAAAGTATCGATAAGCACGGTATTTAAGGCTACTCAAGAAGCTGGCTTACCTGCATTACATGGCTAATATGTTCCCTTTCGGATAAGATTTCAGACAAGCTCTTCGTCCCCAGAACTGTCCTCAGTGTTGTAGCTGCGAGCAGCTGAGTTGACGAATCATAATTGGCTACATTGGAGACTGCGATAGTTGCGTTGCTTACACGGTAATATACTACAGCATCAACGGATACAGTGACGGAATCCTTGCTCAATACCTATAAGCAATGTCATAAAATGTTAAAGCAAAAAATGAACGTGAGGCATCACATATATAAGATAATGCAAGTACGATTAAAAATTTCTTCGCTTATCTTTCATTTTGAAGTTATTCCAGAAAAAAGAAATTTTCCTTTGAAAAGTTAACTGTATAGTTTTGTATGTATTTTAGACTTAACTCTGTAGCCGCCCAGACGGTATATAGTGGTTAGGAAGAACCTACTGCGGTACCGAAGGGCACGGTTTCGAATGCCGGAGAAGACATGGATGCTCGTATCTTTGCGGCATGGGGGCACTCTAAATACATGGCGAGCTGAAAGTCCTCTCGAGAGGTTGTAGTAGGGCAATAAAATAACATCAGAGAAGGTGGCAAACTCTTGGACCCGTTTCCCTGAGTGCTCTCCATCAAAATTTTGGGGGGGGACTGAGCTAAGTCACCTGTACGGTGCTCAAGGCTCTGGCCAACGGCAAACGCAATCTTGCTCTACTTGCCACTATGAATTTCGTGGGCTTGTTCTGATGTTACTTTCAGACTAGTGATATAAGTAACACCAACAACACAAACTTAACGTTGTAGTTAAGATTCGATTCTCTCTCTCTCTTTTGAAGGAAAAGGAGAGAACCTGAAATTTGCCAGTTATGCTTCAGACATAATACAACAAATGCAGTCAATGAAACTACATTTAGAATGATTAGAGATACGTTCAGTGCGACAGATGATAATTTTGATGTAAATATCTAGTATTACCGTTCAAAAGCATCCTTCATTAAACATATCTGAAATTCAGACCTCGGTTAAAGAAAGAATATATCTTACTGTACTTCCGGAACTAATAAATTAAGTGATGACTGTACATTCAAAAACTATGTTTTGTCATTTAGATTAAAAAATTATGTTTTGCCTACTGTGACACAGATTAGTTAATTAATCTTTAAATACTTTTACAGTTACCTTTAAATGCGTTAAGTCTGACATTGCATCAAAGGTTAAAATTTGAAATGTGATGCATGATTTTCGTGAAGATTATTTAAAATATGAAAGCATAACGTAGCTCTGTTTCATCAACAACCAAAATTATCACATTTCGCAGAAAATTATTAAAATTTAAATATATACCACATTTTAATTTTCATCAAAACGAATTTAATATGTCTTTCTAAACTACTACAGACAGTATTTATATCAGTTTTGTCTCTGGATTAATAAATAGTCTCTGCAGTGGGAATGACAACTTACTCCAGCGAAACGCTTTCATCTACCGATCTCAATAGTGCTCCACCAAATCAACGTGTCATCATTTCCACACACAAAATTTGCTTATCTTGGTTCGCTCTACATTTTTGCCAGATATTTTTTAATCACCCTGTTCTACTTACAAAGGATTTTCAAGGTCATCTGATTTTTTTTTCTTTCTACATTTTAAAAATTTAATTTAACAGTAACTGTATTATAATAATCCACTAAATTAAAATAATGATCGTGCACTTTGCGATTTTAAATTTCAAACTGGAGGAAAACTAATGCCATTGGACTTAGGTGACTTAAAGAAACAACTTAAAACTTAAATGCTCAAATGGCATAATAGCGTCAGAAATTTAATTTTAAAAACTATGTAATTACAGACAGCTGCAATCATAGATTAAGTAGCTTCAATAATTTTAAATCTTCTACAGATAATTCAAGAATAAAGTTTAGTTCAATTGGATTCGGATTCGGAAGCTAAGATATTTTTAAAGTCGTCATTTACTAATAACAGTGGCACACCTTAAAAATCTATATATGACCCTTCACTTGACCAAGAAAACATGTCATATGTGGGCTGTTCGTTCTTTAGGTTGTAAATCAAGTAGGTTTTGAAAAAATTACTGATGAGCTTCTTTGTTAAAAAATATAAATTATAAAACAAGTGATTGAAAATTAATGCAGTACTTTTTATGTTAATTACATTATCATTTATAGTGTTTCGAATTTATAATTTATTTTAAAGTGCCAAAAACAAGTCTTTTTAACGATTTCATTTAAAACTATACATTTTATGTATTGTTTTTCTGGATGTAAATATGTGTAGTCAAAATTACTATAAGAGTTAAGGTATGATCATTTTAATTTAAGAATGAATGTTTTAATGTATAATGATTAAAGTTAAGGTAAAATAATTTTTAATTGTTGTTGAATAAAAAAGTGCACAGAAATTGCTAACTTTATGATATTGTCATTAATAATAAATTTCATTATTAAGTTAATAAATATCTGTACAATAACGGCACATTAATTCTTTTGCATTTGGTGGGAAACTGTCTACCCACGACTTTGAATCATAATTTATTTTTTTTAAATATATTTCTAATTATTCTCTGTTAATTTGGAGCATTTTTCATATTTCATCTAAGGCAAGTGCTTCACTGACCTGGTTAAAGTTTGCCGAAATCTATGCTATGGAAGGCGGTAGGTACTACAGAGATATAACTTTAAAAACACTCAGAAACAAGTGAAATTAAATAAATAAATAAATAAATGGATAAACGTACCTCTTGTGGTGGGACATTGAAAGATACAGTTCTTAGATCTACTTTACAGTAGTTGTCTGTGCATGGCAATATAAAAAATAAACCTGGAATAAAAGATAAGTTTTACAGAGAAAAATAATCAAGGAACTAGGGAATAAGCTCCTAAGGTATGGAGGGTAAAGAAGATTAGTTTAAAAAATTAAACTACAGATAGGTAATTTTTTAACTACAAATGAGTACTTTTTTAAACTCCAGTTTTCATATTCAAAATCAACCCTCATTTGCGAAAAAAAAATTGCTGATTAAAGCTTATGCAATATAGATTGTTAATACAATTAATTCCTGGAAGTTTTAATATAGCGTACTGTTTTATTTATTTATTTATTGCTTTTAGGCTGACAGTTTTAGGGTTTATGTTGTGTTTAATCGAATTCGTAACCACATGTTTTGAACATAAGAGTTTGTTTCTTATATAGAGTTGTAGACATTTCACTTCTGAGTCGGACAGCATTGTGACTCAAGCGCGAGATGTGGCAGGATGCGCTCCTAACAGCCTTTACGATGTTGGCTGTTTTTTCATCAGCTTGGCGAATTTCTGGAAGATTTGGAAAGACGCATTTTCAAGGCCATACGACACATTTTTCTAGAAACTTCCAGAGGCCCGTGCCGCATATGAAGCTCCAGGGACTTGCTCCTTCTAGCCTTCTAGGAGGACGTGGCCTGTATACTTCTAGGAGGACGTGGCCACCAGATGTCCCCGTCCTCCGTCACTTAACACCTGTGGATGCAGCTCCCAGAGTTAAGACGCTTTATAATTAGCTGCGAAATTTTCGGTTCAAACAAGGTAAAACTAGCGGTTCAAACAAGGTAAGCTGAATTACGACTTAGAGTCTACTGTATTTGGGCATTAACGATATTTCTCACGTACTAAAAAGGTATTGCTTAATATCCCCGTTCTTCTTACGCTATATGCATTTATTTATTGCGTCACGCGTAATTAAATTTTATAATACGTTGTCAATATCTTGCTTCTTATATGGCGTGATTATTTAAAGCGTTATCGATGAACGGATGACAATCACTCGCAACAATATGCTTATATATACACACAACAAACAATTGTTTGGACTTCCAAATGCATATATACAAAACAACAGTTCTTTGGAACATTTTTCATTTCTCGAAAGTACAAAGAATTGTTAAAATAAATTGATGCATGTTGCAAAGATTATTCCTGTCTTAATCTCATAACCATAACGAACGATGGTTGCCATGAAAATGAATTTAGTCGAATCTCATCAGTATAATCGGAAGCTATTTCATAAATAATTGTGTTATTGAGCTGATATTACTAGAAGGAATTTCTTTCTTAATATTAACAAAAACAACAAAAGTTAATAATGAACTGACATTAAAAACAAACGTATTTATATTTACCTGGACCTCTTGCACCACCTTTAGAAAGACGTCCTAAACGAAATATTACGGCACGCTCGTATTCCTGAACAACCTAAAAATAAAAAGAATCATTCAGAGAAGGAACTTGAATGAAATTTAAGGTTTTAATAGATCCAACGTTGATTAATAGTAGGAATAGATGTAATGTGTATTATATAAAATATGCAGACCTATAGATTCGAATGTTAAGAAACATTTAAATACCTGAATTATTATATGTATTTCTGCAGAACTTCCCAAGTATTCTTTGAGCACGTGTTCTACTATCTAGTTCTATCACGCATAAATGATATTTTAAAAACTGGTCATATTGTTGCGTGCGTACGAGTAATAGACTGCATGCAAACAAAACCGATCATAGCTTGATAAAAATTTTTTTATCCATAGAAACACTTCACAGTTCTCGAACTTTCCACAAAAATACTCCTTCAGCTCTTCATAGTATCACACAGCACAATCAGTAGTTACACTTCAAGCTACTAGGAACGTTAAACACAATAGAATCTAAAGTGAGTCTAAAAGGCGAAGCTCTCACGGATATCTCAATATTCCGAAGTCGCTCTGAACTAACAAGTAAGAAACTGAGGCTCTCTCCGCTCTTATAGTTTTCCTCCCGCCGCCGAGAAATTTCTAGTACTTTTCGAAATTACTGAAAGGTATATAAGCGCCGGATACGGTTACAGTTGTATACAGGATGATTTATGGTTATTCAATTACGATCCCATTACAGTTATACAGCGACCGTCCAAAATATCGCCAAATGTTCGCCAAATTTGGAGATTTTTGCTGATTTCTAGCTATATTTGGTGATAAAAATTCGTCCCCAAAACCATTGCCAGCCTGGCGATATTTCGCCAATTTAGCGAAACAGACATTTACTCAAGTTAAATACCATTTGCCCTATATTCTTATTTTTCCGGTACAGCATCGCTTTTTCTCAAACTTTTCATATTACATTATACCGAAAACTACAACAGTTTCACTTAAAATTTCACCAATATTATCCATATGTGTACAAATTCGTAACAGTATTTTAGAGAAACATCCGAAAAATGATGCAAGAAAGTCAGAAATGTTAATGTCAGAAATGTTCTTTGATGTATAAATCATTTCGACAGACGTTTTCTTTGCCTAAGCCTAAGAGATATGCATATAGATCCCCAGAAAATCAAGAATCTTTATGACTATCGTCACTTTCACCACGTTCATCAATTAAAAAAAAAATTCAGGCTATATACTAAGGCTTGTGGGTTTGTAAAAAATGATTTTCTATGACTTAAAAGATTCTACATAATGAAGGTAAAACTAAGGCTCTCATAGAATTGAAAATTGTGTGACATCTTTTTTTCTTTTTTTAAAGTACTTCACAATGATGGCCTGACATCTGCACACGTATAGCTTATTTCAGAGAACTTCATTTTCGAAAATAGCAACAATGAATTGGATTATTAGGGCTATGGCAAAGTATTTTCTTAAAGGAAGACATTTTAAAGGAAAGTAATTTATATTCAAGTTATACAAGGGAAAAACCAGTAACAGTAAATGAAATATGAGCTGTTCTTTTGCAGGAAATAAATGGCTAGGAATGGATCATTACCTATTTCAATGATAACTTGCCAAAATGTAATAACTAAAGTGAACAAAAAGAAACTTCTAGACATCGTGTAAACTGTAAAATGTTTCCATCATGATCTATGAGATCGAAATTCTTGCTCACTAACAATCAGGGGAATATCCTGAATTTCCACAAAGAGCATGCTGCTTAATACCAAACTTATAAAAAAACTGTATTTATGTGAAAAATTTACCATTATATGTATTTTACATTGTTTGTGTATTAAAGATGTCGAATATTTAATAGAATATAGAATAATGAAATACACGTAATAAAAGTGGAAAATCAATCCATTTTTGAGGACTATATCTGACTATGCTTTTTGATTGAAACAATCTGAGAAATCGTTGTTTCGTTTCTATGGTATTCATACAAACATTTGCACTGCAATCCATATCGTTTTGAAAAATAAAAATACAAAATATTCATAGATAATTCTATTCATAGATAATTCTATGTACTTTTTTCTTCTCTTATTTATGTACAGTAAATGTTATGTAATTCATGATATCAACGCGCTAATCAAATCTCTAAGTGTTATCTAAAGTTTTAAGATTTTTTAGTCAATTTAAAATTTCAGTACTTTTATTACTGTACTTTTATAAAGCTTTGCAGGTATTTTCATTAGCTGAGTTAAATACAGATCGCGTTATCGCTGATGTGCGAAAAGCTATAATCTCGCCGTAACGTAACAGTGAGATTTTTCGTACCTAAACATAGATACTAAAAGCACAATGAAGTTACTAAATTCGTACTTAGTCTGCCACTACCAAGCAGTTAAAGAGACCAAATTAAAGCATTTCTTAACCATCATAAACTACTAAATGGCTAATTGTTTTTGCACATTATGGAGTAATAATTTTTGCTTACTCTAATTTAGTCTTCTCGTGCTCCACAAAGCATCAAAGGGTCTTCTGTTTGTAGTTTTATATTTACTGAAAATGTCTTGAAAGAAGAGCTAGGTCTGTCACTTTTAGTATTTTTTAGAGAAAGTTTAGAAGTTAAATTAATATCTGTTGAAATTATCATGCTGCTGCACCATGAAAATTTCTCATTTATTCACATATAACTAAAAAAAAAATATTGTCAATCAAGCACTTACTTCTCAGCTGCACAATGTACCGTATTTCTTCGATTCTATGGCGTAACCCTTAATTTCAGTACCAAAGCAGCATAAAAGGGCTGATGCTACGCAAATAAAATAACTAAGAATAAAACACGACATTCAAAGACTCCCTGCGTATTGTTTTAGTAACTTACCTCGATCAAATAATCATAGTGTATTTAATAAAGAAATTTGTAAAAATTAACTATTTTGTAATACTTAAGCAACTCGGAAAAACGTATGGTGACAGGACATCGTCATTCTAAGGAGTGCTAGCTATTTAGCGATGTTTATATGAAAAAATGTGATGTGTCCTTAAATCGAAATCTAAAAGAAATAATAGTTTGTTGGTAAGAAAATACTTTTTGTAGCTTCGTGTACGCGAGGTGAAAAAAGCTTTCTAGACATCGGATTTCCTTGACTCATGTACGCTACAACTATGAATTAGATACTGCATATTTAGTAGCTTAGAAGGCTATCTTTTTCATAGGAAAAAGCAAATAATTAATATATTTGATTGCTTAATAATTTTATTTCTTACTTAAAAACATACTTATTTAAAAAGCAAAAAATGTATATTATTTTCAATGTACGTATAAGAGAATAAACATATTTCTTTTTACTATTAACAGTTAATTTTCCCAAAATTTATTAATTAAATATCTTACCTTGTACTAAGCAAAAGCATAAATTTATTGGTCAAGATTCCGGGAAAAGTGCATATCATAAAAATTTGCGAAACTCGTCGAATGAAATTTGTTATCCATAAATGAGTAATTTCGATGTGATATTTATATATATATAAAACACACTCGTGAGCAAAATTAAGAAAATGTGCACATTATGTCAAATTTCTGAAAAACTTTCGAATAGATTTTAATGAAATTTGGAGTGAATATACATTCATAAGAGAGGAAGAGATGAACCATTCATTTTATGCACGCATGAGTTTGTGCGCATTCATTTTATGCAAGCATTTTATGTACGCAAGCTCATAGTGCAGGGACGTCCAAAATCCGTGTTGTGACACGAACTGAAAATGAGTCTAATATAGGGTATGATTCTCCCATGTCGCGCAGCGTGATGGCATACTTGACAGGAGGCAGTTGAGGAGTTGTGGCATTCGATCCCACTCCTACGGCAAAGCAGTTTTCAACTCCCGGAGGGTTCTCGAAGGGAGATGGCGAGATGAAATTGCTCTGCCAGGATGTCCCACACATGCTCTATTGGGTTAAGGTCAGGAAATCTGGCTAGCTAATACATGCGGCGAATATTCTTATTTTCCAGTTAATCATCGATCAACTGAGTCCTATGTTGACGAGCGTTGTCGTCTATTAGCAGGAAATCAGTCCCAACTGGGCCCTTAAAAAGTTGAGCATAAGGATCTAAGATCTTCTGTTATTACATGATAGCTATCAGATTAGCCTTTGTCAAACATATGCGGGGACATACGGACGTCCAACATAACGCCTGGCCAAACCATTACACCGCAATAATCTTTTCCTTGATGACGGAAGAATGGTATCGTGTTCTGGTCTCTCTTCAGGTACACGTATGCCGAGAATCAGTGTCTAGTACGGTGCTTCACTGAAGTCTTTCCCACGGTACACATTGTCTGCAATATTCTAAACGAACTCTCTTGCATGCTGCAATGAGCAGGACGCAAACAGCTGGACTTCTGGCATACAACCCTATATCGTGAAGGCTTTGGACAACTGTAGACCGTGAAATTCGTATTCCAGTGGCAGCATACAGCTCGCGTGAGAGCTGTGAAGCTGTAGTAGTCCTCTGTCGCCGCGCTGAAAGTGCCACATAATGGTCCTCATTCGCATTTGTGAATCTTGGTCGACCTTGCCCAGGTCCTTTCGAAATCGATCCAGTGTCCTGAAACTGTACCAGGGTATATATGCTCACCAGAGTAGAATCTGTATGGGTATCAGAGTAACATCGGTGTAAATGTTTTGTTATTAGGTGCATAATATTTATGTAACAGCTATAGTGTACGCAAAAAATATCAGTATGAAATGTTTAAATACCAGTGCAAAATTCTCAAATATCAGTGTACAGTATCAGTAGAACAACATTTTCAGTGTAACAGTGTTATCAGTGTAACAGAATCTTGTAACTTGTTGCCTTATATCTTGCCCTCGTATGGCAGTGCATAATGAAAAGTTTCTAAACTTCCAACGCCGCACTTCTGGCACGCCAGAGTTCTTGCGCTTTACAGTTGTAGATTGCGGACTATACCGGAATAGTCCTTGTAAGCGCTCGGGTGCCCGGACCCGTTCTCATCTGTAAAACTGTTTCCATAAATTGCTGACCACACTGTGCGTTACATAAAGCTGTGTAGCCGCCAGAGCTTGTGATTCCCCTATCACAAACCTGCCGACAATATTCCACCTTATTCTGTCATTCTTACATTCGTGGCTACTCATTTCACCTGATACCTTTTAAAATCTACCTAACTCTTAAGAGAAACACGGCTACTATCGTGAAGGAGTAGGAGCACACAAATCTGCGAAGACTCCTCACGCGCTTGTATCCTCTCCACAATCACAGATCCGCACACCATACACGTGCACGTGTCCGTTTATAATTTTAATGTCCGCATAATTTTTCGGAGGCATAATTAGTACTTTGATTCAATACTTTTCGTAAAAATAGACATGATTTGCACATTCGCTTAATTTTGAACAAGAGTGGAATATTCAGTCAAAGGTATTAAACTTATATGCCAGAAAATTGTAACTTACCCTGAAACAGAAGAAGAGTGAAAAAGGGAGCGTGCAGACTATTAAAATGTACGATAGTACCATAAGAAATACATCACAGAAACCGGACTGTTCCGTCGAATCTGAAATGAAAATAGATCATTATAATAAAAAAAGTTATTTTTTCATACACGGTTTAAGTAAATAATCTTAATTTATAATTTATTCATTACTACAATAGTCTACCATTTGTTAGCTATCTAAAGAGTCTATTTTTGCTATAAATGGTTTATTCCATTGCACAATAATTACCTAATTACCTATTTACGTCAGTAATTATTTTGCGAGTCAAATTACAGTCATATACAACTATCATATTATACTACTATATCAAAATTTCACTTGAATGAATGAAATGAAAAAAAAAAAAAAATGGAGCATAAATTTCAATCTTTAAGATAAGCTAACTGGATACGAAAGGTTCCCGATTTATAGCGTCCGAATTACGATTTTTCTTACTTTTAAAAGAATGTGGCTTACTAAGTTCCTAAATTAGAATCACAATTACTTCTACACTTAACTTAGTACAGTGGTTATCAAACTTTTGTTCTTCGCGCCCCCCTGTTTTAATTCGAAACATTTTGCGCCCCCTCTAATCCGTAAACCTAAAAATTCAGATAACACCTAAGCAACACTGTCTAGTCTTAGACCGCCGAACAGTCTAGTCTAGATGCTGTAGGAAAGTTCCCCCCACGTATTCAAGCTTCCTGACCTTTCTCAAACTGTCTGAATTGAAGCAAAGCGACTATAAATAGAGAAGCGCACACACGATATTTTCAGTTCAGGTTTTCTAACATTAAGCAGCATTATTGTGAATTATAAGTAGATATGGTATGGATAAACTTTTAAAACGAAAACTTGATGATGACGTGGCTTATACATCAACAGGTTCAAGTGGAGATCGTCCAAAATATAAAACAAGAAAATATGACCAATCGTATCTAAATTTCGGCATTACTAGTCTTGAAGTATGTGGCGAAGAAAACGCTGCATAGAAAATATGTCAATAAACAGCGTGATAGTTTTGAGGAAAAACTGAGATTGTTCAAAAAACAGAAGTCAATCTTCCATTAAGTGCCGGCAGTAAATGATTAGGCTCTCTTGGCATCATACAAAGTGCCTTACAAAGCAGCTAAATGCAAAAAACCCCACTATTACAGAGCAATTCATTTTACCGGCTTGCAAATACATTGTAGAAATCATGTTTGGTGAAAATTTTGCTTCACAAATTAACAATATACTTCTGTCAAATGATACAATAACGAACAGCGTTAAACTAGGATCTTACACTAAAACTAACAGCACCAATGGAATTGTTCCATCATTGTACTAATCTTATGTATTATGTACGTATATGTATAGTGCATCTAATAATTATGTATCCTATGTTAATTATGCACCTAAATATTTGTATATTTTTATATATATAGTATTAACAAGTAGAAATATTACTGTATTCATGCGTCAGTATTTAACACTGTGTAACATGAAGCCGTTTCGCTTAGTGTTAAACTAGAATCTTACTATAAAATTAACTCCATTTATTACTTTCTATAGCACTGTATTATGAACCATCTGTTTATATATGTATATGTATACCATGTACCTAATGTCTGAGAATCTAGTGATTATTATGTGCCTAAAAGCTGTGTATATGTATATTAGTTTATCCATCTAATCACCTACAGCATCATGTTACACGTAAAAATAACAGCACCAATTACTTGCCCTACATTGTATTAAGAAACTAATATATGAATATGTATATGTATATGCGCCTAATGTATATGTACCCAATGACAATTATGCACCTTATAATTGCGTATAAATGCATTATTTTTAAAATACTATAAAATTAATTGCATCAATTATCCTCAACGGCACTCTACAATGTGCCATCTGCTGATGTATATAAATGTGCCATATACCTATTGATTATGAAATCGAATGATATAAGCATTGTAAATAGGTATAACATTGTAAACAGGAAAACAGTATAATTGTTATAGCATTGTAAATATGAAGCTGTACCCATGCACCCGCATACATTTCTACGTAACGTGACACAGTAATGCAAAATATCAACCTAGTGTTCTATTAATAATTTAATAGTAAATTAATAAGCACCTATTACTAGTTATAACATTATTTTATGGATCTAGAGTTTAAGTATATGAAGTAAGTACCAAATGTTTATGTCACCAATGACTATTATGTACCAAATATAAGCGTATATACGCTTTTGTCTATATGTAATTGTGTATGTCCTCGTTTATATGTAATTGTACCCATGTATTTACTAGTGTTATCACATATCTTGGCACTGTATAGTTAATATACATCAATTACGCACTGAATAATCATGTACTTAATGTGTTTGTACACAAAATGTCTGTATATATGTATATGAATTTATGTTCTGTATATAATGTAACTATGCATTTGCACATTTTATCCTGTAACACGGCACCGTATCGCAAAGAACTAACTAGAGCCCCACTCTAAAATTAATTGCACCAATTATCTGTTCAGCATTGTATTAAGTACCTATTGTTAATGTATGTTAAAGTATCACTTACCTAACGCTTGGGTACCCACTAATTACTGTGTACCTAATACACGTGTTTTAATATCTTTGTACATTGGTTAATGTACTTAGGAAACAGTACAAATAATTCAGTAGCAAGACACTGTACCACACAGTACTAATCTAGGGTCTAACTTTTAATTCACTGTACTAATTACTTATTCCAGCATAACATTGCGCACCTAATATTTCAGTATGTACATGTCTTCTGTAATCTAATGATAATGCTTCAAAGGATCATCATAGTGTACTCAACATATGAGTACACACGTTATGTATATATGCTACCGTATCCATGCTTTTGCATACACCTTGTAACATGGCAATGTATTATCCAGTGTCTAACATTAATTAGCTTTAACGCCACTGTATGAAGTACCAAATTTGTACGTATGTTTATGTATTAGTATATTAGCAAAATGAACACGTATGGTTATCTAGATAAAGGTGGACGTGGCGCTATACCGATTAACCGTATTGGTAGAGGGGTGGTGCCCACGTCCTCCGTCGCATGTCGAATTAACGATATATCAGTTGATATTCAGCAGCAACTTGAATCTGAGCTTAGTGGAAAATTGTTTGCTATACAACTTGGGGAAGCAACTGACTCCAGTAATGATTCCCATTTGATTTGCTATATCAGGTTCTGTCAAGATTCTAAAAAGGAAAAATTACAGCCACTGAATTGTTTCGTATGTTTCGTATGTTTGTGTGATTATGGCAAAGCCTCGAGGGCTACTGAATTGTTCAAGATTACAAATGATGCTATTACTAAAACGAATTTGCAGTGTAAAAATTGTGTTGCGATTTGCACCGATGGAGCTCAAGGCATGTCTGGTAAATACTACAGTTTACAAGTGCTAATAAAAAAATGAATATTCAGAAAATATCTGGACGCACTTGCATGATACATCGGGAAGCGTTAGCATCAAAATCGCTAAGTCCTGGATTTTTTTTAAAACATAGTTTTAACAGTAGTTATTGAAGTAGTTAACTTCATAAAAAACCAGGCCACTAAAATCAAGGATGTTCTGAGTGAAGAAATGGAAGCTGAGCATCAATCTTTGCTATTTTATGCCTCATCCAGATGGTTGTCACGCGGTAAGGCGGTTCAGCGTGTCTTTGAACTAAGAAGGGAAATAGCAATATTTTTGAGCGAGGAGGGTCACAGGCATTCAACAGATTTCTACGACAGATTACTTTTATTGAAGCTTCCTTATTTAGTAGATATTTTTGAGAAACTTAATCTACTCAATCTTCAGCTGCAAGGAAAAGACGTAAATATACTTGATTTGAGTCAAAAGATTGACTTTTTTTTGTAAGAAATGCGTTTGCGGCAAACGATTCAGGAAGGATGAAAATTTAGTGGTGAGTCCTGCTTTTTGATGAGCAATACCGAAAAAAAGAAGAAATAAGAAATAACGAAAACCGCGACATTCTGCATAATTCCATACAAGAGGAACGGCATACCGTTTAAGTCAGAACAGTTTGGCGTTTGTAGATGTAACCCACGTCGCCTCCACGGAACACATGTATTTCTGCATTAAATGACTCCATATTAGGACAGAATTTTTTAATGTATAATATTTCTTCATAGTTCTACTATTTCACGGTTACAAAAGGCAAAAGTATTTTGTACATCAAATTGTAGGAGTAAAGCTGTCACCTTTAGATTTTCCAATATTTAATATGACAAATTCTATCCATTTACATTCCTGAACAAAATTTCACATTTTGTAAACAAGTGGCAATAACAGTAATCCTTTCCACTGTGAAGCAAACTGACTTTTAAGCTTTTTTTATTGAAGAGTTTATATATATAGCTATGATCGTTGAAGATTGTGTTGGTGCTCCAAAAACGTCGGATTATGACACTGCAATTCACAAAATCATCCTATCTAGAAAACCAATATTTAAAATTAGATGTTAGCCTTTCATGAAAGCCGCAAATATTTTGCGCCTTTTTCTTTGAAATTCCACACTTTTAATCTCGATTCATTATCTTTATCCAACTATTTCAAAGAATTACACAGTGGGTTGGGAAAAAAAAATCATACTGACTTTTGATACGAAACAACAGCATCAGTTGTTAAGTTCTGTACCAAAATCTGGAATTCGAGGGAGAAATTCTGACTTTAAAATCCAAATAAGCATTTCAAAGCATTCAGAAATCACTAAAATCTTTTTCTGCAGAAAAATCATTGTGAATAAAGTTACTTAGAATGATCTACCGGTTCCTTCAGAGCTTGTCTTATTTTACTCACAACAAATCCACAAATTACACATTAAGTTACTGCTTATAGAAACATTATACTCTATTGCAAATACAGTAATTAATACTGCTTAATGGTTTGAATACATTACTAGGAACAAACTGTTAGAAGAAACAGCGTGAACAAGTTATTTAATGCACAGGAAACAGGGACAGAAGATTTCGAATTTAAAGATTAAATATTTTGTTAGGTTGCTTTATACTGAGACGAATTATCAAATAAAAAAACTTCCTTCAGTCTGTCAGATGGAAAATGTTCAGTTTATCAATCGAATGAAATATTTCATTCGATAGTTCAATCTCTTCAATTAATCTTTATTGACAGCTGAAATCGTTCGATGGTGCAGTAATAACGAATTTTAAAATGTAAATTTAATCCCTTTTGCCAACTCGAGTACAAATGTGTAAGCGAACCATTAGCACTTTCGGAGGTTTCGGAGAAAAAAAGGTGTTACATTCATTTAGCCTTAATCGAGGAAGCGTTAATACATGGTGATGTGCTATATTTTTAACTCGAATTAATCGAAACAAATTCTTATGCAAACAAAGTAATAAAACATTTATGAATTATTAATTTAAAATTCTTCGGTTTCAAGGATTTCACAATATAACTTTAGTTTTGCTAAAGAAAACGCACACACAACAAAACATTACTTAAAGTTGCTGATGATAATCTAAACCTGAAGCTAGGATAAAATTCTGTTTTGAAGAAAGCATCGAATAGCCTTGGTTTTACACCCGGCAGAAAACACCTAATCAAAAACTCTAAATCATTCTCAAGGAAAAATTCTAGAAGGGTTCTTTGGCTAATTTATTAGGGGCAAAATACACAACTGCTATCTGCCTTAGAGAAAAGGATATTTTGGAAAGCTTTCTAAGCTCTGAATTTTTGAACTGAATGATGCTATTCATTAACTGTCATCAGAATGGAGGTTAATTAATCATTTCTTCAGGTTCCTGATCTTCCAGTTTAAAGGACTAAGCTTTTACGTCAGGTTTACTTTAATAAGTTTATTTTTACTAACTATAGTCGTTCTGGGACATCTCGACACTTAGGAGATCTCGACACTTTTAAGTCCCTTAGTAGATAGGTCTGTACCCTGGTGTCGCATATGGAAACCACTGTATTGGAATAATCTAAGAGTGTAGTGTGTCATTGTGAACCGAAAGTGTTGTAAAGCCAGAGATTGATCAAGAAAATAAATATTAATATTCTGTCAGGCAAGTTCTTCATAGTTTGCAATGCATAAAGTATAAGATTGGCTTTTATAACGATGATAAATGTGGACGATGGCTTTGATTTTTGGCGATTTCCAAATGACTGGTTGAACATGGATGTCTACGCAAAAAGTTTTCGTAGCCAGTCAGAGGGGGGTGCTGCCATTTTTCATAGAAATGTGTAACACGGGGAGATTTCAACAGTAGGTGACGGGAAGATCTCGACAGTCGAGTCAAGCAATTTTGCCAATGGCTTTCGAAAATGTGGAATATACCCATACAATCCCGATATTTTGGAAAACAATATGTTTGAATATGAACTCATGTCTACTACGAATGGCACCACTCCAGTTATAGTAGAGGAAGACGATAACCTCCAGAGGTCATCATCACCATCTACTGCATCAGCTTCTACATCATTTTCGGAATTATCCCCTGTACCAGTAGTACAGAACCACTCTGTACGGAATAGGAGAAAAAAACAAGAAAGAGCCATTATAACATCCGCAAAATACAGTCAACTGCGCAGTAAAGCACCAACACAGGGACCTAGACGTCAGGGAGGAACTTACCCCAGTACCTCGAGGGATCTCCGAAGACTGTGAAAACTACTGTGGCGAGTGCAGTGGGTACTATTTTGATGATACTGCTGGACAGAAGTGGATTTAAAAAACAGAAATTATCTGAGGCCTGTAGCTTAGTTCTACTACTTGTGCATATCTTCGAATTTTTAGTTTAGTTCTATGACTGCACAAGGGCGGCGTAGTGTGTTAGCGTTGAGATGACGCATTGTAAATTTTAAAGAGTTAATAAAGGGTACTTTTAACCCTTCTTCTGTGTACTTCCTACCATAATTTACTGCACGTAGGATTCTCACTTAAAAATTAAACAAGTGAACCCTACAAGGTAAAAATATATTATAGATTTGAATCAGATGAGATTCTTAATGAATTTGTGTAAGCATACAGGAGTTCGTGATTTTAATTTTTCTCATATTGTGAACGAAACGTGTAAGTATTTTAAGCTTCCATTACCATTGCTTTCAAGTACGAGTAAATATGCTACATTTTTACTTACATGCGCAGTATGAGTAATTATAGTATATTCCGCAGGTTTTAAATATTCGCGTTTCTTACACGATGAAACACACGCCACTACTTGCTTTGGAACTCTGACTTCCATGGAATGTAAAGCACTGAACCAAATTAATTATATATATATCGAAGTTCCCAGACCATTACTGTAACATACATGTTAATCTCTCCATTAAGCTCACCACCGGTATCATCTTAGATGAATACCTATAAAAAAAATAATACATTTTATTTAAAAGTTACGAGAACGATACCAAGCAGAAAACAGAAAAATACATTCTAATTTTAGAAAATTCCCTTAAAAACTATGAAGAAGTCAATACCTGCAAGTAATTATTATATTCTTGAAGTCTTTTTTCTAGGATTACGATAAACACTTCAAAGACTTCATTTATATTTCGTTTACTCATTCTTGTTAATGTCAATTACTTAAGAATATAAAATGGTTTGAAATGCAGCTTCATAAATCAGAACACAGAAAAAATGAATTCCATAACTGAGAATGTTCAAAAGCAAACTGCTGTATAAAAAGAAAAATACAAACGGTAACAAATCATCAGATCAAGGCTATGAAGTAAATTTACATAAAATTCTTTGGAACCTGATAGCAATTGCAATAAAATCTTGAAAGTATGTCTATCATCTAAAACATTATCCTTTTTTAATCTATTCTTTCACAATGACATTAAAAAACTCTCGATGATAAAAGAATAGATAAGGTTTATCACATGAAGAGATTTCGAGAATGTAGTGAAAAGAAACAGATCGGCTATTAAAAATTTAATTTCTGAATATTATGAAATAATAATTTTAAAAAATACCCACAATTCACCTGAGGAAATAGTATCGTGTATTAAGACGTGGAAACGCCGATACAATAATACTACTACTTAGATGAGCTGTGATACTCATATTTAAGCAGGTTAGGATTTCAAATACTTTAATCGAAGGTATTTTTAACGATTTGCTCTCAAAATCTAAACCGCATTTCTTTACATTATTTTTGATCTACGCTCTTTAATAACTGAAAAGCCACGCTTTTGTAATCTGTAAAAGAAGAAAATAACTAAGTTTGAAAGGATATGTAATTTCAAAATATTCATCTGGGAATCTAATTTCTCAGTTATTGGGTTACAGCCTGAAACACTTAGTGTCTATATTCTGCTTTATTCATATTCAGAACACTATACTTATATTCTCAAACAACTACACCCATAAAAAAAAAACGAATGCGGTAGCACGAAACGTTATCTTTGAAGGGGGGGAAGGAAAAAGAAAAAAAAAAAGAGAGAAAAAAGACAGCAGAAATATTTTGCAAAATCACAGATATTCCAATTTACATTTGGCGTTTAATGCTATTAAAAGATATTTTTCCATAACACAATATATGAAGTTAAATTTCAAAGTATATGCATCATAATGATATTACACAAAAGAAAGGAAAATAATACTTTAAAGTTTATATAAAAAAGTCAATAACTTTACATTTAGCATATGCTTCACCTACAAATACTTTACGTACCAATGTCTAAAAATTGAAATGTGCCATTACTATAATTACAACAATAAATTGATTGGCTTATCATTTACTGGTGCAGAATCTTGTAGATTAGTTAAATCTATGAATCTGATACGTATTCTGCTAACAACCATTTCTCATAGATAACACTTTTCACTGATTATTGCATTTTAAGGAAAAAGCAATTCTTCTGTTCAATCTTCTTGAAAAAAGTTGGGATGGTTTTGTAGTGCTAAATAAATTAAAATGCCCGAATGCTTGTATTGCAAGTCTGCCTTCCGTTTTCAAATTTTTCTTTTCGTTTCCGAAAACTTTGGAAATTAGTATACAGGGTATCTATAATTAAAAAACCCTATTTCAAAGCTACCTACAGGCGAAAACAGTGATCAGAAAATTGTGAATGGCAGACTTATTGAAGGGATGAGTATGTCTTTCAGAGAAAAAAAACCTTAGTTACAAATCGCGTCACCAGAGGGTGTTTTATTCTGAAAACCGGGTAAAAATGTAAATCTGTCGAAGTCATGCAGTAACTGTTGAAAAAACTAGAGACATTCATGGAGACTTTGTTTTCAATGTGCTTGTTGCTCACAATGACGATAAGTTTACGAGATCGCGCTTTGCTAGTGAAATTGTTTAAAACAATTTCACAGTAGCTGCTTCACGGAAATTTCGGACTTCGAAGAGGATTCTAAGAAATCCAATGATCAATATATGAAGGAAAATGATAATGAAATTTTAAGGAAAATGATACTTACTCTAGGAAAAAATTATACTGACTTTAGGAAAATGATAATGAAATATTAAGAAAAAAATCGTTTTCTGCTCGTTCTGGAAGAGAAAGAAAACCTGTTTCTGCAGGAGCAGTACAGAAGTTGCGCTTCAAGTCGTAGAAGACACAGCTTCAAACTTTCAGGCTAGCACCGTTGTCCGGAGTATAGCAAAGGAGCTGGATAGACCACGTTTAGCTGTCCATAAGATCTTGCAGAATATCCCCCTGACATGATCCTTACGAACTTTCACTGGTGCAGCGGTTGCTTCCACATGATTTTGACTTTCGACTCCGGTTCTCACTTCAGTTTCTTATATATTTTGAGGTAGATTCAGAATGGCCTTAAAATATCCTCCGGAAAGCGATGCGCATTTTTATTTACCCGGTGCAATGAATACTCACAACTGCTGAATTTGGGAATCAGAAATTCCTCGCTCTGCTTTAAAGGATCCATTTCATACTCCAAGTGACGGTATGCTGTGGATTTCCTACGTCATTTATTCTCGTTCCATATTTCTTCGAGAAGTTAAGATCCACAGGTCCAATGACATGTTCGATCACCGTTCAGCGATATGCGTGGCTGTTGGAGAACGAAATTGTTCCATCTCTGAAAGCAAGTCAGTATCACGCACAATCTCTATGCAAGATGGAGCTCCTCCACACATTTCACAGTGTGTTACGAATGATTTCAGAAGTCGTTTTAGAGAAGAATGTGTCATTAGCCAGCACTTACGTAATATGGGGCCTTCCCGAACCTCAATCCATGGGATTTTAGGTCTTTGAGGACATTTGAAACATCTAGCAATTCGCGGCAAACGAAGAATTTTACCTGATCTTAAAGCCAGCACTTCACGCCACTTGCTGAATATTTCCCAGCATATACTTCGGTCAACTGTGGAACATGCCGTCTTGCGATTTCAGACGGTAGCCGAAAATGATGGCCATCATGTGGAAGACATTTTTTTTTTGTAACAAAATTTGTAAAATTGTAAAACTATTGCTACGGTATGGCTAAATGTATAATTTATTAATATAATGCCCTCTTCTGACGCTATTTGCAACTATTTTTTTTTCGCTGAAAGAAATTCTCATCCCTTCATTAAGTCCGCAACAAAATTTCACAATTTCCTGATTACTGGCTTAGCTGGTAGACAGCTTTGAAATACGGTTCTTTAATTATAAACACCCTGGTTTTACATTTTATACGTCTTTTAATTTTTTTTTACATTTCACTTATTTTTTATTTAAAAAATTACCTTGAAAAAGAAGTGTACTAAAAGAATGAAGGACTATTTTCATAATTTTCGTTACGTTTTCACTAAATTCTAAAATAAAGTTTCCGAATAGAAAAGCATACATTTTTAATTGCTTTGTTGTGTTAGCAGAATTTTAGTCATAAGCTCAGAAATTGTAAAAGTGATAAAATCACGAAACTGTATTTTTGTTATAAGACTCTTGTCCAATGTAAACTGTTTTCATTAAAACAGAAACAAGCCTATCATTGGCATAGTGGATAAGATTGCTGATCATAGGTAGTTCGACTTGTGTTACACAGAAAAGTTTCGCTGTGTGGAAATTTTCATGTTTTTTTTTTTTTTTTTTTTTTTTTTTTTTTTTTTTTTTTTTCAATTGTAATGTGAATACCAGATTATTTTCCTCACAAAATCTTGAAGAGTTATGCGCGCTATCCGGAATATTACCAACATATCTAGTATTGATGCTAGAACTTTTAAAACTAGAACATTCAAACTCGAAATATCAAAAACAAACAAAAACTGTGAGAACAGCCTGTATTCTGCACAAAACAGAAAATCTAAAAATATCCTGGAAAAGATATTTACAAATACTACTTTCCAAACAAGACTTTTGGTACTTTCTGACTATCCGCATTCCCAAGCCAATTCTGGTGACTTGGTGGAAACGTTTGTTTAACGGTTTTTAAGGTTTAAGGGTAATATTTTGTTAACAAAAGATAAAAACGAGCCACTTTATAAAAATAAGAAATTTATAAGAAAAAAACCTATATGGGCAATATTTATATTTTTGCAGCTACATTTCTGCACTTCCGGTGTTAACTGATCACCAAAATGGTGTGAAATTCAAAATATATATGAGCTCATTAATTTGTGACGAATGTCTTTGAGTTGATCAAATTGGTTAACTTTATAATAGTAATCGAAAGAAAATGACGATCTTAGACACGTTAATCGCATCTAAGTATCACGTTGACTGGAAACAAACATGAAAACGAGCATACAAGTTAATCGAAACTAAATATGCAAGTCTCTCTTCCTTAGCAACAAAACTGTTGCTTCTGAAAAGAGGTATGATCACTCTCAAAATCGATAGATTTTTATTCAAAACTTTCGACAGTTTAATGCCCTTAATTGCCTTTTTTTTTTTTTTTTTTTTTTTTTTTCTAAATTTTAAACTTATTTGTTACTTACATATGAATCAACGTTATACAGAAAACTCTCATACTTAATATTTATAGACATGATTTAGGAATATATTGTTGCGTTTCTTACGGGTTCGTACGTAGATTGACGACAATACTTGATGAATTATAAAAACATAATTTGTTTACCGGTATTACTTAGGACAGTTCCAAAAACACGTTTATAGTCGTCGAAAAAATATGATAAGCGCGCTGAAACAATCAGCAACACAGTCTTCAGGCTACAACGGTGAAGACAGCTTCACGGCAAAACACTATATACAGCTCCTGACTCGGTCGATCGCTCTCGGAGCTCAACCAAAGAATATGTACATACACGTTCTTTGTCTTAACACACTCAAGATGCTCTTCACGATACGCTCGACGATGCGCTACGATATACTGGATGCACTGACGAGACACCTCGACACTAAACTGCTACTCCACATCCACATCCAAGGTCCGCACAGTTATCGCCGAAATATCGCGCAAAGCGCAACGTCTCCGGATCGATGACAAACAAAGCCAAAATGGCACATGACTTTAGAAATACCAGACGATTAATTTCCAGAGGAAAGAATCCTGAACTGCAGAGTGAGGAGCCTAAAGCATGGCAGGCGTAGAGAGAGGTCAGTCATGAGGAGTAGGCGTAACTACCAGAGCAGGAACGAAAAGTGCGGAGGCTGGCGCCATCACCTGAGACCCAAGCACCCTAGAAAGTAAGCAGAGTTAATTTCAAGTTCATCATACAGAGAAAATAGGAGAAATTTAGAAGTCCATTTTTTATCATCTGTTCGACAATTCCCAGGGCAAGTAAAACTTTTTCCTTCGGAGATTCTATTTTCTTACATTTTCCCACAAATTCAAGGAACTTAAGCAATCATCTGTAAGTTTTTGTCCATCGCGAAATCCAATTTAGCTGGAATGCTAGCATCCGAGTGAGATTTTGATGGCATACTTCTATCTTTCAAGATTGGTTTTTCAGTCAGCGGGGCCAAATTCTCTGACTGCGGCTTCCGCGCTGAATTCATTTTCTTCTTAGCAGAGGCTTCACGAACTTTTGGCCGAAATTCGCACAACTTCGAATATGATCCTTTTTACAGTTCGTGCAAGTAGGCTTCACTTCTTTGGCTAACTTGCAGGTGTAGGTCAGGTGTCCCTGCCCATACTTGAGACATCTTAGTGCAAAATAACTGGCCGTGGCCGTAACGCTGACATCTAAAGCAAATCATGGTGCTCAGATTACTTCTATATCTTCTAAACTTGACACGAAGATATAGAATTCTTTTTGTAGATGCTCCTGCTTTCATCATTTCTCTTGAATGGAGCAAAGAAAACCGGTAGCTTAACTTCTTTATGATCTATTTTCCTAGTAAACTGCGTCCCCTTCAGTACAGGAAAACCATCTTTGATCAGCTCAGCCTTGATATCCTCCACAGACGAGTCGTCAGGCAGGCCACGAATCACCACCTTAAGTGGTGTTTCTTTCTTTAGTCGAAATGTGCACTTCATCTTTCATTGGCACAGCTAGTGCTCTATCCCTATGATCCTTCGAGTTGAAAATCAGAGTAATTTTATCTTTAGTCAGCACACCAACGTAATCCTTAACACCATATTTGGTAAAGAGCCCTCGTAAATCACTCCATTTCACATCCGGCCTGGGGCAGAAAATCGGAGGAAGTCGTTCAGTTTTTGGTTCAGTCTTAGTCGTCGAGTCAGGCGTAAGATCAGTAACATCTTTTTCCAAATTCTCAGCGCAGTTCATAGGCACGGAAACAAGAACTGCGGCCAGTGCTTCAAAACTATTCGTCGTCACTACGTCGGAGACCTCAGTAGCAGCGGGAGTCTTCTTCGCAAGGGGTTTCAACGGTTCCGTAACAGCAGCAGTGAAAATCTTTGCAGTTTTGGTCGGCGTTTTCCACTCATCATCTGTAGACTTATCGGATTTGAGAAACTGCTCTCTCTTCCTTTCAGCTTGTCTTCTATGAAATTCGATCACTATCGGATCTTTTTTAGAAAAATCCATAAAGGAAATCTTTATTGCTTTAACATATAGCATTCCCTCTCCATAAGGGCATAGAAAATCTTCTCAGCTTTCCGTAGCGCTGACTTCACAGGCTTGCCGTTTCTTAGTTGTTCTTGTAAAACATCTATATTATTAAGAGCTTCATACATCTCTTTATTTGCAGTACGATCAATATTATGCCAAAACGTCAGAAGAATAGCATAAGATTGGTCCACAAGGACCGAGCGATGTTCGTTAGGCATAGCGAAAATGCATGAGGCAAAGGACGTGGTTAAGTAATGACTAAGTAATGACGTGGTTAAAACCAGATAGCAGCGTCGGAGACAGGCAGCCTTCACGCATGAAAGCCACCCCTCGAATCTGAGACTGCTGCTCCGTGTACAGGCAGGGTTTATATAGCTTTTTGGCCTGCTTTTGAGAACATTCTGGGCCAAATCGGTAAGAATTCGTTTCAGAATGTTCTTCATCCGTCTATGGCATATCACCAAGTGTGTCCCCAAATGTCGCTAAATGGTTGATTTTGCGCCAAATATGGCAACCCTAAATCCGATTTGCGGGGAAGTTATGTTACCGCAGCTGGACGTTTCGTAACAATATTTACTGGGTATTTATTTATGTAAAAATAGAATATTCGAAAATTTTGCTTAAATCTTTTAAAAAGTAATGTATGCTTTTTAAAGTAATGTGTAATGATTATAATGTATGCTTTCTTCTTTAAATATTGCAGTGCGGTAAAATATCCAATTCCATATATTAAAATAGCAAAGCCCTCTCCTTATATAACATTTCACTTGCTTGCTTTAATAATTTTTAATTAATAAAAATGCTTAGATTAGTTGTTACTATTTAGGAAGTTATTTAAGTCTATAACACTTAATGTTTTCCCTCTTACAGTTTTTAGTTACTAAATAAAGTATTTTGCTGTGAGTAATTTTTTCCTACGTTAAAGGTAATTCTTTTTAATAAAAGTACATCCATTTAAAGAAAGAAAAAGTAAGCCTGTCTCTGTAGGTAAGACCAGCGAATAATCAATAGTTCGGTAACAACCTTTGGGAAATCCTTCGGAAGGACTTTTAAATTCCAAAACTTAGTGTACCCATGCCTTTTGAATAAGACTATCTACATGATACAGCTTTATATCAATAAACAATTAATTATCAATTTTATTAATATTTTTCTAAGTAATCAATGGAAATTTGATTATGCTGATTAGTTTCCCGTACATATTCGGCTTTCGATCCCCAGTTGACCCCTTGATCAACATTGAACCCCTCTAAATTTTCATATATGACTAGGGGATCGACGCATGACGATATCCCTGCTTTAAACAAACGTTTTAAGTAGCAATTGCGATCTATTGGAAGGGGAGTATAAATCATTAATTGGGGCAAACACACTTTAAAACTTATTTAATAAACTTGAGTTTTCAAGCTGAGTAATATAATCAACAAAGTATATTTCTTTTGGGGCTTGTTCTTTTGGATATGTCTCTCAATATGCTTTTCACTACTTGCTTTTTCTTATTTTTCGCTCTTTATTTACTTTATTCTGAACAGCTATCACTTTATACTTTAAAAAAACTTTATAAATTTATTATTAATGCGTTTCTATTTTCGATAAACCTAGTCTTTATTCAAATGACCAGTTTGCGAAATCTGAATAATTTTCGTTTAATTAGAAGAAACCGTATATGAGAAAAGTATAAGAAAACAGTTTACTCGATTTTGTACATTTAACTATTGAACAAAGTATTGTTGCAAAACTTTTGGTGGACAAAAACACAACAATAATCGCATTTAAAAAATTCTAAAAATATATATATTTTATGTTAAATCGGTCCTTATTTGCCATTATGATGATTTCGATTCCAAGCCAAATACAATACTAAAGGCTATGTTTGTTGTCAAAATGGTAGACCAGAAATATCGTCTGGTAATATCGTCTTATATATAGCAACTACGCACATTTTACTGCAATGAACTTGTTACTTTTATTCGAAATAATAAGTACCAAGCTTCAATAAAGTTTCCTTAATAACTGCATGTTTTAAATAATAATTTTAAAAAAACTTATGGCAAGACTAATGTTTTAAGGTAATTGGTAAAATTTCTCCTCGTAAGTAATATATCATAACAAAAATTATCTTCTTTCATGCCCGTTTTAGGATTAACTGATGATCTCTTGCTCCACATAATTTTAAGCTACAGGAAGCAATGCTCTGGAATTTTCCTTGATGAATTCGACATAAAAGAATACCACCTCCTCCAACAAACTTTTTAGGTCATTAATCAAAAGCTCAGTACACACCTTACTCATTAAGGCACAAGTCTTCATGATCTTCATTTTAATACAATGAAGTTCGTAGAGAAATTAAAGTTTCTAACGGAAATTATATAAAGCATATTTTTAAACATAGATTGACGGTAGTTAATCTACCAAAATATCACTTGCTATGCATAGTGTATAGTATATGAAATAGAAAGACATAGCAGCATAAATAGCATTCATGGCAATTTGATTTAAATCATCGCATATGTCGAAATAAAAACACAAACATACAACTTACTCGAATTTAAAACTACACCCAGAAGCTGGCAGTGGAGCAGAGTTGATAATAAAAAATACAAAAATTTTCTTCAGGTTAATTTTCAGATCCATACCTTACTAAAGTCGTTAAATGAGAAAAAATATCACAACCTGAAAACTTCAGATTATAGTATAACATATAGAAGAATTTACCATTAAAATTTCGAAAACTTGAAGATACATTTTAAAAACAACTAAAAAATATGAAAATTAGAAAACTAAAAAAACTGCAATCTGATTCTTGTGTGAATTTTTCACTTTAACACGCGAAACAATTTTAATCTAGTAGTTACGATACGCCTACCTGTTCAAAAATTAGCCTTCTTCCCAGAAATTAAAAGCATAGAACATAAAATCTTAAATTTAAAAGAAGCTGTTCAAAATCACAAATTCAAATGGCCGAAAAAATTGGCTATATTACTTTTTTCATTGTAAATTAAAGCCATATGGGAGAACTTGTGCACGAGATTTGCAGCATATATTTCTCTCAAAAGGCAATACCTTATAATTTTGCCAGAACACAAAAGTCTGCGAAACAAACCATCTGAAAACGATTTCCTTCGAAGTGTTTAATAAGCAACAAATTTTTATTTTCTCTGCTTTTCCAGATGATAAATCAGAAGAAACCGTCAATATTAAGTGTTTAGAAATAGGATGAATAACTTCTATAGCTAATTTTCTCTTGAGAAATGCATAATAACTCCTATCTATTGTGATACTTTGATACTTGTCAGTTAGGCTGGCCTCAGCGCGATATCTATCGCGCTCTTATCAGCACTTCAATTATCCTTGGGTAGGGCAAACCTCGCATGAAGATCTTCGAGTGGTAAACTCTGCGAGTAAGGGAAATTAGAAGTAAATTAGGCCCATGCCTGTGAGAATTGAAACTGTGAGAATATAAAATAAATGTGAAATACTGGAAAGGAATACCTACTTCTGTGTCTTTGATGTAAATGTAAACGACAGTTTTAGCTTAATTTTTAGTCCAAAGGGATTTGAATCCCGAAGGACTATTAGTTTCGTTTTGGCATTTTGCGTCGGACGGATAAATGTCGGTTCACTTTTCAAACTGTTGCCATAAAATGTTAGAGTCCTGCATTAGATTTGAAGAAATTAAATAATGAAAATCTGCGTAAATGTATGTATATTTCTCACATTGTCATAAAATAACGGTACATAGAGTCATCGAATTTTGAATAACGTAATCCTCCAACGAATATGAGCATGTGGAAGACCAAATTTGAAATTTGAAATTTGTTTTATGATCGATTTCCTATTTTTTAAAACTTTGACGAATTTTTGATTAACAAACTCAAGGATTTCAAAGCGAGCAATGGCAACGTTGTGCAGAAAAAACATTTTTATCTCCAGCGCGTGAGTCTCTGTATCGGAAATTCTAAAGATATGCTCGTTTTAAAACTATTTTGCGATATTGCTGTTGCACTGGATCTTATGGTTTAAGTGCGAGGAACATGATATTTAATAAAGAAAGGTAACACACAAAATGTTAAAAAACGCCCCTTTGGGCGTAATTTAAAATCTGAAACATTTCAGATTTTTTTTTTTTTTTTTTTTTTTTTTTTTTTTTTTTTTTTTTAGTCCAAAGGGATTTCAGTCCCGAAGGACTATTGCTTTCGTTTTGGCATTTTGCGTCGGACTCATAAACATCGGTTCACTTTTCAAACTGTTGCCACAAAATGTTAGAGTCCTGCATTATATTTGAAGAAATTAAATAATGAAAAATCTGCATAAATGATTGTCTATTTCTCGCATTGGGATAAAACAATGGTACATAGAGCCATCGAATTTTGAATGACGAAATCCTACTGCGAATATGGGCATCTGAAATCCCAAATTTGGAATTTGTTTTATTATAGATTTTATATTTTGTAGAACTTTAACGAATTTTTGATTTACAAACTCAATGCTTTAAAAGCGAGAATTGGCAACGTTATATAGAAAAAAAATACTTTTATCTCCAGCTCGCGAGACTGTGTATATCGGAAATTCTAAAGATATGCTTAATTTAACATTATTTTGCGATATTGCTCTTGAACTGAATTTTATGGTTTAAGTGCAAAGAACATGATATTTAATAAATAAAGGTAACACTCAAAACGTTAAAAAAACGCCCCTTTGGACGTAATTTAAAATCTGAAAAATTTCAGATTTTTTTTTTTTTTTTTTTTTTTTTGTTTGTTTGTTTGTTTTGTTTCCAAAATTTGACATGCAACATCCATACATAAAAGGGCATTTGTTTCTTTTCTACTTCTTTTCTTAACTTCTTCAACAACTACGTATCACACAAGTATCTATACTTGTGTTTAATTTTGGCTGAGTCTCTTTTAGTTAATTACAGTTTAATTTCTTAGTTCTCCTTCTGAGTTAAATCCCGAGTAGAGGATTCCTGTAAACCCCAGAAGGGCCGACTGTTATTCTTATTGTAAGTGAAATAAAGGGTATTTTAATCCTTCTTGAGTCGACGTTTTAGTTGTTTGAATTCAGTGATAAGTCGCTACACAGTTCACTAAGTTTCTCGACGTTCATCTTAGACAAAAAGAGTGAGGAACCCTACATCAGCACAAAAGCAACACACTGCCAAAAGATTCTCTTTCTCGTCTCTGAATTTACTGCTGAATAGCAGGGATGGTAAACACGGTCATCAATATTCGCTTTTGTCTGATAAGTATTAAGATGTTTGGCATAAAACCTTGGAGCATTGACTTTTTTTATGACTTAGCAGACATTGTGATTGTTCTTAGAAAAAATTAATTTTTAATTTACTGATGTTTAAACTGAACAATTTAGTTCTTCTTTTCTTGATGCAACTTTCTTTAACAAGCAAAAGCATTCTGCAACTACCAGTGTCCTTACTCTTAGGCCAGTACATGCCAGTGCTTCATAATGAAACTAGAGAGTACACCTAGATATTTCTATAGAGATAACTTCAGATAGTAAGTTATATGGAAAACTGCATCATTTACATCATACACGTAAAACTGAGAAAGTCAACCACACAAGCTTGCTAATTTGCCAGTCAACGAAGTTGGAGTGATACTTCAAGTTTCATCTCGGCCTCGGTTCTTCATTGCTCTATGACATGAAATATGCTGCACCATTCATACATTTTGCTCTACTGCTCGTAATATAATAAAGCCGTTTTCAAGCTTATCTTGATAAAAACGAATTATTACCCAAAAATGACCAACTGTTTAACGAAATTTATCAAATCAAATTCAGATAAGTTTTAAAGATATCCATATCATGATTAATAAGTGAATAGTTGTATATGAATAATTTTAAGTTCTGTTACAGACATTTGATCCCTGGCACCTCATTAAATTAAAATATGCTAACTAGTCGTGAATATTTAAATGCAACCAGTTTGTATACAAGCTAAAAAAAAACATTCTAAAATATTCAACTTTCAATTACTATTAAATGTCACAAGTCAGATTTATAGCACACGTATGCGTGCTGTACATGCCATTTTCTCAGAATGCTTTCCGTTTCATTAGTGCATAAATAGGTGGCCCGGAATTTTATCTTTCGTACTTAAGGCTAAAAATAGCTCACCTTCGTGTTCTCCACTCTTGCACGAACACGACACTTAACGCAAGCGACAAAGATTCGCTTCTGTAAACACTCAAACAAATATAAATTATGTATAATTTATCTTGTCGCTATTTTAATTTTTGCTACTAATATGCATTAACTTCAAAATAATATTTTGAAGTAGTTATAACATTTCATTCCACTGTGTATTAGATTAAAACAATTTTCTAAAAATTTACTTTCTACAAATTTAGCAAACAGCTGAATTTTAGAAAATTTCAGGCTAGCTTACGTAATATGGTATTATTTCAATTGCGACGTATTTACATCCTTTGTATAAATGTGTATTATTTATCTCGGATACAGATAAAATGAAGCTTTACTGCAAAGCTGCAAAATGTTTAGGCATGCAAAATTCTAAGCTGAAAAATGTTTACTAGTCGCTATAATGTTTCGATTTAAAAAGAAGCAAATACTATATAATTTCCATCATCCTCATCATATTATATTTGAATATGATGAAGATGATGGAAGTGAAAAGTGAAAATTGATTGTTAATCGAAATAAATGCGAACATTTTTATTCTTCTGAAAAATCTGTATTGGAAAGCAAAGATAATTTAATTCATTTAGTTCAGCTGAATTAGATAAATACCGTAAAGCACTGGTCTCAACTTGCCCACGGGCCGCATGCGCGATATGTAAACAGCTGACGGGTCACAATTTTTTTAACAAAATTGAAATTTTTATTAACAAAATATTGTAAATAAGTTTTAAATTTCGCTCACTAAGTATTTTTTAAAACATAAATAAAGAAATAGTAAAGAAAAAACTCAAACTTATATTTATTTTCCATCTGGAAATCTAATGTTTGATACCTGCAAGACGTTTTTGTCGCTTGCACTTTGTAATTCAAATATATTGTGGGCTAAATATAAAATTCTTAGACTGCCATTTATTTAAAATGATTCTAGCATGTTTAAATATCATTAAACAACTTACTTGAATTTAAACTAAAAGGAATTATGAAAACTTTCTTACCTTTTCAGAGAAAAGTTTCCAAGTAGAAAAAAACCAAGAATAAATAATGACAACTCAGTTTCTCTTTTATTTATTAAATTTTAATTCGATGCATAAATAAAAATATACAGTGGATGGACAAAAATATGGAAACACCTTGTGAAATGTATGTTTGAAAAGAAAGATTGATTTTAATGAAATATGTAGGTGGTGCTGGCGTTTTTGACTACTGACGCCACCTATACAACTTCGTAAATGTGCTAAACAGTTCAGTTGTTGTCGGAGTACTGTTATGTGAGGTTGTCATTGCATTATGTCAGAGTTAACAGACTTCTAAAGTGGGCAAATTGTTAGAGCACGTATGGTAGGTGGTTCCGTAAGCAAGGTAGCCGAGGTGCTTAGTGTTTCAAGAGGTACTGTATCGAAGATTTATTCCGCATATTTGAAAAGCGGAAAAACATCATCTGCTAAATCACAGCGCGGACGAAAGTGTGTCCTGAGTGATCGTGACAGACGATCATTAAGGGCAATTGTGACGAAAAATAAGAAGACCACAGCTGCAAAAGTTACTGCTGAAATGAATGTTGTGTTACCGAACCCTGTGAGTACCAAAACAATTAGAAGGGAGCTTCATAAACAGGGAATTGCTGGCCGTGCTGCAATTGAGAAGCCACTCATAAGTGATGCTAATGCCCATAAAAGGAAAAGGTGGGGTTTAAGTCATAAAGCCTGGACTATAGAGCAGTAGAAGCGAGTAATATGGTCTGACGAGTCTTCTTTCACATTGTTTAACACTTCTGGCCGAGTTTACGTCTGGAGAACGCCATCTCAAGCCTATAATACAGACTGCTTGTTGCCAAGAGTGAAACATGGCGGGGGTTCTGTTATGGTTTGGGCAGCCATATCGTGGTTCTCTGCTAGCCCCATGATAACTGTGTCAGGGCACATGACTGCCAAGACTTATGTGAACATTTTGGCCGATCAAGTTCATCCCATGGTACAAACTTTGTTCCCCGATGGTGATGGTGTCTTCCAAGAGGACAAAGCCCCTGTTCACACAGCTCACATTGTCCAGGACTGGTTTTCTGAGCACGAGGATGAGTTGTCCCATCTCCTCTGGCCACCACAGTCACCAGACCTGAAATATTATCGAACCTTTGTGGTCTACATTGGAACGGAAAGTGCGTTCTCGTTATCCACCGCCAACATCGTTATCTGAACTTGCCACCGTTTTGCAGGAAGAATGGTATAATATTCCCTTGGCAAACATACAGGAACTGTATTTATCCATTCCGAGAATACTGCAAGCTGTTTTGGATGCCAACGGGTTTCCTACACCATATTAAGCAAAGAAACATGTTTTTTTTAAAGGTGTTTCCATATTTTTGTCCAACCCCTGTATGTATTTGTATGTAAATAATTATAAACTTCCTTCATTCCTTACAACAGCTTGACACTTGATGGCGTTTTAATTTTTGATAAAATTGCTAGCCTTGGAGAGTAATTATCAGAAATTATCTTTACCACAGAATTTAAATGTTCTCCGTCAACAGATTTCTTTTCTTATTAATCTTTAGCGGAAAAAATGCTGTTCACATACAAATGAGACTAATCAAAATTACTTGTATCTGATAAATTCCATGGGAAAAAAAAAAAAACAATGAGAACATAAATAAATATACTGAATTTTATGGGGAGGGGGGAGAGAATGCGAGTTCGAAATTTACATGTTCCGTCAAAGAAATATTTTTTTTTTTTTGATACAAAAAAAAAAAAAAAAAAAAATGCACTTACGAAGAATAAATGATTTATTTTTTCAGAATCCCATACTTGGTAATGTAATGAGTACATACAGATTTCTTTTAATTAACCTTTATTTTCATACTTCTATACATGAAAAGAACTGAAAGAAAACGATCCGAACTTCATATACCCTATGGGTTCTCAAACCTTTTTTACCCCAAGCACTCCTTTCACCATTGCTAGAAGATCATTCCTCCACTCTTTTCCCCAAACTCGTAGAATAAATACATACATTTATCTAAATTTAGATGATTTTTCAATTAGATAGTTTTCTATCTAGTTCTAGTTAAAATTTTTTTTCTAGATTTAGATAATTTTTTATAAATTAAAGAATAGAGAAGACTAGGAAATGCTGATAAACACCAAAACTTGAGTTAAAAGTAGTTTTTTTATGATCATAAACTAAAACTACTTAACAGCTAACTAAAAGACTGACCGAATTCCTCCCTGAAACTATGAAATCCCTCCCCCGGTCGAGAGCACCTGATGCAGCCTTTCTCAAGTGAGGAATGTGGATCGTTTTAAAACATATTAATACATTTCTCTCGAAGACGTAATCACAAACTATACAAAGCGGTACTTAATTTAAGCAAAAATTGATCAAATTTTAAAGAACATGAACTTCCCGTGGTATATAGTGTTTTAACTAGAGTCAGGTGATGACAGATTTATTAAAATCCGAATTTTTTCTTATAAAACTGTTGTATCGAACAGAAAACTTTTACTAAACAATAATAAAGCGTTAAATTTGAAGATTGCCAATGAAAACCTTACTTTTCAAAGTCAAATATTTCCAATCTTGCTATGTACATCTAGAGTATATACGATGCAGACTTTTTTATATTGCCAACAAATTCACCTAATTAACTGTGTCAAGTGATCAGATTGAAAGGAGCCTAGTAAACATAAGTATAACGCATAAGTATAATTTGAAAATATAACGCTGACTTTTGTTGTTTGACTTCTTAATTAATAAGTAAACTCTATTCTAAATATAAATATATTCTTGCATTACATTATTATTACACATAATTATTACATTACAATGTAATAATTAACATATGTACATTATTACATATGTAGAGATGTAGATCTGGCAAAACAATAATGGAAAACCTGTACAGTTGAAAGAAAAGTCATCTAAATGGTTGGATGTGCGTGTTCTGGTCCCTCCAGACTCGTCCTTTTCCGTTTCATCTTGTGGTCAAAGTCGAGCAGATTTACTCGCTGCTCCATCCTTCTCATCAGTAATTTCTACTGATAGAATCTTTCCCGTTTCATCCCTTATTTAAATATGTTATTGTTGAGGCAGAAAACGTCATGTGATAAATGCCCGCTGGCTCGTTACACTTAACACTCTCTGATGAATAAGTCCCGATTGTTGCGAAATAATTTTTAGAATACTGCACAAACGTAAAATGCGATTCTGTGTTCAATTACATGTCTTTTTCTAAATTTGCCTGTTAATATTTTTATATATGCCTATTTAAAACGCGAAATGGAAAATTAAGCCAATGAAAACGGTAAAGCCCTCTTCATTTAAGAGTTGAAGCCGTTTTAACTGATAAAGCGTCAGTTTGCTTCTTCAAAAACTGACTTCTCGGGAAAAAAGAGAATTGATGGCAGACTACAGAAAATGGATCGGCACGATTCTGAACAGAAGATGACAGCCTTATGGAAATTACAATAAGCAATGCCTATATAATCCAATTAATTACGAATTATCCCAGACAGATAAGGTTTATGACTTTGTACACAGCTTCAAGCTAAAACTCCTACAATAATTAGCAGACATAAATTCAAAGCGCAAGGAATTCCGAACCTTTCAGCATGTGCCTTGGTAATGATTATTTTGATTCATAAGAAACCGATAACTCTACTACATAAAAGAAAAGTTTTTTTCTTTATGTTCTTACTCCACGAAGGCATCTAAAGTCAGGCAGAATAAATTATGTCCAAGTTTGCAATGAAAAATAATAAAAATTAAGATGACTTATTAATTCAAAGTATCAAAAAAGAAGAATTTATTTGCCAAGGGTAGCACGCCTTCATAAGGCACGTTCCAAACAAAAGGGCTTCATAATATTGAAGTTGTACATGAAAATCAGGTAATGATCTACGTAACTTGACCATTTTCTCTTGAATGTTTTATCTCTACAAGTAAGCTAATATACATTTTTGTCTAACTTATTACTTTTAGAAAGTACTCGTGACTCTCATGTGAAAGTACGAAAATATTAACAAGAATATTATCTATTTTTTCATATTTAAAAATTCAAATATTCATTTTCGTTCAAAAAGTCTAGTTTAGGCAATTTAAAACGCGTTTTTTCATTATCTGCACCCTGATAAACGTCACCATGGAGCTGACGATTTTGTGAACTGACGGGGAAAAAGTTGCTTGGCTACATTTATGGCTTGTGGACCACTTTTTAAGAAACAATAAAATTTTATGAGGGGGCTACAAAAATCTGTGGCAAATATTTACATTTTTACAATCGATGACAACTATTCAGCGGAATGACGATAAAATGTAAAGCGTATAAATCCACGGATATTTAAACACATCTGTAGTACATGCATACATGGGTTGAT
Source organism: Stegodyphus dumicola (assembly GCF_044657685.1). NCBI lineage: Eukaryota > Metazoa > Arthropoda > Arachnida > Araneae > Eresidae > Stegodyphus > Stegodyphus dumicola. The sequence goes on from NC_140775.1 coordinate 79,110,944, forward strand.
CATTGTCGCATGTATACCGGAAAATAGGCCAAAACACGGCAATTCAACCGAATGCTTGAACGAGAAGTCCAAATAATCCAAAAATACTCCCCTACCTCCCCAAAAATATGTTATTTTACTCAAATTACCCTTTTCTTTTCCCTACGCATTCTGCACCTAAAATTTTATGATGGTGCTGTTCCTGTTTGAACGATTATAACAATTTTTTTACGTAAACATATCTAAAGGTTATGGCAAAATATTCGCTGACAAAAACTCGGACTTGAACGAAAATAACAAAAATCTTGATATTTTGCAAAAAGTAAATAAATGAAATGTATTCGTGGGTCACATAAAATTGCTTTTGGGGGCTGTGTGTGGCTCGTGAGCTGCCAATTTGAGACAATTGTAATAAACCATGTTGTAAGCTGCACTATATTATATAGTGTAGTAATAAATAAGGCCATGCAAAATATGTTGCATATCGTATCGCACGTACGGAGCGTAACGAATTTGGACGAATTAATCTGACCCTAAAAAAAAAGTATGAGAGAGGAAAAAATGCATTTTCTGTAATATACAGTATAGTGTACTATTTCAAAGGATTGTAGGGAGGAACTTTATTTTAACAGTATAAGAAATGAAATATGATTAGAGTATCGCTGATCAGAATAGAGAGAAGGTGAGAAACAGTATGAGAAAGAAATTCTGAACGGAAACGAGCAAGGACCGGGGTCAGAGAGTCCCTGCTGGTACAATTATACCCATCAAAGTAAATGTGCATCGGGGGGATGGAGGTAATTCTTAATTCCTACCTCCATGATCGGGGGCGGGGAAGGAAAAAAAAAAATTTAAAGAGTGCTACTCCTGGCTATCAACATAGTATGTGAGATTCCGTATAAGTGATACGTCAGTTTGAACAGTTTATCTCATTATTTCACTGCACTATGCTCGCTGTCATTTGAAGCGATATAAATTTTCTATCCTGTGAGGATAACTAATTGCAACCGCCGAATACAATGAAACACTAGATACAATGGCAGTTTCCCATTCCCAACCAAGTTCTTATAAATTTAATGCGCTTTTATTTACATTTTGGCGATGTCCACTTTCATTCGGCGGAAGTTGAGCCGAAAAAGAAAATAGTCTACTTCTTTTACCGGACATTGAGCGGCAACATGTGAGTGAGAGTAGCTTTTTCTTTTCTTAACTGTCTATACTTCTACTGATGTTGGTTTCCTAGGTATACAGAGCATTCTCAGTCATAATTCTTGTTAAAATGAAACGTTACCACATTAGAAGAATTTTCCTTTGAAATTGAGTTCAGTTTTAAAAAATTCTCGAATCTCATCTTATATAGGGCTCCAGTGAGAATTCTGATTGAGCAAAAACTGACAAGTGGACCCCGGCTGAGCTCCAACAATGACGATCGAGTTAATAGTTTTAAAACATGCCCCGTAATTCTTTCAGTAAACCTTAATTATTTCTGAATAATTTTTAGTACGGTAACGACACATACACATAAATCTACATTGAAAATTTGCAGTCTTAATGGTAATATACGGTGTTACATTTAGAGAGCCATAATTCTAAATTTTCAGAGAAAAATATTTTGTAGTTCAGGGTTTCTTACACTGGGGGTCGCCGAAAGTTTTAGAAGTTTTGATATTTCTATAACTTATTATAATAATTTTACAATGACCAAATATTTTTACACAGTGTGTCTGAAAATAGAGAAAGATAAGACAATACAGACAAAGAAAAAAACGAAAATGTTTCGACGCATTCTTTTTATATTATAAACGTTTATTTTCCTTGCTTTGCACGTGACGCTGTCATTTCGTCTATTACTTATTTTTAAAGTTTCACATTGTTCTATCTGTTAAAATTAGAAATTAAAGTTAACGACCTAAAACTGCAATAGTATATTACAGTACAAGTGAAAAAATTAACAGTTTCACTCACGCGTGTGTCAAATTTGCGCAATGTTTATAGCGTCCCACAAAATTTTTGTAAATATTATGGGGTCCTGGGAGTCGCGAAAATATCTCAGTGATAAGGGGTCCTGACTGAAAAAAGTTTACAATATACGAATATTTGAGCTGCACGGAAAAATTACTGAATACATAAAATTTTCCTTTTCTATCAAAATTGACATTTCTATAAAAATTTGGTTTTTTGATAAAAATTCACTTACTTCCCATAACATATCCAGTAGTTGGTTTTCTTTCATGGTCTATTTCGATAAATCGACTTGTATCCGTCATTTTTATGTTATTCGAACACTTGTTCTCAGGAGCATAGGAGACAATTTAATCAACAAATTTGTAACATTCGCTCAGCTAACTCTCTTATGAATGATAATTCGAGGGAGTTATTTCAAACACACGTGACATTTAAGCAAGCATGGGTAGAGTGATGTGTCGCCAAGGTGGAACTGGAAATATTACTAGAACGATATCTCGCCAAAATATACACCTATGTCACGATGAAAACAAATAAGGCGAAAAAACATTTTATAAAGGCAATTTCTATAGTAAGAAGTAGTTATTGTTTTAGATTTCCTAATGCATTAAAATAAAGTTCATGCTGCAGTAATTCGTTAATGCATAATATAAAAATGTATCAGCATAATTTTAGAGGAATGATCATAATATTCAACGAGCTATCAAATTAACAGTGTTCACCTGCAACAAATATGGTGAATAAGTCCTAAGAACATTATTCAAAAATAATATTTTTCGATTACGAATACTCTTAATTTTATAGCTGGTTGAATGTTATGATTATTTCTGTCAAATTATGTTATCACATTTATGAAAACTTTTGAGAATATCGTATTAGTTTTAAAAATACATTTCAATCTCCATTTAATGCTCTACTCAATCAGTAGCAAAATTCATTTTTGGGTAGTACTAATACATTTCTTGTATTTTCATACTGAAATTATGTTTTTATATATTTTAGACATTATATATTGTCTATTTTTCACATCCTTGACCGAATTAAAGGAAGTATTGTAATCATTTATATTTAATATATATCATATATACAAAATTTCGGGTATCATTTATTTCAACTGAAATATCCATTTTGCCCGCTACCGAATACATCCAGGCGATTTTTTTTTTTTTTTTGTGTGTGTGTGTGTGTGTGTGTGACATCTGTATATACGTTCAGAGTAATGGATCTTTTTTCCAAAGGGCACGGATCAAATCCACGTCGAACGTCACCATTCAGCGGTCTTAACTACTAGGCCATTGGTGAGATCAATCAGTGAGATCAGTAGGAAGAGAAGTTCAGCGTACAGTAGCTCTTCCAAGGGTGTCAAGTTTTCTACGAGGTTCAAATTAAAAGCTCTGGCTGGCCATTTTGTACATAAAATTAGGTTTGTTTTGAAGCAGGAAACTTGGAACGCCAAACCTTGCCTTCGCCGTGATTCGAACCACAGATCTTCCAGTTGCTAACTTGACATTCTAACCGCTTACACCTCCAGAACACACACGGGAAAATGCGATCCATTTAAAATGGCTACTGGGGAGAGACATGAGAGTCTGTCGACAAAATCCAATGGCGACGAATCATCATCTATCGTGTTTTAGTAACACAGTACTACTATACATAAATTTTGTCGAAGAAAGAAAAATTAAAAATCATCTGTGACCTCGCAAGGACTCCAATTACGAATCTTTCACTCGCTAACTAAATGTGCTATCTACTTATTTCTTGACAGCAAACACCTGGAGGTATTAATGCGATATTTTCTTCTTAATTCGCTCAATGCTTTCGATTTTAACTGACAAGGTTTGCTTTAAAAGCTAAGCAAAAAACAGTTTGGTACAGCGTTTCAATAAAATTCTATCGATTTCGAGGGTTATCAAACACAGATCTTTCTTCTTCAGAAACAAAAACATTTTGAAAAATGAAACTTTTCTTTCATACCGAAACAATGGTCAAAACTTGAATGTAACTCCATCTGTGGAAGTAAAATTGCGGTCCCCGATATTTTCGATATAAAAATGGTTGTCGGTTCTGACATTTTGCAAAATTATTTTTTCTCCTGAAGAACAATGATCTGTTTCTGATCACCTTCGAAATCGATAAAGTTTTATTTAAAATTTACTTCAAACCAAGGTTGCATTTGTTTGCCTACTTTTAAATTGCATTCATGGGTCTCTCTTCCTATTGTCGATTATTTTAGTTGAATGCCCTTATTTAAACAGCCGTTAGATTGAGGTATTTTAATGCGTGTGACTTACCTCTTGACCAACAAATCGGGAAAGAGGATAATACAATTTTTTCAGAGAAAGAGAAAGGTCTTTGTTATTTAATTTAATTTTAAATTGTTCCTACTCATTAAAATAAAAAACTAAAACTAATTAAAATAAAAATTAAAAGCAAACTTTAAATTTTAATTGCCAAACGCCCCTTATTTTCTTCATTTACATTTGGGTATTTTTTCCTTCTATCGCCAAAATAGAAACAGTTTATAATATATTAATGTAAACTGCTTCAGTTACAAATTAATCCGCATCATACGATATTACATAACACTGCAGTGCAGGTACGTGCTAGTCAATCAGTGAATAAGATAAAAACAAAACTTTTTGACACTCTTCCACGTTTCTTTGAAATGCGTCTGCCACTTTTCTTGCTGGCTTCTGTGTTGCTAACACTCAGCCGATTTCTGTCTATCATTCATTGTATTAAGATGTACTAAGCTCCCAAAAACTATGGGTGGATATAGCGCCCATTATGTTGAGTGAATCAGAATATGCATCTCAAGAACAGTTTTACACAGTAATAAAATTATGTTGTATACACTCTACGTTTGTCTATTATCATTACTAGATTTTACTGAAAACTTTCCTCTTATTGCCAGTTCAATAGATGATTCTGAAATATAATGATTATTATCTTTGTCTTCATTTAATTTTCCACATTCACGTCATACATTGACTCTGAAGAAATTATTTACATATTGTGAAACTTTCCATAGCCTAAGTCAGATAAAAATCTGATTATAAACTGGATTCCGACACTTGCGTTAACACGTTATACGCTAATACTTTCCGCTATATTCATTATTCCTTTCCTTCATGCCAATTTTCTTTGAATTCTTTCCTAACCAGACTTATGATTATTATGTCTAAAAAAGAAGTGGTCATAACGACAACTTTAAAAAGACTTGCAGACTTTGCAACCGAGTTCAATGCTGTGAATTTTTCTCGCATTTACTCTTTAAACGTTCCTTTTCATTTGTCTTAAGCATGAAAGTTTTTAATAACAGTATTTTTTTCCGTTGCAAAATTCATGATGCAACAGAAAACATTTTCCCAATGAAAAACGCAACAAAAATACTCTAAGTCATTGCATTATGCACATGCAAAGTTTCAAGCTTTATCTCGCATTTGGAATTGCGTTAGTTGATGTTATATGAAAAATTATGCACACACATAGCTTTCCCATCAAAAGCAGAACACGCACTTTTATAAGTAATAGAACATTCGTGTTACGTAAAATGCAAATGAATAAATAAACGATCCAAATAGAATCAGAATATATATAAATTTTAAAAAGAAATTTAGGCAAATAAAATTGTTACTATAAATAAAGCCCAATATTTTTAATAAATGGTCTCAGAAAGTAACATTTGAAGTTGAATGCTATTTTACTACTTCAGATGTATTCTGAAGGGGGATGCGTAGACCAAGAAAATGTAATTTACGATTTATTTCAGTTTCTGGAGAAACAGAAACATGCAATATGCGTAACTCATTGGCAAGACATTCTTGCGTTTCAATACGTCAATTACATCTTGTTACCTCGATAATGAACGTCTCTAGATCGATAACTCCAAGAGATAAACATTGGCGACTAAATTGGTGAGATTGCGCTCATTTGGCGAATTCAGATGCCTCCACTGTTAGGTTGCAATCCATTTTCGTGATTACGGTACCACATGACTGAGCGTGCTTTGAGTATGCAGCGCGTGGAGCGACGAAGGTCATATTTCTTCGCTTATCATGGTACAGGTACAAAATATGTTTGGCCAAAGCTTTGGTTTCTGTCACATATACGAGACTGTCAGGGTGACGTGATTCATTTTTAGCTCTGGAAAGCTGGTCTCTTTCACTTCCGTCACTTAATAGGGAGAAAAAAATTCTTAGAGAAATTGCATAAATTTTATTTTCACTTTAACGAGTTTCAACGCTAATTTTCCACAGCATTATACTAGCCATCCTTTAGATGCATCGCTTGCAAGATTTATAGAAAATTCTGCTCTATTTTTTTAGAAGTCATTCATTTTATATGCTCAGCTTAAAAATTTACATTTCAAGATAATTACCAGTTTTCAATTAAATTTCTGAAAATGGATACGCTTTATCATACCCAAGCACATATATGCGAAATTGTCTTGCATGCAGGCCACTTCCCCTCTTTTTTCCCGAAAAAATGCAAAGATGTTTTAGATTGAGAGCAAAAGTCCAAGGGCGTTTTAAATAATATTTTGAGGCAACCAAAAATTGAGCTCATTTTTCAACTTTCTCTAAACTAGTCATATTAAAAGGAAAGATATTACATTAACCTAAATATAAGATAAAATTTCTTGCTTTCAGATTTCGTTTTGATCACATATACATACTCTAACAAGTTAAGGTGATTTACCACTTATCTCCTAAATTAAGCTTTTAACTCACTGAAATTTCGTAAGGTAAAAATACTTACCGTGAATTCCGGGGTATAACGCACACCCATAATTTCAAACTACATTTTTATAGTTTTTAGATATATTCGCCGTATAACGCCCTTTTCTTTGTGAAGAAACTTGAAAGATACATGAGTGATGCTCATACTGTCTGAAGTCATTCATTCAAAGATTTTCCCCAGGCTTTCGAAAAACTGCATACTGAATTGACAATCGATAAGGTGAACAATATGTGTATGGGGGAAATGCATGAAGGAGTAAATAATTCTGCAAAGAGGGTGCTTTCTATTTAATGCAGATGTGTCCGAGGATGTTATTCTAGGATTTAGAGAAAAAAAAAAGGACATTATTTAACGTAAGAATACACTTTCGATCTGAATGAAATTCCCGGGATTTAGGAGTTAGATGCTTTTTTTTTTTTTTTTTTTTTTTTTTTTTTTTGTAGTCGTTAAAGCCGTAACTTTGAAATGAACATCGAACGCAGAGAAGGACAAAACAAGGGAAAGGAGGCCAAATGTGTTACGGAAGTTTAGAAATGATGTCTGAGTGGATAATAAAAGCATAGATGGACATTAAAACCGATATAATTGAAAAGTCCTTAAAAATTTAGTATACCTAACAATCTAGATGGAACGGAAGATGATTATTCATTTATGGATCAGAGTAATAGTAGTGTTAAATATGAAACAAAATTGCATGATGAGCCTGAAATTGCAACGGAAGGTGAATATGACAAAATTTTCATGTGATCAGATAAGGCAGATAAAGAAATTTTTTAAGTTCATAATTAATGTCAGTTCTTTTAAACAAACAATATTTAGTACATTTTTATGTGCACATTTTTCCCTTATTTTTAAATCTATAATTTTTATATCCGATGCATAACGAGCACCCGTAAATTTCGATCTTATATTTCGTATTAAAAGTGCGCGCTATAGGCCGAAATGCACTGTTCATAGTTTTATACTAAGGGATGATACAGGCTGGTCAAAACGTGTCAGTACGCTCTTAGATTTAATAAACTTAAGTTATTCCACTAACAGTGTGGATGTTTTGTTTGATAATTAACACGCGAAAACTTAATAACGACATAAACTCGTCAAATTATCATAACAAGAAGTGCTAAACAAACTTTAAATTAATGAAATTAAATCTTAGATTCCCCCTTCGCCAAACGTGTGGCCCACTAGCGGCTGAACAACAAAATCGCTAAACACGGGTACTTCGAGCCCGACTGCATGGAAGTTTTCATAGATTTCGCCAAGCATAACGTGAATACGAGCCTTTAGAAAATGCTCAAGGCATCTCCTCTTCGTGGCAGGCAGCCTTTGAGTGCTTCACTCTAATCTAGAATTTATCCTGTAATAATCAAGTTACCAATTGCTTTTCCCACTCATAGTTTTGTAAAGAATTTGCATTTACAAATTTATAGTGAAAATATAGTTGTATGAAGCAATAATATTACCGATTCCTTGACGTACAAATACTACACAAAATCGTGCATAGAATTTTTGAATTTTTTTGTTATTAAACCTAATTAAATGTTTGTAATATCATGTTTATGAAAAAAGAGAGCGTCCGACTAATTCTGTGTTTACATATTTTTTTCTAAATTAACCACAAAGACTAATGTTGATTCCACGCACTGTTTAGTATAAAATATGTTACAGTTTAGTAATAAACCGTAATGAAAATTGCTATCGTAATTACCAAAAAAATCCTTAGCATTTTTCTGACATGTCTTTCAACAAAAAATGAACATGAAGAAAAATCATTTTAAAGATTTTTCATTTGCAAAACTAATTAGTTTAACAGAAAATTTGGCTTTCATGCAGTTTTATCAAACTGATGCTCAAATTATACATTCAATCTTTCAGAAATCTAATTTCAAAACAAAAATTATATAATGTTTTAAATCGTTGAATTTTCCAAAATACAAAACAAGTAAAACAAATTTCCATTTACATAAAATACTATTTTTTATATCTTGTGTATTTTAATTATATTTTAACAAAGAATACAAATATAAGTAAAGTAAATTATTAAACATTAAAAAGTAAAGTAAATTATTAACGTTAAATTTAAAATTATTTTTAAATTTGTTTCTGCATTATTAAATATTAATATTTTTTTATAAAACTTTGTGCATTCCCTGAAATATACCGCACAAAACGGTTTGTAGAATATTGGATAGTTCTACTATTAGATTTAAATAAAAAATATTTGGTGTCTTGCCTAGTGAAAAATGAGAGAAATTGTAGTTCGTAGTTTAAATATTTTACCTCAAAACACACGCACACACACAAAAAAATCAACAAATAATACTGTTAATTTCATGCTCAGGGCCCACCAGCGGCCGAACGGTAAATTCGCTGAACACTGGTAGTTCGGTCCGAGGTTCTAATCCCGCGAACGGGCTGGCTGCATGGGCGTTTTCGTGGTTTTCCACATGTGTAACGTGTATACGAGCCAGTTTCCCTTAGTAAGTCCTTCACGAAGGCGTCCCTTCCCTTAGGCAGATAGCCCTCGAGGCTTTGCCATAATCACACATATACAATTTCATGCTCAGTTGTATCAAAAGTATAATGATAAACACATTAAAAAAATTGAAACATCTATCCTTAATGTTTTTGAAAAAGTAATGTAACAAAAAATTTTCATACAGCATTCAATTGTAAAAAGTACAATTTTAACAACAAATCTATTTATATTTGCCTTCTCTGCTATCGTACTTTACTTACGCTTTCTGGTATAAAGAAATAAAGTATTTAATATTCCATTAGGCTATGGCAATAGCAAATGGCAGGGTTTGAAAGAGACCATCTCTTAAAATAACAACCATCAAACATAAAAGACAATTATGATAAAGCATCAGCATCTTAATAAAATTAAACTACTGAAGAGATTTTCTCTTTATATTTAAAAATGTTTCAAATAAAATTTAATGCCAACATTTTGACATTTTTTGTTACTATGTTCCATTAAAGATGAAAAGCGCTTTATTAGTTTCATTATTTAAAATTAAATTCATAGAATATACCATTTGTTATCTCACAACCACATTTTTACTTCAATGTACGGAGATATATTGTATGAAGTAGTATTGCAATCGCGAAAAATTTCGGGTATCATATTTCAATGAAAATATCCATTTTGACCGCTATCGAAGATAATTTAACGATGCTGAGTGACATCTGTGCGTAAGGGCAGAATAAAGGACGCTTTCTCCCAAAAAGGACTGCAAATGGATTCAAAAGAAATTTTTTTCGAGACGTCTGTACGTACGTATGTATGTATGTATGTATCTCGTATAACTCAAAAACGACTAGCCTCAGAACATTGAAATTTTGTGTATAGGACTTCCATAACATGGAATTGTGCACCTCCCGTTTTGGTTATAATCGCTCGCACCAAAAGTATATAAATATACCCGCTCTTTTACTCGGCACGGTTAACTGTTTTTTTATTCTTACTGGTAAATTGTGCATTTTTTTACTTTAAAAAAGATTGAATTACATTGTTCTTATCTTACGGTTAAGGTTTTTATGCCTTTAGTTAATATGCATGCAACAGTTGTAGAATTATCAACAATTTAATAGTTGTGCATCGAAAAATCTGCTTTCTTGCCCGCTGGCCAAATTGCTTGTTTTTGTGTAAAAAATCTAATTTTAACTGTAAAAATTGTTTTTTAATTGCTTTAACTGTATGTGGTATTTCATGTTCTTCCATTTTTTCAATTTTTAATGAAGATATTTTGAGTTTTTATGTATATCTCCTTGCCGCGAATTGAGAATTGAATTAATTGAATGAGAAATATATCTCCGATTAAAATCGAAGAAATAAGTTTAAATGAAATGTAGCGAATAATGTGTATAATTTAATAAGACATACAAGGAAGTCATATGGGCGTCTACATCAGATTTTTTTCTTTAATTAACAAAGTATTTTAACCTAAGAATTTTCGTAGCTCTTGCACGGGAATGCCAACTCCTTTAAATATTCTACGTAAAAAAGCTTCTATCTTGGATTCTCAGAGGATGTAGAATCAGCAGTTCGTAGTATACTAAAGAACGTAATATGGCATATGTAAGTCTTTGTTAAAAACAGTTATTTTTGACCCTCTGCAATTTGCCTATGGTCCTGAGTTTTCAAGCAAAGCTATCTCAAATTTAGATTTAAATGTTTCGGACAATTTTTCTCGTATACAAGTCACGCTTTTAGTATTTCATTTTTTTATAATGAGTATAACATTTTTCTAAATAAACGTACAGGGACAGGGAGAAAGTATAGAAAGTCAGATTTCGAAAATCTTTATAAATAGAATTTTGTAAATTAAAAATGGCCAAACATGAATATTTGTGTCATTGAAAACATTTTTCTAACCGAAAGTTAAATGTTTCCGACCAAAGGTTGCGAAACTATTGTCTGGGTAAGGATATGAGCACGGTGTATATGACCATTACCAACTAAGCAATCCATTGATTCAAAATTACTTCATAGATAAATATGAAGTCGTAAATATAAAATATAGCTGTTCATTCCCTCAGTTTTTTTACACTTTCAAAAATAAACGAAAGAAAATTAGCAATCTTAATTCTAATAAATGAATCATAAAATTATTAAAACAAATAGTTTATTTATATTCCTTGGTCAATGATAAAAAGCATGATGATACAAAAAGCAGTTATTTTTCCAGAAATGATTAATGTGCATATATATATATTTATATATATATATCTTCAGTTCAAAGCTAATATTACAAATCTGCTAGTTTCGTTGTTTCACCTAAATATTATTTTCTAGACAGTTTTTCAATGTTTTACACTATGCCAAAGCTGAAAGAAGTATAAAAAAATGACTGTTTAGATAGCATGTTCCAAAAGTCAGATTTTAAACTGATTTTTTTTTTCTCTAAACTAAGATACTGCAAGTTAGTGTTTCTGGCTAAGAGCAGATGTTTTATAAAAAAGTCACATATATTTATCACATTCAAATACAACAGCAGTTTACGATTTTACATAGTAAAAGGCAACTTCAGGGACATATGCTAATATCTGAAAGATGCCAAATTATATCAAATCAATCAACTTTATGATCTCAGATACAAAGTATGATTTTTTTAATAAAAATTTCTAATGGCTAGGCAAAAAGTTACGAAGAATTAAAATCTTACATAAAAAGGAGAAAGTATTAAACACGCTTTTTAACTTGACGCCGCTATAAAAAATTACAAAAAGAATGAAATAACATAAACTCTAAAATTAATTATTTTGTGTTTGCTGTGCATTATTTCATTCCCCATCCTCTTAACAACTCCATAGGTAAGGGAAACACAACTGTAGAGTTCTTCTCGGCTGCAATTGTATTTAAGGTCTGCAAGTATCTCAACTGTAAAGCTGCAGGTGAGTCCGATATGATATCAGACGCTTCTTTGAGGGCTCTGGAAGCTTTCTGCTCGCCCTCTGCTGCAATTACCTGTTAAACGAAAATCAAAGCACAATAAGATAATTTTACATCACCTTTAACAACAATAATTGATATTAGTCAATCCATATTGCAAAATTCAATTTCTCATTTTAAACAGTTTAATACTGAAAAATATGATGTGTATGTATCCTTTCATTTTAACTAATATTAGCTATGACTAACAGACCTAGAACAATAAACTATCGAAATAACGGTTAGGTAAATAAGATAAAAGTAACTGTGTACGCCGTTAAATTTAATTCTCTTAAAAGATTGGAATTTATCCAGCTGAAATTATTCGAAGAACATTTTTGCAGTTAAAATTGCGCATGGGCTAGTTTTGTCTTTCCCGGGATGCTATGCTACATTATGTCTTTGGAAAATTTACCTTTCACGGAGCCTGGGACATTTCCTATTCTTAGAAGTATCATTTCAGATTATATAAGACCTTTAATTTAGGTTATTAATTAAAACTGCATATTACTTAAATAACCAACTTAAAAGCAATATACGTATTACATGGTAATTTATATACTTCTGTACTTCTGTTTTTATAATGCTATATCAAATTGATATTATTAAAAATTTATCTAATTATAATTTTTATAAATATCTCAATTATTAAAAATAATTATTAAAACTAACTTCAGCACTTCATCTTTTGTACATCGGCAGAGAATAATAATAATTTCCGCCATACCTTAATAAAAAGTTTATTATATTTTAAAAGCATAATTATGAAACTCCGCAACACAGCAAAATAGCATTGTGTTTCATTTCTAAAATGCCTAAGCAGTGTGCATGGTATATATTACATACGCTTTTTTAATTAAGCTTGAAATGCTTGCCTGCGATTTAAAGTCATATTACATACTGCCTATGGCGCTGGGACCATTGAGAGTACGAAATATCGAGCACATGGACAACCAAGAAATAAAAGGATCATCATCGCAACCTCTCATTAACCTTTGTTTTGATAGAGCTCCTAAAACTTTATCCACTTGCTGATCCAGTAAATAATCAAAATTTCATTACAAATGTTAAGATCCTGTCGAAATGATGAGTTTTATAGATCTTTCCTCAACATCATGTTGCTATAATTGTAGGAATTTGTGATGATTTTTAATAAGGTGGAACAAATTGGTTATTTCTCTATTTAATTCATTTCAAACGTTTGAAGGATTAATTATTTGCTTAATACATACTTAAATACACCAAAGTCAATAGAAATGACGTATCAATGAAACCAGTTATAAAATGAGTTTGGATTAAGAAAATATAAATCACCGTCTTCTTACTCGTTTATAGGAAAATTTATTATTGATCATAAAAAGATTTATATTTGCTTTTATTCTTGTTCTTATGCTGCACAATACCATAGTAAACGATACAAGGAACGATATCATTGCACCATGGTCGATCCTAGCGGGGGGGGGGACAAGTTTGTGCACATCACGTGGGCAGGCAAATTTAAGGGCGGCGAAATGATTATCAAACACATTACATTTCTGAAAAAATGGGTGGCCAGTTTAAGTTTGCACATGGGCGGCCGACGTTCTAGAATCGGCATTGCATTGCACGACACTTTGTTCCAAAATAATGAAAGAAATAGTTTTATAACTTAAATTGCCCATGTGCACTTTAATGTTAGTTTCACTTCGTTGACATTAATTAATGGAATTACTATCTCCCAAAATACACTGAAGTAAGTATCTCTTAACTGGTTTTTTTTTTTTTTTTTTTTTTTTTTTTTTTTTTTTTTTCTCCTTATTTTTGGGAAAGTAGTAAATCATGCCTCTATAATACCTTTGATCAAATTTGCTGTTCGAAAATTTATTAAATCTTGTATAAATCGTGGAATGATAATTTCATTTTTGAATATGCCATTCGCGAAGAAAGCAATAACTCCCCTACCCCAAAAACAATTCTAATTGGTACAGTACGTATCAACAAGGAAGAATTGCTCAACACAGCAGAAATAAAACGAACGACAGAATAAATGTTTCCGTCAAACAGCTAGTAGTCTGGATAACATCCTAATTATTTAGAAAAGGCAAATCTGGCATAAAAATATTACTTTTAATTTTTTAAATTTCAGAATAAGTATTTCTGACCATGTATAAAACGTAAATTCAGAACCAGATAATTTTTACTAATTTCCTGCAATATTTGGATTCAAAAGAAATCAACGCAAGGACATTAAAAACTTTCAACAGCTATGAACCTTCTTATTCAGTTGATAGAACTCGCGAGAGAATACAGCATCAACAGGGAAAAAAATTCTATGCAACAGTAAAAATGCTGCTCAGTAGACTGCATTTCAAGAAATTCGAAAGAAATTTCAAATACTGGCATAAACTACCATATTAATTTATGCAACTAAACCAAACGTAAGTCGCTTGTCTTGACTTCAGAAATATGTTTATCAAAGCTGCACATTAAAAATGAGAACTATTTGCAAAAATGTGTTTCATTGACTTACTATTAAGAAATCTTTTATCGTTAAATTGTTCAATAAAAGTCTGTTTCCATATATTTTATAGTTAAAAAAAATGTGTAAACGCAAAACTATTTTTGTTCATTTATAATTTTTATTCATAAAAATTTGCATACAAAAACACTCTTTTCAAACTGACGGATATGATAAAATTGAGAGTATATGCAAAGCCACAAAGCCTGTGCAAAAGCCTATATTCAATAGGTAACAGTGTTTAGCATTATAAAGCCACTTATTGTTAATTCTGCGAATGTCTCATAGATAGATAATTAAAACTTGCAAAATATAACCATATTTAGCGATACAACGTTGTTTAGAGATTTTCGAAAAAATGTTTTGAATATTGGGAAAGTTGTCAAGCTGATTAATTCTCTCAACGAAAGCACAAAATGATGAATGAAGAGATAAAAACCGCCCACATTGGGGTGTGATAATATTTAATAAAATAATTTCCTTTGATCTATTGCACACTTCACTTACGAATTCATCGATAACTTTATTTATATAGATATGTAATGAAAAAGAAGTATCAATGGTGTAGAACAAAAGAATGTTGAATACGTAATGAACAGCAAACTTGGCAGTCGAGACTGATTAAATATTAATCTTTATTTCAATTGACATTTGCAGCCACAATTTACATGGCACTTTAATCGTGCCTATTCAAGAACATTTACATTTTGATACTGTTGCGATAAGAAGAGAGCGACTTAACAGGAAGAGAGCTAGAAGCTAAAAGTGCGCGATTATCCAGTATGGAAGCTCAAGAGAAGGTTTTGGTTTAGGTTGCTTATTAAGAGAAAAGTTTCAGTTCTCGACATTTTGAGTTCAGTTTCCGAATTAGCTACATCATCAGCGTTATGCAAGCCATGTAACATAGAATGATCTACAAATGACGCAGCCCAGAAGAGTGGTTATTGTTTTAGAATCGCGAAAGGAAATACCTACATAAGAGGCTATTGCTGTTAGTTCAAGTTATTTACTTTTTCAGTTTTTAATTCATTTATTTTTAGCAGCATTTTGTGCAGGGATAATTTTAAGATCTTTTGTTTAAAAAAATTTCTACTATACTTTCTCTATATATATATTAGGTTGTTAATCCATATTAAAATAAAATAAAAGCTTAACTAGAACCCATGGATATTTAGTCATCGGAATATTAGGTCAGAATGCAGAAAATTGTGGAAATCATTTTATTAAACAAAGATAATTCATACCCTAATGATATTAGTGAGATAAAAACACTACATGTTTTACGTGATGATAACTACGCTGACTATGGATTAAATGTAAAACACAGATAAAGGTGTAATGAAAAAAATTATCAAAACAGCTGAAAACTTGCTGAAATAGATAGTTGGAACTCGGTGAATGGTCTGACTGCATGTGAATTTTCGCTATAAGAGAATGCAAGCCATTTCTTTCAAATTTTTTCGGCCATTGCCAACTTTTTAGAGCTTTTCTCTAATAAAAATACAGCAAATTTTTCAACGGCCTAAATTCATTTTACACATTTAGCCAAGATACATTTCGTTCCCCCGTCGTATATTATACTAGGATCTTAACAGCTTTTTTATTCTAATGCCGTAAGACTAAGAATAATAAAACTAAGAATCGGTTTTTTCTCTGATTCATTATTTGATTAAACATTTGTGAATTTACTTCGAAATATGTTATTTCGTTCCTTTTCAGAGTCTCCATTAAACTCTCATAAGTCAGATTTTTTAGTTTAATATCATCTTGCATAAATTCTGTTAACTTCAAATGTCTGGGTGTATAATCCGGAAATAACATCCAGATTACATATACATGTATATGTTACGGTGAAACACCGAAATCTGGAGAATGTCGACATTCACCGGTGAATGTCAACATTCACATAGTCGCTTGGTGTCTGTCCGAAATATTTTCCAAGTACTCTTATTTCTGACTTACACCGGTAAATGTCGACATTAACCATATACTACTGGTGAATGTTGAACATATGAGCATATTATATTTTCTTCTCCGTAATTCAGTAGCGAAAAAACGCACTTGAGCCTTAAAATAAGAACTTAAAACACACAGTACATTCAAAATGAGAAAGGAAAATAATAGAAGTTAAAAACTTACTCAATTATGTGATTCAAATCTTATTTATTATAACAACTTAAACTATTATGACACTTTGAAATGCACAAGAGGCCCTTGTTTTAACATTATATTACGTAAATAAACGAAGAATTTGATTGTAATTAATTTCATAATTCTTAAAGTTTGGCGAATCTTGAGAGAAAGTTTGGGTATCAATTTAGTTGGCGAATCCTGAGAGAGTATCAGTTTAGTAAAGAAATTTAATTACATTTTAGTAATGAACATAATTTTTAAAACGGAAATTATTTGACAATGCCGCTGCTTGCCTGATAAAAACACTTCTAAATGTTAATATACCTTAGCTCGGGCTTCCCTGGTTGCTTCTGCTTCAGCAGCCATCGCTCTCTGCATCTGTTGTGGCAGTGTTACGTCCTTACTAAATGTGAAAATAAAACAAACAAATTAAAGGTTTTTGCAAGAATAAAAATATTGGCATAGGTGTCTAAGAAACTTACAGCATGAAAACAAAGAACAAATAAAACATTTGCAATAAAATATTCAAAGAAAAATATAATATTAATAAACACACAGTAAGTAGTGTGTACTTGAGGCAAACTTGCGTTTTATTGTATAAATTACAAATATTAATATAAATTAAAGTTCATCTTTAACATAATTTATTTCTAACATTAACAGCCTATGAATTTGTCAAATTCCTTTCTTTAAACATTAATGAATGAATTGTTAGACGTCCCGTGTGTAAGTACAATAACCCCCCAAATGGGAATTTTTTGTTGTTTACAATAATACTGTAACAGAAACATAGAACGCTCACATCGGGCTGTCATAATATTTGATAAAATAATTTCCTTTGATATATTGTACACTTCAGTTACGAAATTCATCGATAACTTTATTTTTTATTGTTTTATGTTCTTGCTAACATATAGGCTACCTGAAAATTTTTATTAAAGAAATTTACAAAAAATTTATTTAACATTAAACAAATTTACCAGAATTTTGGTAATGTTATTTAATATTTAATGGATGACAATAAAGAGGTACACTGAAATGTATTTAAAAATTGTTTGTCAGGAATGTAACGATTGCGCAAAACGCTAGGTGGACATCTTGAAACGTCAAAATTGTAATACAAAGTGATTAAAAAAACGGGAAATTTTGAAAAATTAAATAATTTCAGGGAAAAAAATTATTAAAAAAATATTTATCTCATTTAATAGTAAAAATAATGCTATTTTAGAATACATACAATACAATTTATTTTTTTAAGATGACATCTTGCAGTTGAGCTCCTTCTCTGCGCAAACATTCCTGCAGTCTCTTCGTTACATTGTTCATGGTTTGACGTAACATCTCAACTAGAATTTCAGCAAGTGACGACGGATTGATCGACGTAGACTTCTTATGACAGCATTTCGAACAGCTTGGATATTGTCTGGTGTACGAATGGTTCGCACACGGCCTGGAGGTTTCTTTCTCATGGCCGAACCAGTTTGCTTGAAATTACGTATCCATATTGTAATCGAATGCGCTGATGGAACACGATCGTGGCGTCCTAAATTAAAATGACGGCGGAGTTCTCTACGTGCCTCTTTCACACTGTCATTGTTCTTGTAAAACGCTTTGATAGCGAAAGCACGTTGCGCACCACTCCAAGCATTCTTGATAACTAAATGGCAAGGTGTCGTTGACAGGCTGGCGTACATTATTCAGTGTTACCAAACGGCTTAAAATATATTAATATGAATATTCGGCGGAAAAGGCGTCTTTTGCGAGTTACGGGACATTGAAAGTCAACAACATGAAGATGCGGAAGCTAGCTGCTTCCACATCCTCTTGTGACTAAGAATTCTGTGAAAACGTGAAACTTCTGCATCTCTTAAATTTCTAGATCCTTTTTTACACGAATTTCGGCAGATTAAAAGACGTTGTATATTGCATTAACAACTTTCTGTGTGGGGTAGGAAGCCTCTGCGTTCGTTTAGCAGTGATTCTCAAAGATTTCAAAGTCCTATATTTCGCTGTTTATTCGTGAGATATTATTTGCTTATCTTCAGCCACAGAGTACAGTATAAGCGTTTGGCGGCACATTATGTAAAAAGTCTCCGGACGTTTGTAACAAGCATTATGTAACAAGTCGCCGTGTCGTTTGGCGACACATTATGTAACATGCAAAGGGAAAATGCATACTTTTATGATTCTTCGGTTACAAGTATTGGTCTTCAACGCCTCATAAAAGTATATATTTCTTCGTTATATGTCCACAGGATATTTTTTGCTTATCATTGGCTACAGGATACTATTGCTATTATTTGGTGACTTCTTCCACGACACTGCGCATTGGTAGATGAATAACGTTTAGCTTTTAACGCTCGACTTTCACAAGATTAGAAGAACATAAAACTCGTACTGCATGATAACATAAGAATGCTATTACAATTAAATTTATTTAGACCATAATTCTTTTCATCACCTAGATGTATGCATTAGGGAATTTATGAAAAGAAAAGGTAACAAAACATAGATTAAAAAGTTTAGTTAACTTTGACAAACAGGCGAAGCGATTTACCACGTCAAATTAAAAGCACCTCTTCAAATTTTGGCATTTTAATTTCAAATAAAGTATGCTACTATTTTTGTCAGAGCTTCATTTAATGCTCTCATTTATGATAACGATTATGGGATTTATGGCGAAACAATGATACGCTTTTCATATTATTTAAATACATTTATAAAGAACATCTTACATTTCAACTCTTTCAACTTTCACACCCCAAGGGTCGGTAGCTTCGTCCAAACAAACCTAGAATTAACATGAAAAATAAAAATGCATTCACATTAAAATAAATATAAATCACGCATTAAGGGAACAAATTAGACATTTTGTAAAGGACGTTAATAACGTAATTTCGCATACGGTAATATTTATTTTACAATTTCAAATGTAAATGAATACAAGTATTAATGATAACTTAAAACAAAATATTAATATACCCAATAATTCACGGCATGTCAATTTTCATGGTTAGCATAAATAGAATTTTCATGGTTAGATAAAATAATAGAAAATATTTTAACTGCTGCCATATTTTAAGCGTCTATATTTTACTGAGAACATATAATCATTGACCAGCGATATCCAACAAAGCTTAAACAATGCCACATTTTCATTATAAAACTGATTTTCCCTTCTAAAAAGGGGAATAGAAATGAGAAATTTCTTTCATTTGTTTCTCATATCTATGAAAACAAATAGCTGGAATTTATAAATGGGTTAAAATCATATGCAGATATTCTGGGAGAATACAGGTACAAAATTTTAAGATTTTTTTTCGGGGGGGGGGTCATTATCGCGAAATCGGGAAGTTATAATTTTCCGTCATAAATTCCTAAAAATTATGGATTACAAGATAACGAAAAACGACATCATCTCCGGAATTTTATTTTTTTTTTAAATATAAAGCCAGATGTTAATAAGAAAATTTGTAACTAATTTAGTTAAATACTTCATTGATTAAGTCGTTGAAATTTTAAATTAACTAATAGAGAAATGAATTCCACGTACTTCGATGTATATGCTTCTGTAAAACCGTTTTCATTAACATAAACTCACAAAAGTTAATTCTCTTGATGGCCTTAAAATATGAGCACTCTCTTTAATTCAGTATTTAATACTAATTAATTCTTGTAACAGTGTTGTGCTGCATGCTTAGGCATGTTAGAGAAATTTTTAGTTACTAATATCAAGTTGGAATACAGTTCTTTTTTCCCCACGGAATTTTATTTTAACAAAAAAAAATTCAGTTTTTTTGTAGTTAAGTAAGAAAGTAACAAACAAGTATTTAAAAAAGCGTGCTGATTTTAAACACGGAAAAAATGTCACTTCAGTCATTCAGAGTATTTTGGAATGCTCTAAAATAAGTCTACGCGTGTCTAAAACTGGACACCACAAAAGTGGAGAGTATCTTAAACATAATTTAAAGAGATTATCTGAGAGACACAGCGCATCTGATTCATTTCTTATTTCTTATAGTGGAACAATGGTGCTATAATCCATGGTTTCAATTTGCAATAATATAAGATTAGTTCATGAAATATGAAGTCACTCGTAATTATTTGCCATAACACATATTTTGATTTTTATTCCCGCAACAACAGGAATAAAAATCAAATACAGAACTTTTCCTAAGCATTTCACGAATATGAAATGTGATGGTGTAGTTATCAAAAAAATTTTGAATACATTCGCGTTATTCGAGGTTGTTTCTACAAGCGAACAATAAAAATTATGGCTACATAAGAAATTGTCCTACCTGCATTATATGACTGATTTGCTCCCTTTCAGATAAGATCTCAGACAAGCTCTTTGTTCCCAGAACTGTCCTCAGTGTTGTAGCTGCGAGCAACTTAGTTGACGAAACGTAATTGGCCACGTTGGTGACTGCGGTGATTGGATTGCTTACACGAAAATACACAACAGCATCAACGCATACAGTGACAGAATCCCTGGTTAACACCTAATAAAGCAATGTCATAAAACATGTAACTGAGAATTGAGCCACATATATGCAAGAATATATATATATATATATATATATAAAATTAAAAATTTGTTCACTTATACAATAAGCATAATCCTCCATTCTGCACGTAGCCCATTAAAAAATTCTTTTGAAAAGTTATATATATATTTAACTTTGTAAGGAGTGAGTTGAGTGCTCCATCGTTACCGTATGCTTTCATGGTGTATCTGGAAGTACATTCAGCTGACAATCAAAAGGTCCGGAGTCCGAATCCCTTCGAAAGCATCGCTGATTTAATCGCTCTACAGCTTTGCGTTTAAGATTTGATTTTCTCTCGCGCTTTTGGAAACAGGAGAAATAACTTGAAATTTGTTATTTATACATAAGATATAATACAGAGCAAATGAAGGTCAATGAAACAACGGTCTGAATGTCTTGCTGGTGTTCAGAGTGATAGAAATTGATAAGTTATGGATAAAAATTTTGACACATATAAAGGGCATTACATTCGACACCTTGCCGAATTTTTAAAAACTTTGAAATTTAGTCCTCGGTTAAGGAGAAAATAAAACTTGGTTACATTCTCTGGACTACTAAATTAATTGACGACTGCGCTTTAACGTTTGTATTCATGGTTTACGTTTTGTCATTTCCCCGTACAGATTTTTTAATAGATCTCAAAATACTTTTATTGTTACCTTTAAACATGTGAAATCTGCAATCGCATGAAAAATTTAATTTGAAATTTGCACACGAGTTCGTAAAGACTATTTAAAATATGAAAACAGTATGCAGTTTATCGCATCATCAACTAATGTATCGTATTTCGTCAGATAATTATATTTATTAGCCTCCCAAGACGGCTTAGTGGTTAGGGGAGCCTACTGCGAAGCTGAAGAGCCCGGATTTGAATCCCGGGGGAGGCGTGACTGTAATTGTACGTGCATTCATAAGAGGTAAAGGTGGCCCACCTATTAGGTGCTTCCATAATAAAGTGGCTATCACTTCAGGCCTTAGTAGTGGCCAAGTCGGCTCAGTGCCCGCCAATGGAAAAATTATGTATTGTTACGGATTTGGTATTTAAATAGCTAATGTTATTTGAATTATAAATTAAATGGTTTTATTTCCCGCGCAGTGTAGCGCGTGACGAATATTAAAAGAAAGCTAAGCCGAAAAATTGAATATACAAGAGCGCGTGCATGTAACATTTAATAAATATCTCTTTTTGATTTCGAGAAATTACTAGAAAATTCTCGCGCGCGATTTTAAAATCTTGTAAAAGAAGGAAAACCTCTCAGTTCGTGGAGTTACTTAGTTTGTTGTTGTTTAGAAAACTGCCCTTGTTGACTGTAGCGAATTCGCGGATTAGCTTTCTTTAGTTGTTTTGAATTCAGTTCTATTGAACGTTTGAGTTGTTAGAAGATATCTACTGTGATATATTGTGATACTGCACGATTATTTGAGGACATTTAATCATATTTGTTGTGATAATAATAAATTTTCTTCATTTTTCATCGGACTTGTGCATTCATTTCGTAACAAACCCGTACGCACTCAACTATATTTATTAGAATTTCAACAAAAGCCAGATTTTAATTTTCATCCAAACGAACTTAATATACCTTCCTAAAATATTGCACACAATAATGGCATGAATTTTTTTCTATGGATTATAGATCTTTGAAAGGGTTAAAAAAAATACACAAGCTAATGTTAAAGTACAAGTATTATTCCGCATGCTTGATTTCAGAATGGAATTTTGTTTATCTGTGTATTCTGTGGAATCTGTATTTTCTGCTGGAATTTTGTTTACCCGTTCTATGTTACACCCCCAAAAGAACAACAAGCCTGCTTTTATTCTTAGAATGTTATTGTGTGTCCTCTTTAAAAAACTATTATGTCTGCACCGCGCTCAAGGCCCAGGAGGACATTACGTGGGCATATAATGCCCTTGAAGGAAATATTTTGGAATGTCTTGCTACAAGTGCACAGTATGTCATAAGTTTAAAAGCTACTCTGCGTAAATTATAGGATTATTTATATTAATTTCATAGCATCATCTACTGTGCGAGATATTACAGGAACATTTAACAAAATATACGCAAGTATTAAAATAATAATTCACATAAATGTATCATACTATTTACAAAATAACAAATAATTTAATAATTAATAAATAAAATTTACAATATAATAAATGATAATTCACATAAATGTATCATACTATTACAAAATAACGATTTAGACATCGCGAACAAGTGCGTTATAGATTGTATGAGACTGAGCTGAGTAACATGCTGTGCGGGAAAGGGCCTAAATATTGTCGCCATTAGCGTTAATGGTATACTATGCAGTTTCGTTGAGAGCTTTCTTTATACCCTTTTCATTTTCCACCAGTCGAGCTCTCTAGATTTGAAGATTACTTTCAGATGGTTCTGAGAGATGCATGTCTTGTGTTAGAGTGCATTAATGTAAGTAATGTCTCAGAATGCCTACTTTACCACAGGAGCACTGGTTCGAGTCTCAAAGGCAGAACTTACGTAAATAGGCTGGTGCAGGGCAATCTTCAGTGTACAGTTGGTCAGCATGGAACTTTTCGATTTTAGGGTTGACGATACTAGTGAAAAATACTCATGTGTGATGCGCCCCTTTGTCCCTGTACCGCATTGCCTTTGCCAGCATGTAAATCGAGTTTTCTTTTCAGTGTTGACTCCGGGTTGGGAATATGTCCTGGGTGTGTTAACACGGTATACAGTTATCATTCTGTACCTCCATTATACCATTCTTCTCATCATTTCTCTTTGAATATTTTTTAACCAAACACCTGATGATTGTTTCTGAAATGTGAGTGGTAATAACAATAGCGTTCAAATGGATAGAGTTTTCGCAAACAAAGCAACCATTATCACGAATGCCAAGTTGACCACGAAGTCAGAATAATTTTATATGAGTTTTTTACGGCTTCGAAGAAAAATATTTTTAACATAAAACTATTATACATTCTATTTTCACAGGATAAAGCTTGCAAAACTCTTCAACTGTCACTAAATTTTCAATAGAGCCATTATTATGAAAAATTCCTAGATTAGTGATATCCAGTTTAAAGCTTCCTTTACTGCGGTTAATTTGGCTTGGAAGACTCAGAAAGTATCGTTAAGCCTAAATAAATTTTGCTGTATAATAATATTATTATACCCTTGACCAATTGGATAATAATGTAGAAAACCAGCTCTTTATTATTATAGCAGCTTTTTATTACTATACTTGACTGTTGTATTTTCGTCTTCGTGAAAATAATACCAATTCCTTTTCTTTTCGGCTTTAAAATAAATAGGCTAAACTCGAGACAGGATTTGCAAGGCCACCATCTCTGGAGTATTATACACTTTAGAATAACTCTATAATCTTATTCTCTATAATATTTAATAGAGAAATAAAGAAAATCTTTGCACATCCGCTAGCTTGTTTATTACTCGAGCGGTTCCAATATGCCAAATAGAATAGGCATTGAATGTCGTTCTTTCTAAACTTCTAAGATATAACTATTTATAATTTGTCATTTTTCAGCCCTTATTCTTTTCTAAAAGTTTGTTCTATTCACTTATTATCCTTAAGGCTCTGCCGTTTAATTTTATCAGATTGGCACCCCCGTAAGCTTAAGATAAATGTTAAATCCCAATTCTTTAATACACTAGTGGACAATTGCTAAGAACGGATCATAAGCGACTATATAGCGTGTTAAGAAGTGTATTTGGATGGCAAGTGAAATAAAATAATGACAGAGTACTAGAACATAAAAATAAAGATAATTTACTGTGCTCTGAAATCTAGAATGTTTTGAAAAGTGTTCAAGCACAAAACGGTTGTATTGTGCTGAATACGTGAAAAAATGCAATTATCGTCTGCTGGCATTCTGGCGCGTAAGTCAATTCGATGGTCACCGTGGAGGGCGATGTAAGGTTCCGTACGTCTTGTCATAATTTTCACATTATCCAAAAGCTGTTGGGGTAATTTATCCCATTACTTTGTCACTGTACGGAGGAGGGTGTTCTTGTTTATTGGACGGCATTGTCGACCAGCAAGACTCCTCGCAAAAGCATCCTAGACATTAGTGTCCGAAAACAAATGTGAAAAACTGTATAAGGCTTTCACTTGACCGGGAAAAACTATTAAGCGTGGTTATTCTTTCTTCAGGATATGAATTAAATAAAAGAGCAAGTTTTTGAAACAAAAATTACTTATAAGTCTGCTTTAATAAAATAAAAAGAATTACAAAACGCGTGCTTGAAAATTAGTGAAGCATATTTCAGTGTTAATTATATTACTATTTATACTGTTTCAATGCCATAAGTTATTCTGAACTACCAAAACAATTTTTTTCAACATTTTCATTTAAAACCAAAATATGCTTTCATGCACTATTTTTTTTAAATATATCGATAAATATCTTTGATTAAAAATTAACAGAAGAGTTAAAACGTAATGATTTAAATCAGTAATATTTGTTGAATATAAGATTGCACAGAAACTTATTGTTAATAACAATAAATTTCAATAATCTTGTTAACAAATTTGTTAAAATATGAGCGGGTCTATCTGTTTCTACTATTATTCTCTCCGCAACGGCGGGGAGTTGAGTTTCGAGAGAGGTATTACCCGGCTTCCAAAAATTCGTGGGAAGCCATTTTGAACCATTCTCATCTTCTTACGACTTTAATCAGCCGAGATATTAATTAAAAACTCTAATTTTCGCACTCATTTTCCAGAGTGGCAAGTTTCGCCTGCTGGAGATAAAAATCAAGGTCATATTCTGACCTTGAAGAAAGTACGCGATTGCAGGTGACGTCATTATGTGCCTAAAATTTCGTTAATGTCAGCATTTTAAATAAATAGCTGCTCTTGGCAACTTTTTTTATTTCAGATTAGGATAACTGGCACGATACAGTGTCTCACAAAAGTGATGGGACACTTGTGCTTTACAAAAGGAAACTGTAGTAAAATAAATTTAAAAAAACATGTACAAATTTTTTGTGAGTGTGTTTCATACTTAAATATATTAACAATTATTACATAACAAAAATTTTCTCAAAACATTAAAATATTAATTTAATAAAAATACAATTGTTTAGAACGGAGCAAAAAATGGCTCACTTAAGTGATGGGACACTTACTTTTCCATCAAATATTTATCCAAAAAATTTACTTTTTAAAAGGTTTTAATACTTTGTTGGATTTCCTTTTACTTTTAAAACATGATTTAATCTTCTTGAAATGGATTCGACTAATTTTTTTTTGGATTTCTGGAGTGATTTTACCCCATTCTTCTTGAAGCACCGATTTTAATTGTTATTTTGAAGAAATGGTGTGTTTGCGAATTCTTGATTCGAATTCTTGTCAAATATTCTCTATGGGATTTAAGTCTGGAGATTTTGGTGGTGTTTTTATTATTTCAGGATAGTTATACAGCAGCCAGAGTCTAACGTTCAAAGCAGTGTGCTTGGGGTCATTGTCCTGGTAGAATTTAAAATCGTTATGAAGTTTCAATTTTCGTGCTGAAGATTTCAAATTTTGATTTAAAATGTCAATATGCTTGTACTGATCCATTATACTGTCAATAAAAACAAAATTACCAACTACAGCGGACGACATACACCCCCATACCTTAACTCCTCCTCCACCATGTTTTACTGTTGGCCCCAAGTTCTGTTTGCGAAATTCTTCCTGGGTTTTCTCCACACCAAGATTCTACCGTTAGAACCAAATATATTAAATTTACTCTCATCAGCAAATATAACTTCATTTCAGTAATCAGAATTCTTATTTATGTTGGATTTTGCGAAAGCCAGTCTGAGTTTTCTATTCTTTTCACTCATGAAGAATTTTTTCCTGGCTGCTCTACCGTCATATCCAGCAGATCGAATTACTCTTCTAATAGTCTCAGGATTAACAATTATTCCATATAATGCTTGTAAATCAGCAGCAACTTTAGGAGCACTCATTCTTGGATTTTGTTTTAATATTTCGAACGATAATTCGCTTTCTTCCATTGGATAGCTTTGATGGTCGGCCAGGTCTTCTTTTATCCTGAATCGTATGATTATTTTTATATCGTTTAATGATATTGAAAACTGTTGAATGACTCAAGTTAACTGTTTCATCAGTTTCTCTAACAGATTTTCGACGTTCAATATGTAAATTAATAACTAATTTTCGAATTTCAGGCAAAGTTTCTTTTCGTTTAGCATTCATGGCTGCACAGAGCTAAAAAAACACAAAAATTCTAAAACAAACTGGAGAGAAATACTGCAGATGATTTTATAAATTATTGCCAATTGCTTTTGAGTAAAAATAAAAAACCCCAAAAATATTTTTATTGTAGTATGTATCTAATGGTGTCCCATCACTTATGTGAGCCATTTTTTGCTCCGTTCTAAACAATTGTATTTTTATTAAATTAATATTTTAATATTTGGAGAAAATGTATGTTGTGTAATAATCGTTACTAAATTTAAGTATGAAACACACCCACAAAAAATGTTTACATGTTTTTTAATTAATTTTATTACAGTTTTCTTTTGTAAAGCACAAGTGTCCCATCACTTTTGTGAGACATTGTATGTTATTGCCACGTTAATTTTTTTATTTATAGAGATAAAATTGTTATATTTTATTAAATTTAAATCTTGGTGGCATATGCGTACCCGTGTCAAAAGTTTTTGTTTCCTGGTTTGGCAACAAACGATTATTTACGAATTGGTTCTTGGTTGGAAAGATTAAACTGATTTCATTCCAGTATTTTTATACATTGTCTTTTATTTTCTTTACAGGTGTACGTAGAACTTAAAAACTGTGCTCAGGCCGCAGCCCGCTGGGATATATATAATAACCTTTTATAACAGCGCATAGTTATTGTTTTGTTTCAGGTGAAAAGATAACTTTTCACCTGCTTTGAATCATATTTGAATTCATATTCAAAAATTAAATTCAAATCAAATTTAGCTTTGAATCATAGTTTTTGGTGTATTTCAAATTATTCTTAGTTAATCTGGCACTATTCTTATATTTTCACCTGAGCAAGTTCTCGCGAACCTGGTTAGAGACATATACAGATAGAAGTACAGATAGAAGCTGATAGTACGATGTTTTTCAGAGAAACTACATATAAAATAGTATTAGAAAAAAAAAAGATGAAGTTCTAATAAATAATAAACTAATTAACAAAACATACCTGTTGTGGTTTGACGTCAAAAGAGAGAGTTCTAAGGTCTACTCTGAAGTAGCTGTCCGTGCATGGTAATACAAAAATCAAACCTGAATTTAAAAAAAAAAACGTTTTATAACGGTAAGGAAAATAACCAAATTTGAATTTAATCAAAATTCACATATATGCCAACATATAAAAACCTATGCTTAAGAAAATGAACGCACTTAAATATATGGATTTTTGCTTCTTACATTAAATAAATTTATTTGTTGTAAGTTTAAGGGGAAAATACTATAATTTATAATGCATTTCAGTTTCGTTCAAAAATCTTGCAAGGTGATGCTTAAAACGGTTCTAATTACGATAAATATTATAATAATTTTTAAATCATGAAACTATGTCATTAACAGATGCTCACTAGTTTAAATTTTAATAAGAAATTCGACTTTCGTTCTCAGTTGGAAAAGGTGCAGAAAGTAAATTACCAGACACCGGTGCACACCTTTTCGATTATTATATCCGTTCCTAGGAACGGATATAACAGAAGTTTTTTTTTTTTTTTTTTTTTTTTTAATATCATAGCTGCTAGCTTTGAAATCTTAAAAAGCGAAATCCGGTTTTCATGTTGCTCGGGTATACCATCTTAGAAGAACTACAAACTGACTTTAATTCACTTTATAATGCATAATTCATTATTGAAGCATTTGTAATGTAATTCTGATGTAAAATACAGCATTTATTTGGATATTCTAAATTTTATATTCTTTCGAAATATATTTTTTAAAATTTCTTACTCTTTTATACTAAAATCCTGAGGAGTGAAGTAAAGCTTTTATTTATCAAAATACTTTAAAATGTGATGAAAATAAAATTAAAAAAAAAAAGTCTGAAAGGTTTCAGATTTTAAATTACGTCCAATGGAGCGTTTTTTTTTTTTTTTTTTTTTTACATTTTTATGTCTTACCTTTATAAAATATCATGTTCTTCGCTCTTGAACCATAAAATGCAGTTCAAGAGCAATATCGCAAAATAATTTTAAATTGAGCATATCTTTAGAATTTCCGATACGCACGCAGTCTCACTAGTGGTCACACTCAAATTTTAGTTTATCTGGACATATTTTAATTTTATTTTTAATCAAAAATAAATCTACTTACATATATTCAGCGAGAAATGAAAGGACAAACTTCTAACAATGAGATTCAGGAGTATAGACTTCTTAATTGGATATATCTGCCTCGAACTTGATTCGAAAGTAATTTCAGTGAAAAAAAATGAATACAAAAATACCATAAGCCATGGGTTGAGAATTTATCACAAGTTTATACTAACAGCAAAACCTGAACCCACAATTATCTGCTAGTGTGCTATTCATTACGCATGCTTTAAAAAAAATCTGATTCTAAAAAATAAAAGGAAAATATATTAAGGAAAATAAAAAAAGGGGGCGAATTAGTAATATTATTAACGAAATGAAATGCTGTTGTTATAACTTGAGAAAAATTTGTAGAAACTCATGACAATTAAAGAGGGAATTTAATTGCTAATGATTTGGAATAAAGCTTAACATTTATTTAACTCTGACAAAGATTCATTTCCGAAACTGTAAAACAATGGCGGCACATTTCTCTACTCTGCAGAGGCAATTTGTGCTGAATCTTGGGGCGGGGACATAGACGCATTACGTATAAAAAATATACTTAGGAAAGTCTTCTAGTATACAGCAGCTATTTCACGACTCTCGAGGTACTAATTTCAAATAATCTTATTATTTTTACTGAAATAACACCACCAAAATCAGAGATCACAGAAAGAAAATTAGAGTAACATATGGGAATATATTTTTCAAGAAAAATATTAATAGCATATTTTAAGACTGAAATTACAAGCAAGTTAATAAGAACATTGTGGGAGTTTACGCGATGAAATAACTTGACAAAGTGAGTTTCCTGTGATATTGTTGATTTCTAAGCTCTGAAGATATTTTTTTAATAGTTTAAAAGTATAAAAATATACGCACACTTGGAAATCGACATTCAATAATCAATTTGTTCACTTGAATCATAAGTTGATGAAAAAGTAATTCATGGGCTGCATGTGGCTTGCACTCTCGTAAAGAAAGGACTTCTGCTAAGAAAGAATTAACATCGTGACTTTCTCGAGGATTTTTTTAACT
Organism: Stegodyphus dumicola; assembly: GCF_044657685.1. Classification (NCBI taxonomy): domain Eukaryota; kingdom Metazoa; phylum Arthropoda; class Arachnida; order Araneae; family Eresidae; genus Stegodyphus; species Stegodyphus dumicola. Next base: position 79,141,592 of record NC_140775.1, read on the forward strand.
TAAGTAGAAAAAATACTGAAGATCACTGACGGTGAGGTTAATTCAATATATTGCAGCTCACGGAGGCTATCTAGCAAAGAAGAAGGTTGCCTCCACGGAAGATGTTTCAAAGGAAAACTGACTCCTATTCACATTATAAGGCATTTTCTCCCTCCTTTCTGGATTACTTCGTGGTATAGCTGTAGCACACTCGGCGCGTATTCGAGAGGTCCAGGTTCGAGTTTCGGTGAGAGCATTGCCCATTTTTCACCCTTCCTGCTTCAGAAAATTTAATGACAACATTACATACAACATTACACATAAGAAAATCAAACATGTCAAGTTCTCTGGAGATTCAAGTACATATCGGCATACTTTAACCTGCATTGGTCATTGTGAAAGGAAGTATCTAATACGCTGTTTGTGTCGAGTGAAGAAGAGGCCTGTAAGACTACACAGCAAAGATGTAGATGAATTTTGTTTTAACTTGTGAAGAAGACTAATAAAACAGTTGAAACGCTACAGTATGCATAATTTGCCATACTACAGTATTCAGTTGCCATACTACAGTATTCAGCAAAGATCAAATTTTTTAATTTAAAAAATTTGATTTTTTAAATTAAAAAATTAAAAAATTTGAGCAAAGATCAAATTTTTTAATTTAAAAAATTTGATTTTTTAAATTAAAAAATTTGATCTTTGCCCAAGAGAAATTGCTTAAATATAATTTTGCTTCAGGATTATGCTTGACTGCATGTTGCTGTTGATGCATTGGTAGCATTGCCCAGAATCGGTCTGTAGACACTAGAACACGCTGAATATAGCCTAGATTTGTGAAAGAATTTAGTGGGTATATTATTTCTGAGGATTATCTGTATTATAAAAGCAGTTATGTGGCAAAAGATTTTCTGCAGATCAGAATGTGGGCTAACAATAATGTCACAAAAGAATCTACTTGCTGTTTTTTAAGTCATTTATGAAATTCTTTGAATTGGAATTATTTGAAAAGTGTATTTCAGTGAAAATGACTCAAATTTGGCAAAGAAAAAGTACAGTGTCCGTACATTCGTCTGAATCTAAATAAGAGACTTCGTCTCAAAATCATTTCAACCAGTCAACATTTAAGACTTATCAGATGATAACATTTCTAGATGCGCTAGGTGACAACAGAAAAGCGACAAGAATGGAAAGTTGTAGGAAAAAAGAACGCTAAAGCCAAAAGTAAGCAATCGGAGTAAAAATACTGGCATTTTTAAAATTCTTCTGAATTTGGCAGCAAAATACTTTTATGCCAAGGTTTCGTAATCACACAGAAATTCTTTTACTGTTACTTCACAAAACTGGGTCTCATTAATCAATCTTATAACAGAAATGGAATTGAAATAACCGAAACAATTGAAAAATGGGGAAGTGCTTTGAACACTTGCGCGAAAAAGTCGCTCTATCAGAACCTAAGCTATGTGTTTCATGGAACCAACTGTGAAAAAATGTAAATAAATTAAAATGTACCTGAAGAAGAAGTTTGGGTTTTAATACCTGAAGAAGAAGTTTGGGTTGTATGAAGAATATCATTTATAAATTTTGAAGTAAAAGAAAATATTATCTATGTGACCATAACCCTAAGATATGCCACAACGATTCAACTCTTTTGCTGTTCACATTAAACACCTTAAAACAAGGGGGAAGAAAAAGAAAACTTGTTAGAATGTTCATATGATTGGCAGATTACAGCTGTTTTTGGCACTGCAAACATGTATCCAAAGATATCAGAAAAAGTAACAAATACAGTTTTATTAACAAAATCTTAAATGTTTTAAACAAAGGCATTGAAAATTCTGTAAATATATTCATACATAAATTACTGTATGTTAAAGTATATTGTAAAAATACTATTCATTTCTATATTTTCTACTGAAATGTATGCAATATATTCTACTAAAATCATTTTATTAAACATCTTTTTCCATAGAATTTGTCTAATATATTAATATATATATATATATATATATATATATATACATACTAATTGTTTCATAAGAATAAATTGAATTTAATTAAAACAATTTTGCAACAATTAAAATAATTTCACATTTAAAAAAAAAAAATTTTTTTAATTATTTTGGCTTTTTTTCTTTTTTTAGGCTTTAAATTTGTTTTTTTACTTTTATACGTTTGTTAAAAATTGAATTTAAATTTGTTTAAAATTATATACATACTAATATATATATATATATATATACTAATAAAAATGCCATTTTATTAGTTATATATATATATAACTAATAAAAATGGCATTTTATGGAAAGGATGAATACCTACATTGCTTCTTTGTATATTACGAATCAGACGAACTGTGCTTTTTATTATTTAGCAGTGAATTTCCCGATTAGTCCTTTCCCGTTTCATCCCGTATTTAAAATCGTGCTAATTTATCCGTTGCTATCCTTTCATCTCCTTCATCAGTAAGTCTTATTGACGAAATTCCCAATTCATTAACTGCTAGCTCCCATCTCCCCCAATTAATAACGTTTGCTAATGGAATGCTGCATTTTTCTCGATTCATCCATTTTCAAATGTTTAAAGAGAGACATCAGCTGAGGCAGGAAAAAAACGATGGTACAGGCACTAGTACAAAAGGTGGCTACTCGTCCAATATGATTAACATATTTCAAAAGATATGGGCGAAGATCTACCAACAACATTTGAAGTTATTATAAGAGCTGTAATTGTTTTAAAAAAATAGTCTATTAATAGTAATGGGTGCAGAATTTACAGTACTTTTATACTGTTACTTTTTTTTTCTGACGTCAGTTGTTACGTTGTTGTTTTTCTTCTTCCTTGGGTTCCTGCGGATTTCGAGTGAATAACGATGACACTTGATGAAGTATCGAAACACACTTTAATTAGCCAATATTAATCAGGACACCTCCAAAGTCACGTTTTACAGTCGTCGAAGAACTACTATACACTCGCTGGAAAAAATAGCGACACAGCCTTCAGGTTATCAGGTTATAACAGTTGAGACAACTTCGCTGCAAAGCACCAGAGTGCAGCTCCCGACTCTGCTCGGTCGTTCTCGGAACTCCACGTACTCTAGAGACTCTCCACGTTACAACTCGTGATGCACTCGACACTCAGAGCACAGCTCCCTACTCTTCGGTTCAGTCGTTACCGGAGCTCAACATACTCTCTCGACGATGCACTAACCGCGATACACTAGGAGATTCTTGCGATGCACTGGACGACCCACTCGGCATTCGCTGCCCAGCTGTCAACTGGATCGACTCCGCACGGATAACTCGAGACACTATCTCGCACTCGATACTCTCCGCGTACCAGCAGGTTTTATATAGCTTTCGGCTTGTGTTCGAGAATATTCTGGGCTAAACTGGTAAGAATTCATTCCAGAAGGTTCTCCATCCGTCCATGGCATATCGCCAATTTTGTCGCCAAATATCGCCAAATGGGCGATTTCTTGCCAAATATGGCAACTTTGTCTTCCCTTGCCATTTTATGGCAACCCTAACCCTGTTTTGCGGGGAAGCTATCTTACCGCGCCTGGACATTTCGTAACAATATTATTGTTAGGCACGTTGGTTTTCTCATTCCAAAGCATTTTGAAAGGAATTTGAGCTAAAAGAAGAGATCGCCCTATTTCCGACTGATAATAATAAGGAATTAAGTCAACTTGTTTTATGGCTCAAAATTCCTTGCACTTTAAATAAATCAGTATAAGGGCCTCAAATTCTTGCTCTGATGGAGAAAAACAGGATTACTCCATTTAAAAAGAAAGTCGAACTCTGGATAATAAGTTTGGAAAATAACACCTTTGAAAAGTATCCCAATTTCAAAATCACCTGTCTCGCAGATGAAATAGAAGAAACTAAAGTTCTTAATAATACTTACTTGATCAAGCTTTAGAAGGAATTCTCGTTTTACTTTAAAGATCGTATGGCGAAATACGAAGGGATAAAACACCCATTTGTGACTGAACAATTTGATAATTTTGCTCTTTCGACAGCAGGGCAAGAAATGATAATTGACTTACCTTTTGACAGCGCATTAAAGCAGATGTTTTAACAAGAAATTTACATTATTACGTTTTGGCTACAAGTAATGAAAGATTTTCCTACTTTCACAAACAAAGCTTTAGAAATTTTATTGTCATTTATAATACCTTGTTTAAAATTGTTTTATTTATTTATTTACTAGCGGAAGAACTCGATGCCAGTAAAGTTACATTGAGAGTAATACATCTAACAACAGAGAGAACGATACTGCTGTAATCCTTCTCTAATAACGATGCAAAAATTACAATTCATAGTCATATGTTTTTAAGTCTGATGCTTTACGGAACCCACATAAAAAATTTCGATAGAGAAATATGCTAATTCTCTCTCATTACATCAGCAACAATGGCATTCAGTTTTCAAGGATTTTGGTCTTTCTAAACAAATGGTCGTAAAGGCTCAAGTTTCACCCAATATTTCAACTATATTCAATTTTAGTCGATTAAATAGGGCAAAAAATCAGAATTAAATAACGCAAACAAACAAACAAACACGCAAACACACAGTCTTCTTTATATGTATAGATTTTGTAAAATTTACAAATTTTTGATTAACAAACTCTACGATTTGAAAGCGAGCAGTAGCAACACTTTTCGAAATAAAGCATTTTTATCTCCAATGCGTGACACTGTTGCCACTCGGAAAAATTAGTACGAAAATTAGCGCCTTCAGAGATTTTAATTAATATTTCGGCTGATTAAAGTCGTGCGAAGATGGGAATCACTGAAATGGCTTCCCACGAATATTTGGAATCGGGAATAATGTATTTAATGTTTGACAATGCTATTTTTATTTCATCGTAAAACATAGAAATTTTTTATTAACAAACTCTAGGATTTGAAATCGAGCAGTGGCAACAACTTTCGAAATAAAGCAGATTTTCATCTCCAGCTTGCAATACTGTTGCCACTCGGAAAAATGAGGGCGAATATTATCCTTTTTACGAGTTTTTAATTAATATCTATGATTTTAGCTATTCCTTTTTGAAAAAAAGTGGACGTCGACCTTTTCCGCGACCCAGAAAAGAGTTGTAGGAAGTCTGGTGACGATAGCTATAGTAGTGACTGGGTTATTAGAAGACAAACACACAAACTTTGTTCTTTATATGTATATAGATTTTGAGTAGCTGTTTTAAAGATAAAGTGTCTGTCTTCTTTAGTGATTGGAAAGGAGCTTAGAACAGCAATATTTGCAATGATGCCACGGTTTGAGAACATTTTTGCTGAAAAACAAACCCAGCTATCGCATTAAAATATTATGTTGTATTAATTATGTGTAAGACTTGTTTTTATTACATTTAAAATTATTGTTACTTATAATAAATATATATTTTTTACTTATATTTATATATAACATGTTTTATCATTTTGTAGTCTATTAAATAAATTACAATATCGCGTGAGTATTTATGAAATTAGGTTGTTATGAAAATTGAGAGGGGAGTAATAATATTTTTTAAAAAGGGGGCGGAGGTACAGAGAGGTTGAAACAACTCAGTTAAGAAATGATTTCTATTTAGTTATCATTAAATAGCAGTGTTGTTTTCTCATTCTCCCTCAAAAGATTGCGTGATGCCTTAAAATTATTTTTTATCCTAAAAGACATGATATTACTGTACTGAATAAAACAAGGAGATATGAAATTAGATAATTTTGCGTTTCTAATGAACCTCATTATAAAATTAGCTGTTTTATACCACACGGAGTTCAAAATGAGGAATATTGCCACTAATTAAAATGACTATGCACCAAAAATATCTGCTTATTAAACTAGGTATGGCATTGTATGCGAGAATTATCTGCTTAAGGAGAGGCATGCCTTCATGATGGATTTCCTATGGTATATACAGATAAGACATCAAAAATCTAATAGGTAATTATACGTTATTTTAATATTTAAAAGGAGATAATCTCTACGATAAGATACGGATGTTAAAAGAAATTAACATTAACAATTAAATTACACAAATTGATCTTTTTAACTACAAACGAATACTTTTCCGAACTTAAATTTTCACAATCAACATCAGCATTAAATTGCTTTGTTTCATTTACAAAGTAGTAAACTAGTAAAGCTTGTGCAATATATAAATACACAAATACACAGAACAAATAGCTGTTTGCATTTAACATTTTTCAGGTCATAAAAAGATAGACTTTTCTCATTTGGTTAATCGGAAACTATATCACAAACATTCTACCACCAAATGAATGTTAGTGGGATGACGTTAATAATCAAACTAACATTAAATATGCTATATATTTACCTGGACCTCTTGCTCCACCTTTAGTAATACGTCCTAAACGGAAGATTATGGCACGCTCGTATTCTGAAATAACCTAAAAATAAAAACAAAACAATCATTCACAGAAGGAAATTGGATAAAATTTGGAATTTTAGCACACTGAAATTTGATCAGTTAGAATAGATGCGACACATATTGTACAGAGAAATATAGACCTCCAGATTCGGTTGTTGAGAACTATTCTTATAGCTAGATCTCTGCAATCTTTTTAGATGTGCTTCAAAATCCTATGCCGCTATTATAATGCGTAGATGATATTTTATTAAAAAAATGTATTTTAGAGAAACATCGGGAAAATGGTGCGAGAACCCAGAAATGTTAATGTAATGCTGATTCCTTTGATGTATTGATTATTTAGAGAGACATATCGTTTGCCTAAAAGATATGTGTATAGTAGTAGATATCTAGAAAATCAAGGCTGTACCTGACTATTGTCATTTTCATAATGTTCATTAAAGGAAAAAAGAACTACGAGTCTAAATACTAATTATTGTCGGTTTCTATAAAAGATTTCCTAAGATTTGAAAGCTTCTACATAAAGAAGGCAAGATTTAAGAACTCAAAATTATGAGGAAACATTTAAAGTACTTCATAATACCTTCTTGCAATTTGCTTACGTACAAATTCGTTTCAAACAAATTTCAAACAAATTCGTTTTCGAATACAGCAGACATGAATTGGATTATTTATTTATTTTACAAATGCTAAACATTAGTGCTTAAGCTATTGGTTCACGGGCTCTCCAGTAGCTTTTAACAATGTCCTCATGCCGAGAAAGTGTAATACAATTATTTAAATGTCAAAAAAGCATATACTGATTGGAGCCACACAGCCGCTGTCTTTCTTCAGAAACTTAGAATGAAAGTTGTGTCTATCCCAAAATCCTCCATCTCTTATCCATAGCACGTTGAATCATATTCTGTTTAAGAATTTTCTTAAGTCCAAGTTAAAAACAATTTAGTCATACGAAAAGACAGCGGTCGATTAATGCGTTGCATTATCAAAGTTCCTTTCTCAACCAACGTATCAGCTTTTTCGTTGTTCATAATTCCACAGTAGGATGAAAAACCATTGGAAAGAAAATCTGTGTGCTTTTGACTTAAGCAAAAGGCCTACAGTCTAAGATACTTTGGCAGCTATTTTGATTATTCAAAAGGGCTTTATTTGGGTTATAGAAAAACATCTTATGGCTATCTGCTTAAGGAATGCCTCTGTAGAATACACTTTAATAGAAACCAATTCATATTCATGTTTTACATGGAGAAAACCAGTCGCAGTAATGAAATATGAGAAGTTCCGTTCATGAGAAACAAATGGCTAGAGACGTATCAGATTTAACTTGTCAAAATCTAAACGTAATAACAAAAGCGAATGGAAAGAAACTTCTGGACATTGCCAGAAGTGTAGAATATTTTCAGTCACTATATATAAGGCTAAAAATTCTTGCTTACTAACGATATTCTACAGAATTAGTAGCTTGATCGTAAAATTTATGACTGTTGGTAGGGTGTGGACTTAACTAGATGGAATAGCAACTACGCATTTTATTACACACTTCTGAATTGGATTATTCGATTTAATTGGTGTTCACCGAAAACGTAGCCGCGAAAACATCGTGGTAGAAAAGAAAACAAGTAATTGAGCAAAAAAGAGGTTCAAAAAATAGCAAATTTAAAACATCCTGGTAAAAAAATAAAATACCTATTATTCATCGCATGACGATAACATCGCAAGCATGTGTTTTTCAGGTTTTAAGAGCGATCAGTGAATATTCGCATGATGATTTGCGTGCGCTAGTAAGAATAAAGAATACTTTAACCTCTACATTTCACATTTTATAGTTAAGAGGATTTTAATAGTTAAGAGAATAGCAGTTAATAGAATTTTAATAGTTAAAAGAATATCACTTACTAGAATTTTTAATTTATGTACTTAACAATTTAAAATCATTCTTTAATTCGTCTCTTTTATAAAGTTGTATTGACAAACTTTCATGAAAAATATCGTGTAAAAAAGATGGTAAAAAAAATGGAAGATTACAAACTGTATTCATAAATAATATTTTGCTGAAAAAGCAAGAAAGAAACTTGAGCATTCAAAAACTGAAAATGGGTGGAAAATTAATGCTACATATAGCAGTTAAAAGAATTTTAAATTTATGTCTACTTAATTATTAAAATTTATCATTTAATTAATCTCTTTTATAAAGGTGAAATATTTTCATGAAAAATATAGTCTAAAAAACTAGAAAAGGAAAGACGAGTATCTGCATGAGGTTATTTATCAAATTGTAGAATTATTTTCTTTCACTTTTGCTAATCTGATAATCTTTTAGTAAGAATTAAGTAATTTTTTTAGTCTGTTCGTCTTCACAACGTCCCATCAAAATTTTATATACATTGCCATCAGTAAATCGTAGTGTTTTGCATATTGATTCGTCAGTCTATCAGGTTCAATGTTCCGTCTTACTTTCTTCGGGAACATGCAAGGACCTGACTCGGAACAGAGAGCTTACTAAAGCTATGTTCAATAACTGTGGTAAGTAGACAGGATACACAAGAAGGGTATACAAAACCCTTTATTTTTCTCTATTTACAATAACTTCCGTACTTCGGAATACAAAGACCCACTACTTGTGGTCTAAACGTAAAAAATATAAAAATAAAACTAAACTCTTAACTTTGAAATAATAAACGTGGAAGATTGGCCTTATATTAACAGGAAGCCGTATGTAGTACAGAGAACTATGAACACTACAATACGTTTAAAGTTATCAAGAGGATTAAACCTCTGGCCTGGAAGGCAACCAGCAACTGAGTAAAACTTCTAAGGTAAGAGGCCTGCTTGCTTCGACTAACTGCTTCCTCTCTTTCGCTTGGCAAAAAGCCACAACTTAAATACTTGGCGCTCGCCAGACAAACTTTGCATAAATACGTTAACGCTTATAATTCTGGCCGGAAGTAGAAAATAAGAAGTGATAGTAAAGATTTAAAATAAAATAAACGTTAGTAAAACTTAAGATCCTTACATACTTCCCGCCAGAGTTAATTAGTTTGAAACTGAGGTCTAAAACGACCTTGTTGAAAACTTTTAGCTCTAGAATCTAACGCGAGGCCAATCTTTTACAAACATTTTTCGCTAGAAACTAGAAATTTAAAAGAAAGAAATTTGTTTTTACAATAGCAGCTCCCAGGATACGCAATTTTTTCATCTGTACTGCATCTAAACAGGAGCTTTTATTCAAATCTGGTTCCTTCCAGAGATCTGGAAGGAAAACTAGTTTAATGAAATGTTACACAATGAAATGGCAAGTAACATGTATAATTATATTTCTCTTAACATTCTTATTTCATTCATGACTATTTTAATTATCTCTCCCCGTGCTCTCTGACATGTGTTTGTAAAAGAACACCAAACACGAATGTGTTTCTGTCTACGTGTTCAACACTTCCTCCTACAATCAAAACACTAACGTGTTAAAATTCAACATACCAAGACCTTGTAACACACCCTAATTTCAACTCTAAACCCTGAGGTACTATTCTGAAAGTGGCTAACTCTGAAGTGTAGCGTCAGAGAGCCTAACTACATCATTCAACCTTTAACACATATTCACCATGATTTAGTCTTTTTACAGTCACACGAATAAAAAAAAAATTTTAACATTACTTTCACTTTTACCATATCACGGTATTTCTTAACATTTTAAATAACAGTTCACATTGTATATAAGAACATATTAACATGCCGTTAATTTTACGCATTTGACAACATACATTAGTAGTACATTGTTAACTTCTATTCTTTTCAAAGCAAGTGCCAATTTTTCTACATTGAAATACTACATTTCAAAAAGTCTTTCAGACTAAAACTTCTTTCTTGCCAGAAAGTTTTAAATAAAATTTATACAATAACTTTTACAATCCTTAAGTCTTTACACATCGCTATTATACATCAACTTTAGTTTTAATTGTAAATTAATTGAAAAACATTATACCAAAATAACGCGAGTAATTGAAAAACATAATACCAAAATCGGTAACAACTCATTTCTCGCCCTTTTGGCGATAAAGGTAGACCTCGCATGAGGTAAAACTTCTTGAAATCTGCCACTTGCAGTAAGAATGAAAGATTAACTTAAGTTTGCAAAGTAACATAAAATTTTACTTATCTTTGTGATATTCGGACATTCTTTTCTGAGCCCAGTCCTGGAAAGAAGCATAGATTGTTGTTTGATTTATCCTCCTTCGTGTGCGGGCTCGCCCTTCAGTGCCTTCCTCTAGAAGCTTTCTTTTTTTTTTTCCAGTTCGGTCACCCTTGAATACCTTCTTTTTCGCCTCTGCCTGTGGTCTTGGCCGTTTGATGGCAGCTGGTCTTGGCGGAACCGGGAAACTTCTTTCGTGTTCCTGCTTGGACCTCGTTGCTGGCCGTTCAAATTTTCCTTGTAACTTTTCCTCCGCCGCTGGTGGCCCTTCCGCAGTTCGGCGACATTTGCTGCGGAGAGTCCTGTCGGATGAGTAGATCTTCCGTTTTAGAGCCGGGTTATAGTTGCCGTCATTTCTCCTGGCTCTCTTTGCATTCGTCGTCCTTCTTCCTTCTTCATTCTGGGGGTGTTCGTGAGCTCTCTTTTCTGGACGGTGGAACGGCTTCTTTTTCTTGTTACCTTCAATTTTCCCGCGGGGAAACTTTCTTTTCACTTGCTCCTGCCTCTTAATGGCTTGCCCTTGTACTTGTCGTTGTTTCACTTCTGGAGCTTGTGCCTGCGGTGTCTGCCGTGCCGGATCCTGCAAAAGATCTGAAAATATTTGCATTTTATTAAGATCATAGTAGGGTTTGATTTGATCAATGTTTGCGGAGCAGGTTTCACCATTTCTGGCTTTTAACACTACTACAGCGTGAGTTATTTTTTATATGACATATGGTCCTTCAAATCGTGGAAAAAATTTGGCAGTTTTATCTTCTGGTGCTGAAGAAAGTGAATGCTTAATTTTTAATACTTCATCCCCTACTTTATAAGTTACTCCCCGTCGTTTCAAGTCATAATATAGCTTTTGTTTTCTCTGTGCTACTTCAGTATTCTTTTTTGCTTCTTTAATTAGTTTTTCTATATCACTCATTTTAAATTCTGGGGCTCTTTGTTGCACATAAAATAATTTATCTAACGGCGTTATAATCTTTCTGCCTAAAAATAACTCAGCAGGAGTTTCGCCCGTTGTATCATGTTTTGCGGTCCTAAGGGCGAAAGCAAATTCATTGACATAGTTATCCCAGCTTTTATGAAAATTTTTAACATAACTACGGATAATTTTCACTATATTTCTATTGACCCGTTCCGCTATATTTGATTGCGGCCGATACGGAACCATTTTTAAATGACGTATGCCCAGTTTTTGGCACATGTCTTCAAATACATTACTTACAAATTGAGGACCATTATCCGATATAACTTTTAGGGGCGCCCCGTAATTTAAAATATATTTATTTAAAATAGAATCAGTAACTAATTTCGCGGAGGCTCGTTTTAAGGGAACAATTTCGGTCCACTTACTAAAATGATCAACCATAACAAGGAGATAGCGACTTTTATTTAACTGACTTTTTGGGAAAGGGCCCAATAAATCGATGCCAATTATTTCATTTGGAAATTCGGATTTAATACTATTTAGAAACCCGGCCGGGCGGAAATTAATATAATTAACTGCTTGACATGTTGGGCGGGACTGGACATACGCCCTTGTTAACTTTTGCAGTTCAGGAAAATAGACTGCCTCGCATACGCGTTGGATAGTTTTTCGAATACCAGCATGAGAAGCTAAAGGGCTGTCATGGAGCTCCTGCAGAATATTTAATCTAAGACTAGCTGGGATAACAGGTCGAAATTCGTTGTTGGAATTCGTAGTTTTTGTATAGAATAATAGACCATCTATTAGTTCGTAATGGGCCGCCCTATTTCTTATCGCCACAATATCTTGGTGGCTAAAATTTTCAGGATCCTTTAAATACTCATAAATGCTTCCAAACTCAGGATCCTTACCCAGTTCGGTTATTACAGTTTCTCGGGAATTTATTGTACATGCTGTGAGCATTGCCACCTTTACGGTATTACCTTCTTCATCTATTTTAATTCTGGATAGGGCATCTGCTACGATATTTTCCTTTCCGGGGGTATGCTTGATTACCAGATTATATTCTTGTAGCTTGAGTGCCCATCTTATTAACCTTGGGGATAAGTTTTTCCCTGAGTACAATCTAGTTACCGCCGCATGATCAGAGTACACTGTTATTGGCGCCCTTCCAAAATAGACTCGGAACTTTTGCACTGCTAACAGAACTGCAAGTGCCTCTCTCTCGGTCGCGGAATAGTTTCTTTGTGTTTGATTTAAAGTTCGGCTAAGAAATGCCACGGGCTGCTGATTTTGCGAAAGTACCGCTCCTACCGCATAATCCGAAGCATCCCCTGAAATTTCTAAATTCTCATCCTTTTCAGGAAATTTCAAAACAGGAGCTTGCGTTAATGCTTGTTTTAATTTTTCGAAAGCACTATTGGCTTCGGCCGTCCACGAGAATCTTGCCTTTTTCCTTTTTAATTTTAACAATGGTTCAGCGATAGCTGCAAAATCTTTTATAAAGGACCTATAATATGAACAAAGTCCTAGAAAAGAAGAGAGCTTCTTTGCCGTGTTTGGAGTCGGATACTTTTGTACAGCGATTATTTTTGATTCGTCTGTCTCGATTCCTTTCTGAGATATTTTGTAACCTAAATATTTTAATTCAGGGACTGCAAATTTGCACTTTTCGACATTAACTTTTAGACCGGCCTCATTTAATAAAGAAAACACCTGTCTTAAATCCTGTACATGTTGGTCGAGATTATCACTAGTAATAATGATATAGTCTAAATAGATAAATGTGGACTTTCCAAGAACAGGCCTTTACACAATGTCCATACATCGCTGAAATGTTGCCGGTGCCCTTGAAAGGCCCAACGGCATACGCAAAAATGCATAAGTGCCAGACTTGGTTATAAAAGCAGTCTTAGGCACGTCCTCAGGCCTAATCCCTATTTGAAAATAACCAGTCGTTAAGTCTAAAGTCGTCATATATTTGGTGGATGTTATGTTCCTTAGAATTTCTTCAATAATAGGTAACGGGTATACCGGATATTTAGTTATGGAGTTTAATTTACGGTAGTCAATTGCGAATCTCCACCTTTTTGGATGTGTCAAAGGATTTTTCTTACATAAAACCACCGGGCTAGCATAACTACTTGAGATGGGCGTTATGATCTTTTTACGTAGCATATCGGTGATATACCATTCTATAATTTTTTCCTTATTCTTAACATACCGGTATGCTTTGCGGCGAACTGGCATTGCATCTCCGGTGTCAATACTATGGTTAGTAACCTGAGTAAATCCTGGAATATCACTAAATAACGAAGCAAATTCACTTACCACTTGTCGGATTCTTCGCTGTTCTTCATTAGGCAGGTGGTCAAGATTTAACATCGGCGGTTCAGCCTTTTCTCCACGAACTGGTTTCATTGTCAGCTTAAGGGACGCTTCATTAAAATCCAGCGTTGCTTGTGCCTCTGAAAGAAAATCTATTCCTAAAATAATATGTGCTTGCAGATTCTTTACTATGCAAAACATCACCTTTACTTGTTCGTCCTTGATACGGACATACAGCGGTAATTTACCTATACACTTACATTTTTCTCCTTGCGCCGCTAACACTGTCGTATTATCCGAATTATATATGCGGTATTTCCGAAAATACTTCCTAAAAAATATTCTGCCACACAGGAACACTGCGCGCCTGTATCCAGGAGTGCGGTGGCTGGGATATTATTCACCAACACTTCAATCTTCGGAAGAGTCAAATTTTTCACCATTACTGTATTTAACTTGAAGGAAGAAGGGTTTTCGTGGCCTTCGGATTTCCGCACCCTCCCGTCAGCAGAAATCCGTTTTAGTTTAAATTATTTTTCATTTCCGTGCTTTCCTTCTTTTTCCACTGGCCTTGAGACTGGATTTTCCTGGATTGCTATTGAACTGTCGACGTTCGCCGGCTGTTTTTGGACGCTCGGGTTTCCTTGCCCACTGATTCGCTTTTTCTCCGTGGCCATGTGCTTGAGTTTGCTGTAGTCTTGGCGCACCAAATTGGTTTCGCTGTTGATATTGGCGTCTTCTTTCAATGTCCGCCGTTATTCTACTTTCAAACTGGATTGCTAGCTCAAATAACTTTTCCAGTGTAGCCGGATTTCTTAATTCAATAAAGTCTTGCACTTGGGGCAGTAACCTCGGCAAAATCACTTGAATTATCTCAGGATCCGAACGGTTTCCATACAAGAGTTTGAAGACGTGAATTTTTCTTAAAATAAAGCTTGAGAGATTTTCGATTCTTTGCTGATATATACTAAAAAGTTCCGTTTCTAATTTCGCACGATCCCTTACAACAGGGAAGGCTTTTACTAGGGCAGTCTTGAAATTCTCGTAAGTATAGGTGGGACTTCCTGCTTGACCCAAGAGACTTCTGCCTATACATTTGAACCAATTAAGCGCTTGGCCCCTCAAAGCGCTGGTAGCTAAGGTAACTTTTTGAAATTCGTGCACGGGGTAGAGCATGAAGTGGTCATCCAATTTTTCCAAAAAACTGGTTACCGGTGAGTTTCCATTAAATGTTGCTTCTGGTTTCATCGAAGCGCGCATGGTCTGGACGATGTAACCAAATCCTTCCAGGGCGGCAGCTGGCATTTCTGGATTCTGAGCCGCTTCTGCAGGCAGCACAGGTTCTTCTTGAAACTCAGCCATGGTTATTCTTCTTCGTTGGGCGCCACTATCAGGTTCAATGTTCCGTCTTACTTTCTTCGGGAACATGCAAGGACCTGACTCGGAACAGAGAGCTTACTAAAGCTATGTTCAATAACTGTGGGAAGTAGACAGGATACACAAGAAGGGTATACAAAACCCTTTATTTTTCTCTATTTACAATAACTTCCGTACTTCGGAATACAAAGACCCACTACTTGTGGTCTTAACGTAAAAAATATAAAAATAAAACTAAACTCTTAACTTTGAAATAATAAACGTGGAAGATTGGCCTTATATTAACAGGAAGCCGTATGTAGTACAGAGAACTATGAACACTACAATACGTTTAAAGTTATCAAGAGGATTAAACCTCTGGCCTGGAAGGCAACCAGCAACTGAGTAAAACTTCTAAGGTAAGAGGCCTGCTTGCTTCGACTAACTGCTTCCTCTCTTTCGCTTGGCAAAAAGCCACAACTTAAATACTTGGCGCTCGCCAGACAAACTTTGCATAAATACGTTAACGCTTATAATTCTGGCCGGAAGTAGAAAATAAGAAGTGATAGTAAAGATTTAAAATAAAATAAACGTTAGTAAAACTTAAGATCCTTACAAGTCATGACGAAACATGTCAGGGGATTAACATAACATTTCAGTAAGGGATTTGTATTTATTGAATTACGCCAAAGCGCATTAGGGCTTTGTGCCTAATTAACGAGACCACAAAAATCTCAAGCAGCCAGTTGTTCGGTGTGTCGAAGTACCCGTATTCAGGAACATTTACCCCTGGGCCATTGGTGTCCATTTCTGCAAGAGAATATTAACGGAAACTGATTCATTATACAATCATTGAAAAAACTCAAATTTAAAATTATACTTAGAAAATATAAACGTAGATTTTTTTTCAGAAATAATATATAATTGCAGTGAGCCCTCTTGGTAACTATCTAAGACAACCACAGAACATAAATAAACGTAGGTCTTAAGCATTATCTTTCTAAGATGACCACATCCACAGAAATCAATCAAAACAGATATAGAATCGTGAATGTTGGCGTTAAAGAGGATTCTTTATAATTTAACTTGAATCTTCGACATGTTCATGAATAGCAAGAAATGTTCATGAACATAGCTGAAACTTAGTTACCTAGATACCAATTACACTTTCATTTTCTGTAAACAATCAAACTTTGAGTGGAACAAATTAAGATATTCTTTCTGTGTATTTTTATGGCGCAATGATCGAAATGATTTATTCGATAAGTGTCAAGGAGAAAGATTTCCCTTTCCCATAATTCCTAACTTCTTTTAAATTGTAAACATAAAGTAAAAAAGTGTTTTCGTGCTTCGTCGTTTAACCAAAATTCGTACCAATCCAAGGCGAGATGGTAAAAATGTGGTTGACTCAACGAGATATATACTGGTAGAGAGCTTATAGCAACCTCCGACTGGTTCCAACATTAGTGTCACGTGACTGCTGGTCGAATTCCGAAAGTCCGGAAATACTTTACATTCATTTCTATGGGACGAAAGACGCCTGCTCTGCTTGGTCACATAAAATTTAATAAAAAATGGTTATCCGCTGCAGCGCCTATGTATGTAAAGAAAGTTTTGTAAAAGGGGGACCTGTAACCTTTCATAGCTAAGTTAAAACTGCATGATTTATTATTTTATTTCCAGTATTTTTGTTATTTTACTATCTCTGTTGAATTGGTTGGAA
Organism: Stegodyphus dumicola; assembly: GCF_044657685.1. NCBI lineage: Eukaryota > Metazoa > Arthropoda > Arachnida > Araneae > Eresidae > Stegodyphus > Stegodyphus dumicola. Next base: position 79,158,476 of record NC_140775.1, read on the forward strand.
AGTTTCAGCCATATTGTATAAGAAAATTGCCGCTGTATATGACATTTTCAGCATGTATTAATAGCATCAAAATGTAATAAATACTGTGACATTATTTACTGGAATCACCTTTTACAAATAATTGCATTTTATGTTCTTTTTCCGTGTACTCCGTTGAAATAAAAGCTGCGCCAATTGGCGCTAACCTTTTTTCGCCAAATCGTACGCGTTTTGGTTTCATAAACAAGTACTGCCTGCAATTAAAAAAAAAAAAAAGAAAGAAAGAAAGAAAGAAAGAAAAATGCTATTATTATTAAATTATTGAGATAAGATTGTGCGATATGTTTACTTTGTTAAAAAAAAGAAAAGCTAATTCAAAGTCTATAAATGAGCTGAAAATTTGTATACTAGTATATCTTAGTTAATAATGCATGAATAAATCCTAAATTTTTTTAATTTAGCTAATGCATAAGAATGATCTGGTAAAGCAGGAATAAAGTGGCAGTGAATTCGAACTTACCAAACATTATAAGGAATAAAATGGTATTAACTCGTTAATGTCAACAGATTGCGTATACTTAAAAGTGCCACCTATTTATAAATTAATCACTTCAATATTTGATTGCAGAGTTTTTGCTTTCATAGTAATATTTGTTTAATTTAAGATTTTTTAAAAACCTTTTCCTTTAAAACTATTTTTTAGCAACATAAATATATCATAACTATAGAATTTTCTTTAATTTAAAATGAGGATTACGTGTGTATTAAGATATTTAGTAGGAGTTAAATTAAAAAAAAAAATTCTTGAAAACAGGCCTTAACTTTTTGTTGCATACAAACAGTATATATATATATAGTTTGTCAAAAAAAAAAAAACCCATCAAAACTATATCTGAGTGAACTTTTGCAGGTTTGAATGAGGCTTTCATCATTATATCTTTACTAGTTTTTACTTTCTATTCATAAAAGCTTTTTTTTTTTTTTTTTTTTTTTTTCTTTTCTGTGAAACAGTCAGTTTTATTAAAGCCCTGTATTTGTTAAAATAAAAGCATGTATTTTTAATTTGTAGTTTGTATTTTATTTACACTGTTTTATGTATTGATTTTTTAAAAGTAAATATCACATTCTTTATATATCTATAAAGATTTCCATGGTTTTACAAGCTAACTTTTTTTTTTAAAAATTTATATTATCTCAGAAAAAAAAAAAAAAAAAAAAGTCAAATTTCTCATATTAGAGCCTTATATAGGGTATTGTATTTGATAAAGTTCTTCATGTAGTATATAATAATGTGTAGTTTCTATATTTCAGCCAAATTGTGTGTGTTTTTTTTTTTTTTTTTAAAAAAAAGCTCATTACTTATTCACATATCAAAAATAGGAAATTTGGAATATACTTGACTACCAGTTTGAGTAGGTGATTTTTGGTATTTGTTCCCGATATATTTATAGTAAATTACTATATTTAAATGCACATTTTCGTAATCTGTTTATTTAATTGGGATAGAGGAATAAAATATAATATGTATTGTCATGTTTGAATTTATAATTCTGTAATAAAATTTTATTTTGGAAATGTACATTTTACAGCTGATGTACAAAATATGAAATCTTACTAAATTTAATGTATAGCAGCATACAGTTAAGGTAGTAGCTTCCAAGTTTGCATGAAATTATTTTCTAGACATTGCTAAGTTTATAAGCACTTCAATATGCAAGTAACTGAAAAAAAAGGAAAAAAAAAAAAAAAATCTGAAATGTTTCAGATTTTAAATTACGTCCAAAGGGGCGTTTTTTAACATTTTGTGTGTTACCTTTCTTTATTAAATATCATGTTCTTCGCACTTAAACCATAAGATCCAGTGCAACAGCAATATCGCAAAATAGTTTTAAAACGAGCATATCTTTAGAATTTCCGATACAGAGACTCACGCGCTGGAGATAAAAATGTTTTTTCTGCACAACGTTGCCATTGCTCGCTTTGAAATCCTTGAGTTTGTTAATCAAAAATTCGTCAAAGTTTTAAAAAATAGGAAATCGATCATAAAACAAATTTCAAATTTGGTCTTCCACATGCTCATATTCGTTGGAGGATTACGTTATTCAAAATTCGATGACTCTATGTACCGTTATTTTATGACAATGTGAGAAATATACATACATTTACGCAGATTTTCATTATTTAATTTCTTCAAATATAATGCAGTACTCTAACATTTGGTGGCAACAGTTTGAAAAGTGAACCGACATTTATCCGTCCGACGCAAAATGCCAAAACGAAAGCAATAGTCCTTCGGGACTCAAGTCCCTTTGGACTAAAAAAAAATGGGCATTTACAATCAGTGAAAGATTTTTTTTAAACTAAACATTTTATTTATTATCGTAACTTTCCAAAATGCAAGTACTATTGGTAACACTGAAAGGTCAAAGTTAAATGAAATTGTTCCGAAAACTATTTCTGACTTTAAATTAAGTAAAATTATGTTTACTTAAATATAAGAAAGTAAAATATTTTTCTGTAATAAGATTTCAGTATAATTTATCTTTTTGTGTCATAAACTATATTATAACTTTGGATAGTAATAGTTTATAGTTCCAGCTGAAAGTTAATAGTCTGTAAGTATATATTTCATGAATAGCATAAATACATACAATGTGATTTTTCTCTTTAGGATGCAATGCATTAAAAATAAACGAGATTTTTTTTTTACCTTCTCAAATATTATAACAGTAGTGCAATTTATTTTTTTAAACATTATTCAAAATTAAAGTTTCCTCTCAATTTTTTATTATTTATTTTAGATTTTCTTCCTAAAATTATTAGGCCCACCAGCGGCCGAGCGGTAAAGTCGCTGAACACTGGTAGTTCGGTCCGAGGTTCGAATCCCACGAACGGGCTGGCTGCATGGGTGTTTTCGTGGTTATCCCCATGTGTAACGTGTATACGAGCCAGTTTCCCTTAGAAAGTCCTCCACGAAGGCATCCCTCCCCTTAGGCAGATAGCCCTAGTGTGCTTTGCATAATTAAATACACCACACCATCCTAAAATTATTTAACCTAAACATCTTAAATAATGGCGCAAATAATTTAAAGCGATTATTAAAAATATAGGTAAAATATTCAGGAAAAAAGGGGTTAAGTTATATCTAAAAATAATTGTAAAAAATCGAATAACCTAATTCGAGGCCATTGTCTGCCGACTGCCAGCAAACGGAAATAAAAAGCACTACTAGCCATATCAGAAGCGCGCCAAACTGGCGATAAACAGCCTAAGCTATCACTCCCCAAGAGCGCCAAGAGCTTAAGTCACGTGGTATATGTTGGAGACATCCTAGCAGACGAATTCTCTGTGGGTGAGCCGTCTACCTGTTATATGAAGTCGTTGGGTTGACTCGGCTAACAAAAATTTCCCGACTGAGGATAACTGAGGCTGCGGAACATTATTTCGTCCCCTTTATATTATACATTATTAGTAGTTGAATAGGATGGATATACGAGAATTCTGTGGTTTTCCCTGAAGCACTATGGAATAGTTTTCCTTTGAAAATTCTTCTTGAAGATATTGCTCACTTCCTTTACACTCTAGTATCCTTTGCCATGATGAAATAATGCAATCCAATGCTGTTTGAATAGGAGGCTAAGGATGAATTCAGTAAATATTGTTAAGTTTACGTTTAAAAATATTTTGAGCATGGAATTTAGTTTAAATTACTTTAAAATTAGAAATTCTAAGGAAGACGTACTTTATGCATTCCACTGTAGTTACACGTGCAGAAAAATATCATTGCACATGCCAAGAAGTCTCTCTCAATAGTGTAAGATATTGTATTACAAAAGTTGCAAAACAAAGAAAATCTAAAAAGTTTTATCTTAAATTTGCCTTCATTGTCTAAATATCATACAAGAAAATGTTTTCAAAGGTGCAACATTATTTTTTTAATGTGTAATCTACTTATTTCCACAACTATATCAATATATTATATGAATATTTATTTAGTATGCTTTGTACAGATTTATTATTATTAATACATGTATACAAACTTGTTTTTCATGTAACGTGATGGCAGTTTTTCTTTTCTTTACTTTCCCTTCATAAGGAGGAAGTACTAATTTAAGTTTATACTTGCTATTTTAAAAATTTTGCTTTTATATATTTTTAACTTCATCAGTTATAACGTTTAGCATGACTTTAGCGGTTGTAACTAACAGTTAACACACTTTTTTTGTTTTTAATAATTATTTATATATTTATACATATATTAATATTTATATACGTTAATAATACAAATTTAAGGAGCTAAGACATTATGTCGTTTTTAATACTTTTTTTTTTCAATTAGGATATCAATTTTTATCTAGCCAAAAAAATTTAATTTAGCAAATACTTTTTCTTAAAAATAATTTATTAATTAATCGCTGATTTCAAAGATGTTTGCATGGAACACTAAATGTGTGATAAAATCGAAGAAATACTGCATTGGTTAAAAAAAATACTTTTTCTAGCTTTATGTATGAAATAAAAGAAATATTTATACTTTTTAAATGCCTAATTTGATTTACCATCTGTACTAGGGATTTACTTCCTTTTTATTATGGCGAAGCGCTCATGAGCTATCTGCCTAAGGACAGGAATACCTTTGTGGAAGACTTTCTAAGGGACCTGGTTCGTATCTGTGTTACGCATGGGAAAAGCCTCGAGTAACAAAGAATAACATCCTTTCCATTGAAAGGATAAATAAATATATCTTACTAAAAGGATACTTACTTAAGGATAAATAAATATATCTTACTTTTGATAAAATTAATATCTTTTGATTTTTATTTAAAAGCTTTACTCTTTAAATATATATGTTATTTAAAATGTTTATTTTATTTTTATTTAAAGAGTAGAAAATGTATTTTATTTTTAATATACAATATTTCTTTTTGTTATTAATAAATGTATTTTACTAATAACAAGGTAATAATTAAGACACAATAACACGCCGAATAAATACTAATTCAGAAGTCAAGCAACAAAAATCAGCGTTATAGCTACAAAATTTTCACAGGACTAGTTTCGATGGTTTTACCGAACCATCATCTTCAGCTGCAAAACCGCAAATGAACAAGATAGGAATTTTGTAGCTATAACGCTGATTTTTGTTGTTTGACTTCTGAACAAGGTAATAATTCAATTAATTTATTAAAAAGGTAATTAAGATTGTTATTAAGCAGCTAAGTGCTAAGCAAAACCATAAAATTATTGGTTAATATTTAGGAAAAGTGCATATCTTACTAGGTTTTAAAACTCACAGTTTAAGAACCAATGATCTGTGTTTAGATACAAATTTTCTTTCAATAAAATGCATTATTTAGTCAGGTGTTTATTTGTTTAAATTTTGACTAGTAGACTTTGTCAAATTTTAAAATATACTTTCTACGCCTTTTAAATTTCAACGTTTATCTTTTCATCGAAAGAAATCTGTTATTATTTACAAAGAATACTTTCGAAAGCACATATGAAATAATATTCAGTAAAAAATATTAAACTTATATATTTATACCAGAAAAATGTAACTTACCAAGAAACAGAAGAAAATTGAAAGTGGGAATGTAAGTATTATTAAAATATACGAAAATATTATAAGAAATACATCCCAACCGGACTTTTCCGTCGAACCTAAAATGAAAATATAATCATGTAAAGAAAATATTTATTTATTCACTCACGATTTAATAGCCTTTTCATAATTCATGCATTACTGCAATAATTTACAATTTATTATCTACATAATGAATCTATTTTTGGCTACAAATATTTTACTCTATTCCACAATAATTACCTATTAAAATAAATAATTATTTTATAAGTAACATTATAGTCACCTATGCTCATATGCAATGACTGCAAATTTCACTTTGAAAACATAAATGGAGTGTAACTTTCGATCTTGACAAAGAGGGGTTTGAATGTAGGAGGTCCCCTAATTTACTGCGCTCAAATTACGATTGACTAGAATTTTATTTTTAGTTACAAATTAGTAGAGAAACATCACCTATTAAACATTGTAGTGGAGAATAAATTCTCAAATCTTTTTATTTAAGAAAGAAATAAAAAATAGTCAAGAATACAAGATGTTTATTAATCACCAGGTAACAAGAAAACTGGAAATCCATTGGAGGAGATTTGTTCAGTCGCCAAGAATAAAAATCAGGGAGAATTACCATTGAGACAAAGAACGTGTACGTTACATGCACGTTTTTTGGCTCAGGGTTCATGGCATTCCATGCGCTCAGAGTTACACCGTTCGGCTAATGTGAGCTGAAGACTGGACAACAAAGAGTGGTCGATTATTTATTGGTGGTATTATAAAAGAGTGGTCGATTAGTGGCAAATCAATGGCGGTCTATCTTCCTAAAGAAAGGGATACTATTGTGGAAGACTTTCTAATGAAAACTGACTCGTATACACTTTAATCATGGGGAAAAACACGAAAATGCCTATGCACCCAGCCCATTCGCGGAATTCAAACCTCGGACCGACTTACCAGCGTTCAGCTACTTTTAACGCTCGGCCACTTGTGGATCTGGACCACAAAGGATTGGATTTATAATGAAGGCAAGATCTTTGGAGCTCTCCATCTTCGATATCAGATTATTCTTGATCGGGCTGAGTGCAACTCATTCGCTCAGAGACCACAATTTCGCGATCTATTTATACCCCCTTATTTATATAAAGAAGTTTACTTCTCTTCTCATGTGTAGTTTTTATTGATTTCGTTGCTTTACATTGTTCGTTGTGTACTTGTACTTGGTTTTGTATATAACCTTGCCTTGCTTGTGCATAATGTTTACCCATTTTGAATTTCATACTCTTTTTTCTCATCGAATGTTTCGCATTCAGTTCTTAGGGTATTGTGTACACCTCTTCCTGCAATTAGTTCACGTTTGCTTAGCTTTTCTATAAGACAACGGTCCCCTCTCTCCCCTTTACCTACTTTCAATTTTCTTTTCGGGAAATTTCACTTTATTCTCACTCAACGTATTCACAGTGGCTTATTTCTTAATTAGCTTATTATGGTCCACACAGCCAAATAAACATATCCATAGCGTAGCAACATATTTCTTCTATAGCATTTTAATTTTGAGCTTGCAAGCGCGACATTACTAGGGACTATTACGTTTAGTGATGCAGAGAGAAAAACATATCATGCTAATCGATAAGCGAGGAAAATCTTTCCTGTCAACATCGGCGTTTATAATGTGGGTAATACGCGATAAGTGGCCACAAAATGCATGTGTCTAATATATAGCAGCATCTGACACTTATAACAAAAAATCTGATGTGTACACCACATGACTTCCTTGTACGGAATATTAAATTATACGCATTTTTTCTTGCATTTTATTTAAACTTATTAGATTGAATTAAACCTACTTCGCCGACAGCGCATAAACCACAATAGCATAAATGCATTCTTTAAAATTCACTTTGTTTACTATAGCGACACTCTGGCACTAGGTTTACTTATTTCGTTCATATTATAATTCAGAATGCACAAAATTTATATCATTTAAAGAATTATCTAATCGTTGCCACATGTTCTATTCAAATACTATAATAAAGCTAGAACTATGTGTAAAAGAAATTAAGCAAACAAAACAAAAAAGAAACAGTTTTTCACAGACGATTGAGTATTTCTCATTCAATTAATTCAGTTTTCACTTCGCAAAATACAAAAAAACTCAAAATATCTGTATTAAAAATTACGAAGTAAATCTTAAACGCTTATTTCCTCGAAACAATTCCAGAAAGGATTAAGCATGATTTAAATAATAAATGAAGGTGTTATCTTTGTTGTTGCGAAGCTAAGTTTCTCTAGATTGGCAACAAATCCGCTACTCAGCTGTTTCAAATGTAAACAAGAGCAATGGCCGCCATCAAATAAGGCTTAGCGGCACTTAAACAGTTTTAAAATTGTTGATAATTCTAAAAATATTGCATATAGATTTACTAAAGGCATAAAACCCTTAACCGGAAGATAAAAACAACATAATTCAATCATTTTTAAAGCAAAAAATGTACAATTTACAATCATATAAGAGTAAAGAAACTGAGATCATTGAACCGGGTAACAGAGTGGATATATTTATAGATATATTTATATACGTTTGGCGCGGCCGATTGAAACCAAAATACGAGGTGCACATCTACATGTTACAGAAGTCTTATATACAAAATTTCAACGTTCTGAGGCTACTCGTATTTGAGTTATGCGAGATACGTATGTACGTTCGTTCAGACGCCACGAAAAATTATCTTCAGAATTCATTTTAAAGCAGTTTTTTAGTTTTCTTTTTTCTTTTTTTTTTTTTTTTTTTTTTTTTTTTTTGGAGAAAAAGAGTTTTTTTATTCTGTCCTTACGTACAGATATCACGCAAAAACATCGTTAAATTTGCATTCGAAAGCGGTCAAAGTGGATATTTTCGTTGAAATATGCTGCCTGAAGCTTTTCGCGATTACAATACTTCCTTTTTACTTCGTACAAGGAAGTAAAAAGCAGAAGCATATAAATAAGTGCTGAGATTTTTGCTTCTGCATGTTTGCTAATTATCTTAATTTAATGTCATTTGATAGTTAACGTTTACAGTAGTACCAAAACTCAAATTTTTCGAAGACTATCATTAAATTTAGGAAACACCTTTTTTCGATGTATGTTTGTAATTTTATTCGTTTAATTGAATACATACTAGGGCTATTTGTTTAAGGGTTTTCGTAAAGGACACTTCCTATGGAAGAATGGCTCAAATTTATGTTACACATGGCTAAAATCACGAAAACATCCCTCGTCAAATTTCCAACCCGGTTCGAACTATTAGTTTAGGGAGTTTTCCCAATTTGGCCATTCGTGGGCCCTTGTGAGATGCATGATGTCGACCACCTTATCTTACGTTAAGTTTGGCTAGAAGAAAAATATTTTGACAGCTTACATATTTGGATTATTTAATTGATTAATTTTGGTAAGATATGCGCCAAATACCAGTGGGAAATCGGCAACCCTCAAAGCAATTTTATACTGCCCAAGCATACATTTGCCTAAATTAATTAGCATTGTTATAAAAAGAATTTGAAGGAAGAATTTTACAATTATAATGATTTAATTTACATTATTTTCATTACACAAACGAACGTGAGCAACGCTTCAGAAAATATATGAATGGAACTAATTTGCTTACACTGTGATATACAGATCTGATTGATTTTTATTCGTGTGTGTCAAAAGATACATACCTTCCATTACGAATTTTCGCTATAAAAATAATCGTTTTGTTTAGGAGTACATTTACGTGTGAACAGTTTTTCCGCGATTTCAGATTCTAAAAAAGGACCCTGATTGATAGATGAGTATTTATAATTCGTAATGAAGATAGTTTCTAGTAATTTTTCTCCAAGATTACCAACTTTATTAAAATCGTAGCGTCATGAAATATTGTAGTTGAAATTATAGGAAGAAATAAAGAAGCTTATAACTATTTATATACAAATAAAACAAAAATTTAATAAATAAAAAAAGAAAGAGAACGGATTGTCATTACTAATTCTCGAGCTTTGTTTCTCTTTGAAAGCTTTCGTTATTTGTTTATTTTTATTTCAAGTTAAAAATAAGTTATTCAATGGTTACTTCAATATATTAGGATTATTTGAATAAATATCATCGTGAAAATTTAATATACGTACGCCTGTCCATACGTTTAAATTACAAAGAATGAGAAGAAACTCCTTGCAGATACCCACCTTTAGATTTCAGAATGAAAATAAATACAAAGTTGAAATATAAATTATTATTACTGCTCATGTATGTTTTGATCAATACTTAGTTAAAAAAAATTAATTAAAACAATTATTTTGCTGAAAAAACTCCGGCTTGCCTGCTCCTTTCAAAATGCGCATTGGGTTTAAGTGTGCAATTTCAGTATGCAACCACTGCCATGTATTATTTAACTCACAAATACAAATATAAGACAAACTAACTTTTTATTATTTTTTATTTATTTTATTTTTATTTGAGATTGCAATTTTGCAGCGTTTTTTTGATCTCGTATTTCATTTTTCCTTTAAAGAAAAAAAAAAAAAAAAACCGTTAAGATGCATCTCATAATCGTTTCTGTTTTGCATCTTCAGTTGTTAATTGTAGTTATAATTATCAGTTGTTTATTATTATTTGGTAATTTTACAAAGTTTTTAAAGTGACATTAAAAATTAGTCAACTTAAAATGATGAATGCGGGGAACAAAGTTTTCACGTACAGCTGTGTAACTCAACAACATTTGTTTAACATTAAAATTATCAGGGTGGGTCATCTTTGACACAAGACGTGGTTTTTTACTCATTCCATAGTTGTATTTCAAAATTTAAGCTTTCAAATTTTTAGACTTTTCCTAACTCCGAATTGGAGGTAGAACGTATTCTTTGTTCCTACTTCTCGGGAGCAGGGCAAATAAGGAGATTTCCCGGTGTGCGGAAAAAATGGAAACGGAAAGAATGTCCCTGGAAAATAAGGAACGGAAAAAATGTCACTCGGAAAATAAGGAACGGAAAAAAAGGAACTCTAAAATCTCGCCAAATAATGTCGCCGATTGGCGATGGGGAAACCTGCCAAACGGGCAGGGTTATAGCGGGCTCTCTTGAGGGAGGTTTTAAGGGTAAGACGTTGAGCTGGCTGCAGCTGAGCAAGGTCATTTCGATAGCAGGTTTTTTCAACTTGCCTGCGGGAAAATCGTATGTTCTCCCCCGTGGTTTGCTTCACCCGTTTCCTTAAAGAAACCGACCCACCTCACCCGGAAGGAAAGAATTCACGGGGAGCAAATGTTTCTCCTCTGTTAAATAATGATTGCCGGTCTTTAAACTAAATTTCATCCATCCCTAACTGGAAGCTAACAGCTTGTTCACATTAAAGTGTTGATAAATGACGAATTGTCAGTAAAGACGGCACACGAAAGCTGCTAAACAGAACTATTGGCGTAGTATAGTTTGTTATTTTTTATTACGGTTTAACGAATCTAGCAATAATATTATATTATGCATTCCGTTATTATTTAATCTATCCGTAATATGAAATATAATTTTCTAAACACTAAAGGTTTATCATCAGTTAATTTATAAAACGACAGATATTTTATAGTGTCATTTTTTCCCCCCACTTTAACGGTTTATCATTAGGTGTAAGAGACTTTGATCCTGGAGGACCATTCTTTTCGTTTTGCGATTTTGCGTTGAATCACTATAAACGGCGAATCACTTTTCAAACTGTTGCCACCAAATGTTAGAGTCCTGCATTATATTCGAAGAAATTAAATAATGAAAAATGTGCATAAATATATGCATATTTCTCGCACTGTGATAAAACAACGGTACATAGAGCCATCGAATTTTGAATGACGTAATCCTCCTGCGAATATGGGCATCTGGAAGCCCAAATTTGAAATTTGTTTTATTATCTATTTCATATTTTGTAAAACTTTAACGAATTTTTGATTAACAGACTCAACGATTTAAAAGCGAGGAATGGCAACACTATACGAAAAAAAAATTATCTCCAGCGCGCGGAACTGTGTATCGGAAATTCTTCTAAAGATATGCTTTTTTAAAATTCTTTTGCGACATTGCTATTTAAATGAATTTTATGGTTTAAGTGCAAAGAATATGATATTTAATAAATAAAGGTAGCACACAAAACGTTAAAAAAAACGCCCTCTTTGGACGTAGTTTAAAACCTGAAACCTTTGAGACTTTTTGTTTGTTATAAAGTTTTTTTTTTTTTTTTTTTTTTTTTTAAATATGAATGATGGTCAGCCGACTTCGACTTGACCAGAAGCAGTTGTCACTTTATTATGCAGTCACCTAATAGGTGGGCCACCTTTGCCTCCTATGAAGGGACGGACCATTAGAACTATGCATTCCCCTGGATTCGAACCCAAGCCGTTAGGTATCGAAGTTGGCTCCCCTAACCACTACACCGTCTGAGCGGCATTTATTATTAGTTAGTTTATAGAATATTATATTCTATACTAATTAATATAGTTATTTTAAAATAATTAGCTAAACCGGCTTGGCTAGTTCCCCCCCCCCCCCGCCAAATACTTACTTATTCGAGGAAATAACTAATTATACGCTTTAATGGTAACATATATTTTACACTATATTTATTTTATATTAAAATTTTTCCTATATATAAATAGATACGGCCATACACGCAATCGAATCGGCTTAATGTACTTTCATTTATAGAATAATGCACTTCCGAATGTGAATAGTGAACTTTCTTCTGGTGATTATCTTCCTATGATGATCAGTATTTCTGAGAACTTGGACATCGGTGCTGAGAGCTATTTCTCTAATTCGCAAAAACCCAAAATCTTATGAACCTGTGGTCATCTTAGAAAGGGTTTACTGTACTTTCTGTCTCTAACTGTGGCAATTTATTGGTATGAAAAAATTTCTTATAGTAGAATATAATCCATTCATGCAAGCCCTGTTATAAGAATAATTTAATAAAGAAGCAAAATTATTATTTTATTCAAAATTGCATTTTTCGAGCGAGATAGTAAAGAGTTCTGATTTTCTTATCGGTTAAATGTTGTTATTTCTGACTTTTAACTTGCTAATCTAACATTTATTTATTTATTTTTTTAAGCCCAAAAAGCTATTAGTCTGAAAACGACATTTTGCGTGGTTTCACTTTCTGCGTCGATTCACTTTTCAAACTGTTGCTACAAAATATTATTGCCATGCATTATATTTAAAGAAACTAAATAATGAAGATTCTGCATGAATGCATGAATGTTTCCGCATTTTCAAAAAACAACAGTACCTAGAGCCATCCAATTTTGAATAACGCAGTACTCCAACCAAACATGAGCACTTGAAATTCCGAATTTGGAATTTGTTTTATTAGCTATTCCCAATTTTGCAACACATTAACGAATTTTTTAATTAACAAACTCATCGATTTAAAAGCGTGCAACAGGAACACTGTACGAAAAAAGAAATGTATCTCCAGCGCCCGAAACTGTGTATTGGAAATTCTTAAATTTTGCGCTTTTTAAATATTTTGTGATATTGCTGTGGAATTGAATTTTATGGTAAAGCGCGAAGAACATTATATTTAATAAATAAAGGTACCACACAAAACGTTAAAAAAAAATCCTTAAGGGCGCAATATGAAATATGAAAGCTTTCAGATTTTCCTTTAAATAATGAAAAATCTGCATAAATGTATGTATATTTCTCGCATTGTGATAAAACAACGGTACATAGAGCCATCGAATTTTGAATGACGTAATCCTCCTACGAATATGGGCATGTGGAAGACCAAATTTGAAATTTGGAATTTGATTTATTATCGATTTTATATTTTGCAAAACTTTAACGAATATTTGAGTAACAAACTCAGCGATTTAAAAGGGAGCAATGGCAACACTCTACGGCTGGGAAAAACCTTTTTGTCTCCAGCGCGCGGAAGTGTGTATGGGAAATTCTAAAGATATGCTGCGGCATTGCTATTGAATTGAATTTTATGGTTTAAGTGCAAAGAACATGATATTTAATAAATAAAGGTAATACACAAAATGTTAAAAAAACGCCCTTTGGACGTAATTGAAAATCTGAAAACTCAGATATTTTTTTTCCCCCCCCCCAGTGGCGTGGTAAAATGAATCATTAAAAATGAAGCTGAGCTTCTTAATTACATTTTGCAGCTTTAGAATGATACCGCTAATTTGATTATCCAGAACTCGAAATATTGATTAAATTAGAGTTAAATAAAATTCAAAATTAATACGAAAGAATTTGTTTTAGCAAATTTCATGAGATAGAAGATTATGTTCTGCTGTTCTGTAATTTTTAATTAGGACCGTAAAAGAAATGCATCTTGACGAAGAGGTGAAAACTGTTGAAAACAGTCAATTTCCTATTTATGAGAAAACTTTATTATGACTTTGGAGATTAAAAAGTACATATAAATATTATAGTTCTCATTTTTCATGTTTAAATAATTAGTAAGAAATATGGATTCTAATGCAGCAATTGTAGTGTAATTCTAAATGAATTATTTATAACATTGTTATCAATGAAGCAACAATCGTATAATTAAAAAAATGAATGCAAAATTCTATTCTTATTGTTTTGAGCTCAAGTTCTATGTTTCAAGAGCTTTCAAGTCTGAATTAATTACTTTTCAGACTTAAAATTGCAGTATAACTTTTGTATTTAAAATTTTGTTAGCAGTTTGTTAGCAGTTCTAAAACAAATATCATGCAGAATTTTAGCTGTATTAGAAAAGGCCTCAAAAAGAGCTGACAAGGAAACTTCCTATCTTTTGGATTTTTTAATTGTTGAAGTGTATGGAGTCAAAATTAAAGCTACTAACAACCAGTTTTTAAGGTTGTTATTAATTAAAACATCTGTAATTTTTAATAAGCATCATGTTTATGAGGAAATGACAATTCAGATAATAAGTATTATCTGAAATATCGTTTCCTAGTCATTCCTAGTATCATCAGGGCCGGTGCCAGAGCATATGCAATCGGTGCGGCCGCACCGGCCGGCAGAATTGAGAGAACGCAAAATTTTTAGAACTTTGGAAAGAGCTGGGCGGCAGAATTTTGAAGTTGTAAAGCAGGCACCGTGCGGCAAAACGTCTAGCGCCGGCCTTGAGCATCATTCCAAGTCTTAGTAAATCAGCTTAGAATAATTAGAACTGATTTATAGGAGTTTAGCAAAACTGCGCTACAGTAACATATCATTGATAAAAGTATATCCCAGGAGAAAATATTCTTATTATTATACTATAATGTTCCCTTAAAAAGAATGTAATATTTAGCAATCATACTTAGTATTGCCGATTTTTCAAGAACAACAAAATTCACAAGGTTTTGCAAGCGAGTACACCATTCAATACTTTACAAATGAGTCGCACTTGATCAAACAAACCATAGGTTTATACACAACCGGAGTAATTTAGTCAGGTATTTTTAAAATGTTAATATGCAAAATATAGAATTAATACTAAATATGCATAAATTTTAGACTTGAGCCTTCTTGACGTGCTTTCGTGGTGTAGTGGTCTGCACGCTGGGGGCGTATTCCAGAGATCCGCGGTTCGATTCCCGGAGAGGGGGTTGCTCATTTTTCAAGTCTCCTGCTTCCATAAAATATCGAATGTCTCTGCAATCTAAGTGAAGAAATATTCGACATAACAGACATTTAACTTTTTCTTATAATATAAATTTTGCGTGGGAACAGTTTTACATTGAGCTGAAAATAAGTTTATGTATTCCGCAGTAAAAATTTACATTCATTCAATTAATTAATTATTTATATATACTGAAAATTGTTTTTTCATTTTATGTAAAATTTATCTGGCGAAATTGAATTTAGAAATTTTCTGCATTGGCTATAATTTTCTTCCTTCTGCAAAGAATATATACGTATATATATATATACGTAAACGAGACATATTTTGTCGAATGCCGTAACAGCATTGCCGTATCCTTTTGTGTTAATATATTCAAAAATTTTAAATGCTATTACGTAAACTGCATTATATGTTACATGAAGGGGATTAAATTGAATCCAAATTCAAAATATTTACATGTCTTTTCACTCATATTTCTAACAATTTTATTTTCATAGGGAAAGTTACCAAACACTGATGATATAATAAAATTGACAGTCATTTGTGTTCTATATTCTTAAGCAGAATACATAATGCAGCTCATCAGCGCTCCAGCGGTCGCCAGGGCCGTAGCTAGAAGGGGGCAAAGGGGGCATCTGTCCCCGGGCGCAGAATCCAAGGGGCGCCAAACTGATATTACGACATTGTAGAATTAATCTTCAGTTGTCCCTGGGCGCTGAAAACCCTAGCTACGACTCTGGCGGTCGCTTAACACTGACAGTTCGACAGGGGCTCAAATCCCAGCAAACAAGCTGGTTGCAAGATAATTTAGTTATTTCTTCCTGTGTAAGGTAAATACAATCAAGTTTCCCATTCTCATACTTCGTTAAGTCCTCCACGAAGGCATCCCTTCTCTTAGACAGACAGTTTCCGTGCTTTGCCATGATTCAAATAACCACCAAAGAAGAAATGAGGAGAAAATGCAGTAGATACTAGCTATTCAAGGGATAGAACAATTATTAATAGATGTAGAAGAGCATTTTTGAAATCATTTCTTGAGTACCAGTTCCGGGGAATTCTAAATCACCGAGAGTTCTTAAATGTTAAATAACTTCAGTGCCTTTAATTGAGTCTGAAAACTGGATTGATGGAGTTGAATTTTTTGAATTTTAAAATTTGCAATTTGCTAGAAAAGACGAATTTTCTGCTCAAGTGCATGCAACAATATTGAAAATTCAAAATTTGCGAATCTATGGGCGACGTACGTCATTAATTATATCAAATGCTTCTAATAATTATTCTAATAACTATTTTAGAGTTTAACATAAAACCTCTAAAATTGCAGGGACTGTAAATAATCTAAAGATATTTAGAAATACAACAAGATTTGACAGTTGAGGAAAATTGAAAAATACACTAATTATCATAAAAGATGAACTGAAAATAATTATAATGTAAGAAAGAAAAATGTTCTCCTTTCTTTTTGTTTATTTTCACAATTAAAAAAAAATGATATAAATCTAAAATTTGGTTACTTAGGGAAATTGCTATAAATTAAGCATAAAACAAATCAGTGCGAGAATGGTTTTGCATACGAACTGCGACTGCAACACATTTCAATCAGTTTTAACCAGCTCCAGATGTTAAAAAGTTCCATAATTAAGATCTTCTCATTGTAAATGCGCAATGTTTAAATCTTGGCATAAAATTAAATAACTTGGGCATTTAAAGCCCGAATATTGGAAAATATCATAATTAAGAATTTTTAAATTTTTGCAATAGCATACGTACAAAATAATGATCAACAATTGATTCAAGGCTTTCATACGAATACAATAATCCGAATGGAATGTATAAGATTATTACTATTCTAATTTATATTGAAAGTTGTTACACGACCTTGAAAAATCAATATTATAGTTTTATAAGGCAGACATGTAACTGAAATTATTAAATGCCACAAAAATGCAAATATAATGAGACTTTTCTAATGCGACCACTAACGGCGGCTTCAAGCGATTTTTAGGCCACTTATATAGTAGATGGTTGCATTAGAGAGGCAAATGTATAAAAGCCTGTTTATTTATGTTGTAGGAAACACTTTTAGAGTTCGCCGTTATGAGATTCTCTGTACTTATATGTAAAACAGTTACAAATAATACGTCTTACTAAAACGATCTGACATATTTAGGCTTCTAAAATGATGTGAAAAATTTCAAAAAGGAAATCTAACAGAAAAAAATCCTGATTTGGTTAATTTAAAGCAGTTAACACAGTTTATGATAAATAAAACATTAATTAAAGCATCACAGGATTCAATATGAGAAAAAATTAGCATAATCATCAATTCAGATTATTTAGGTTATGGCAAAGTACCATAAGATTATCTGCCGAAGTGAATATGGATGCCTTCATGGAGGACTGTTTATAGCGAGTAGTTGACAAAAATTATTTCATACGTCTGATAGAAACTGCCTCGTATTTATGTTACACATGGAGAAAAACACGAAAATTTCCTGGTAAGCAGCACATCCGCCATGGTTTGAACGCCATGGCGGATGTGCTGCTTACCAGGAAATTATCGTGGCGTGGCAGTCGAACTACCAATATTCAACTATTTTTACCTCTCGGCTGCTAGTGGTCAAAGGTCATTTAAGTTATTCTCTGAATTTCAAAGTTATCTGTCTATGCTTTATTACACATTTATTCATGCACAGATTTTTGGAAACAAGAGATAAATTAAAAACTGGAATTCTAGATAACCAAGTTAAATAATTAAATTTATTTAATTTCCCCATTTTGATACGTTTTACGTTATGAATACGAAAAGCTCCCACGTATGACTTATTTGGATCTCAATTTGGAGAGTAGAATAAATAAGCTTCTTTAATTTGGTTTGGTTTACTTGACTATAACAAAGCGCACGAAAGGTATCTGCCTAATAGAATGGTTGCCTTCGTGGAGGGCTTCCTAAGGAAAACTAGCTCGTAACCACGTTATATAGGGGAAAAACCACGAAAAGCTGCTTTGCTAGGAATCGTACCCAGATATAACAACCAGGTGTTCAGCAACTTAACCGCTCGGCCGCTTTTAAGTTTCCATAAACTCTACACGTAATTGTAATTAATATAACTACTATAAGTAAAAATCCTTTCTAAGATATCCATCAGCCATCCATCAGATTTCAGCCTATCAGCAGCCGAGCGGTAAAGACGCTGAGCACTAGTAGTTCGGTCCGAGATTCCAATCCCGCGAACGGGCTGGCTGCATGGGCACTCTCGTGGTTTTCCCCATGTGTAATATGTATACGAGCCAGTTTCCCTTAGAAAGTTCTCCACGAAGGCATCCCTCCCTTTAGGTAGATAGCCCTCGTGCGCTTTGCCATAATTGAATAATCCTAATCCATCCATGTTTCTAGTTGATTTTTGATATCTGTGAAGATCACCACCCTAGAAAGATGATATTCAGTGCAAGTGTTTGTTTATACCTATAGAAATGCCGGTCACTTTTGGAAGTGATCGTCTTAAGGAGATGGTCGCCAATCGTTTATGGGCTACTAGATGGTCCGGCTCTGAGTAGGTTACGCATTGGTGCATTGTAAAATGCATTAAATCCTCTCTAATACGATCATCTACGTTTCTAATTATTTTGGTCTTTGGTGGAAGTGGTCATCTTAAAGAGATAATGCTCGGTACAAGTGTTAATTTCTACACTGAGAAATTATTTTGGAAGAGGTCGCTATAAGAGGGTTCATTGCATATTAAATGTTTAAATCCAGATCGCGTGGTTATGGGATCCATTTTAATTAGATTTTAAAATTTTAGTAAAATAAAAAATCTGAAAGGTTTCAGATTTTAAATTACGTCCAAAGGGGCCTTTTTTTAACATTTTGTGTGTTACCTTTATTTATTAAATATCATATTCTTCGCACTTAAACCATAAAATTCAGTTCAAGAGCAGTATCCCAAAATAATTTTAAATTGAGCACATTTTTAGAATTTCCGATTCACAGTCTCACGCGCTGGAGATAAAAATGTTTTTTCTGTACAACATTGCCATAGCTCGCTTTGAAATTCTTGAGTTTGTTAATTAAAAATTCGTACAAAATATAAAATCGATAATAAAACGAATTCCAAATTTCAAATTTGGGCTTCCAGTTGCCCATATTCGCAGTAGGATTACGTCATTCGAAACTCGATGGCTGTAGGTACGGTTGTTTTATCACAATATTTGGTGGCAACAGTTTGAAAAGTGAAACGGACATTCAGAGTGATTCGACGCAAAATGAAAACATTAGTCCCCCAGAGACTAATAATTTTGGACTAATAATTTTGAAATAAACCTCTTAATTTTAATAACTGTGGTATTCTTGTTTTCAAACTTAAGTGCAAATTTAAACAAATGTTTTCTGTGCAGATGCGTTACTTTTAATTAAAATCAAATGAGAAAAAAAAAAAAAAAAAAAAAATATGCGAAAATTAATTAGGTAAAAAATTTAGTCCTATTCTTATCGCAAACCGTAACTTGAAATTGCATCTACAACTGTTTCTTATACCAAAGCTCAGGATGAATTAGTTTTCTGTTGTGCGTCAATAAATGTTTCACTAAACCGCAGCTTAAGGCTATAACTACATGCAGTGCGAGGAAAGTAATTACTAAAGACCTGACAATGACCGACGCTGGACAACCCGCCTTTCCCCCCTGGCGTCCATCGCGAAAGCTTCCTTCTCTAAACAACTCTCTATTTTTAACCTTAGAGAAGAAACTATGGAGGTAGGCTCCATGGAAGAAATAAGCAGCCAACACATCTTCTTGCTTCTACTCGCACATGTTTCCGGTCATCCGAAGTTACGGTTGTTGAGATAAAACTTTTATCACCCAGCTTGGCGATCTTTCTAAACATGCCTTATATTTCCCATTGCAAACGAAGGGGGACATTTTTTCCGTTCCTTATTTTCCGGGGATATTCTTTCCGTTTCCCTTTTTTCCGGGTGACATTTTCTCCTACAACCAGATTTCCCATACTGCACTGCGCGATTGCGCGGTTCACTTAATTTTAACAAACAACATGGCTGACGTGCAACTGATTTTGAGCGAAACAATCGCGTTGTTAAATATCTGAGGATGCGATATCATCCAAAAAAATTACATCGAACCGTACGAAATACGGAAATTTGTAAACAAGTACAGACAAGGTTATCTGAAGCTAGGTATTCCAGAACTACTGTTCAAATTAAAACTAAAAACGGGCGTATCGGCTTTAACTCCACAAGGGGACTCGGTAACTTTTGAGTGATTTTTTTTTTATTTAAGAACTTTCATCTACTTTTATGATCGTTATTAAATGGTAAGACAGAATAATTTTAAGCTGAGAAAAAAAATTTGCCAGTATTTTTTTTTTTTTTTTTTTTTTTAAATTTTAAATTTTTGGAAGAAAAGTTTAACAGTTAAGATGTCATTCTTCTCCTACAATGTTCAATGATTTTCCCCCATATTTTCTTTTTGTATTTATTAGAAGGTTCTTAATAACTTTAAGGATCTATTTTGCAATTAATGAATTAGTTTCTGAGAAAAAATAAAAATACAATTTTACGCAAAAACTTTGAAACAAATATGATCTCAATCACATTTCCACTTCAAATAAAACGTTAGATACCTGGCAATCTGATTCGCGTTTGTGACATCATTCATTGCTCGCAATGGCTTATGGCAGGGATGGCCAAACGTTTTCGGTCGCGGGGCCAAAAATCGAAAAAAAAAAAAAAAAAAAAAAAAAAAAAAAAAAGTTTGGCAGGCCAAGATAAAGTTTTCTAAAATTTTAAAAACAGTATACAAGCATTAAAATTTAAATATGTTAATGAAATTGCGATTTAATTTTTAAAAGTTCGGATATTGAGGTTCGAAGTGAGATGTACTGATTATAAGGAATGAGGCTAAATACTCATCTATCAGTCTACTTCTGAAATAATTCTTTGTAAGGTTCATAGTTGAAAACCCTTTTTCACATATATAAAATGAAGCAAACATAGCACTGATTTTCTGGGCGTGAGATTTGGGAAACTTACTTTCGGTAATGATTTGTAAAACTCTAACTTTGGCATATTTAGAAACAACTCCTTGAGATGAAATTTCGATTGCAACTCAGTTAATTCAAGCTGCAAATCTGACCTCACTGCTTCACAATTTAAGCTGAAAGGCATGGTAAAAATATTCAATTCTGTTTGAATAGCACTGAAATCTTGAAATCTGCGTTCAAACTCAAAATGTAGTTTTTTTGCAAGCCATCTTCATAATTCTTAAGCTTCTCTTCATTTACTGAGTGTATTGAATTTAACCTCGGGAAATGAGGGAAGTCGTTCTTAGTTAGCTGCTCATCAA
This sequence comes from Stegodyphus dumicola, assembly GCF_044657685.1. Taxonomy (NCBI): domain Eukaryota; kingdom Metazoa; phylum Arthropoda; class Arachnida; order Araneae; family Eresidae; genus Stegodyphus; species Stegodyphus dumicola. Next base: position 79,179,990 of record NC_140775.1, read on the forward strand.
ATAGATTAAGTTTTACTTTAAAAGCTTTGAGATGGATCCAGATATCGTCGATAAAATGGTTTTTCCCATGCATCTTGATATTCAAATTGCTCATACGACAAAGAAGATCTGTAAAAAATGCAAAGTCCGAAAGTGATTCTGTATCTTCTAACATTTCGCACTTCGCAGAACACTGTTTCTCACGGAAGAACGACACATCGTCGTCTTTTTGCTGCCAAACTTTTTAGAAAATCCTGCACTAAGCCACCTTACTTTCATGTAAGACAGTACATCAGAGTATTCAGATTGCACGGCCTGAAGAAAATCTCGAAATTGTCTGTGAGTAAGCCCCCACGAGATTGAATAGTATTTATAAGCTTCACAACTGCATCAAGCACGGGTTTCATATTCAATGCAGATTTACGCAGAGCATCCTGATGTATAACACAGTGTAGAAAAACGACATTGTTCCCGAGATAATTTTGATTAAAGAGTCTAAGAAATCCTGATTTTTTTCCTGCCATATTTGGTGCTCCATCGGTCGTAATATTACATATATTGGCTACAGGCACTTTCAAAGTTAAAAGTCCTTCCTGAAATTCACAAAAAAATATCACATCCCATTGTAGTTCCCACTGGCTAGTCTTTTACTCTAATTTTGATGTCAAATTTTTATCTATGTCTTCGATTCTAGAAGTCACCGTTTTTCGAGACAAGCTTCGTCTCAAAATTATTTTCCTTGTCTGGAAATAAAACATCGCAAACTTGAAGCATGCATTGTGGAACGAACTCCTCATCACTAAGAGCTTTATTATGTTATTTTTAGCAATATTGTATGTTACAATGTAACTTGCATGTGTAGTTGCTTTTCGGATACTGTTTATCTTCTTTAAAAAAATTTTTATCGGCCTGATAATTTTTTACAAAGACTTTCTGCATTTTATTTTCTTTCACATTCGGACATTGCTTCGTAATTGTAATTCTTATGCTTAGATGTGAAATGACGGGAAATTTTATATTCTTTGAAGACGGCTACAGCTTCATTGCAGATGAGACACACTGGTTTATCTTTTACAACTGTAAAAAAATATTTCCAGGTCCATTCATCATTAAAATCATGGCACTCTGAAACAACTTTACGTTTTTTAGTAGTCATTTTGGGGTTGAAATATTTTACAAATAACCCAAAATAAGCACAAACTACGCTATACTTTTAATAATTGCACCACTATATACAATGATGCTATATATCCGCAATTTTTCCATGCGCAATCAATAATATTAGAACCCACGCCAAAAGGCCAAAACGCTGCTAGCTGGAGCTTAAAATGCGCAGTCTGCCACATTGGTGAGATCTAATTTAGCTACATTGGATTCCCATAAGTCTGTTCCCCGAGAAAGAGATAACACTTATTGGCGCCAATCTACAGCTATAACTAACAAAGAACATTTGCTTTTAACACATAACCAATTGAAATCTGTCTGTGCTTGCTATTTCCGTCGATTTATGTTTTGTAGAACAAAAATAGACACGGTTAAAAGATCATCAGTCCTTTGAAAAAAAGGAAGAAAAAAATAATATTTGAACAAAGTAGAAAAGGAAATGGATATATAAATATATATTTCTTTTAATTTGGATGACCGACAAATTTAAATTCTATCCGGCCCGTTGGGCGGAGTTGGCCCCAAAGAACGTCTATGTATACATATTCTTTGGTTTGCCCATCCCTGGACGGTTATTCTACGCTACGAGAGTCGACAGCAAGTTGTGGGCCGCCAGATGTCGCTGCTAGTAAAAAACAGGTCTGCCCGACATATTCTCTGAGTACGGAAGTTGTCGAAAGCGCGTGAAAAAGTGTTGCCGCGTCGTCAATCAGGGTTGTGCAGTTGACGTACTAAGTAGACAATGGCTTTGTATGTGTTTTCGCTGCTGATTTTTTCGTATTTAAACGAAGAATACGGTCGTAGATCTCTGAATCGGTGGCGAATTTATAGAAAATATATTGATGCTTTTGCTCTGCCAAAAGATGTTTTCATTGCGTATTTCAGATTGCCAAAATTTATAGTTATTTTAATTTGCGATGAACTGAGAGAGTATTTGGAGCCACATTCAGAAAACAAGAACGCAATTTCTACTGAAAGAAAAGTTATACTATTCCAGAAATTATAGATATAAATTGTAATTTTATGCTTTAAAAATGTAGAAGATAATAAGTTTATCAAGCACATAAACTTTCTTTACTTAACACAAGTATAGACATCCGATAAGCTTCTACTCTTTATGTACAGCAAGAATTACGTTTACTTTAAAATCTAACAGTTGAATACCTTACGAATAATACTGCGAACACAAAAAGGAATGTCGTTCATTATTACGCGAAATTCACACTACTGTAAAATAAAAATTTAAAAAAAATTATAAAACTATAAAATAGCTTTATAATATCTTTTTCAGTAGCTGTACTACTACTAGTGTGATACTTTCAAAAATAAGTTTTAGCTCAGAGGGGCTATTAATTTCGTTTTGCCATTTTGTGGCGTTTCACTTTTCAAATCGTTGCCACCAAGTATTAGCTCACTCTATTATATTTAAAGGTATTAAATAATGAGGAATCTGCAGAATGTATGAATGTTCCTCGCACTGTGATAAAACAACGCTACCTAGAGCCATGAAATTCTGAATAGCGTAATCCTCCATCCTAATATAGACATCTGGAGGCCCAAATTTGGAACTGAGAATTTGTTTTATTATCTATTGCATATTTTGTAAAGCATTTATGAGTTTTTCATTAAGAAACCCAACGATTTCAAAGCGAGCAGTGGCAACATTGTACAGAAAAAAACATTTTCATCACTAGCGCGGGAGATTATGTATCGGAAATTCTAAAGATATGCTTTTTTTAAACTATATGATATTGCTGTTGAATTGAATTTCATGGTTTAAGTGCGAAAAACATGATATTTAATAAATAAAGATAACACGCAAAACGTTAAATAATGGCCCTTTGAAAGTAATATAAAATCTGAAGGCTTTCAGATTTTATTTATTTATTTATTTATTTATTATTATTTTTGTGTGTGTGTTGTTTGTGTGTAATTTTATTACGTTTTAAAACTGGTTTCTAAGTGAGGACTTTCTAAGTGAAACTGGCTCGTATACAAGTTACACATGTGAAAAGCCACGAAAACGCCGGCTAGCTCGTTCCCGGGATTCAAACCTCGGACCAAACTACCTGCGTTCAGCGACTCTACCGCTCGGCAGCTGGTGGGCTTGTTAGTAGAATTATACTGCATTATTATTGTATTATGCTATAAAGTAACAATGCTATAAGACTGAGGGTTTGTTCATGGAATAGTACTTTTGTAATCTATTATAGTATTAAAAAAATCATTGTTTCTTTGCAAATTCAACAAACAAAACAAAACAAAAAAAAAAAAAAAAAAAAAAATACTGTTCATAGCATTCTCATTTTTATATTGTAAAAGAGATATTGATTAGTATTAGTTTTCTATTTTAAATAGAAAACTAATAATAATCAATATTATTTCCAGCAATCAATATTATTCCAGCGTTTCGACACATTTTAAATGTGTCGAAACGCTGGTTTGATAAGGACTTCAACTGCAAGAGATCTACACTGATTATTTTTACTTTAGTACTTACACTGTGAAAATATTACTATCTTTTAATTATTTTCACAAAATAAAATCTTTTGAGAAGGAAGAATATTTAAACTGAGCAGTTCTTATATATATAAAAAATTCAAGTAACAGCAATGTAATATTAAAAAAAAGGTATTAGTAATTGTGTGACAAAAATTGCAAAACGAATTAATCACACATACAGGATAGATTAGTTTAATTTTGGTTATATATTTTATATTGAAAAAGTATTTTCTTTCATGTTAATTATAGAATAAATTATTTAAAATAAAGCGTTTTGATGCGTGTGTGATAGTTGAATGCAGCAGCAATCGGCCATACTGTAATAGCGAATGAATTTTATTTCTTTTCCTGAAAGAAATAATTTTCATAGTAAAAGAAAATAAAAAAAGGGAAGAAATATTAAGAAAGAAATATTTTCTTTCTAATTTATTATGTAAAGAAATATTTTTCCAATAGTAACTGTAAAATAAATTGCGGGAAAACAGCATGGAGAAAAAAAAAAAAAAAAAAAGAAAGAAAAAAAAGAAAACTTAGTTTGCTGTTAGATTGTAATGCAAATTAATCATATTATAAATTTAAATGATTAAAATTGTTTATTTCTAAAAGGATTTGAAGTAAGCTTAATTCATTTACTTTTATCTATTTACCATTGCTTTCGTGGTATCCCATATCACTCTTTATTTCTTAGCTCTAAATTCCTGCGTTAAGTTTCCCCTTAAAAAACGGAATTTTCCTTCACATAACACAGTAGCATATTCCACTGCGTGTTGGTCATAATACTGTTTTGTGCAATTTTTTTCGAACTACAAATGCAGCGTGTGAGTTAGTGAAATAATAGGAGAATATTCCTAGAACATCAGCCAGCGCGCGCTATAAATTTCGTCACTCGTCTGTACTGCGATTGGTCTAAAGCTCCTTGAAGCCTTGTCCCCTTTCAGTAAAGTTAAATGGACCCACCCGCCCACCAACTGAGGACCACAGAATGGCTTTCTCCGATAAGTTGTTGATGGCTGTCCATACCGGTTTCTTTGAGTCAATATTGTTCGCTTAAGTTGTAGGCAGATCCAGTGATCATAGAATAGGCGTCCTGGGTTAAGGGATGGAAGACGACGTGCATCTGAAGCGGTCCTGAAGGCGAAACTGCTTCGTATAAAGAGCGTTGCATGTGAACGGGGCTGTAATCTCATCTTCCGAATCCAGTTCAAGTGGCAGCTAGCTGAATGAAAATATTCCAAGTAAACGCAGTTCAGGAGTTCATAAAACAACACAGAATTGTAAAAGTGTTAAGAAAAAATAAAAAATAAAGGAGAGTAAGCGAAAGATGGAACTACTGTATAGAAAATACAGCAGTGTTCAATTTTTTTCCGGTCGACAACATATTCAAAATAATCTGGAAGAAAATCCGAGACCTACACTATACTCCAAAATAAATATTGTTGATAACAGTCCTATAACTTCCTGGAGACTTTTCATAAATGGTAAAATTTTGAACATCGTAAAGAAATGTACAGAAGTGGAAGCAAGATCAAAACTAAATAATGAAGCTTGGAGCATTTCTCTTGATGAACTGGATTCCTTTGTAATTTGATGAGACATGTTAATCTTACTAAATTTGAATTTGATAAAGATGATAAAATGAAAAGCATTAAATGACTGATTACCGAAATGAATGAGAATACAATATAATTTTTCAAAAAATTCTATTTTGGAAAATGAAGATAATTTGACTTCCTTTGAATGATAAATTGCATAAATATTGAAAAAGATTTAAATATGAAGCTTGAAACTTTCTGTTCGGTATTTGGCTTTTGTTATGCATTGCCACAAGAGTCATCTGCTTCAGGTATTTTAAACTGCTTATGTTTGAGAATTCTATTAATGAATCAAACAGAGCGCAGATTAATATATTCTTGCTAGGTACTTATCATATGAACGTATTAAGGCCAATTTCGCCTAAATTATTTTAATTGATGAAAACGGTTACTTTTTTTCTCAGAAAGTGACTTCTCGAAAAGAAGATGACGTGGAAAGAAGGGAATCGGTGGGTTTCGGCAGTGAACAAATCGGTACGAATTTCAGCAGACTTTGAATCGGAAAACGATGTTTTCTCACTAAATCTTTTAGACATTATCATAAACAATGTAATTTAATTAATTAATAAATTTGTAATTTAATTAATTACAAATTATTCCCAATACAGAAAGTAAGATTATGTATGGTTTTTCAAGCTAAAATTCAAATAAGAATTAGCAGGGGCAGTAAGTTTAGAAGCAATGGCCAGTCTGCTTTAGACTACAACATAATTTTTAAAAGAATTTAGAAAATGCTTATCATTCTTGTTTTAAAAACGAACCGAGTTTATTTTGTAATCTGTGAAAATTTTCAAACTTGGTACTATTCGTTTTTGAGGACCGTAAAAAAATTGCAGCGAAAATGTATGCACAAAAGCGCCAAATCTAGCAAACGCGCCCATTTAACAGAGCGCTAAATCTAGCGTATTCGCTGATTTCAGATTGCCTAAGTTTATATAGTTCTATATTTCTTATGACGCCATTGAAACACTAGTTTAGTTTTTGAATCCTTTTTTGATATCCTATGGATTTAACAATTTGGGAATTGCCCATGACGCAATAGTCTGCAATAGAATTTTGGGTAAAGTGCAGAATCACCCACTGCTTGACGCGTTTTTAAGAATTGCACGTACTCGGTATCCAAGTACATATCGACCTATTTTCCCTTCAAAAAAAAAAAAAAAAAAAAAAAAAAACAGAATTGCACAAAAATGGCACTGCGCACACCCTTGACTTTATATATGTACACATCAACCTATTTTCACTTAAAAAGTAAAAGAAAATTGACAAAAAATCCAGTTCCTTTGCAAAAAGCGGCAAACAAATAAGTGGGCGATTCTGCACTTTACCCAGAATTTTTGCAAAGAAAAGGCATCATTAATTATAGAAAATTATGTTTGAATAACCAACGAGATAAAATTATGCTTTAGTGATAACTCGGTAGCGAAATAGCGATGCAGGCATCCATTCAGTTATGTTCAGCAATTTTTATATAAATTATAATAATGATCTGAAATAGTTATTTACTCTTATGCTTCCATTCAGTCATGTTAAGCCTTTTGATATAAATTATAATAATAAATATTATATGGAATTAACCTTTCATCTAAATCAAAACATCAATCTTAGATAGTTATTTACTTTTATACTTCCTTTCTTGCGTAAGAGTTGCCACAATTATTTTTGGCAGCACTGGCATCAACAATAGTTTGGCGATTTTTTACAGCCCTCAAAACCGAATAGTACCCCAAACGGTATATCCGATACACTTTTGGACATTGAAATTTTAAAATAATAAACGTCAAATAGTCGAAAAATCGAGGAATTTTGAAAAAGTCGCCAAAGATTCAAAAATTAATTTAAGACTTTTCATAAAATGTCTAGATAAAAAGATTTTTTCCCTTTCATCCGAGGGTGCAAACAATGAAATTCTGATATTTTTAGTTATATCGTCAAACGAAGGCATGTGCGAAAAAGTTTAAATCGAATTTTGAAAGAAAAAAAAATTGCTTTCACATTGTACCGCCACAGTATACGTACAAATTTTGAACTCAATAGTTTATAGGAAAGTTTCAAAATTGATGACATTTTGATAAAAGCAATAAACAGTATTAGTGAACTAAGTAAAAAGCTTATAAAAAGACCCTTTCCAGGCTCAGCATATAACAAGAAAAGGAATGCTATTTTTTCATCAGTAGTAGAAGGGAAGAAACCATCGATTAACGTTACTCGGCCGTTAGTTTTGTTCCTGTCATATGAAAGAAGCTTGTCGAGAAAATTTTCTCAGAAGCAATAGATATTAAAAACTTACCTTCTTAGAAACTCTTCCACAAAGGCATCCCTACTGACTCAAAAGTTAAAATGATGGCTGAGTTCGCAGTGAAGATAAAAATTAAAGTGATTTATTAATCAAAGCAAACAAAGAACAATTTATCTGACTTGGAAAATATGTTTTCGCAGAGCAGAACTGTTTCACACATTATACATATAAAAAGTCATGAATCCACCTACATAACTTAATCTTTTTTCATGAGCGCTTTGTCTCAGTTATTACTCTATTCTAAATTTCACAACTATCTAATCTATTATTTTTATAAAGAACTCGTGATTTTGGTAAAAATAATAAAACATTGAAAGGAATATGATCCACCTTCGTATTTAAAACATCATTTAAAAACGATGTCAAATTTCAACTAAATAAATAAAAATAATAAATTTAAAAAAATTAAAATCTGAAAGAGTTCCGATTTTGACGGTCGCCCAAAAGAGCTGTTTTAAAGTTTAATATGGTCAATTAGTAGAGATTATCAATAACATTTTATAGGATCCTAATTAAACCTGTGCCCACCAGCGGCCGAGCGGTAAAGTCGCTGAACACTGGTAGTTCGGTCCGAGGTTCGAATCCCGCGAACGGGCTGGCTGCATGGGTGTTTTCGTGGTTTCCCCCATGCGTAACGTGTATACGAGCTAGTTTCCCTTAGAAATTCCTCCACGAAGGCATCCCTCCCATTAGGCAGATAGCCCTAGTGTGCTTTGCCATAATTAAACACACCACCACACCACACCTAATTAAACCTAATTATTTTATAGGATACTGAATGAATATATATTGAAACTGACATGGGAACGTTCTATATCTTCTATGTATTTGAAAAGTGAGAAAAGTGAATAAATATATAAAAATTAAAAAAGGATAAAAATCTGAAAGGTTTCAGATTTTAAATTACATCCAAAAGGGCGTTGTTTTTTAACATTTTGTCTGTTACCTTTATTTATTAAATATCACGTTCTTCGCACTTAAACCATAAAATTCAGTTCAAGAGCAATATCACAAAATAGTTTTAAAGTGAACATATCCCCACTTTAGAATTTCCGATACGCAGTCTCAGGCGCTGGAGATAAATATGTTTTTTCTGTACAACGTTGCCATTGCTCGCTTTGAAATCCTTGAGTTTGTTAATCAAAAATTCTTTAAAGATTTACAAAATAGGAAATCGATAATAAAACAAATTCCAAATTTGAGCTTCCACATGGCCATATTCGCAGTAGGATTACGTCATTCAAAATTCGATGGCTCCATGGACTGTTGTTTTATCACGATACGAGAAATATATATACATTTATGCAGATTTTTCATTATTTAATTTCTTCAAATATAATGCAGGACTCTAACATTTGGTGGCAACTGTTTAAAAAGTGAAACGGACATTTATAGTGAACCAACGCAAAATTGCAAAACGAAAACAATAGTTCTTCAGGGACAAAGCCCCTTTGGGCTAATAATTTGAAAATACTGAATGTTTTTAGTTAGATGCATCATGTATTTAATCCATTTCATTTAAATCAATCTCATTTAAAAGTTAAAGAATGATAATCTTAAGAACTGTATCTATTGCTTTTAAATAACTTAGTATGTTAATCCATAACTTGCAGATTCAATTTCAAAGACAAATATCGTACATTATGACTAATGGCAGCATACTCGAATGAAATTTGAAGCAACTCAAAATCGTGTTTCGGGACGAATAGCCCTTTTTGGGTAAAAAGCATGTTAGTTTGTTAAAATTACCCCCTTTTTTGTCTCCTTGTTTAAACAATTGTATGAATTCCTATACTGTGTCCCATGCATATCTGTAAATGTATGCTAAAATATTGGAAATTTTACTAAAATTTAAGTAATGAGCGGTTTATCGCTAAAGGCACTGAAAATTGAGAATTCGATCCGAGTTCAAATCGCGGTCTACGACAATGGCTGCTTGAACACTTTGGTGTTTTTCCTGTGCGTAGCATGGATATGAGTCTGATTCTGTTACAAAGTCCTCCCTTCAGACAAATAGCTCTTGTGTGCTTTGCGATAACCTAACAAATAATTCTGATAGCCCCAGGATATAAGATAAACAGTTTTGAAGAAAGTCTGACTTCTTTTAAATATGAAGCCAAGGAGTTTTATACTGGGGTGGAAGCAATTTAGAAGGGCTGAACCGATACACTTCATAAACTCCATACTGCATAATTTGGCTTATTGACCTAATTACATACAATTCTGATGCAAAATGTAATACCTTATCTCTTAATCCATTATTTTAAGATGTTATTTTAACTGTAAGCCATATTTTTGGCTAACTGCAATCGATTTCATTTTGTTAAATAAAATTAATAATTAATCTGCATATAATTGCATAGATGAACTTAGTAATGTGTTATTTATATATTTAAAGCGAACTTAAAAGCATATATAAAACGTCGAGCGGGCTTCCAGTTACACCACAAAGGAGTGTGAAGATGGAGGGAGAAAATACTTTATAAAATGCAGTTCAAATCTCTATAATTTATTAAGACAAATCAGACTGAATAAAAATTAATTATAAAAATTATGATGGAAGTTACTTTAAAAACAAAACAATGCTCTCTGTATTCTTCCTCAAATATGCATGTAACGAAATATACTGAAATTTCATTAATTTCATTTAGGTGATGAAAAATCTTACTTAGTTCAAAATATATAAAGCTTAAAAACGGTGATTAAGAATTGGAAGCTAATAAAAGCTGCTGATAAATATCGGTGCATTCCTGCCCAAAGAACGAATAGATAGTATATGTAATGAAATCCGAAGAAAAACGCAAACTATTATCAATATGCCACACTCCTGCAGAGGAAGGGTAGAATTTCTTCAGAACAGAAGCTTCGAAATATATACATTTCAAAAGTTTGAAAGGAAGGAATTATGAATTCATGTCCTTCCCAGCGTTGTCACATCAAGCGATTTTCACTAATTTGCTGCTTCTGAGGAACATGTGCGAGTAAAATTTATGTTTTTGCGACATTGCGAATTTTCTGGTACTTTATCACTTCGTTGTGGTACTTTTTCGTATTTATTTATTAAATTTATAATAAAATTTGTATATGTTAATAAAATGTATCAGTTAAAATTAATTTGGAATAAAAAAATAATAAATTATTTAGGCTTAAATAAAAGTTGGTAGCTGGCAAAACTACAGTTTTCAACACTAGTAGTCGGTATTTACATGTGTTTTATTGATTGCTTTGTTTAATGTGTTGGTGATGTATGAGTAGGGTTCCAATGTTTAAGTCAGATTATAGTTGTTGTATTAACTGAAAAGCATTAATAATGAAAGCATTTCTGAACTTACTGAATTACTGAAAATTAACTGAAAAGCATTAAAGTAAAGCAGGAAACAATGAATTTAAAAAATACAATGCCAGTTCAAAAGACAGTACAACAATTTTAGCAATCCAAACGTGAAAATTCATCTAACAACGGACATAAATAAATTAACCAAAAAATAATAACCTAAAATAACTGAAAGTTAATTAAAAAGAGAAAAAGAGGTTTAAACAATGGGAAATTAGCGATATGGTATTGAAATTTTCTTTAAAAATAATATATGTAATATAACGACAAAAATTTAATTACAACCGCCGGAGACTGAATTTGTGATGACGTCAAAGGTTATTTGAGTTTACAAACATCTGACGTCATAAAATCACGGAATCTTATATGCCACATGTTACTTTTGGCGACTTTTTGAATCTTCTCTTGCTACTTCAGCTCAAGAATTTTTGACAACATTGAGTAATTCATACCAAAACAGGATTTTTAAGGACCAGAAATGAAAAAAATTAAAGTCGTATCAACAAATTAAAAATTAGTTACAGTAATTATCTATTATGAAATAGATTAATCTTTTATATCATTTTAAGAATAAAATAGTATAGTGTAGGATGCATTATCATTCAATACAATTTAACACTGGACACAGTTCTAAAATGAATTCAAGAATAAAAGAAATTCCCTAAAAGTTATTAATTAACATTAAATTAGGAATAAAATATCTTGAAAATTTTATGTTTCACACTTATAACAATACAACCAGAAATTTTAAGATTTACATAATCAATATTACAAATTTTTTTAAATTGAAATAAACGGTCTTTGAAAAGTCTCTATTAAACAAGAATTTTTAATTTTGTGCTTTTTAATCGGAAAAATTTTCAGCTATTTTAGCATCTAGTATAAGATCTAAACCTTTTTTGTTTTATTTCTTAAAATGCGTATGTAATTTTACTAAAGGGATCTTGGATTGTTTTAAAAGTTATATTTAATTTTTATGAAATTGATTTTTTTCTTTAATTTAAAATGCCAAATCATGAATATGTGTGTCATTTAAGGCATTTTCAGAATCGGAAATATGTATCAACTACCAGTGGTTGCGAAAATCAAGGCTTAATAAGGACTTTTATTGACACAACGTATAATATACCCAAATCTATTTTTACATGGATAAATAATTTATACTGATCTAGCATGATTAAAAAAAAAAATGGTCAAGTGAATTTAATTCTGAGAAAATGTTACTACATAAGAATTTTCCAAATTTAAATTTTTGATAGGGAGACCTATATAATTAAAATTTGGGGATTAATTCTCCTATCTGAAAATTCATTAGAAACACATTTTGTACATTAAAATTCCTAAAACAAAAATTATGCTAATGTACCTCTGTAATTATGTAACAAGTTTTTTTTCCATTTCCATTTTGGGTGACGAAATGTATACATAAATTTTCCTTTGTTTTAAAATCCAAAAACAAATTTGAATTGATGGCGAAGGGGAAAAATAGTAAAACTGATTCAATTAGACCGCATACTGTAGAAGTGTGTACAAAATAAGAAACATTACAACTGATTGTTTGTTTAAAACATCAAACAACAAAATTTTTCTTAATACCTTATCTATCTATCTATATAAGAGAATCTGAATATTTTTTAACACGGTAACGATACATAAGACATATCTACCTAGTTTCAGTGCTAATATGTAATGTTATATTTAGATTCTTAATAACTAAATTTTCATAGAAAGAAAATGCATAGTTAATACTTGCACAACATAATATACGTATTCATGCACATGGATATTTGAACTGCGTCAATAAATAATTAGTACTGAAAATACATAATTTTCCTTTTCTTTCAAAACAATATTTCAGTAAAAATTTGGTTTAGTTTTTTGATAAAAATTTTGAAATTACTTACTTTCTACAACATATCCAGTAGCAGATTTACTTTCGTCTACGTCGATAACTGTGTCCATCACTTTTATCTGAACTCTTCTTTTCAGAGCCTAGAAAATAAATTAGTCAACAAATTTCCCACACGTTCTTGGTTGCCCAAAGAGTGAAAATTGGAAGCTAATTCAAACATGCGCGCTATTTAAATAAGCATGAGCAGAGTGATTTGTTGTCAGAATAGAACTGGAAATAATGCCAAGGCGATATCTCGCCAAAATGTACACCTGTAATGGAGAAAAATATTTTATCAACTGATATTTGCATAATAAGAAAAAGCACTTATGTTTTTAAAATTTCCTAATAAAATAGAATAAAATTCATCATAATGCTTTTATTTTAGAAAAAAATAGACCGGAGAAAGGAAACGGAAAATAAGGCACCATTCATTTTCCAGTAGGAAAAATAAGGCATGTTCTAAAATGTCGCCAAGCTGGGAGAGAAAAATTTTCTTACGACAACCACACTTTCGGCTGGCCCCTCCATGGGTTGGCCAGCATACGTTCCCTGCGATGACTGCAAGAAGATAACCGAGCCAAAGAGCGTGGCTGCTACTGCCCCACAGCATAAACGGCATGGAGGTAGGACTTCCTGGTGGCATGGCAAATGCGGTCAAGAGCAGGAGACTGACGTTAATTACGGAAGGGGAAAGTAAACGGCTGTGTTAGGGATCATAAGGGGAGATATATTTAAAACAAAAATTGTTTTTAGATCTCATTCAGTATCAGTATATCAGAAATAAATGATGCACATGGTATCAGAATGGAGACAAATTACATAAGATACGAAAAGTTATATTTATTTGTTTATTAACATTTCATTATTACATTGTTTTCGTTCAGGAATTTCCTTCCACCCCCCTCTGAGCAATACATACAGGTACATGTAAGTCGGCTGAAAAGCACTGCTATAAACAAATAATCCAACCTAATTCCAGTTGAACAGCCCTTATTAATACTAATTGTTTACGGAAAGCATTCTAGTTTTTGAAAAGCTTCGTATCATCTAACATAAAATTAATTAATCATCTTAAGAATGATTTTGTGTTGAATATGGCAAAACATATGAGGGTTGGCTAGGTATGATTTCATGGAGAATTTCTAAGGAAAATGGGCTCATATTTACATACCTTAAGGAAATCCACGAAAATGCTTACACAAAGTGGTACGTTGCAGTAGGGTTCATTCAATCCATCTGTTAAATTTGCATCTAATTGTCAAGTGCTCAATTTTTTGGCTAGTTTATACATTCAAAGGAAAATACAAGTTACTCACTGAACTTCGCACTTTAGTCTGAATAACCTTTAAACCCGATGAACAGTATATTTCTGTGACAAGGCGAGCTTTCTGATTGTACAATCTGTTTTATATTTAGTGAGCTTGTGCCGAATAAGTTTATTCGCTATTTTATGTAATTTCTGCAATATTTTGTAATTCTTTTATTTTTTTCATTTAAATTTTATTTTTTTAAAGATAATTTCTTTTTATTCACAAATATTTATATTTTCTATTTTTCTAATAAGTGAAACATTTAATTAGATTCTGATATTTTGTTTTCATAAGATAAAGTACGAAACCTTTGTTAAAATTTTCATAGCTCACTGTAGTTCAGTGACCGTATTTTAATGTGCCATTTTATTCGCGAGTCCATTCATCCGATTTGAAACTTGGAAATGAATTAAGAAATCGATCTTTCCATTCAATTGGTCCTATCGACTTGAATACAGTGAGCCTGAGTAAACGGGAAGTATCTTTCCTAAATATAAAAACCATTATAAGCGCATTTCTAAATAACAATTTTAAAATATAATTTTGACAGCTGTTTGACGCTGCTTTCAAAAGATTTCTTAATTATAAATATAAATATATGTACTGAAAATTACGAAGAGAATAACACATACGTATCTGTTATTACGAGAATAAGTATTGCTAATGTATGCAAAAGGCCTTGAAAACTCATTTTGATTCACCTTTCTTTTCTTTGTGAATGACGAATATCTGTTTGCCATACACGTGATCAAATAGGGAATAAGTGTTTAATCCGTAAAATTATAAGTATTGATTAACATTTCATATAACTACTTCTAATTGAGGCTTTCTAAGAGCAACCCCCTTAATTTTGACTCGCATCTTTTAATTTTAGACTAAAATATGAGCATAGAATCTACCTTTAAACAATGGGATTTTTTTTTAAACACTGTGGCATGAGAGTGCCTAGTAATAATAGTTTTAGCGTCGCTAAGAATCATTTTCTGGATTCTCATATTGATTTTTTTCCAAAAGATATTAAAAGCTGCAATTGACAAGTATGAGCAATTAATAATACATACATATATAACGTAAGCATACCATAAAGAAAAATGAACCCCTAACAAAAGCTGATCGACTGCTATTGAACTCTAAAGAGGGGTTTATCAGAGGGAAAATGGCAATTAAAATCAATTAAAATTCCATTTAATTGATTTTAATTATTTATTTACTGTATCGATTTATTACTTATTGTAATGGATTGGAATATTTGAATATGAATTAGCTGAATATTTAAGAATAATATTATGACTGCGAGAATAGGAAAATAAAACATTTTTTGAATATTTACTTTCTTATAGAATGCAGATGAATTCATTTTTACTCAACGAAAATCAAAATTTAGTAGCTAATTAATCTGTCCTGTATCGAGCACTTTAGTTCAGTGATCCGTATTAATGTGCGCTTTTTTTTTTTTTAAATTTAAATGCTTCAAGAATAATTAGAAAAGGACATAATTCTCTTCTTACCCTTAAATTCTTCAATAAAAAAACTGCATTTTCAGCTATAACCAAGTGAAATAATTTTCTAAATATAATTCAAAGCATGAAAAATAAGGTACATAAACAGCTTGGAAATGGAACTAGCATTGAGATTCTCTTTAAGAAATATGGTGAAGCTTAAAAAAACGTCTACGAAGTGAAGTAATTCCGTAGAATATTTTCTAACTCTTTATGATTAAATTGCACTCAATTATACTTTATAAACGACATGTAAATACTATTTAATGTATATGTGTGGATGTGTGTGTGGGGGGGGGGGGCTCACTAGCGGCTGAGCTTAAAGTCGTTGAACTCTGGCAGGTCGATACGGGGTTCGAATCCGGATCAGCTGTATTGGCGTTTTCGAGGCTTTCCCCACGTGTAACGTGCATAAGAGTCAGTTTTGCTTAGAAAGTTCTCTACGAGGCACCCTTACCCTTAGGCAAATAACCGTCGAATGCTTTGCTATAATCAAACAAACCAGACCAAACAATTGATATATAAATAAGTAGCTTAAAAAACTGCTATATTTTATGTATACTTATCAAGTAGTATTTCAATATGTATAATGATTAAAAGAAAGGAAAAGTCGGATCCTAACTGATTGTATATAATGTAATCCCTATGAAGACCCTAACAATTCTTTCTTACTTAAAGTCGTAACCCAAAAAGAGAACAAATTAAACGTCAGATACGTATACAATACTGAATCTAATACAAAAAATACAAATATAAAAATAAATTATATATGTACGAAACCTAACTAACTATTTATATTGATATTACGTAAATATATGTATGGTAATAAACATTGTATAATAAAAATATTTTATACCTTGTTCTATATTTGATTCCATTTATATATACCTATACATAGATATATATAATTTAAGGATTCCATTTAAGGATTATAGTAGTAGTTAATACTACTACATATAAAACACAAAATTTTTCAGTATTATTTAACTTCAATCTTAAGAATTTTCTGCAGTCTAGTTTGCGTTATTTTATTCATAAGTCTCAAATAAAAACAACTATTGTTTATATGTCATTAGAAAATTAACTAAAAAGCAGCGACCACATTGTAATTGAGAAACAGTCCTTAGCCGCGAAAAGGTTGAAAGCCATTCGGTTTTGACTATTATCTCACACTCAGCTACTTCGCATACATGGAACATAGCATTCGAAATGAAAAACTCAATATTTACTACAAATTCATTCGTGTAACAAATATCTGTCTTTCTACACCTATGGCTTTAAAAAAAAATGTTATTTATCTTACAGTTTATCATTAAGTAATACATTTTCATTGTACAAAATTGCATTCATTCGAAGAATTCAATTTGTATTTTCCTCTGTATAAAACTGAATGTAGATAAGTTAGATGTTTAAACGACCCCCACATTTTGTCAAGAGCAGGAGCAAGATTATCCCCTACTTTTCAGCCCCCCCCAGGAAAAAAGGGGTTCTAAATTTACGACCTGACCGCATATGGGTGTATTTCGGACTTCCTACCTCCATGATAAACGGAGGGTGTCAAGCAAAGAAGAGATTCTTTGGTGTCAAGTGACTCATTGTCAGATTACCCCATGTGGATAAGTGAAGCAGTGATTGTCGCATAAATAGAGTTCATCTCAACGTAGCTGTGGAAGTAGTATTAAAACAATTGAAATTTAAAATCCCGTCTAAAAAGATGTGATTTTCAATTGCGAAAATTAGAATATTATTCATTTTGTACATATTTATATATCACATAATTTATTTTTCAGCTAATTTTAATTAAAAACCAACGTATTTGTAATACAGGAAACATTTGCTTAGTTTATCAGTGAACTCTGAAAACGAAAGCAAGAGAATTACAATCATTGAAAATTAGGAGTCTTTTTTTTTAAATTGTGCTAAATTTTTAAGGTCTAATTAAAATGGATTCTATAGCCACATCATTTAATTTTAAACATTTAATATGCAATGCATCTTTCTTAGTGATTGCTTTTAAATAGCTTTTAAATTAGCTTTTAAAAAAGCAGTATTTATCAGGGATAAAAAGAAGGGCTAGTTCATTCCTTTGTTCGATTCCTCGGCGACGCGAGCTTACCGACAGGGAGTTAACCGACAGTAATTTGACGTCACTGTGCTGCACGTGTTCTGATTTCGCGCGTTATAAAACTGTAGTTTCATTGAGCTTCGAGGCGATTTTTCTGGACGTCGCATATCCCAAATTAATTTTAATTTTTAATCATATATATTTGTTTTCTAACAATGTAACTATTGTTAACTATCCATACTGTAAAGTATCGTTTATGTAATATGGTTTTTTGCGCTGTAGCCGCGTGCCGTAACACTTATAGAAATACGAAAGGAAGAGATATTGTATTTTATGCTATTGACGAAAGAACGGATACATAAGTGTCGAAGACAAAATTCTATCAATGAGAAGAGCCGAAGAATTCGCAGCAAATATTTTCTATGCAGTGTTTATGAAGATGATATGAAAAATCGCTTACTTGAATAGCCACAAAAGAAACTGTTGAAATGCAATGCTGTGCCGAAAGTAAATTTTACTTGTACAGTAAACGAAATAACACCAAGAAATCGGAGATATTTGAAAAGAAAACTAATGCAGAGTGCTTTTGAAAGACTAAGAATTTAGCCCAAAGAAAATTCATTCTATGGCCGAAAATGAAATTGATGATGACAATAATAACTCAAATGTGAAGGATATTGAAATAAAACGCATAAAAGATAGTGTAAAGACCCTGAATGCTTCAAGTGTAAAAATAATGCATTGATAATTAAGAACATAACGATATCTTTAGAAAATTGTACTAAAATATTGAAAAACAAAGGGAAAAAAATTAGAATATTTGCTGAGACAAAGATGGTGGAAGACATCTAGAAAGAAATTTGTATCAGAACTTCAGAAATTAATATCTCAAATAGTAAAATTTAGAAAATATAACACACATAGGAGAATTTGGAAAAACATCTAAAACCTATTTTTACAAAGACGCAGATTAATGGCGCAAATAGGCATAAAAAGACCTGCCTCCTTAACTCTCACTTTTGAAAAATTAAATAATTGTTTTAGGTACTGTGAGTAAAACTGTTTTGTCAAAATTAAAATAATAATCTTACATACATACTATAGATGTAAGTATACGTTACAAAATTATTTAATGAGTCGGAAAATAAATATGCCAATGTAAAATTTACAATTAAGAAAAAAAAAAAAAAAAAAATCAACCTTAGATTAGCAGAAATTTTGCCATCTATGTCACATATGTTTAAAACTATGTCAATGTAAGGTTGTTTTTTGATTAATTTTAAATAGCTGTTAATATAGTTACCTTAGAAGCGGTATAAGAATTCTCTTAGTTAACATGCAGATAAAGAAATGATTATAAATAAACGTGCATTTAAAAAAAAAAAAAAAGAAAAGAAAAGAAAGAAAGAAACTTTATGTTAAAAGAGTAGCGCATTTTATCTATTATTTTAAAATTGAGTAAGTAATACTAAATTTTTTAATGTTTAGCGTAAAATGCATACAGCAGTAGCATTGTCTCTTACAAATTATAGCTATCTTTCACATACAGCTCATTTTAAACGCTGGTTCTTCAAATTTAAAACGCTAATTTCTATGTTATGAATTCCATCTCCCCGCTCAGTGTCAGCATGACTAAGTCATCACTTCTCACTTGCTGCTTCAGGGGAAAAAGCTCTATGAGCTAGCCCTTCTTTTTTAAGGTCTGAGTATTTATAGTATATATACAAGCTTTTGTACTGAAAGGGCAAACGACAACCTTTCTAAGACAACTACATCCACCGAAGACCAGAATCAACTAGAAACGTGGGTGGTCATCATTGACAGCATCCAATATATTTTGCAAGAATTTACAATATATTTTTAGAAGAATTAGTTTTAAACATTTAATATACAATGAATTTTTTTGTTGCGGCCACTTCCCTATGACAATCTCATTTCCACGAACATAAAAAAAAAAAAAAACCTGAAATTTTTCAGATTTTAAATTACGTCCAAAGGGGCGTTTTTTTAACGTTTTGAGTGTTACCTTTATTTATTAAATATCATGTTCTTTGCACTTAAACCATAAAATTCAGTTCAAGAGCAAGATCGCAAAATAATGTTAAATTAAGCATATCTTTAGAATTTCCGATATACACAGTCTCGCGAGCTGGAGATAAAAGTATTTTCTTTTCTATATAACGTTGCCATTTCTCGCTTTTAAAACATTGAGTTTGTAAATCAAAAATTCGTTAAAGTTCTACAAAATATAAAATCTATAATAAAACAAATTCCAAATTTGGGATTTCAGATGCCCATATTCGCAGTAGGATTTTGTCATTCAAAATTCGATGGCTCTATGTACCATTGTTTTATCACAATGCGAGAAATAGACAATCATTTATGCAGATTTTTCATTATTTAATTTCTTCAAATATAATGCAGGACTCTAACATTTTGTGGCAACAGTTTGAAAAGTGAACCGACGTTTATGAGTCCGACGCAAAATGCCAAAACGAAAGCAATAGTCCTTCGGGACTGAAATCCCTTTGGACTAAAAAAAAAAAAAAAAAAAAAAAAAAACATTTTTCCAGAACATTACCTTTGTAAGACGATTATCTTCACAGAAAACCAAAATCAGATAGAAGCGTGGGTGGTAGTCATTTAGAGAGGTTTCAATAGATTTTCAAGAAATAGGCATTGTATTTTACTCAGAGTAGTTGCGCTTATTACACTCAGGCATAAAACTTAATGAAACGTATTAATTATGCTCTTTGGACTGCGCTCCGAATAAAACATACGAGGCAGGTTTTCATATTTAGTAAATAAAAACATTTCAAAAATGAAAAATTCAATAAATTTAGGGCCCACTAGCGGTCGAGCGGTAAAATTGCTGGACACTGGTAATTCTGACTTGGGTTGAAATTCAGGCAAACGGGCAGGTTGAATAGGCGTTTTAATGGTTTTCCTTATGTATTACGTGTATAGGAGCCAGTATTCCTTAGAAAGTTTCACGAAGGCATGCCTCCCCTTATGCAGATAGCCCTAGAGTGTTTTGCCACAGTAAACTAAACCAAACCAACTAACTAATCAATAAATTAATCATTTTTACTGGTTAGTCAGAATTTCAATTTTAAATTTATCCTATTTTTCACATTTTTTTTATATTAATAAACATACAGTAACACATAGACCAAAAACAAAACGTATGACCTAAAACTGACCGAATGGATTAGTGATTAAAAGAGGTGTTTCATCTTACCTTCGGTTCAAGGAGAATAAACAAGCTTCCTGCATAGGATTTCATGACTTTTTACCGAAACTTAATGCGAAAAAGGACCACCTTCTTGCCAAGAATGCATTCCTTCAAAGAAAGGCAACCACTAATCTAATCATCATACAATTTTCCATTAATTCAATAGAAGCGGGAAAATGCTGTTCTGAATAAGAAATTTTAGTTTTGAATTTTAGAAACTTTAATCATGTAAAAAAACGGAGGTAGTGTGTTAAGGACAAAATATCGAAATATGTCAGATAAACTTTGGAACTCCGGAATTTTCGATCGCATTAAGCTATATTTATCAAACGTGACAAAAGAATCTAATAAATAATAAAAGAGGGTTTAATTGTTAGAAATAATTTCTCCTTGAAAGTCCTCTAGTAGTCCTTTAAAGTCCTTTAAAGTCCGCTTGACTGCTCTATTAAATAAATCAACTCCTTAAAACTCCAAGTGTCTGAAGCTCAACCAGTGTCATCTTTTTTCTGACTGACAGTTTTACGTGAATGCACATTTGTTTGTTTAATTAACTGCTAATAATAAATTGCAGAAAGTCTATCTATCAAAGGGAAATGATACAGGCCTTCTTAAAGGAAATTGGCCCTCATAGGTGCTATTCAAATTTCATTTATTAACTAATGAATTATTTTTAATTCATTAGTTAATTAATAAATTATTTAATATTTTAAAATTTATTCTTAGAAGGCCTAGGCTTCTTTTTTTTTCATGCTTTATGATCTTAGAGATCATAATTACTGTTTATTGCATTACTGAATGATTGCATAATTCGAAGCTTCAGTGCAGTAATTTTAATGACAAATTTTCTTTTGTTGTTTGGAAAGAGAAAAATAAATTAATGAATCAAATTAAGTTATTAATTTTGGAAAATTGCATCATTTCAGGCAAAAAAAACTGTACCATTATTCTTTCGGTTATGACTAAAAAGTTAAAAATGAGACAATTTCAATCTAAAATGGCTATCCATACTTGCAGAAGAATTTGGTTTTTTGTGTACGTGGTCACCATGCAGGCCATAACAATCGATAATAATCAATACTACTATTTATTTATATGGAAGTAATAATGATTATTTTCAAAGATAACCGCTGACTGCAGTACGGAAGAGCCCAGGTTCTAATCCTGGAGAAGTCTCTAAAGAGGTTGATGGTAGGAAAAGAGTTCGAGGACTCTCCTTTTCTCTTTAAATGGGGGGGGGGAGGGTGGAACTAAGTGAAGTCACCAACGACAAGCGCAAGCTTGACTCCTTGCTGCGATGAATTTCGTGGGCTTGCTCTAATTTCTCTTTCAGACAATGTGAGATTAGTCATAACAACATTACCTGAGCTATTTCCCTGCATGTTTTTTTATTTTTCCTGACTCAGGATTAATGTCAAACATAACTTACGTTGAAAAAGTAAAATTTTATTTACAATATTTTTTATGTAATTAAATGAAATTTTTATGACTCGTAAAAGTAATCAAGCATAAAAGCCTTTCATGAAGATAAGCAAAATAAGTTATTACAACACGAAAAAGCTCACGCATTTGCATATAATACGAAACCCAATATAAATAGTATAATAACACAATCTGTTTCCATTCGAAAGTTCTCCATGAAGGCATCCATATACCCTTAGGCAGATACCTTTAGAGTGCTTTGCTATAACCTGAATAATCCAATTTGATAACCAATTTGATATTTATGAAAACTTATAAAAGTATCATTTTATGTGGTTTAAAAATACGCTCAAATTTCTATTAAATGCTTTTTTACGAGTGACAAAATTTTTATTTTTGTATACAAATGATATATTTGTTATAGTTTAATATTTGATTGTTTTAGCATTTTATGCGTTATGTATCGTCCATTTTTTTGTTAAATTATTGAACTTGCTCTATCTTTAAATTTACAAAATAGTTGGCCAGAATTTTTACATTAATTAGTTTGCACGTTTTATATTTGATTCCCTACATTATTTAATGAAATAATTTTATGCATGTCCTTTGAAATGAAGAATTAATAAGGGTCTGAAAAAGAATATAAGTTATAAAAAAAGTGATAAGAAAATTAATGTCGTTATATTTTAGCATGATAAGAATTTAATTAGCGTCAAGTATGAGTTTGGAACTCGTCTCTCGCATAATATTAGAAACTCTATTGGATATTTCCTTTGTAAGATAACATGCAATAAACAGATTTTTTTAAAAAGAGTATATGTGCGCCAGCGTTGCATGCTGCCCGCCATTAAGTTCAATGTATTGTTCTTATTTCTTATAAAAATATTCTTGTTTTGAAAAACGTATAACCAGTAAACAATTTTAAAGCATGTCATTCTATTTCTTTCTTCGTTTATTAAAATAACTAACCTAAGAAATATAATTCTTACGTTTAGAGTACTTTTATCATGGTCGAAATGAACCTGATGATTGCAAGTATGTTTTTCCTCCGGGAGTATCGTTCGTTCGTTCGCCGCCGACCAGGCTTCCGTCCAATCGGAATTAATACCTGATCAGCGGAGGTAAAATCTACTTTTACAACCAGCAGCCGCCAAAACTAGGTGCCAGATCAGCGATGCTTATTTTGTATCAGCCAAAGTAAATTGTTACAAAAATTAAAGAATAAGTATCAATGGCATCTTTGCACTTTGTGCGACGTATGTACAAATGATATATTGCATAATCAAAATTTGCATACGAGAGCTAAGCAGTTACAACTCCTGAATTCAACCATATTTATAAAAAAAAAAAAATACAAGTTTGAAAGTTATTAGAAACCTCTTAAAATCGTGAAGTCTTGAATTCATATTTTGTTTGAAATTTTATTTTGCTCTTAGCTAGTTGCGAACGGCCACACAATTGAATCCCAGTCAAATCAATTAGATCATAATTACATAAAAAATGTGGTCACTATTTAAATTCACTTTTCATAAATTCTCAAGTCTAAAAACCTAAACAATAATAAACAATTAACAAATTATCAAATTTCCTTATTCATAGTTAATACGAAAAACAGAGCAGTACAATTTAATTCAAAGAACATTATCTATTTATAATGATTCTTATCTATCTAAGTCAATTCTTATTTAAGCAATAATTTATCTTAAGTATAGAATAAATGCCCTCCTAATTAACATATTCCGGTTTGAAATACAATTATTCTCAAAAACTAAGTAAAGAAAAACAAACAAGTAATATAGCAATAACATTTAGTTTGCTATTATCGCATATGGCTATTTTAAGACATAAGCCTTTAACTAAGAACGTAACTCTTTTTTAAAAACAGGACAAGCATAAGAATTAGAAGCGCGACAAATGTTGTACTTTGTGTGCGTTTCTAAATTTGATCTTAAACAGTTAATACAAGATGGACCCTCTTTACAGTTCGGAACTACATTATCATGCGTATGAGCGCAGTGAGAGCAAAATAAAGAATTTGTACAATTTCGAATATGGTGGCCAAAAGCCTGGCAACCATAGTATCTTAAAATTTGAATATATTTACGAAAACTGCAAGAATTTATTATGAACCAGTAATGTTAAAGACTGCTCGTCTATTTGTAGAATGAAATTCTTACTATTGTCTGTGTATGTGACAAAATTTAAATTTAAATTAGTATCTCTCGGCAAGAACGTCTAAAAGCATCTTCGACAGCAGCCTCAGTTATATGAATAGGAACTCCAAATAAAATAATTCTATCCATATGCGATCTGGGTACATGTGCCGAAATATTGGCATCTGGAGAAGATGATATCAAATGTTTAAGTTGTTCTTGATGCTCCTGTGTATCATAATCTATCAGAAGATCCCGCGAACGAGTTAAACGCATATTCGTTATGTGGATTCCTGTGTTTGAAACATCAATTTTAGCTAACATAGATTGAAATTCAGCCAAAGTGTTGACTGGTTGCGATGAGGAGACAATGATAACATTATCTAAATGACGTTTAGAAGAATTACCAATCATAGAAGAATTATTCTTAAACGCAACTTTTCTAGTGTCTTCTGTCAAAGAAATTCCCTTACTGGGATAAGTATTTGTGATATTTTATCTTTTCTGTCAATTATATCCGTCTGAATCTCTTTATTTTTATTATAGAAATGTGAGTCTAAGTATGCATAATTAGTTTGAATTCCAGTATCTGAAATAGCTATCGAATTTGTTTGGGAAAATTTATCTTCATAATGTATTGAAATGGAATCGGTATTTGTCGCTTGATCAGTTAGATCATCTGCCACAAATGTTCTCTCTTCAACAAGTTGTTTAACATACATTATAGACTGTAGCATAGGTGCCGCTTGCTTTTGTTGTCCAGTTGGATCAGCTTGTGAGCACTTGAAAACAATTTCCAAATTGTTTTCAAGTGTTGCTTTTAGATTGTTTAAAAGATTACGAAGTCTTTTAGTATTTTCCTAGATAAATTTAGAATTTCTTGATTTTTAACTTTGAAGTGAAATTAAGCAAAATCTACCCACAAAGAATCAATTAACAAAATAATTAATTCAATAACTCAATGGGAACAAGTAGATCCAGTACTCAGTATTTAGAGTCTATTGAGTTATCCGAGAAAGAACTACAAAAGTTTAATTTCTATCATTATGTGAATATAAAAATAATATGAAGATAAAATTTAGTAAAATAGTAGTGGCAACTTCATACGTTAAAAGAGAGTGTGGCGTATCCCAGTATTGCATATAGTTATACTAATAATAGGGAAACCGGAAAGTAATGTCGCTTTCTTGCATTAAATTCAAACGAATACATTTTTAACAAGCTTTTATTTTTAATCAATAATATAATCACCCTCGTTATCAACAACCTTTTGCCATCTAATGGGCAGATTTTCAATCCCCGATCGATAAAAATCAATTGGTTTTTGAGTAAAATATCTCGAGAGAACATTTTGGACATCATCCAAATTTTCAAATTTTTTGCCACTAAGAAAATGTTGTAGGGATCCGAATAAATGGAAATCGAATGCTGCGATTCGGCCGAGTATATCGGCAGAGTATGGTGGGTGAGTAGGGCAGTACCTCCCATCCCAATTCATTAATTTTTTTTCAGTGTTCGTCTTGCACTGTCGTGTTGCAGAATGACGCCTTTTCTGTTGACAATTGATATTTTTCGATTAAAGAGTGGTTCACTAGATCCAATTGTTCACAATAAAGGTCTACATTAACAGTTTTTCCAGGTTTCAGCAATTTAAAATGAAAAATTCCGCGAATACTCCATCAAACACCCAGAAGCGCCTTTTCGGGATGTAAACCCTTTGTATCACCTATTAAAACTGCCTTTTGAGTTTTGGATTATTATATAGGACTTATTTTTTTGTCTCCACTAATCAAACGATCAAAAAACGGTTCTGTTTGGTGCCGTTGAAGCAATACGTTGCATGTGATGGATAGGTTGGCTTTGTTCTTTTTGGACAGATTATGGAGGACTCAAACACCTCCTTTGCTTATTTTTCCATTCTGCTTTAAATGTTCTTAGATGGTCGACCAAGGTTGGTTAAGAGTGTTTGACATGGATTTGCTTCCACTTCTGCCCTTAGCATGTTGTTGTCGACATGCGTAGAAACGAAATTACTTTCCGGTCCCCCTATTATTTAAGTTACCAAAAAGTTGTATATGGATTGGCGACAAACCAAGGCAGTAAGGGAGTCAATATGGGAAACACTTATTTTTAAAAAACGGTTAATACAGTTGAAAAATTCGAAAAACAGCTGAAAAAGGACATGGAATTTAACTGTGAATCCTTAAATATAGAAATTAATAAATTAAAGGTTGCTATTAGGAAAATAATAATAAAAATAATAAAAGACTAAAAGGTTTTAAAAAAAGGCATTTAACTGTATCGCCAATCTTATAGGCATACGAAATATGGAAAATAATTAATTAAAGTGTAAATAAACATAAACTAGTACAAAAATTATTTTTGATCTAAACTGCCCTCACAATAGAACTATAATAATGTAAAAATAACAATATAAAAACTAAAATTTTGTACAAGTTTAGAGCGGATAAAGATAGTCTGACTCACACAATCAATCTGCAAAATGGTATCGGTACCTTTTTTAAACTGGCCATCGTTCGCCAAAACAAAAGTGTACCCCGGCATAAATACACAAAGGTACATGGAACCCGTATGAAGTTCAGCTGATATCACGAAAAATACAACTTTCATTAAAATGCCGGGACCATCATTTGAAGGTCTTTAATCCTGGTGAATAATAAACGTGCCGGCATCTTTATGACAAGACATCATTACAAAATCGTCGGGGCCTTTGGACAGGAAAATCTCCCGCTCCTATGTTACGAAGTAAAGAATTAGATTCAACTGTTATGAATTTTTGCTGAGCTAACAACGACTAGACCAAGATGTTGGGTTCATCAGTGTGTTAACCGTCAGTTTATGTTTCTTTTCTTTCACAGGGATATCATTTATCAGGAGGAGGATTTTATGATGAGGATGTCATTTAATATTTTTTCTAATGAGTTAATTTTTTTTCCTGCGTGCATCCTACAGTTATGATTAATGTTTCATCCATTTTTAACCTATCCATATGAAGTGGTGAGGCGGCACTATGACCACAGGTCAAAGAATATGCATTGGCATAGGCGTTTTTTTGCACAGGCGCCTCGGGAAATTTCCAATAGCCTCAATCGCCTCACATCAAATTCGTGGTTATATCTTGCTACAGAAATCTGGTGCACATTGTCTTGCAATGAAAAGGATCTATTTTATGGTACTTGGATTTTCTTCGTCACTGATTACAACTGTACATATACCTCTTTGTATTTACTGTTTTCGTATTGTGCTTTCACACATGGAGGTAAGAAAGAACTTCCTACCTCCATGCTTTCACATCTTCTTCCAGACATTCGCAACAATAGAACTTGTTCGAGTGACATTTCCTCAGGGAGAAATAGCACTAAGTGACGTGGTTTTATCCATACGTTTAAAAACAAGTTTAACAACACGTCATCGCTCTTGCTCTTTCGAGCAGTAAGTTGCATTAGTTGTTTACACCATAGAGGTAGGAAATAAGAGGGAGTGGCCCTAACCGGTTTACCCCAGACAAACTGCTTTGAAGCACTGGTGATCCCTTTGTATTGACCAAAAGATCGGGTTATTTACCATTAATTTCAACGGTTTTTGACACGATCGGATGTAAATATTTTGTAATTACGTCGTATATATACATATAAATGCATACATTTTCTTTTTCTACAATATTTCAGAGTCTTACGTATATGAAAAGAATTCATTTTTAAACAACATTTAATTCGGAACGGAATTAAATGCTATACTTTTCACAAAACAGTTTGCTCAAAACGCTTTAATTTGAATGAAATATTTTCACAAGTTTTCCTTGATTACGTTAGAAAAAAAAAAAATTAAGGTAATTTGATTTCATTCGGTTAAGGATTACAAAAATTAAGATCAAAGTTTATTGTATTATGAATATTAAAATTATGCATTATTTCTTTTCTATTTATAGAGCTTCTTCTTAAAATACTTTCTCAAATATGACGTGATTTTTTAGCTTCTGAGGCATCTTTTAAATCGAAAAATGTAAGTCAATTTATAATTAATGCTCTATTCGGTCCATTTAAAATCAGAGCACCTTTTATTTTAATAGCGAAATACGTTAAATAGTACTTAACTTTCTCGGAATATTTCTGAAAGGGGGGACGGATATTTTTAAAATATTAATTAAAACTTATAACTGAGTTATTATAAAATGTGAGGTGAATAATTCTTTTAATTATCAGATTTTTTACCCTTAATTTCAACAATACATATTCTAAAACTCTTCTTTGTTACTTTTTCATGTACGCATCTCATAAAATTTGCTTTACAATACCTCTTAACAGATTGCTTTCCAGTACGAACAATTCTTGCTTAAATAGTTTTATATAACGTATTTGCCAACAGGATTTCAGTTTATGTTTACAAGTCAATGTTCATGTTATTATAGCCTTACTAATCCTTACTAATATTATAAATGAGAATGTGAGTTTGTTTGCGTGTTTGTTTGTTACGCTTTCACGCCTTAATTACTTAACCGATCATATTGAAATTTTCAAGAAATATTTTTGATACATTAGAAAAGTTTATAAGCTATAAAATGTGTTCGTACGACTTTAATTAGCCGAGATATTAATTAAAAACTACGTTTCCCCTACATTTTCACTTACTTTGCTGGGCTTTCCCCTATTAAAGGGATTTGGCTACGCACCAATGAATTTTTTCACAAATATGTACAGAACGGCCGTTAGTTGAATTTCGAAACCCATAATTCCTGTTTTCAAAAATTCGTCGGAATCCATCGATACCATTCTCATCTTTATACGACTTTAATCAGCTGAAATATTAGTTAACAACTCTGAAAACACTGTTTTTGAATGAGACTCAATAGCGACATTAGGGATTTTTTTATTAGGTCTTCCCGTGTGGATCCAATAAATTGGTGATAAAAATTATAACTTTTGATCTAATTATCCAAATTTTTAGAAATTTCGAAACTTGTGTCGCACTCTGAATGATAGGAACATTAGTGGTGGAACTGTTTTTCTCGCTTAATTATTTCGAGCTCAATCGCAGATGAAACAATACTCCGCTTGCTATTAGGCGACGGAGGGGGGGGGGTAGCTGATATCCGGTCGACCGTTGGATTGGCGAAAAGGTCAAAGTTCACGGATTTACGGGCGCAAAATCATTTAAAAATTAGTAACTTGATTTCTAATTAACTTACTTGAAACTATTACCAACATTTCGACTTTTGCGATATATTTAATGTTTTGTTTCGTATACATTCGTTTTATATATTTTTGTTATTGTAGCTTGAAAAATTGCATTTACATTATATAGTTTTTACATTTTACTGTGTACGATAACAACTATTGGTTTATCACTTTAAGGCGCTCGAATGTTCTCTTTTTTTAAAAGTAACCCTTTGGTCAGGCGTAAATACAAAATATCCGCGGCCTATAAGTATTGGAGAAGGGCAGTATTTACTGAAATCTTACGCGGAGTGTATTTTTAAAATTCACGGGGAGTTGAAACTTATTTAAGGACATCAACGCGAGTGAAGCCGCGGGTAAAGCTAGTCATCTATAATTTAAAAAAAAAAAATCGCTTTTCATATAGTATTAATAAATATTTATTACGCATCATTGAGGTAAAAAATTCCATATAATTAATTCTTTGTAAAACTTTATTTGAAATTTAAGGTTAAAAATAGCTGTGGCAATTCACTGTAACAAAATCCATAAACCACATTTTCCTTATTATCGCCTTGTTACAGTTTATGTAGCTGGCCACGAGAGGGCGCAGCGTTTTTTACTTTTAGATTGTTATATTTTTCTTACCGCATTGCGGATTTTTGAGATAGATGTAGTGGCAACCAAAAAAGCATGATAAATGTTCTAATGTAAGCATACAATTCTTGTACATAGCTGTAAATAAAGCTTCTGTGTGATAAAAATAAAAAGGAATTCCAAGCGTTCCTGTGGATATTTATTAAGAAAGGTAAGCAAAATTTCACTTATCGATGTTGTTAAAATGTAAATAATAAGAATAAGAAAAAAGATCATAAGTTGCAACATGGTGCCGAAATTCCGAGATAACAGTGATCTTTAGATATATTGTGATTTAAGTATTTATTATTGTTCGATTAGTGATTGAATATTGATTATTAAGATGGATAAGTTAAAAGCACTAAAAAAGAAGCGAGGAATGTTAAGAGCATCAGTAACAAGACTGATAGCTAAAATGGAAAAGGAAATAGAATCGGATAATATTAAATTTGATTTATTAGAAGATGATTTATCCATCTTAAATGAAAATGAAAACGATATACTAATATTGAACACTGAAATCGAATCTATCCTAACAGATGAAAAAGAGTACGAAACTGAAATACAGGATAGCTTGGAATATAAAAATAAAATTACCTTGTGTAAATCGAAGATC
Source organism: Stegodyphus dumicola (assembly GCF_044657685.1). NCBI lineage: Eukaryota > Metazoa > Arthropoda > Arachnida > Araneae > Eresidae > Stegodyphus > Stegodyphus dumicola. Next base: position 79,210,861 of record NC_140775.1, read on the forward strand.
AGTAGAATATTTAGAAATAGAAAATGTGTTAAATTAAATGAGTTGCCATCTAATTCTAGCGGTAGAGAACACAAATACAAATGGCACTAAACTTCCGAAACTAACCATAAATAAATTTAAAGGCGAAATATGTGAATTTCAAAGTTTTTGGGCTCAATACGAATCTGCTATACATAATAACTCTGCTTTAAAGGATGTAGACAAATTTAATTACCTCACATCTTTACTAACGGACACAGCTTTAATGCCAATAAAGGGATTACCGTTAGTTACCGAAAATTATGCTAAGGCAATAAATATTCTGAAAGAAAGGTTTGGTAGAAAGGACATTTTAATAAATGCACATATGAATCGTCTGCTGAATTTAAAGCCAGTTAAAAAAATAGATGATATTAAAACATTACGTAACTTATATGATAGCTTAGAAATTGAAATTAGAAGCCTTGATTCCCTTAACGTTACTTCGAATTCTTACAGCTATTTGTTGTGCCCACTGTTAATGAGGATACTTCCTAGCGAATTGGTTTTAGAGTTTAATCGATCTTTAACCCCTGACACAGAAACCACAGTGACTAACATTTTGGAATTTCTGAAGAAGGAAGTTGAAAGCAGAGAGCGTACGTTTTTCCAAACATCGTCAAACTATTCCGAGTTTAACATTAGAACCGAACAACATAAACATCAATCGCGAGACCTTATTAAAAGTGAGAAATATCATACTGCCTTCCGTTCCAGCAGTTGCGTCGTTGAAACGACAACCGATTGTATATTATATCAACAGCCGATTGTATATTTTGTGGGAAGATAGAAAATGAATCTTTGAAACATTCTACTTCAAATTGCGCAATTTCAATTGAGGAAAAAAGAAAAAAAATTAAAATTGGCTAACAGGTGCTATTTATGCTTTCGTAAGTCTCATACATCTGCCCGTTGCAGCTCGAATATACGCTGTGATTTATGTTCATTAAGGCATAATACTATTTTACATGATAATAAATTTGAAAATAAACGGGAAAATAAAGGTTAGCTTAAAACAGACACAGTGGTGGCGTCAATTTCGGAAAGACATAACAAAAATAGGGTTTATTTACAAACTGCAAATGCAATAGCTTTAGGTCAGAATGGAAGAAAAAATGTAAGACTCATTTTCGATTCTGCCTCTCATAAATCTTTCATCCTGACGGAAGTATCAAAACAATTAAAATTAAGTGTTGTGGGGGAAGAAGAACTTCAGATTTACACCTTCGGCTCTACTGAGCCTACAGTTAAAAGGCTAAAAAAGGTTAAGGTTATTCTTAAAGATATATGTGGACCTGGGAAAATAATAATTGAAGCTCTTGAAACTCCAGAAATTAATCAAGCTGTTATAGGTATGCCAGGAAAGGAAATACTTAATTATTGTAAGGAAAATTCGATAAGACTTGCTGATGCTACAGATATAGGTGTCCATAACTCTCAAATATCAGTATTGATTGGTAATGATTATTACTGGAAAATAGTCACTGGAAAAGTTAAAAGATTATCAAAAGGTCTTGTTGCCTCTGAAACCTTATTTGGTTACACTATAAGCGGAACTGAAGCATTAAGTAATGTTTCTACACTTCATTCCGGAATTACGGTAATGAATGTTGTTGAGAATACTTCACATCCACATGATTTGGAAATTAGTGCAGCTCTAAAAAGGCTATGGGATTTAGATGCAATTGGAATACATGACTATTCAGCAAATGAAAATGACACTGAAGTTATGCGTAGATTTGAAGAAACTATTGAATATAAAAACAATCGTTATGAAGTTTCATTACCTTGGAAGGACAATATGAACAAAATAGGTAGTAATAATAACATCGCCTTAAACATATGGAACAGTTTACTTAGAAGGTTTAAGAAAAATCCATAAATTTATGACAAGTATTCAAGGGTAATTGAAGATTATCTAAATAAAGGAATAGCTGAAAAGGCTCCGGAGAATTCTGAAGAAAACATCTATTATTTGCCACACCATTGTGTAATCAGAGAAGATCACGATTCTACAAAATTAAGGGTCGTATTTGATGCTTCCTCGCATACTCATGACAGTCTATCTTTAAATGATTGCTTACATTCAGGACCAAATTTAAACCCTGAATTATTAGATTTGCTAATTAAATTTCGTCAACACAGAATAGCATTTGCTGCAGATATCGAAGCTGCTTTTCTACAAATTCTGTTGAAGCCTGAGGACAGAAATGCAGTAAGATTTCTTTGGACTTCAAAGGAAAAGGAGCAACCGACGATTTTAAGAATGACGCGTGTAATATTCGGAGCAACCTGTAGCCCCTTTTTACTAGCAGCAACTATAAAGTATCACGCAAGAAAGTTGAAAGCACAATATTCGAAGATCTGTCAGCTTCTTGAAGAAAATTTTTATGTAGATGATTTGATTCATGGTACAGATGATGAAGAAGAAGCTGCAGAAATTTATGAAGACGTGAAAAGAATTATGATGCTTGCTAGTTTAAATATGAGAAAGTGGAGGAGCAATAACGCCCAATTACATGCGATTTGGAATGCAGCTGAAAATACGAAGTTTAATGGAGACGGAATGAATAGCACTTTGTTAGGATATATTTGGAATCATGAAGCAGATAAACTGAAATTTCGAATCAAAGATGAATTACTCAAGGATCCGACTGAGGAAATAACAAAACGGAAGATTCTTCAAGTTGCGGGCGAACTATACGATCCTATCGGTTTCATATCTCCCTTTATTGTTGCAGCTAAAATGATAATGCAAGAATGTTGGCAAAGAGGTTACCAATGGGATGCACCACTTGATCAAGAATTGCATAATTGATTTAAAACCTGGTATAATGAAATTCCTAAATTAAAAAATGTTGAAATTCCAAGACATTATTTCAACAATCTGTCAAAAGGAAATCTGTCGAATATTCAATTTCACTTTTACAGATAGTAGCCAAAAGGGATATGGTGCCGTTGTATATTTGACATACAATGAAAATGAGTTAACAAAAACATCATTTGTTATGTCCAAAGCAAGAGTTGCTCCCATAAAAAGGGTTACGTTACCTCGACTGGAGCTTTTAGGAGCAGTCATAGGAGCTCCACTCATCACATATATCCGACATTCGTTGAAAAACATAGAAATGAAGATTTATATGTGGACAGATTCAGAAATTGTATTACATTGGGTCAAGGAAACCCTTTCAAAAAATGAGCTGTGGTGGTATGGCCCACCTTGGCTTGTCAAAGATAACAACGTTTGGCCCAGATCTTCGAGAAATTTTAAGGAAGATGATAAAATAACAAATTCTGAGAAACGAAAAGGAAAGAAGCAAGAAATTTTAACAGCAAACTGTATTGTTGAAAATATCATTCCTATCGAGAACTTTAGTGACATAAAAAAGGTATATAGAATAACATCTTATGTTTTCAGATTTATCAATAATTTGAAAAACCCAAAACTAAGAAGCATTGGACCTGTTAAGGCTGAAGAGATGAATGAAGCAGAGAATTTCTGGATCAAGAAAACTCAGGAAGAAAATTTTAGAGAAGAAATAAGGAAATTAAAGATGAACAAAGCATACATAGTTCGAAAATATTTACATTAAATCCATTTGTAGACTCAAATGGAATACTCAGAGTAGGAGAAAGGCTTCAAAATGCTGGGTTAAGCTATAATCAAACATACCCAGCAATACTACCTGAGAAGTCTCATTTCACAGATCATATCATTAAAGATTGTCACGAAATGCAAGCACACGCTGGTGTAGCTGAAACTTTAACTCAAATTAGGGAAAAATTTTGGATACTTAAGGGTCGGCAGCGTGTAAAAAGTAATATTAACAAATGTGTGATTTGCTACAGATTTAAAGCTAAGCCACTAAGTCAGGATATCGCTCCTTTACCAATCGAAAGAATAACAGAGGCAAATCCCTTCGAAGTTGTAGGACTTGATTTTGCTGGTCCTATGAGTACAAAGGATGAAACTGGGAAAGCTTATATTGCTCTGTATACATGCGCTGTAACCAGAGCAGTGCATCTGGAACTTGTGTCTAGCCAAACAGCAAATAATTTTCTTCTGTCCTTTAGAAGATTTATTTCAAGAAGAGGAGTATGTCGAATAATATATTCAGACAATGCAAAAACCTTCAAAAGAGCAGACAAGGATTTACAAAAACTATGGAATACCATCAAGGACACAGAAGTTCAAAATTATTTTGGTAATGAAGGTATTGAGCGGAAATTCAATGTGGAGAAGGCGGCTTGGTGGGGCGGTTTTTGGGAAAGGCTTATTAGATCTATCAAGTCATGTTTGAAGAAAATACTCATGAAGGCTTCACTTAAATTTGAAGAGCTTGAAACAGTTTTAATTGAAATTGAGGCGATATTGAATTCGCGTCCACTGACGTATGTTTATAGTGAAGTTGGAGAACCAGAACCGCTGACGCCAGCTCATTTTCTAGTTGGACGAAGACTGACATCCTTACCATCTGGCAAAATTCTTGAACCTGATTCAACTAAAGAAAATTTAACAAGGCGATATAAATACCGGCTAAGGTTATTAGAAGAGTTTTGGAAAAGATGGAAAAGAGAATACTTACTTGAAATTAGAAACGTAAAACAAATTCAGAGAGGTAATGCCGTAACAGATCTTTTGAAAGGCTCTGTAGTTCTAGTACATGAAGAAAAATTACCAAGATTATTATGGAAGATGGGAGTTGTACAGGAGTGTCATCCAGGACGAGATGGGAAAATAAGGGCTTGCACTGTCCGTTTAGCTAATGGAACTCATCTTCGTCGTCCTGTGCAGTTATTGTACCCATTAGAAATGACTTGAACTCTTTGAACTGAATACAATGAACTTAAATTGCGAACACTGCATCTATGAACATTTAAACTTGTAGAACATTAAAAACATTTAGTGTTTAAGATAACTTCAGAATCCAATCCTTTGATGAACCAAGAGTTCATCGAGGGGGAGGATGTTACAGTTTATGTAGCTGGCCACGAGAGGGCGCAGCGTTTTTTACTTTTAGCTTGTTATATTTTTCTTACCGCATTGCGGATTTTTGAGATAGATGTAGTGCAACCAAAAAAGCATGATAAATGTTCTAATGTAAGCATACAATTCTTGTACATAGCTGTAAATAAAGCTTCTGTGTGATAAAAATAAAAAGGAATTCCAAGCGTTCCTGTGGATATTTATTAAGAAAGGTAAGCAAAATTTCACTTATCGATGTTGTTAAAATGTAATTAATAAGAATAAGAAAAAAGATCATAAGTTGCAACACGCCTATAATAAATACGTCAAATTTCAAAACGCGCCAATATGTAAATTCATGCATATCTTAGAAAATTTTAAACAAATACTCCAATTTTTTGCGGGTATGCTTAAAAATACATCTACGTTAAGATGATGGTAAAAATTTTATAGGTTATAATTCAAAATTTTTTTTCGGAAAATTTTTAACACTCATTTAAAAATAAATAATAGAAAATGGGTAAATTTTATTTGGAATGAACCTGAATTTCGAATTCTAAAAGAAGGAATCAAGTAAGTTTAATTAAAAAAAAAGAGATATTAATAAATATATACCAAATTTAAATAACGTTAAGGAGCTAAAATTTTCAGAGCTAATATTTTAAAAACTACTCCTGCGATTTTTACAAAACTTGGCAGTCTGGCATAATTTGAGTCGTAGAATCGAAATATTGGCATGTCATTACAGAAAAAGTCCGATTTTGTGTCAAAATACCTATGTTAGGACAATGCTATATATAAATCTAATATAATAAAAATATAAATCTAATCTAATATATATATATATATATATATCTAATAAATCATTAATTTTTTAAATAGGTCTTTTAATGAAGGTCAAATGAAACTTGTCAAACATGCAAGCTTTGGCCAATTCAGGCTTCTTACAACTTGCTAGAGTCTTTTATCGTCTTGCCTAAAATGGATGCTTTAGCTTTGCAAACACTCAAGGGACATATAAGCTTGTCTAGAAGACGAGGTGGCTTTATTGGTGCTTTACATCACGCAGAAAGCACATAAAGAGCTCTATGAGCGCGTTAATTCTATTAAAGGCCTTGGCGCTAGAACCACTTTGGAGTTAATTATTTGGACTGGAGGAGGTCAGCATTTCCAAAGTGTTAAACAGTTTTCTAAGTATATCGGTTTCTCACCTACTTAGTCACATTCAGGTTCATCCGTAAAGAAAAAAGGATATATTAATCGCCATGGTAACCCTGAATTGCGTTCTTTGCTCTATATAGCTTCTTGGTAGGCTATACGTTTTAATAAGTCGTGCAAATAATTTTATGAAGGATTAAAAGAGAGAGAGGCAAACTTCGCCTTTATTGCGGTAGCTAATAAACTTATTAGACTGGTATTTGCCATCGTGACAGACTATATTTTTTATGTAGCTGGTTATCTATCTAAGCTCAAGGTAGAGCCTTAGTCTGGGTAAATAGGTATATGATTATCAATATAAAATTGAAATACAGTGGCTATGATGTGGATTTATGGGTTTGTTCAAGTTACCCATAAATCCACATCCAATCAAGATAGGTCTTAGCAAAGATTTTTATCACAAAAAATTGGCTTATTAACATAGTTCGTTCGGGATTAGATTATTATTTAAAATTGATGATCAATATCAATAAAATTAGTAGGATCTTATTTTATATACTGTTAGACAGGTAACTAAAAATTAAATTATTGTGGTAATCAGTTTATTATACATATATAACATTGATAAAACTAGATAAAATATTTGTTAAATGAGCGTAAATATTAACTAATAAATCAATGTTAAAATATAGTAAATCAGATAAATAAACCCCAAATTCACGTTTTTACTCTTTTTTGAATAACTTTTTAAGAATCCACATATTTACCCATACAACCAATTTTTAATACAGGTTTCCAATCTAATTATTATAGTGGACTGATTTATTCAGCCAGCTTTTTCTGAATTTTATTTTATACTTTTTCCCATTTTCTAGCTTACCATTTTTAAATGGTTAAGACCCATAGGTTTTTTTTTTTATAGTTAATACTAGACTGATTATCTATCAGTCTAGTAAAAGTCACAAAAGTTGATAACACTACACTGCAAAGATGGTTTTTTAAGTTTGTTCCTCTTACAGATAAACAGGTAAGAAAAGGAAAACGACCTGTTAATGGTCATATGTTTGTAACATATAAAAAAGACATGGAAAAAGGCCGCAGAGTGGTTTGTATTAGACACCGTTCAATTACGCTTAGCCCACCAGGTCTTTCATCTAAAAAACTGAATCGTTCGATAAGCTCTCAAGCCTGTATATACCAGGCTAGTTCAAAAGACGTATTAGATATAATATACTTATAAGTTATAAAATAGATAGAAATTGACCTAGGCAAAAGCAGCTTTGTAGCAGCTTTTCTACAAGACAAAGGCTACCATACTACCATCATTTATAAGGTAAGGTATGGTAATTTAGGCTGCCCTGCCTCGTGAACTCAATAGCATAACAGGTCCACACCCTTTTGGACACTTCGTGGAGTTTCAACCTCCAGTATTACCAACCTCCAGCACGCCGTATAGCAGTTAAAATCACACCGAGTTGCTGCCTCAGCGAGAAATGGCGAATAATCAATCTGTTAGACGACATCTGGATGCTTTTTCCCGACGTCGAATCATTGGGAAGTTGGAGGAAGGCCGCAGTGTGACAAGTGTGGCTGCAGAGTTCGGAATTGCTCACAGCATCGTTTCACGACTTTGGAGACAATTTCAAACTACAGGAACAGCTATCCGGGGGTTTAGTAGTGGTCGCCCACGAGGTACCACACCCGCAGATGACCGGTATATTGCCTTACAGGCCAGAAAAAACAGGCGGCAGACAGCGGGAGAAATCGATAGACACACGACACAGGGGACTTGACGACCGATATCGCGTTTTACCGTGGCCAGAAGACTGCACGGTGGTGGTCTGTTTGCACGACGCCCTGTACGGTGTGTGCCTCTAACGCCTGCTCATCGGAGAAGGCGTTCCCTGTGGTGCCGAGAACACCGGAATCGGAGAGACAATGAATGGGGACGAGTACTCTTTACAGATGAGAGCAGATTCAATCTGAGTAGCGATTCTCATCGCATACTTATCTGGAGAGAGCGGGGAAGCCGCAATCATCCCTCGAACATCATTGAAAGGGACAGATATGGAGGTGGCGGTGTTCTCGTTTGGGGAGGCATCATGCTTGGTAGTCGTACAGACCTTCACATCTTCGACGCAGGTTCAGTTAACGGGACCCGTCATTGTAACGAGATTCTTCTTCCATATGTGCGTCTTTTTAGAGGCGCTATGGGTCCGCAGTTCCTTTTCATGGACGAGGTGTTCTCGTTTGGGGAGGCATCATGCTTGGTAGTCGTACAGACCTTCACATCTTCGACGCAGGTTCAGTCAACGGGACCCGTTATTGTAACGAGATTCTTCTTCCATATGTGCGTCTTTTTAGAGGCGCTATGGGTACGCAGTTCCTTTTCATGGACGACAATGCACCATGTCATCGCACAATAGCTGCCGAACAGTTCTTAGAGAGTGAGGATATTGAACGTATGGATTGGCCGGCACGATCTCCGGATCTCAATTCCATCGAGCATTGTATGGGATTTTCTAGGCAGACGCTTGGCAGCTCGTACCTTACCACCAGTAACGATTCCGGAGCTCCGATTGGCGCTGCAAGACGAATGAGCAGCAATGCCTCAACAACTCATTGACACCCTCATTCTCAGCATGGGCAGACGCTGTGAAACCTGCCTAGCAGTCAGGGGAGATCATATCCCCTATTAAAGACCGAATGTTTCTTGCTGGATACCCATCACAGGGATGTTTCGGCCTTCAGTCGCATTGCGCTCCATGCTATTTTTTCAATAAAGCTTCTTTTTATCCCTCTGATTTCTCTTTTAGTAAGTGTTGCTTACATTAATCATGTCCTTACGTATTGGGGATCTTACGGTATTAAATGTGTTGATTTGGAAAGCTTTTGTACAAAGTTATATTGAAAAAACCGTCTCGTCCTTAATTTTTGCACACCAGTGTATGCAGGGTAAGGCAATGCTTGGATACCTACATCTGCGACGGCGTCGCTTCATAGGACAGGGAAAGGAAATTTCATTAGTGGGAGGAGCCAAACGATTTTGTAAGAGAAAGAATGTAACATGATGTGATGAGTTAAAATATTAATGAAACGTAAAGATATTAGAAATTTGAAAGCATTTGAAAGAGCGAGATTGGAAAATTATTATCAAGGAACAAGTAAACAAGGGAAATTATTAATCATGTGAAAGTGTTCAAAAGAACCCAAGTTGATTAAATGAAGGAGGATTAAGGATAATGTTTGAAGATCACATATTAAAATGTAATTAAGTGACCGTCGTGCTTAGCTAAAAATATTCTTTTTTCCTTTCGAAATTTAATTCATATTCCCTGACGAGAAATTTCAGCGCTTTTTCAATTTGGCTAATATACATCAAACAGCACGATGATATATGTCAAACATGCTAAATTAACAGTTCATATGAGATCTTTAAGAATCGAAAACTGAATTTTACTGATAGTGAAAAAAATAACTTAAGTATTGAACTTATGGAGAAGTCGAGAAATTTTGTAATCCATAGTAAGTTTGAATAATTATTGGGTAAGTGTCAGCTAAACTTCACTGTCGGCTTAGTGTTGACTAAATGTCTTGACAGTTAAGTGTCCCGTAGCTAAATGTCCTGACGGCTAACTCTCCGTGTCGACTAAATGTCCTGTCGGCTAACTGTCCGTGTCGGCTAAATGTCCCTTCGGCTAAGCGTTTTCGTCAAATAACTGTCCGTATCGGCTAAATGACCTGTCGGTTAAGTGTCCGTGTCGACTAAATGTCCTGTCAGCTAAGTGTCCTTGTCGGCTAAGTGTCCGTGTCGGTTAAACGTCCTGTCGGCTAAATGTCCTGTCGGCTAAGTGTACGTGTCGGCTAAATGTCCTGTCGGCTAAGTGTCCATGTCGGATAAGTGTCCTTGTCGGCTAAATGTCTTGTAGGCTAACTGGTGTCAGTTAAGTGTCCATGACCGCCTGGAAACGTCTCCAGGCAGTCACTGGTCGTCAATTGCTACGTGCTAGTCGCATGAGCGAGCCCGTCGCAGAAGGCCGTTACCCAGCAAACCGGGGGATAACCCCCGGCTACGGATCCAACCGCTCAGAACATGCCAGACCCCGATGCCGGCCAATAAGTGACATTTCCCAGGGCCTTCAGAACCAACATGTTCCTAAGTTTTATATCCCCGTGTCCGAGACTGCCTAGGTACAGATCCTAGCCAGTAGTCGTTTCTCTACATCGACCCCTCGGGGGACCCTCATTTATAAGAACGATTCCAAAGAAAATGAAACTTTTTAGCTCAACTTGATGAAACAGCGCACCACTGTGTATTCAAAGCTACTAAAAACTATGGCACCTTATTACATCAGGTGCTTGCAGAACATGGAATAGTTGTGTCCATAATCAGTCCCAAGCAAACCAAATATTTTGCTCGCATGATGCTAGCTTTAACTAAAACTGACAAGGTAGATGCCCAATTTATTGCCCTTTATGGAGAAAAGACGCAGCCTGCCCCTTACACAATACCTTGCTCAAATATACAGACCTTAAAGCAACAAAAACGATTCTTAATCAGCTAAAGAAACTTATGACGTCCTTTAATTTGCTAGAGTCTATTAGTGTATTGCCTAAACCAGATAACTTCGGCTTAAGAAGAGTCAAGAAAACTACATCCTGCCTGGAAGAACAGATAGAGCTTCTGGAGCAACAAATGCTTTTTATTGTCCAGAAGAGCTATAATGAGCTCCAGAAGCGCATTAGTTCTATTAAAGATATTGGAGATAGATCCACTCTAAAGATTATCGTTGCCACTGGCGGAGGCCAAGATTTTCAAAGGGCCAAACAGTTCTCTAAGTTCCTTGGACTAGCTCCCAGTTATGAACATTCAGGTTCTTCCATAAAGAAGAATGGATATATCAAAATCTTTACTCCTGCTTCTTTCAACATACGAACTGCTTTCATAAGATATGTCCTACTGCGACCATCGTAACTAATGATCGAAAAGTGAAGCATGTTAGATTGGGATAGGACACCCCAGTCCAGGAGCCCATTGAAAGGAACGCATCGTTCACGGATGAAAACCAAGCACGAAGCCTACTCGTTCGCCTGGTATTGAAATTAAATCAGGTCGTTCTGTCAGTATTAAAAAGCGGTCTTAGTAAGTCGGCCACTGATGAGTCACAACGCACAAGTTTGCTCAGAGTTGCACTCCAGTTGTTTAAAATCATCTCGTGACTTTCAAGATTTCGGACAAACTGCAATTACTTGACTTGGTCTTCATGGTTTTCCCCATGTATAACGGGAATACGAGCCAGTTTCCTTCAGTAAATCCTCCACTGTTTAATTGAAATTTATTGAAACCTGTAAAAGAAGAATTAAAAAAAAAAAGTAGTTTTTATATATTTGTAAGAGCCGCCCAAACTTGTATGGGGGTTATTGACGCTGACTGTCGTATTAATGGAACCAAGTTCGGATCCCGGAGAAGGTATGGGTGTTTGTAAGTGCGTCAAAGGCTTAACTGTAAGTAATAATGTAGCACTTATGAAATAATAAATCTGAAATTATTTCGTAATATTTCAGTGGTAATATTGATGGAGCTGTGCTAGCTAGCGTTATGGCGTGCAAATTAACGGCTTCTTTGCATACATTCTTTCTATTTGAAATAAAAAGTCCAAACTCTTTATCTAAACAAAGCATTTCTGCAGTGCTTTACCTTAACTTAAAATCTTTAAAAGGAGCTGAGAAAAAACTATCGTTGGTTTTCCTAACTTTCAGAAATCGCCCAATCAGTGGCCGTGTAGTTAAGACCCACGTTAAAATTCAGGCTAACGGGGTGGCTGTATACTTAGTTTTCTTGTTTTTCTTCATGTGTAACGTGACTTCGAGCCAGATTTCCTAAGAAATCCCTCCACAAAGGCATTCCTTCTTTTAGGTAGTTAGTCTTTCAGTGTTTTACAGTGTTTGAAAAACCTAATCGAATTTAAGCTTTCAGAATTAAACATCTATATGAGGGGTAGCCAGCTTATGATCGAATTTTCTTCTTAAAAACGTGTCATGATCTACTTACTAAAATCGCGACATTTAACACATTCAAATTTGTGTTTAATGTAGTTTTTGTTGTCTTGTCCATGTAATTTATGGAAGAATGGTTATCAGAGCCTCAAGGAGGTTGGACTTCTACTTCCACCTCAATTCTGAGGGAGAGTACTCCAGGGAAGGTACGAGGGTCTTCCCCCTTTTCATCTCTATCACCAAACCGCACGAGAGGACTTTCGGCTTGCTATACGTTTAGAGTGCCTCCATGCCGCAAAGACACTATACATTTACAAACATCCATGCTTTCTCAGGTATTCGAACCCCGGCCTTTCGGTACCGCAGTAGGCTCTCCTAACTACTATACCATATGGGCGGCGTCTAATGTAGTAATAAGTAACAACGAAGGGAGGGGATGCTAAATCAACATGGTATTTTATTAATATGTTTACTAATTAAAAAGAAGCCGCAGAAGAAATGCAAATTTAATTTTGTTTTATTGTCTTTTATTATTCATGAAAAATCTGCATCTGCATGTCTCCAACCAAGGATAATTTAGTACGCATCCAGAGAAAGATAATTATAATGAATCTTTAGCATTGCAATCAGTAAATGGAGAGCTAGTCATCGTGAACTTTAAATGTGAAAGGACCTTAGAGTAGAATCTTCTTTTATCGCATAAGTATATAGATAAAGTGATTTCAATTGATTTCATCAAACAGCAGATGTGAACAGACAGCTTTCGTTAAGTTTTAGTGATCATCTTCGTGCTCAACGACATGTGTCGGGCCTTAAAGTTTATCCCTTTTGCCCGAAATGCAATTTAACCCAAGCCACTCCTGCCGATATCTTATCATGATTGGTTTCCTGAAGAGCCAGTTGTACTCCGGTCCGGATGTGGTTCTACTGTTTGAAAATCTACCGGTTCAGAGATTTAATCTATCTAGATGCTGCTGTGGATCAAGTGGGATAAAAAACAACAACAAATTGATTTCACCTTCTGTGAGCATATTGTTGGTGAGTATGGGGTCATAATGGATTGAATGTACAAGTCGATAAAAAGTGAATAAAATTTATTCTTATCCCACGAAATAAAACAAAATGCCGAAATTTCCTGAGTCGCTCAATATATCAGAATATATCACAGTAGTTATACTTTAAACTACTAAAACGTTTGACTAGAACTTAATTCAAAACACAGAGAAAGCTAATCCGATCTCACCGCGAATTTCGCTACATTCAACAGTAAGAACTAAGTAAACAACTGAACTGAGATGTTTCTGTCCGGCTTTTTAATCATGCACGGGAACATTCTGGTAAATTTTATTTTCTCGCGGTTTCTAGAAAGCAAAAGAGTACAATATCTATTTATTAAATGTTAAATACGCGTGCTCCTGTATTTTTAATTTTTCGGCGTACCTTTCTCTTAAAACTCGACGCTCGCGGCATTGCACGGGGAAATTAAACAATTTTAATTAATTCTACTAAAAATAGCTACATAAAATACAAAACCCGTAACAATATTATTTTTTTTTTCATATTTCAACCATTGTCTTTTTGTTTTTCCTTAAAATTATAAATTAAAATTATTTAATTTCGATGTAAATTCGGTGCGAAATGTTAAATTTGTATTTTCTTGATTTTAATGTTCGAGAAAGTTTTAATCACTGCAGAAAATCACGAAATCACTTCAGAAATGTACTCCTACTTAGTCATTTTACATCAGCATGTAATGATAATTTTGGCTGTCCTTTATCAAGTTGCAACTGCAGGTCGCTTCATCAAAGTGAAGAGAAAAACACGAACATCTATTAATTTCAGTGTATAATCTTTCTTTTTGTATTTTCATTCATCTTCTTATTCGGTTGCATTATAGTACTTGCAGACAACTGTAGATCTTCACATGAAGCAATAATTTCAATTTGTTCTAAAATTCATTAAAAAGGGAATCTGGCATTTCTAAGAAAATTTCTTCTATAAATTTCCGCCAGAAAATTGTTTAAATGTTTTTGGCTAAAATCTGACTTACTTTGAATGATGCAATGGTCGTGACACGTGATTTCAGCTCGAGATTTTTAAAAATATTTTGTTGGGCTCTTTCTAACTGAGCCTTGAGCTCCCTAATTCTATATTATTCTCAAGTTACAGAATTTTGTAGATATGTTTGATATTTCTTATATGAAGTTTAAAATTCGTCTCCAAATTAAGCTTTTTAGTACCTCCTACAAAGGCATTCCATATTAAGCGCAAACATTTATCATCCATCGTTGTAAAAAGTAATCAAGTTCTCAGTTTTCATGAAAATGCTACTTTTTCTGTTTATTACTCAATTTAGTGGCCACTAATATGCAAAAGAAATGTATATGAAAGTACAAACCTTTTTATACCCCAGTTAGGAAAAATTGACCCTTTTTCCAGAAATTCTAATGCCTTTCACCTTTATAATCTGAAAGTGAGTATGACTATTTGGTTCTATGAGTCACGATTATATTGCGTTTGAATGTTGAAATCCTCTCTTGTCAGCTATGATCGACCAAAAACCACCTCGCGATCGACTTGCTGGTCACTCCTGATATAAAAGAATTCATATAGGTATACACTTCTTCATGACAATATTTTTACTGATTCTTTTAACATTTTTTTGTACTAGTAAATTTATCTCATAGATCTACAAAGATTTTATGGTTATATAAATCATTTCCACCGCACTAATCTTTATCTAACTTACATAAATAAAAACATCAAAATATTATCACAAGGATGTATATATAACGGAAGCACTTGTATATAAAAATATTAATTGTTAATACAGAACTTTTTTTTGGATATGCTTTCATTCATTCGCACGAAAATCCATTAGCTAACAAAAGAAACATGAATGAGTAAACTAATGAAAACTTACTTAAAAAAATACAAGGTAGAAAATTAAAAAATTTGATTTTCCAAATGTACATCAGAACTCATTTTCTGAAAAAGATGTATCGAGATTTTCAATTGTATATTGTTAAAATTGATGTTGAGAAATAAAAATGTTCTATCATGAGTTAATAAATAAGTACATCAGATTAAAGAATATTCGTAATATCAAGTATAAATTAAGTATAATAGGCACATAATGTTGTTATTCGCATCATAACCTAACCGCATATCGGCTTTTAATCGCATATTGCCACGAAATCTAGTAAAACTGCTACATATATTTCCTAATGACTTGTAATGAAATGTTTGTGAAAGAAGGGCCAAAAGCCGGAAATCCTGAACGATTTGTATAGGTGAGTAACGCGTGATGGACTCTCTTCTTATCGTTAACCAAATATGCCTTATGGACAAAACGACGTGATGATGAGGTGTTTGTGAAAGTATGCCACTTTAATTCTAAAACGATTAATAATAAAATATTCGTCTTTTTAATTCGTAAAAATCCTACTATGAGTGATTATGAAACAGAAATAAAGTAAAGATGTTTAAAACCGCTAGTGAATTAAGATGGAGTTAGATTAAATTCGAATAAAAATTAACAATATACGCCAGAATTAAAAATGTATGGATATAATAAGACCTTAAGTTATGAACGATGACCGACTGAGTAAAACTGCTGAACACTGGTTATTTATCTCTTGTTTTGTACTTGAAAATCATGTCTTAGGGATTTCTGTGTATGTGCCACCCAAATAATTGCCAGTTTCACTTGAAAGTATTCCATGAAAATAGTTTTAATTAGTTAACGGGTGAAAAACGTAAAATAAAATTACATGGAACGTGCACTTCAACTATGAAAAATAACTCTACGAATGCACTAAATTAGTATAAGGTAGTGAATAAAGAAATACCAATATATTAGCAGTAAAAAATCTAAAACTATGGATGGAAATTTTAAATTTATTTTAAAATATTAAATTGAAAATATATCTAATTCGTTAAAGATAATCACCACTCGAAATCAAACGTGATACTGGAAAACACCAAAGTATTTAAAAATGTATGAGAAATAAGTACACACATTAAAATATATATGATATTAAGCTATATCCTTTAAGTTCACGTAAGAGTGTAAGTAAACTCAAACAGTTTAGACATCAGTTATGATCAGAAAATGCAACAAATAGACTACAATTTTTACGGAAATGTTTGAATATGCAAGAAATTAAAAAAATTGAAACTGTTAAAAACAACAGCAAAAATGAAAAATATTAGAATTATGAATGGTTAAATTGTGTAAAATACTACAAATGAGACCAATATTACAGATAAATTAGGATAGAATTATAGAACTATAAAATATAAAAAAAAGTGAAAACGATTAAATTAATAGTATGCGAAATATAATTGACAATTATAAGCGTAAAATAAAGAGCAGAATTTAGAAATATTGGGCGACTTAAGGATGTTGTAAAGCGTTAAATATATAGAAGAATCAAAAACTCTTATAAAATTAAATAAATCAGCCATGTTAGTAACATTATGCATTTAGGGAAATGAGATTATTCGTTATGAGCAGAAACTGTGATGAATAAGTTAATACATAGGAAACTTGAAAGGATAAGAGTGTGAATGAAATTAAAAGTCTAAAACAAATCAAATAACATAAACAAAAAGCATGCATATGAAAACATATGGTCCGAAGATATAAAAATACGTTGAAAATTACGAAAGTTAAAAACATGAAAACAATTAAAAATAACGACTAAAATTAAGTAATAAGCATACAAGATTCATATGCAGTCATGAATGAGAATAACATATTAGATTTGGCTATATATACAGGGTGGGCCAAATAAGACATACTAATGTTAAACACAGATAACTCTTGTAATAATAATTAATTTTGATTAATTCATTTATACATTATACATATTTTATGGAAATTATGTATAAAATATGACATCAGACAAATGTCCACCATTTTTCTCGATACAGAGATTGGCTCTTTTTAACGCGTTTTCCATTACACCACATAATGTTTCTGGTCTCGGTATTTCGTCACGAATATTCTGCTTCAGCTGTCTTATAGTCTCTGGTTTATTAACATACACTTTGTCTTTTAAATATCCTCATTAAAAAAAAAAAAAAAAAAAAAAAAAAAAAAAAAAAGATTCTTCTCCGCCATTAGCCGCAAAAAGTTTTCAATCATTGTTCCGTAAGAAGCACCGGCGTTCCATCCTCATTCTCGAAGAAATATGAGCCGACAACTCTATTGGCTATAACACCGTACCAAATAGTACACTTGAAATAAAACATTGCCGATATTTACGCAGCGTCATAACAATTGATTGTTGACAAGGACTAGAAAAATTCGATAATTTTAACAAGTTGTTTTGTACTGTATGTCTCCATAATAAATTTCCAAAAATTCAATTGTAACCTACAAAAAAAAAAAAAAAAAAAAAAAAAAAAAACTATATCAAAAATTTAAAAAATGATTGGTGTTTAACTTTGGTAGGTCTTATTTGACCCTTCCCTGTATTTATAAACCGGAAATGGAATGGAAATTTTAACAGATTTTTCGTGGAAAAATATAATCACTATAACAAGCGTTTTAATCTAAAATAATGCAGTACATATTTAGGCTATTTCTATTATATCTAGATATGATATTTACTATTAAGACGTAGAAGAGAACGGCTTTTACAAAAGAATTTCATTTGCAAAACTTAAAAACTCTTGTAATGTAAACATGTTACCAAAAAATGTACTTATTATTCTCGTGCCTTGCATAAGACAAACAGCGTATTCGAAAACATCTATTGCTTCATTTTCTGCTGATCCCAGCTCACACCGTAGTCCCTATTCAGCTGCAATTCCAAAACTCAACAAGTATTTTTTACACCTAAATATCGTAAGGATATACCAGTAGATAAAGATGAATTTGGAATTGTTGGTACTATAGAAATAACACATAAGAACATTAAATTATGGTATTCAATTTCAAAGTGTTTATTGAAAATACATTGCAAATATGTCATTTCCTTTTATTAAAAAGCAGTTAAATTAATAAGATGAAATTAATTACTATGTGGATGACTTCATTTCAAAATTAAGGATAGCTCGCCTTCTGAACGTCTTGAGGAAAGTATTTCTCCCGCCTTCTTAGCCTGACTTTGTAGTGCAGTAGTCAGCACGTACTAATTCAGAAGTCAAACAACAAAAATCAGCGTTATATTTTCAAATTTTCATAGGACTAGTTTCGATGGTTTCACCGAACCATCAACCTCAGCTGCAAAAGCGCAAATGGATGCGTATTCGAGAGGTCCGTGGTTCGAGTCCTGGAGAGGGCAATGGTCATTTTTCATTTCTCCTGCTTCGAAATAATCTAACGTCTCTACAGTGGCGCTCGAACTAAAAAAGGAGGTGGTGAATGATGATGCTTCACCAGCAGGATTTAGCGACTGGGTCCCTAATCCCCAGTTGCACTATAAAAGGGAAAATGTATAAGGTATTTCTCCCGCCTTCGTGGTGTAGTAGTCAGCACGCTCGACGCGTATTCGAGAGGTCCGTGGTTCGAGTCCCGGCGAGGGCATTGCTCATTTTTCACGTCTCTCAGCATAAAAAATTCTAATATCTCTACATTGGCGCCCGAACTAAAAGGGTGGTGTATGATGATTCTCCATCACCAAGGATTTGGCAATTGGATTCCTTAAACTCTAGTCGCTCTCTAAAAAGGGGAGCATATAAGGTATTTCTCCCGCCTTCTTAGCATGCCTTCGTATTGTAGCTGTCAGCACCCTCGACGCGTATTCGAGAGGTCCGTGGTTCGAGTCCCGGCGACGGCATTGCTCATTTTTTATGTCTCTTGCTTCAAAATAACCTAATGTACGTACAACTGTACCGCATTTACTCGAGTAATTTACTTCCTACCTTTCTGAAAATTTTAAAAATATTCACGCAATTTTTTCCTCAAAGGCGAGTTATCCTTAGTTTTGAAATGGAGTTGTCCACATAGCAATTATTTTCATCTTATTAATTGATTTGCTCGTGGAATTAAGGTGCGTGGGCTCTGAATGATGAACCAATGGTACTGAACATTTCAAGAAAACGGAGATATCTAATGTTTTCGAAGATCCATTGGATAAGGGAAGACAGACTAAAAGGTGACGAAGACAATGACAACGGCGACGTTTTAGTAAATGATTTTGACAGCGACATTAAAGAATTTAAGGCCTAGGGATTAGCAGTGGAGAGCAGTAAGAGCGAATGAGACTCAAGATACAGAAAAGCAGAAATAAAGATATCGTATTAGGTACTCTTGTGGGACATAGTATGTTTTGCGGGCATGAAATGGTACTTGGATGTTAACCTTCTCGCATAGGCGTGAAAATGAATACAACAGGGAAAAGGCCCGGTTTGGTTTATGTAATTACGCCAAACCTTCTAGGGCTATCTGCCTAAGGAGAGGGATGCCTTCGTGGTGGACGTTTTAAGGGAAACTGTCTCGGATACACGTTACACTTGAGGAAAACCACGAAAACGCCCATGCAACCAGCCCGTTCGCGGAATTCGAACCTCAAACCAAACTACCAGTGTTCAGCGACTTCCAAACTACAGTGTTCAGCGACAGTGTACCTCTCGGCCGCTGGTGGGCACAGGGAAAAGGGTGTAAAAACTCTTTTATTTTATCACAAAGTAAGTAACAGATGGCACGGACGTACGTGCGTACACGTAAAACATCGTTCACTTGAAGTGAGAATTTAAAGCATAACAATAAATATTAAAGGTAAAGATGTAGTGCTAGACTACACAATTCAATTTAATCTAACAGGCTGACTCAGAAACTACACCGGCGATATACTAATTAGATGGCCAGAATGAGTATCCACTACTAAGTTACTAAGATTAACAACTGAGAAAAACTAGCAAAACTAGTCAAATCACGCTCAGTTTAACCTTTTCCTTTCAACAGTTTAAATATTCTCGTTTACTCACTTAAGTTACATCCTGGGGAGGGAAAATAACAAGAAATCAGAAAAGGCTTAAAAATTAAAATAACTATTAGTAAAACTAAACATGGTTAGTAAAACTCAGTCTGATGCCCTATAGTCTGATATTAGTATGCACTATTAAATTAATTCTTATTCGAATGTAGTTTCTTCTTTTAAATAAACATAATACGTTGATAGTTATCGGTTTATTCATAAATGCTTTTCATTTGTTTTGTTCTTACTGTAACTGCGTCCTATTTGTAATGAAAGAAATGAAGGGGCAGACATTTGATCGTGTTGATAAAAGTTTAGAAAAAACATTTGGCAAATGGTTGAATACCTAATAAAATGGAATTCAAAATTTTGTATTACGGACCTTTATATTTATTGGAATAATAAATTAGGTTTTGCTTACAAACCATCAACGAGAAGTGATACTTTACTTAAAGCTCGTTGGTATTTAAACATGCATTTTTCGGGAAGACATATACGGTCATCAGTCAATTTTATAATTATATTTGCTGACTTTTTAGATACGGAAACAATCTTCTTTTCTTCCATAGATATATTGTATTGTTTGACATGAATTGATTTTACACGTATACTTCGAAAACGCATCTATTGCCCAAAATAGAATTAGATGTACATTAATAAGTGGGAAGTTTGTTAGGCAAGTTATTATCTAAAAATCTTCTACATTTCCCCCTTCTTTCTTTTTAAAATGTGAGGCAAATTGACCTTCAAAATAATCTGTAGTTTTGTTTTATTGCTGAACTGTACTGCGAATAGAAATTATTTATAATGCATGCTCTGTTACGCTCAGAAATTAGATCCTTTATTATACAACTAACTAAAAATTTTATTAACACTTACACCATTTCTACAGTTAATGCAGATGTTTTTAACGTCATATTACAGGTTTATGAACACAATAATCGACTACATTCCGCCTAACGAGTTCCAAGTTCTTACTTCTACTTCACATTTTAGATTACAAATTGTAGTACATTGCTTATCATCATAAAAACTGAGCTGTACAAAAATAATATGTATATTAATAATTTGTAATATACATATCTATAATCAAGTATTTATAAATATTGTTTACAACATAAGGAGTTATTGCATTCCTTCACTCCTGTACATGTGGTATCAAAGACTAGCCCATCCAGCTAGCATTGGAAAATCCAATCGCGGAGAGCGCACAGTCCATTTTTCCTGTTTTTCGCCCCAGAAAATCTAATAATCTGTATAACATTATATCTCATAAATTTTATATACATGTATACCTTGTAATAAATAAAATGTAATAAATAAAAGCTATTTCTAACGTCCTACATCATGCCCCTCAGTAAAAAAAGTCTTTTCCTATTAAAAATTATGTATTAACAGATGGTATTTATTTTTCTTCCCAAAGTTTGATTTTAGTAACTAATTATTAAAGTAATTAATAAAAACTAAGAAATATCAGTGTAGCATGAGTAAATTTGAGGGATTATAATTTTAAAAAATTAACGTACGCTTCTTCAGCTGAAGTAGTGTGGATGGCGAAAAGACAAGTACCTAAGTAAGAACAATAAAGAGAAATTTGAACATATTCTATCTAAATCGACATAAAACGAACTGAGAATGAACGAAAAATAACTATGCAAGAAATTCTTGAAAAGCTGAGAAAAGTTAGGATTGGAATCATTAAACTAGAACCGAAATATTCTTGTGCATATGAAACGTCTCTTGAAAATCTAATTCGCCAACAGAAGATATTTTTTGGATAATTTTGGCTACAGATAAAGGGTATTCTGATTCTTTGGCCAGTAATGATAGGCAATGAGGATTCATGTATTTTTCAGCGAAATTTCGCATTAAAGAATAAGTCTCGCATTCTTTAATGGGAAATTCAAGGCTTTCTTTGTTTAACCAATGTAATATGTTACACCGCACTGGCAAGGAACATTACAGATATCTAGGGGTCCACGATATCGTTTAGTATTAAAATGCGAATTTTATTACATGGAGGAAAAAAAGACCTGAAAGTCAAACTTACATCAAATATGTAATATATTAATTAAATGTTATTGTATTAATTATTATAATTGATATAATATAGTAATTAAATTATTGTATTAATTATTATAATTAATATAATATAGTAATTAATATTATTGTATTGATTATTATAATTAATATAATATATTCATTAATATTATTGTAATTATTATTATAAGTAATATATTATATTAATTAATAGGTAGAAATTGCAAAACGAAATAATGGTGGAGATGAAAATCTTTTACCCTTCTGGTCAATAAATATAGGATGAGAAACCTCTATCAATTACAACTGCTATTACGTGTTTGAGTTCCTGATCAAGATATTCAAAAGTGCTTATGAACTGAGTTCCTGTGATCAAGAACTGACCTGGAAGATTTAATGGAGAACACTTGGCTTCACTTGGCTTAATTCAGTTTTCACTTGGTAACTTTTCCTTACTTCCTTTAATATTCCCTTTTTCAGCGTTTTTTTTTTTTGTTTGTTTGTTTTGTTATGTTAGTGACAATTACTGGTCAGAGTAAGCATACAAGAAAGTACACAAGACTTTATTTGAGCAAGTCCCTTTATTTAACAAACAAGCTAAAGTGATATTAAACTTTGTACAGAGCTTAATGAAAGTAAACGGCTGCTGGCAGGAGAAGTTCAAGGCACTCTCTCCTTTACAACAATCACTGCAAAGCCCGATAACGATTACAGTATGCCCATAGGATATACATGTTCATAAAGTTGAAATAAATGAATGTATCGGCAAATAAACATATATTCTTCAAATTCAGTTTTTAAAATTAGGCTTTCTTTTCTGCAATAAGAGCTGATATATTATTAACAATAAAAGTTAGTGGATAACGAAGTTTAATTCAGCAAAGTGCTAAGTAAAAAAAAAAAAAAAAAAAAAAAAAAAATCTCTTTCTTTCAACAGATTGTAGTTAACACATCTACCTTTCAGAAAGAAACGATTGCTTTGTAAGCGTTATATAAAAGTGTTAAAGTGAGGTGTAATCTATTCTGACTTGACAGAGAAAATCATAACTGCCCACACTGGAATCATACTAATACACTAAATTAAGGATGAAATACAGGGTGATCAGCGAATAAGCCCTGATTTCAAAATTAAATATCTCTACAACAAAGATCGATAGAATTATGCGGTAAACTGTACGTTCATTAGCAAAACTGTAAAAATGGTGTACAAAAGTTTAGAAAATTTAGTTACGAAAATACGTTAACAGATGGCGCTCTGCGCTGAAAACTCTTTGAAAGGAGTAAAAAAAAAACAATAAAGTGAAGCAGCCTTTTCAAAATGTTCACCGTTGGAAACAATGAGGTGGCGTAAACGAACAATGAAATTTGACATCATGTCTTGCAATGTCTCAACGGAAATGGAATCACATGCAACACCAATCAACGATTCAAGCTCATCTAGAGTAGCGGGATTGTTTCGATAGACAGAGTCTTTCAATGCCCCCCTCCCCACAGAAAGAAGTCACAAGGACTCAGATCGGGAGAATATGGAGGCCAAGCTATTCCTGTGTCAGTAAATTGCGGATAATCTAACGCAATTACTCTATTTCCAAAGTATTCATGAAGAAAGCGAAAAACTTTATCTGTTCGATGTGGTCGAGTCCCATCTTGCATGAACTAGTCGATACCTGGTCGATCCTCCAGCGCTAGTTGAGTGCTGACAAATTGTTCCAAAATTGTAACGTAACGTTCAGTAGTTATCATTTCTCGTACGAAAAATGATCCGATAATGCCTCTGGCGCATACCGTAGCCCATGCAGTAACTTTAGGCGAATGCGGTGCTTTCTCTTTACACAAATGAGGATTTTCGGTACCCGAAAATCTCCAGTTTTGTTTATTAACGATTCCATTCAAATGAAAATGTGCCTCACCTGTGAACCAGATGCAGCTCACATCAAATCTGTGGTTGTCGACCATTGTTAGAATCTGATTCGCAAAGCCAAACCTTTATTGCACAGCTTTCATGGGTATGGCCTGATGACTTTGGATTTTGTATGGAAACAGCTGTAGGCTATTTTTTAATTATTTTTTGCGTGCTTGTGTACTTCAAACCTGTCTATGATGCCATCCGTCGGATGCTTTTCCTAGGATTTTGCTGAACAATTCCAGAAACTTTGGCTGGATTTTTAGGAGTGACTACAGTTTGCCTAGGCCCAACATTTCCCTTTCGATCATCAGCCACGCTGCCAGTCCGTTCAAATTTTGCAAAGAGCATGCGAATGGCTTTCGCATCGGGGCGAATTGGAACATTGAATCGGGGCCAATTGAACATTGAGCCTTCTTTTACTAGCCAACAGTCGTACTGATCAATTTTGAATTCAAAGCACATTTTTAAAGGCTATTGATAGGTCATTGTGATTAGAGCGCCATCTGTTAACGATTTTCGTAACTAAATTTTCTAAACTTTTGTACACCATTTTTACAGTTTTGCTAACAAACATGCAGTTTACCGCATAATTCTATCGATCTTTGTCGTAGAGATATTTAATTTTGAAATCAGGGCTTATTCGCTGATCACCCTGTAGTTTAGCTCATGGCTTTTGGTAGTTTGGGGGAGAAACAAAATGCAGTCAAACCTCGATATTGAGTCCATCTTTGTGCTAAACAAAAATATGACGCATCAGTCGAAGTGAGCCTAGATTTAAATGATTGTTTTTTTAGATTTTTCTCCTTATATTAATATTTGATCCAAAGAAATATTTTATATTACATATCATTCTTATTTTAACTAAAAATATCTATTGATTTGACTTCAGCTACAAAAATTTATTACTTTCAGACAAATTAATTCCTTTCAGAAGGTTTCTGGGTATTGTAACGCTTTGATTGTCTGAATACTGGATTCATAACGTTTCAAATTCATTAGAATAAGTTCATAATTTTAATCCTTCCAATTTTCACTTAACTATTTAATTTTAGCAGCAAGAATGGTGTTTAAAGAGTTCCTTAGTACGCATGTGCCTTAGAAAAAGCTTCCTTTGTAAACGACGGTTAATCGTATGCATTAGTTATCACTTATATTTACTGTGAATGCAATTAATTTTTATCTCAGAAATAACTGTTTTGATCTTTCACGTAGAAACCTTTCTGTAGGGAATTAAATTAAGCATAAATGCTTGAAAAAGTGTAACTGAATCAATTCTTCCTTATCAGATTACAAAGTAAAGAGATAGGAAAAGAATCCTGTTAAAATCTTTCTTAAACTTTTAAAGTTTTCAACTCTAGATATTTCTAGACTTAACAAGATCCCATTAGTTATAAAAAATTATTAAAAAAATTTGATAATTAATTAAAAAATTTGATAATTAATTAGTTGTTTATATAAACCTAAATCAAGTAGTAAGGAAGAAATCATATAAAATAAGAGAAAAATACTCTTAAAATTACTTAATATATTTTAATAATCAATAACATATTTAAAAAATATATAAATGTTTTATTTGCAGTACAAAAAAATGAAACGAAAGGGCATAAGAAACTTCGAAAAACGACTTGATTTCATTCATCGAAAATATGAATTTTTAGAGTTACATATGGTATATTTGAAAGACATGGAAAGAGAATATTTGGAAGTCTTCTCTTTATCCCTGAAACATGAAACATTTTGAAGAATTCTCAGAGCATGTTCTGAAGATAAGGAGTTTTAGGTTTGGGTAATGTCATGCAACTTTCTAATCAAACTAAACAAATAAACTTAAAAAACTGAATGATTTGAATGCAAAGGAAAATAACAATAAAATAAAACTACAAGCTCAAAATAATGTAATAAGTTTTCTTATTTAAATAATGAGTGGAGGAAACGGAATATAAAAAAATAACCGAGATATTTTAGATCTTAGAAAAAGGTGTTATAGTAAGCGAAGTGACATGTTGTCTAGGTGACAGTGATTGCTTTAACATTATATAGCACGATACAGCAAAATACTAATAAGAAATTATATTGTGGATGAAAACTAAATGAGAAAATTTCACGTATTTTTGTCTATTTCTTATAAAATATTTCTCACATATTAAAATATAAATGAAATTACTTGTATCTCTCTATTATCGTCTATTTACTAGTACATTTTCGCTTGATATGAAAAATTTATAATGTGTTTATTACAGAAGTTCAGCAAGTTGAAAAATGAAAAAACATACTTTTGTCTCGAGAGAATGTAGAATTTTCTTTCAGATTCATATCGCTTTGTTAAACAATTTTTAAGCTGTGAAATACAGAACTAATTTGATAAAACAGAATTACAGATTTAAAAGCTTAGGCAAATACAGTGCTGTAAAGCATATAATTTTTTCAAAATATTTTGTTACACATGTCACAAATTTCTTCTTTTTAAATCGCTATTCTTTAAAATGTTAAAAGATTTACATTATTTATTAACGTTTTCAACATATATCTACTTATCCGAATTATCTTTTAAAATTCAGATCGCTAGATAACATCGTTAAAATAGTCATATACATCAACAGAAAGAAATACACCAACTCTCTTTAGAACATCAGGCAATTTTTACAATTTCTGAATTAAATAAATACCTTAATTATAACTAAAAGAAATTAAATTATGACATGATTAATATTTTGATTAATAAAAACTTATTTGTATTATACAGTGGTAAACCTCTTCATAATTTCATCTCAAAAACAGGAACATTTCACTAAATATTTCTATTTCAGCAACATAATGGTTTCTTAAACTACTTTGGGAATATTAAGTAACATCTAAGACGTATATTTCTGTGATTATTTTCAATAAGCACAGTTTTTGAATACTATACCCAGATTTTCGATATAGTCAAATTTTTAGGGCCATAATATTAATTTACACAAAAAATTACTTTTGAGACCAATCATAATGTTACTTTTTAACTTACTTTAACTAAAATTTTCAGACAGGCAAGCAGCTATCGAAACGCTATCGGGCTTTATAAAAATCGATATAACATAGACACACAACTGCGTTCACTCTGGTAAAATTTGTATATACATAGAGCAATCTGTAAATTATGGAATTTCAATATGCACATGATTTAAATATATTACATTTCAAAACTTGGTATAATTTTCAACACACACGTTTTTTTCAAACAATGATCAGCTGAAGGAATTTTAGAGTTTATTTCCAAAAAGAAAAATTGAGAATAAACGCAGTTATGTAAAACATAGCAGTTTCTTTTGAATATCTAACTAATGTTTACAATGTAAAAGATATTGACATATTTACAAAAAATGCTCTCTATTCTTCATTTTCGATAATTTTTGTTCCAGAATTTACTTTTGATCAGTACTTATACCCAGTATTTAAAACTTTCTAAAGAATGTTTTTAAGAAAAGATGAAATTTTATAAATCTTTGTATCACATAAAATGTTTATTGTTATTACTTAAAAAATTAGTATCGTTATTTATCTTATTGTAAAATATTTTTAGTTTCATAAAACGTTACAGCTGCCATCTGAATTTAAAATTTCATCAACTCTATTTTTTGCCTATTATGCTTGCTTAATTTTTTTTATATCTTGTCCTAAAATTAAAAAAAGTGTTTTCTTCTGCTATTTATAGTTTTATAGTAAATTCTTTTGACCTATTTATTATTTATTAAAAAAATCTTCCAGCGATGCATATCGTTCTATATACATAAAAAGTACTTCAAAAGTTAAACATCATTCAGTTCAGTACTCGAGAGATGAAATTGTTCATTTACACCTAAATTAGTGCATTATACTACGAGCTATCAAAAGTATTAAACACACGATGATAGCACCATAAATATTTCGCAATTTGAAGCAATAAAGGACAAGAATAATGCCAACTTTACTTAAGTAGCTTCATTTTATTACAAAGATGTAACATGTAGTAAATGTATAAGATTCTTACATATTTCTTATACGCTAATATTTCTTCTTTATACATTATATTATTATCTAACAATTTCTAAAGATTTTACTGTCCTTTTTCTGATGTTAAATAGATCTTACTTCTATAATGATGTTATATGTTTTTGTGATGTTATTTTATTTTAAGATGTTAAATAAATTTTATTCATACACATGACATTAGTATTATGATATAATCCTATTTTATGATTTTGAACAGACTTTCCTTCTATTCATAATGTTAAATGTTTTTGTGATGTTATTCTATTTTATGATGCTTAATAAATCTTACTTCTAATTATGATATTAAATAGTTCTCTATATACTATTTTTAATATTTTTTTATTTCATGATATATAGTTCCGTTCGCATTCTTTCGTTAATCTTATTTTCGTTAGCATTATCTAACCTTAGATTTATAGTCATCAAAATTAACTAATATTTTCCTGTAATGCTAATAAACTACCTCTCAATAAAAATAATCAGTCAGACTTTATTTTTTAAGTGATAAATTATATCTTTTTTCAAACAATCTCATACAAACGAAGAATTAAGCTCTTTTTTTTTTTTTTCCTTTTTTCGGATAAGATTGGTTCAAGTGTCTGGGCATTCTTCCAGACATAATTTGCTCGTATGCTAACTGATTTTACAAATCTAAAGTATATAGATTAAGTGCTCATGTTCTGTTTTCGCTACATCTTTCACTCAGTACCTCTCAGCAAGTGAGGTTTTGGGTGCTCACGTTCAACATTCACTCGGTTACAGCTCCTTTATTACAGCTCCTTTAAACACTATCTTCATTTAAATGAAGTGCTGACTCGTATACCCTATTCAGATCTTTAGACGAAATGAGTCTTATGTTGCTATCACACTGAAAAATTTTTGGTGGAACATCTTTTTTCTTATAATTTTTACGCTTTATTGCTGGATGTAAAGAACTTGTATGAAATTCTTATAGATAATTTATTAAAGAAATCGCTGTAATTTTATCTTTATACGCATGTAAATTTCATTTATTGGAATTCATTCAAATTATTTACTAAATAAGTTATACTAATTCTTATTTTAAGCAGCTGTTCAATATTCAACTCGGCAAAACATAAAAGTCTGGAATTTATGGTATATATATAGTCAAAAAATTAAGAATGCTATTAAACTTAAATCAGTAATCAACAATTTAATTTACCATGTCAGTTGCTGGATATATTACAGACTTACACACAGAAAGGCAAATGTTTCAGCAATCCTTTTTATGCGATTTGCATATGCACGTTTTTGATATTATGTCCTTTTATAACGGTTATTAAGAACACAAATTTTTCAAGCTTTATGTTTTCATTCATTTCATTTTTAATCTCTTTTGTTCTTTTCTTTTCTTATTATATAAATTTTAAGAATTTTTTTAGTGTTTTTTATGGATTGTACATGCAGGCTTAATGTATATCCATCATTCTTCCTCATCAAAATACATTTTTAGAAGAAATTTGGCATTAAAACTCATAAAGCATATATTTGAATTTAAATTTCTTTCGTTTAATTTCGTTACCTGCTACATAAATTTGAATATTACATTAAATCGGCTTTCTCAAAACAAAATTTTATATCAAAGATAAAATATCAAAGCTTTCTGGAAAAGAAGCAGCGAAGTTTAAGAAAAATTGCTTTTAAAACCGCAAGGAAATGGATTCAAAAAAATATTGCGCGTTGGAGCACATTTTTTGTATTGGTGTTAATACATTACTGTCGTTAATCAATGATTCGACAGAAAAAGTGCAGAAGTATATATTTACAGTAACTGATATTTCGGTAAAAACTTATAAAGTTATTTTGTGTGCCATAACAATTGTTACATCTAAAATTAATTTTAGGTCAACAAAAACACTGGTGTTCTACGTTGCATACTTTGATTATTAAATAGTAAAATGTGCATTCAGTCTAACTAAAATTTGAGGATTTCTACATACTTTTCTAGTAAATGTTTGAGCAACTATAAGAAACTGATCGCCTTAAATGCAAAATGAATAAGTATACCAGCAAAATCAGTTTCCAGTGTAACTTCAGGTACTTATTAGTATTCATATCGTTAGAGAATCATTCATTGTTGAACTTATCATTAAAAAATTTGAAATGAATTCCTTTATGGTTGAAATTCGGTAACATGCTTTAAATTTTGTTGATGATTATTGATTTTTATGACATTAAAAATTTCAAGAAAGATATAAAGATTAAATTATGGTATGAAGTGTGATAAGATGTAGTTTTATCAGTTTTGAACAAAAGTGGAAAGCTAGATCGGTTGATTTCATTTTTTAAAGTTTATACATATAACTAACATACATATATTAATTCTTTTACGAAGCAAGCACAGTAGTTCACGTTAACATTTTAATAAATGCAATAAAGTGTGATAAATTGTCATTCATAGTACAGTTTCGTTGAAAGTAGGAAAAGAAATGCGACTGCTTTCAGCACTGTGCCACCTTACCAACAATAACCGGCAACCACATCGGTGACTTCTTATTGAGATCGATGACCAACCCTCTCTTTAGAGGTGCAAAAGATTGCCAGCAACATCTTTGGCAATAAGCTTGATCCACAGAACAGGGATGCTCATATATCGAAAGAAAAAAGCGACGACATCTTTTGATCAGAACATTTTTTTCCAATCTTGAACAAATATCGCCAAGAACGCCGCCAACTCTGATCCTTACGCAGCCAAGAAATATTACATAAATGATCGAAAATAATGAGAACAATGACGTGTTTAGCTATTATGTATCAAACATGTGGCGATAATCTACGACCTTTGCATGCCACGGAAAAGTTCCATGGGCAACGGAAAAACTATGGTGGAATTCTTTTCCGCCGCAATGGAATTCAGGGTCTGTAAGTAACGTAGTTGAAGAGCAGATGGTGAATCTGCGATGACTTCAGCAGCTTCCTTCAAGGCTCGGGAAGCTCTCTGCTCGCCTTCCGCTGCAATAACCTAAGCATAAAAATAATGAAACTTCAGGTTATAAGCAATATATGAATTCCTAATTAAAGACATTTTTATATGGTCATATTTTACAAAAAAGACATCTCACGAGAATTCGTCTCTTTGTTTTATTAGAAATTTACTCAAACCTAGCATTCCATATGTTTAGCATTAAAAGGAATTTCATAAGAACTTTATCAAAATAATCCTCCTTTTAATAGAGGTATTCAATCCATGCTGCCCCTCGAAAAAACAGGCCTATTTATGGTATAATTAACTGTATAGTAGTAAATGTCGTTCTTCCAGCTACACACTAGTAGTCTTCCTTAACCAAAGCTTTCAAGTGAATGCACAAGTGAAAATTGTGTAAAGTATGGATTCGTGGCTGCCACGTGGCCCACTAGCGGCCGAGCGGTAAAATCGCTGAACACTGGTAGTTCTGATCTAGGTTTGAATTCAGGCGAACGGTCTGGCTGCATAAGCGTTTTAATAGATTTCCCTATGTGTGGCGTGTATATGAGGCAGCCTCCCTTAGATAGCCCTCCATGAAAGCATATCTCAGGCAGATAGCCCTAGTATGCTTTGCCATAGTAAACTAAACCTAAACTTAAACCCTTGAGTTGCTTTGCCTTAATCAATTAATCTAACAATTCATTGTTGAACTAATTAACCGTGGTTACCACGCAATAATCTATGGAATAAATATCTAATATTCTGGAAACTATCATCATGATTCAGTGACCTTCTTCATGCTAGAATTGTGAGATTTTCCGTAACATGAGTTGGATCAAAAGACTTCTGAAAAATTCATTAAAATGAACGAGTTAAATGTTTAGTTCATTAAAATGTACATGGATGTGGTTTGCACTGAAATTCATGCTATAAATTAAGTTTTTTTTTCCCAAGGACAGAAAAGAACCAAAAGTTTCCTGACACTTGGCGCTTATTTCGGGAAACATAAATATGCAAATAAATCCTCTAACAAATTTCAATTATTTATATTCACAGATATTAATGATATATTACTGCAAGTAATTTTTGGTTGAAGCACTGGTAATGAAATCTTTTTATCTGAGCTAGGAATAGCTGCATCAAATTTACGAGAATCAAACTCGGAAACAAACAAAAACATGCAGAGGCCAAACGACTCAGACAACGTTAACGTGTGATATTTTTAGAAAACCTAGCATCTGATCAATCCAACGCACAATGGCAGACCGTCGTTGACAATATCTGTGCTAGTCATGTGATCACATAGATGAAGACTAGCTGCACAGTCAAAGAGCGATGTATTCCGAGATTTGATTAACCACAAATTTGTAAAATTAATTCATTCTTTATGATGGAAGTGGAAAAGTAATTATAACTATATTATTATTTATTGAACAGCAAAGAGTAGTGTGATAAATAGGTGTGTATTTTAATACCGACGTTTAAAAAAGTATTTAAAACTTTATATAGGCGCGTTAGGGAAACTGAATAAATTTCAAACATGCTGAAATATTATGCACGCGAATTCTGTTCTTGTAACTCCAGAAAAATCGTGAGACCATAACGAATTAAAATTTTTTGAAGTACAACATTAACTGTAGAATCCACAGTGATCAAGACCCTTTTAATAAAAATTTAGTTTATCCCATTGAAAAAATTTTTAAAGAAGAGAAAATTGGGATATAAATATTTTTCACCTTTGCTCTGGCTTCTCTTGCAGCTTCAGCTTCCGCAGCCATAGCCCTTTGTAACTGCACAGGTAATCTCACATCCTTACTGAAAAGCAAAATACAACGAAATGAGAAAATATTATATAAGCATACAGAGAAAAACAGAAATGCTCAATCAATGGTAAAATAGGTGACTAAGCGAATATTGTAATTAATTTCATACACACCGTGATCCCCAAACTTCTTATCTCTCTTTATTTTCGCATTCATTAATCGTAAACATATACTTATAGCATTTTAAATGATATAAAGATACATATTTTCGTAATTTGATAATTAAAAAAAGAAAAAGTAATTTTGTATAAAATTGGGAACTTAATTTTTTGTGCGTTCCTTCAAGTCTCTATCTGTATATTTAGGAAAATATTACACTAATTATAAAAAATTTAATAAGATATTTGATTCAAAATTGACGATTTTGTCGTCATTTTCAATTCTCCTTGAAAGGTAGGTTAATAAATAAATTAAAATAATTCGAGATTGATTTTTTCCCCTTAAATGCAATTTAATGATATTCTTTTGTGATTTACAAGTATGTAATGTCCTTTAGTTTACAATTTTGTTACAACAGGTATACCCAAAGAATTTTCACACAAACAACTTATAAGCTTTGACACATTATAAATACGTCATTAATATTCTCATAGAGTTTTATTACTTTAGAGTTCTAATCTGAAAACCATAAAAAATATTAAACTAAAAAAATGTGCAGTTTTTAATTTATACGAGGTTGGGAGTTGGCAGCATGAAATATTGAAGCCTGCTGGTGTTTTCTAGAACAAGAATGCTGTTAAATTCAGTGAATAAGATCTCTTGTTTGAAATAAATTATATCAATAATAATTTTCACGATAACCCACATAGAAAATACTCGTCACTTAATCTGTTAATATTAGAAAGCTTTTCCTAAATTGACATTTTATTTTTTGTTACGTATAAATGCAAACATTTTGCTCTTCAACTGGCGTACGAATATGATGCCCTACGACTAATATTCAAACGGCTCCTGAATATGATGCCCAACTTTTAAACTAAATAGCCTGATAAATTTTTGTTATATGAGTCCCACTTTTTATATTGTGATTTTATAATGAACGAAACATTTCCCTAAACATAAGTATAGGATTTGGAAGAACGCATAAAATGTTAAATTTCAAAATTTTCTAAAATTTATTATTATTATTATTATTATTATTTCCCAGAGGAAATGTAAAAGTGCGTTATATGAACATATGTACGAAATGTGAAAAGATAATGCATATT
Source organism: Stegodyphus dumicola (assembly GCF_044657685.1). Classification (NCBI taxonomy): domain Eukaryota; kingdom Metazoa; phylum Arthropoda; class Arachnida; order Araneae; family Eresidae; genus Stegodyphus; species Stegodyphus dumicola. The sequence goes on from NC_140775.1 coordinate 79,244,842, forward strand.
GGTATATTATAATATTCTAACAGTACTCTTACACTGAGTGCAAAAGTATGAGAAGAATCGTAAATGCTCTTCCTATCCGAACTGTCATCCCAGCCTTGGCCACGGTTGGCAATTAGTTAATATCCTTGGCTGATAGACACTCAAAGGCTGTGAGAGTCGAATGTAAGGCAGGCTGCCAGTGACTTCGTATTAATGTACTTATGTACAAATTTCTGTACATTTGGGAATTTGTTTACTAAATAAAAATATACCCTTAGGATGGCTTAATCCATTTGAATAATATAAAGACAACTTTGTCGGAATTCGAACCCCTGAGAGAACTACCAGTGTTTAGCGACTTACCGCTCGGCCGCTGGTAGACCCTATAAGGAGCACTGTCGGAATGAAATGAATATTTCGTATTTTTATTCACAATTTCATAGTTGTTATTTACTTATTATTATTTCTATATTTTCATACTGCAAATAAACATGCAGACTCTTTTATCAGGTATTACATTTTAAATTACTTCAGTTTCTATTCTACATATTTAACACAGTACGAAAAATAACCCATCTATGATAAATTTTAAATTAAACAACATTTTTAAAGCTTTATTTATACTTTTGACCACTATATAAAAGGAAATATTGTGCATTGGGGCAATACTTTTATACATTGCAAATAATATAATATGAGCAATAAAAAATATTACATTTCCACGCGCTCGACTTTGACACCCCAAGGATCAGTTGCTTCATCTAAACTAGACTAAAAAAGAAATAGCTTCAATTAGTGTCAATTGTCAAATAAAAAAATTTAAAATTTAATACATTTATTTTGTCTCTCATCTATTGAATCATAATAACAATTCTTAAAGGCGTTTTAGATAACGCCTTTTTACTCATATGGAATATTAGTTCCTCTTCTTTCAATAATTATAGTCCATGATTTGCCAAATGATAAGAAGTTGCATGTCATTAAAAGTCTACTACATATATTCAAATATGACAACATCTTTAGATAAAGTGATACTGTGCTAATTATTGAATTAAATAAGAATACTATACATGACACGTTTCAAAAATTACAAACTAATGCATACAATAATTTAAAATTTATACATTTTTTACACCATAGTTGAAAAGAATTATATATTTTTATTAAATAAAAAGATTACATAAAGTACAATTTTTAAGAATGGTTTTATGTTTTATATTTATGATACATCAGCTAAAAAATAAGATTACATAAATAAATTAACAGTAAACTTAAATTTATACAGTCTCATATAAAGAAGTTATGCAGATAATCAGAATGCTGGACAGTCGGAATTTTATTGTACATATATTTACGATACATTCTTCAGACTACCGCCTTTATGTTAGCAAAAATATTAGCAATGTACTGCATTTCGTTCTTTATCACATCTCGTTAAAACATATGAACGCTACCTGAGAATGCCATGCAATTAATTTTTTTTTTTCAGTTGTATATTCAGTGTTTAGTTTAAATAGAGGTTCCTTTCACCTGCATAATATGACTTATGGATTCCCTCTCTGACAGAATTTCTGAAAGATTCTTTGTTCCAAGGACATTCCTTAAGGTGGTAGCTGCAAGTAGGCGCGTCGAATGTCCATAATCCTCAACATTAGATACTGCAATAGTGGCATTGCTGATGCGGTAGTATACTACTGCGTCCACTGCAACCGTAACGGAATCTTTTGACAAAATCTGAAACGATACAAAAGAAAAAAAACCTAATCAGCATTTTTATTTTTAAAAATGTAATTTCAGTAATTGCATTTAAATCTACTACTTTCAAGCAATGAGTATTTAATTCCCTTTCAAAAACTCTCATGTGAGTCCATCTCAACATACTGAACATGTAACTTTCTCATTCAAAATGACCAATGAATACAGCCTCGTTGAATAGTCAAGCTGGAGCGCAGATTTCGCAAGAGAGTGGTCGCCGTGAAGAGAACTAAGAAAGCACCAGTTGTTGAGGGTATGCTAACAGTAAGTCCGGTTCTATTGTGCATAACTCTGCAGTGTAGATTACAGTCAGTGAACATGTACAGTTGTAGTCGGCTCAGGCAAACTCGAAGAGTTTCGCAAAAATGGGTACCCGCGTGAAGTCGCTATCCCGGCGTAATGCTTCGACTTTCGAATTTTTGTAGTTTCGAACAGTTTATGAAACATATCGAAGCAAATAAAAGTTCAGAGCAGGGATAAAAACTGGGAGAGTACGTAACAGAGTCCAATGGAAACACCCCTGCAGTGCAGGCTGTGACGAAGGTAAGTGCGCATGATAAAGCAAATGGTATGGAGAGAAAACAAAAAATGCCTAAAGCTCACTGAATATGTCAGTGTATAGTTAACGTAGTAATAGTAATTAGCATAAAATAATATTAAATATAAAGCATAGTGGGAAGTAAAAGTGAAATATATACAATATATACAGGTCAGATATTTACAGCAACACCAAAAAACAAAAACAATCAGTATAAGTAAGTGTGCAGATATATTGAGATTGTGACAGTTGGGTGGATACAAAAGTTAACAAGATAGTTACTGTTCGAGGTACCTGAGGACCGCAAGCGGTCGTTTTCTGTTTCTTTCAGTATTGTAGTCATAGTTAAGCACTGGAATAGTGCTGTTAGGTATATTATTAGGTATATTATTGTAGAATTTTTCAGAAAGGAGAGCAAAGTGAGCATAATCGTTGGAATCTAATTTAGTGAGCATAATCGTTGGAAATAATTTCTGATGAACCATCGACAGTTCGCGCTTGTCGAAGTATTATATTTTGTAGTGTTTGAATCTTCTTAACATTAGTTATACTAGCATATTCTCAAACAGGACAGGCGTAAGAGAGTATGGGACGCAAAAGGGTCTTGTAAATGAGCAATTTGTTATCTATAGAGAGAACTGAATTCCGGCCAATTAAGGGGGTAAGTGTTCGTTTACGGGCACGGAATTTGGCAATAATCTGTGTAATGTGGGGGGTCCAGGTGAGTCGCCTATCCAAAGTAATCCAAGGTATCGGGCATACTTAGTCCACTGAATAGGGGTGTCATACATATGAATACGGTCTTCATTGTCGATGGCAGTCCTTTTGGTGAACCAGATGGCCTCAGATTTTTCAACGTTGATCTTGACTTTCCAGGCGTTAAGCCAGGACTCAAGTGTGGGGATGTGTGTTTGGAGTGCTTGTATAACCGGGCCAGGAGATAAATTTTTTGAGAGGATTGCCTTGTCATCGGCGTACATTGCCAGGGTGGTGTGTGGTGATTGTGGGATATCGTTTGTGTAGATATCATAGTAAATGGGCCCAAGGAGGCTCCCTTTCGGGACGCCAGCCTTGATAGCCCGTGGGGTAGAGTGTGTGTTGTTTACACGAACGATAAAGTGTCTATCCTTAAGATAGGAGTAGGTGATGGCTGTGATGTACTCTGGGAAACCCAAGGTGATGATTTTGTACATAAGACCCTGAAGCCAAACCCGATCAAAGGCTTTAGCTACATCGAAGAAGATGGCACCTGTAGTTTATCGGTCCTAGAGTCCTTGCGATATCCTCTCAATGACTCTGTAGAGCTGGTGGACAGTTTAGTGCTTCTTACGAAACCCATGCTGCTGTGGGACGATAATGTTGTTTAGCTCAGTATAGGCAAGGGTTCTCTGTAGAATAATGTATTCAGCTACCTTGCTGAGCGAAGATAGGTGGCTGATGGGTCTGTAAGAAGCTGGCTCTGTAGGTGGATTTTTTACGTTCATAAAACGTTCGAGCTGCGAGCAACTCGAATCCACCATTTCTTAGCGCACACCTTGGAAATGCGCTGGGAGCCGTTGTCTAGGCGGCTCCCTCTTAAATTAAATCTCCCAGTTGTAGTCAGCCACCGATGAGTTTGTTGATGCCATTAACTTCCCCTTCAGTCATTCAGAGCCTGCTTACTGTGTCACAATTTTCAGATGTAGAAATCTGTGAAATGTGTCTCCTCTGTGTGTCGTTTGATAGGATATAATACAAATAAATTATTCCCTTCAGTATTCCATGAGAAATAATTCATAGTGAAATTAAACTTTTTTTATGCTATCATACAGATGTTTCACAACTTTTGAGGAGAAAAATGTTAGATAAATAAAGATACCATCATTTGAAACTGTTTTTAAAGTATAACCCAAAATACAAAGTACTACGTTTATATACTTTCTCATTTATAGACATAATGCTGTCGATTTGTTTTATCTGAAAATCATTAACAAATTACAGAATATAATTATTCTTATCTTCTGACACATGAGCCAATATATTCCTCTCTCCCAAACACACATCAACTGCCACTTGTTTTTCGCCTGGCGTCTTTTATGCGTATTCCATTTCGGCTCGCTGTGAGAATATGTATGAGCAAAATACAAATCTTTTGAAATTTTAGGTGAAATTGGTAAATACTGCAGTTCATTCTGATCACTGCTTACATACGGATTTAAGCCTCGTTTCCACATTTAAGGTCCGTGTGGTTATCCAAGGAGCGATCGAATTCACTTTCATTGACATTTGTGATGAGGCGGAAGAAGACGGACAGGCGGAGAGGTCCAGGGTTCGAGTCCCGGCGAAAGTACTGCCCCTTTTTCACAGCTCCTGCTTCAGAAAAATATAAGGACTCTACAAATGGCGCCCCACCACCAGGATTTTGCGATTGGGTCCCCTAATCCCCAGTCGCCTTTTAAAGGGGGGGAGTATATAAAGTATGTTTCCCCTCGTTCCAGCATGCCTTCGCGGTATGACGGTAGCACACTGAGCGCGTATTCCAGAGGTTCAGGTTCGAATCCCGGAGAGAGCATTGCATATTTTTTTTACAACTGCTGCTTTAAAAAAAATTAATGACGCTACAATTTATTTAAATTTGCTCTATAAGAATTTATTAATTTTTTGAGAAGCAATAATTTAAAACACCTAAACAAAAAAAAAAAAAAAAAAAGCTAAAAACAATATTATATGCATTATGCATAAAATAAAACTATGCACATGGGGCATTTTAAAACAAAAATGAACTTTTAATAGTTTGAGGTTAAAGAAATTCGTCCATAAATTTTACGTCACGTATTCTTCTCTTTACCTCCAAATTACGACATATTTTTCAGGTTTTAAGAAATTGATGCTAAAATTTTATGATAGATATTATCTTTATAATCTCAAAATTAAGCATATTTTAAAACAGTTTTGCGTGATAATCAGTCACATATATTGAAAAACATAATAAACATTGTTAAACTATTGTGAGTCTTTCGTTACAGTTGCTCCATATTATTAAAGATCAGCATTTATAAACTACTTTCGTGATTAACTTGTTTGATTTACATTAGTAGTATACATAAGTTTCAGTCATATATTATTCACAGCATTAAAGGTACTAGAAAAAAATAGAAATTTTTTTAAATGACTCCATAAATAAAATTCTAAGTGATTATAGAGGTTCATAATGCGCATCATAAATTTACTAATCTATAAAGTGCTTTGCTATTACTTACACAATTCACAGCCAAGATAAAAATTTATAAAAGTCGAATTCACATGTCTCAGAAATGTCCCGTCACTCAGTAGAACACCTGGTGGCAATAAATGCAAATAATCTCAGATGAAGACCCACCGCAATACTGCACATCACCATGCATCTACGTTTTGAAGGCTGATCTCCCAACGACGCATAACATGTGGCCTGTACATTGTAGTCAAGAAATACATTGTAGAAGCAAATCACATTTGTAGCTACGAAACATGCTAAAATCTTGTCATATTATCAGATCATATTTCTGAATGATTAGATTACCTTCGTGAAAGCAACTGAAGTTAGTTAAGAACAAGAAACTGAAGATAAAAAGACAGAAACACGTAACAGAACAATTTGTACAATCGTAAACAAGCAAAAAATTGAAGTAAGACTCTTCATACCTACAGCAGAGCCTTAGAACATTGCTAGTTTCACAACTAAGAGTTACTACTTGTTTCACAACTTGACTCTGACTAAAAGTAAGAGGAACTGAACTGACTATTGAGCTGTGAATCGAATCCAAGACGAAACTATTAGTGTTTGAGTTACTGCTTAGCTACTGAGGTACGTCAGTAAAACCGTGTGCTTTCTACAATGCAGATGCAAATAAATGTGTCAGAGGTGCATCAATCAGGACTAATAAAAATCCTAATTAGAACTCAGGGGTATCAGGATTAATAATATTCTTAAAAATTAACCAAACCTCACATTATGGACTTACGGATTATTCTATCAGATAGAAAGAACAGTTGCATTCAGTGAGCTTTGATTTAAATTATAATCTTCACTTAAGGCAAACATGATGCACTGGCTATTGTTTCCTTTGCTGTTAGATTAAATGGATTGTAAGGATTATGTTAATTTTATTAACAGTTAAATTTTAAAACAGTTAAATTTAGTTTTTAAAAGTTCCTTTCCTGTCAAATTCTTAACTTCAACTTACTACTTCCGGCCAGAACGTAGTTTTAGAATCACGTCTGAATACATAATGACGAAGAGCGGTATTTAACCGCGAAGTTCTTTGGTCTTAGTAAGAGAGAATTAGAGTTTCTGATTTACGCGCGTCTGCCTTTTGGCCTCTCTCTCTCAGCTGTTATTAAACTCGGCCGTACTCAGGCCCTTGATAGCTTCGCAGTCATCTGGTGTTTAAGGGGCCAATTGCATTAGAAACTTGATAACTTTGGCTATATTTCTTTAGTTAATCTTAGTTTTAGTTTAATTCTTAGTCTCTTAAGTTCAAACCCAAGTGTCGGCTTTGATTGTACACTCCAAGACGGTGTTTTGTTAAATCTTATTGGAATAATAAAGGGTTAGTTACCCTTCCATTTTGTTGTTTCTTGTGAAACGAACTTAAGCGATTATTCGCTAACTAATTCTTAAGATTCGTCACTTTCTACAGTAACTGAGATTTGCACAGTAAAAATCTTACAGGATGATCAGATTAAATATAGTTTCTGCGTAGCAAATATTCTTTCGTTATGTAAATATCGTAACTATCGTAACATCAATATCTTTTATATATTTGGTGGTCGTGTGCTGAATGCAGGATATAATTAAAGAAAATAAGAGTAGACAATCTCCTATAACAAAAGAATATATTAAGTACTAAATTACAATTTAAATTACATTGCAGAGATCAACGCAGAGCTCGGAACACAGTTCATGCTACCGTCGCGTACAGTTGTCTGACGAGAAGTCTGAGTGAGTAATGACGTCGCTTTGCTGCTCCGATTAAGAACTGGATTTTACACGTGGCGCCATCTCATGAATAGAAGTTGAAGTATCTGTCGGAACGCCACAGTACTCCCCCCCCCCAAGTACCATCGGTACGTTATAAGTACTTTGGGTCAAATTTAACCTTTCTTCCAGATCTGGTAGTTTTAGGTTGCTCTTTAACGGGATGTAAGCTGTCTTCCGGGAGTGATGTTGATGAGGAAGTTGTTGGATCTTGCATTAGAAATGCTTGTTTGAGACGATCGATTCCAATCACTGATTGTTTGCCATTGCAGATGATGGTGAAATGTTTCGGTGTTCGTTTGACAACTTTGAATGGACCATCATATGAAGGTGTTAAAGTTGGCTTAATTGCATCGTTGCGCACGAATACGTGCGAAGATGTCTCAAGCGCAGGATGTACAAAATAGCTTGGCTGGTTATGCGAAGATGCTGGGGTTGGCGAGATATTGCTCATGGTCTCACGTAAACGTTGAAGGAATGTTGGAGGGTGGATAACTGGAGTATATTCTGGGTGAAAGAATTCACCTGGCAGACGGAGGGTTGCACCATATAACATTTCAGCACAAGTGCTACCAATGTCTTCTTTGAATGCTGTGCGAAGACCAAGCAAGACTAGGGGTAAAGCTTCTGTCCAGTGTGTGCTACTGTGGCACTTCAGACCTTGTTTGAGAGATCGGCGAAAGCGTTCCACCATCCCATTTCCAGATGGATGGTATGGTGTTGTGCGAATATGGCGAATGCCAAGAAGAGAGGTGAGGGATGCGAACAAGTGACATTGAAATTGTCGGCCTTGGTCAGTAGTGATGGTGGTAGGCATGCCAAATCTTGAAAGCCACTGGGAGATGAATGCTTGAGCTACAGTTTCAGCGGATATATTTTCAATAGGAATGGCTTCAGGCCATCTTGTGTACCGATCAATACAAGTGAGGAGGTAAGTGTAACCATTTGAAGGAGGTAAGGGGCCAACCAAGTCTAAGTGCACATGATCAAAGCGTCTTGCTGGAGGGTTAAATTGTTGAATGGGGCTGTGAGTGTGACGGGATACTTTACACCGTTGACATCTAATACATGAACGAGTCCATTCTGTGATGTCTTGATTCATTGCTGGCCAGACAAATCTGTCTGCGATCAGCTTTTTGGTGGCACGGATTCCAGGATGTGCCAAATGGTGCAAGGCATTAAACACTTCACGTCTAAAATTGACAGGAATATAGGGACGTATTCTATTGTTCTCTATGTCACAGTAAATTTTAAGCGTTGGATCAATGTGCAGCGGTTGTAACTGAAGGGAGGTTTGTGGATTTGAGATTAGGTTCTTGAGTTCCTCATCATGCAATTGAGCTTTTGCAATTTCAGAGAAATCTGGGGTAGTGAGGTTAATATTGTTTACCCGAGACAAGGCATCAGCGACACAATTATCAGTACCAGAGACATATCTGATATCTGTACTAAACTGGGCGATGAAATCCAGATGTCGAAGCTGACGAGGAGAACATGAGTCAGAGTTTTTTCTAAAAGCGAAGGTTAATGGTCGATGATCGGTCAAAATGATGAAGTCGTGTCCTTCCAAGTTGTGCCGGAAGTATTTAACAGCACAGTACACAGCAAGCAGCTCCCTGTCATATGTGCTGTATTTCCTTTCTGCAGTAGTAAGTTTTCTGGAGAAGAATGCCATTGGGGAAAGTCCTTTAGTGGTATGGGCTTGAAGCACTGCTCCTATGGCCGTGTCAGATGCATCTACCATTATAGAGAGCTGATCACTAGGTGAGTGATAAGAAAGTGTGGCTGCCTTTGCCAGATCGTGTTTGCATTGCACGAATACTGCAGATGCAGATTCAGTCCAAGGGACAGCTCATTGATCGTTTTTTTTTTTTTTTTGCTATTCTTCAGAAACTCATGTAGGCAGGCTTGTGTTTTTGCGGCATTTGGCAGAAAGCGTCGGTAGAAATTTAACATTGCTAGAAAACGCTTCAGTTCAGAGATGGTTTTGGGCTGAGGTAGGTCGTTAATTGCTTTGACTCTTTCTGGTAAAGGTTTGACTCCATTCTGGGTGATAAGACATCCAAGAAAGGAAACTGAAGGTTGACCAAGTACACATTTGGATGGATTTAGTTTTAATCCATGATCTTTAAAGCGAGTGAAAATCTGACGCAGATGTTGAAAATGTTCTTCCGCATCTGTAGATGTAACCAGGATATCATCAAAATATGGGATGCAGAAATCGAGGCCAGACAGTACTTGGTGTATGAAACGCTGAAATGTTTGGCCAGCATTGCGAAGGCCAAATGGCATATATAAGTACTCAAAGAGACCAAATGGTGTAGTCACTGCGGTCTTGGGCACATCTTCAGCATGCACTGGGATCTGATGATATGCTCTGGCAAGATCGAGGGTAGAAAATATGTTTGTTCCATGAAAAAGATGGGTACAGTCTTGGATATGTGGGACTGGATATCTGTCAGGGACTGTGACGGCATTAAGTCGACGATAATCTCCACAAGGCCGCCAGTCACCATTAGACTTTTTAACCATGTGAAGTGGACTGGCCCATGGACTTTTAGATGGGCGAATGGTTCCCTGTGCTAGCATGAATTCAAATTCTTTGCGAGCAGCTTTTAGCATCTCTGGAGAAAGACGACGAGGCTTGGAAAATACAGGTGGGCCATGTGTTTCAATGTGATGATACACTTCTGGCTGATGAGTATGCTGCCCTGATTTGGTTGGGTTTAAAATGTCAGGGAATTCTGCTAATAACCGATGAAACCGTGTGTTGCCCGATACAACACTTATGTTGTTAGGTACGTTCGATATGTGAGAAACTTGGCCCTGTGATGTCAGCTGAGTTGTAGCATCAATTAAGCAATTATTCTTGACATCCACTAGAAGGTGGAAATGTGTCAAGAAGTCGACACCAATAATTGCTTGAGTTACATCCGCAATAATAAAAGGCCAGTTGAAAGTCCGGCGCAAGTTTAAATCAAGTGTCAATAGTTTAGTGCCGTAGGTTGCAATTTGGGTACCACTGGCTGCATACAGTACAAGTTTATTAAGTTGGTGAGCATTTGTTTTAGTTCTCGGGAGCACTGATATGTCAGCTCCAGTATCTACTAGAAAACATAACTTTGTTGAATGATCAGCCAGTACTATTCTGTCGATGTGGCGGACATTCTGTTGGCCAGCAGAAGACCGCCCATTTAGTTTCCCGCTTGTTCAAAAGTGCATGGAGGGGCACACTTGCGAGCTTGAGCGCCAAAATTCATATGATAAAAACATATGCCACTTGTGAGTTCTTTGTACTGCGTTCGAGTATTGTGACGAGATCGACTCCTGCTTCGGCCACGAAATTTATTACGTGGGCCCTGATTTGATCGATTGTATCTCCGTGAAGCATGAAGACTTGTAGAGAGTTCAGATACTTTTTTGGTCAATTCAGCCACTTGTTGTTCGAGGGATGAACTGGAAGGTGCAGCATTAGCAGCACTGACATAAGCTGGAGTAACAAGTTCAGTAATTTTGTCAGCCATTGCTGCTAAACGGGTTAGATCTTCATTGGAAGCAGCAAGAATTATTTGTATGTTATTAGGGAGACGCGAAAGCCATAGTGACTTCAACAAGTCGTCACTAAAATGGCTTCCTGCCAGATCACGCATTCATGACAGCACGTATGAAGGTCGCTGATCTCCAAGTTCAAGTCCTTATAGTAAAGTACGTATTTTTGAAGATTCACTTTCTGAATAGATTTCAATGAGTCGCTGTTTCAGTTTGGAGTATTTATCACAATCAGGTGGTTTGAGAATTAAGTCATGCACTGAATTCAGAACATCAGACTCAATTGCTGCAACTACATGGTTGAATTTTGTAGAATCCTCACTAATGCGAGCGATAGAAAATTGTGCTTCGATCTGAGCGAACCACAATGAAGCATTATTTTTCCAGAAAGGCGGTGGCTTCACCGCAACGCGTGTGATTTGTGGCTCTGGTGGAATATCGTCGGGCATACTGATAGATAATTTTCACTTTAATTAATAAACACTTAACAGCACAAATATTGTAGCAAGAGGATACACTATTGATATTTTGCCATGATAACAATAAATATTTTAACCATGCAGAAAGAATTTGCGTAACGATACACACACAAATAATACAGGGTCAGCAATTACACACACAAATAATATTTTACCGAAATGCATTTGAAAAGAAAGCCCTATTTGAGAAAAAATGATGCGTTCATTTTGTATTGCGCACACACAAAATCACCACTTCACACTGCTGAGGCACATTATCGAAGGAAAAAGGAAATCACTCCTGTAGCACGTGGGAAAGAAATTCACTACTTTCGAACACTGAGGGAAGAATTTTGCCGTAGCACGTTGCACAAAAGTTACTTATGTAGCACATTTAGCGAAAATCACTATTGTATCACATTTGTCACAAAAGTTGAATGATCGAAGAATTATTGCACGACTGGCGAAGTCAGCGGAACGGAACAGATCACATTGATGATTTGCTGAAGCTCCTTGCGATGATATGCACGACTTTGAAAAAAACACAAGCAATATATATCAATACCTCTAGAAATAATTGAAGGGCTACGTTGTAGCATACGTTTAATGTCCATATTCGTTGTTATTTTTAGTCAGTTCTTCAGAATGCCTTGGATGCACGTGGCTTAGGGTCGTTGAAAATCCATTGTCAGTAGCGTGCTCAGTCAAAAGGTCACCACTTTTGGTGGTCGTGTGCTGAATGCAGGATATAATTAAAGAAAATAAGAGTAGACAATCTCCTATAACAAAAGAATATATTAAGTACTAAATTACAATTTAAATTACATTGCAGAGATCAACGCAGAGCTCGGAACACAGTTCATGCTACCGTCGCGTACAGTTGTCTGACGAGAAGTCTGAGTGAGTAATGACGTCGCTTTGCTGCTCCGATTAAGAACTGGATTTTACACGTGGCGCCATCTCATGAATAGAAGTTGAAGTATCTGTCGGAACGCCACATATATAATCATGCATAACGGTTTGTTAGGTTAAAAGTGGTTAGACAATACTAGCTTTCCAACGACTGTGTTTCCAACAACTGTTCTATTTGCGTAACAAAAGTATTAGTACATTGTACTAGATACTCAGTTACTGTTATATTGGGGAGGCTTAGAGAAATCTCCAAAGTTTAATAGAAATAGCAGAGACAACAGAATGTAATACACACTTTTGTTACGAAAATAGAACGAGCAAAATGTGCCATCGTCTCAGTAGAATAATCATTGCAATGAGCTGGGAGAAGTATTTAGGCAAAATATGTAACTCTAGAGCTTCAGAATATAGTTCTTTAAACATTTTTTGGTTAGTTGACCACTTTCTGAAATCTTTTTTTCTCAGCGCTTTTTGCCATGCTGTAGTTCTCTGAATGCGATCTGTAGCCATTAATTGAATTTTTAGACATTTATTGCTCTTGTACGGTACTGTACTGTTAATTAAAATTCATTACTTGATACGAAAACATAATGGTAATTATTAAAAATCCCTCAAAGTAGACCCCGAAAACATGTGCATATTCCCGCCATGGCACTTTTAATGGAGTGACTTGAAATAAGATGTTATTCTCGCATTCTAGATATCATTGCAAGCATACGCTTGCAGTCAATATTTTACAATTTTAGACTGATAGCATATAACTTTTATCCCATGAGTTATACGAACCTACATATTATTAAATTAGACCAACTTGTGTGAAGCGTCGATTGACTTGATTTAGCAGCATCTTTGTAAAGATACATGACTGATAAATTTGTATATAAATGTTTAAATAGTTGTTTAAAAATGTTTAGGCAGTCATGTTTATCAAGCGTGTTCTTATATCCCACTTGGCCTTATCGTTTCACAGTCTCATAACAACCTCCTATATCTTCTCGGGGGCCCTCTGACAGTGATATCGTTCATGCTAGTAAAACTACGCTCAAGAAGATTCTAGCTAGATGTGACGCGTGGCAAGACCACCTATAAAGTTTCCAAAACACACTGTCCGTTCAATTTCATATTACCATTTGATGAATTTCTAGATTAGCATGCTGCTCATCATCGTCGTTTGAGATGAGCATGCTGCTCATCATGACTTCCTCAGCAACATTTTAAACTGGAAATCTTCAGATGTAGCCTACGACAGCTGACTAATTCATGAATGCGCAGTATGAGAAGAAATTACAGTGTATTATATCAGGAAACGAATATTTAGAACGTTACAGTTAGAATTCAGAAATGTAAATGGAGTTAAAGCAAATATTTGGGCAACATTATTTTTAAAAAAGTAGCAATATTCAATTACCTTGAGGACTCAGTGTTTGTATGGCGTGATAATAATTTGCACTGTTTCGTGATGACTCGAATATTGTAATAATAACAATTCTACATTGAAAACGACAAACGTCAAAGATTCTTCTGTCTGTGCAATAAATAACAGGCATATAATGTATAATACTCCTGTTATTTCCTTTCATGTTACAGCAGATTTTCTGACGAATTCTGCGTGGCAAACTGTTAGAATCGAGATATTTTCAGTTTTTAATCTCAGTTAGAAATTCATTCCTTCTCTTAGGTTAGGTTAGACTAGATTATTTGACGATGGCAAAGCACACGAGAGATATGACATATGGAATTCTATTTAGCCATAATTTCCACGAATATTTCTGAAAACAATTTTCAATTCAACTTTAAATACATTTTCAACAGAAATTTAATGGTTTCGCGCAACCTCTTATGGCTAGTTTGACCGTTATCTTGAGTCTTACAACTACCAAGTTTCTATTACCAGATAATTGCTTTATAATTATTTGGTAGGCTAGAAAAGAAGGCATATTTTTTTATGTTGATCATTTCAAAGGACTTAGAAAGATCTCTGTCCCTTGAGTCGGAAAATTTTATTATTATAAACATCTTACATGATGGCACTATAACTATAAAAGAACTACATGTGGTGCTATTGCCTCTCCTCCAAAAGCATAATTGTTTTTCTTCAGTAAGGTATTGAAAAGGAAGCGATCGTACAAAATACTTTCTCCCACTTTTCTAGCAGAATCTGTCATAAATTTTTATGCGAAGCATAATTCGCTGGAGCTCAATCTTTTACAAACTATGATCAGTTTATATATAACAGAGAAGCATGCCGAGATCATATACTCCGTCGATTTCAAGAGAAGTAGCCAAGAATCTCTCTTCTTCAATTCGCAAAAATATTTTGCGATTTTTCTAGAAATATTACATCAGTTCGGAGGGGGAGGCAAGAATAGTCCTGTTTCAGGACCAACATACGTATATTGTACAAAGTATTTCTATAAAAACCGATGCTAAGCTGGTTGATTTTTTGCCAGTTGTGTATATAATTAATTTGTTATTCAGAAATTGGAGTTAGTTCATTTATAAATCAAGTAATACAACAGGAAGTATGAAATTTTGCATAGTTCGAATAATAATAAAATTATTTATTAGGTCTAGGACATATATAACCTAAAAGTTAAATTGATTTTGAAAAAAGAAAAAAAATGCAGCTTTTTTATTTCATACAATACCACACGAGAAATAAATTGAAATAAAAAGGGAAGAATATGCATAAGCAACTAAAAAGCTACAATTTAATGCGTTATTTAAATCGAAATACTATCGCTAT